>NC_137895.1:120564802-121764802 GCF_963455335.1 Martes martes
GGTGCCTGGGTGGCTCAGTGGGTTAAGCATTCAACTCTTGATTTTGGCACAGGTCATGATCTCAGGGTTATAAGATCCACACCCAGTGAGGAGGCTGTTTAAGATTTTCTCTCCTCCTCTCCCACTGCCCCTCCCCTGGCCGGCTCTCTCTCTCTCTCTTAAAAAAAAAAAAAAATCGATTTCACAAAGTTGTTGTCAAGAAAACCCACCCTCTATGGGTTTCCAGTCAATACTGGGGCTCTATCCTTCTTTGCAAGAGTTCATAAATTACTCATCTGGATTAGCATATGAAAGCTGGAGGCTTTCTAGTTTAAACCCCACTGGTCAAGTCAATGTGGGGGAGTTCACACATGTGCCTTAGTATGAGTGAGTGTGTGTGTGTGTGTGTGTGTGTGTGTGTGTGTGTGTGTGTATGGGTTAAATCTTACATATAGACAGTAAATGGGAATCAGACAACTTGAACCCATATCCTGTCAAGTTGAGACTGATGTCTCACCAAGTCATCTTCAAGAAAAGTTATGAAGTTTGAAGTTTCTTAGTTCATATCTCAATCCATAACAGTTTAATTTTTAATCTGTACAAAAATAAACATTAAACATTGAACAAACAACTTTGACACTTTCTATTTCTGAACATTGATAGACAAGGGGAAGGTGGTCCAGTCTGAGTGAATAATTCTGAAAACTGGAGGAAGTGTTTTAGTACTTCTAGAATAACCATCATTTCTACACACTAGGAAACAGCTATCTGGGGCAGCTTCTCTAAGTCATTAGCCATCACCTGGTAAGGTCTGCCCACTCTTCTGCATGCTTTGCTCCTGCGAGCCATTCATTTCACCAACCCAACCTCTAAATCAATAGCATATTTGTCTCTCTCTTCATTTTTCCAGTACCAAAGTACAAATAGAAAAAAACGGAACACAGGGTGGAAAGCCAGGGTCTTTTGAAAAGAAAAATCTATTAACCCTGAATAACTAGTAAAATGCAGAAGCCACTGTGACTTACAAACCACTCTGGGTTGGATATTCATTAGAAGCAAGCACAGGAAATACATTGCAGGTCTGAATATATAACTCATACTGCATAAAGGGATTCCAAAGTAACAGAGGCCCGGGTACCTATCAAATATTTATGTGGTTCTTCTAAATACATGTTTTATTTACCATAAAATATATAAAATATTTACCTTTTTTTCCAAAAAGATCCTCTGAATTATTCAAAGTCCAATGAAAAATCATTCCACCATTTCTTTCCACAGGTAAAATAGGTTTCTTGGATCACTAGCAATGTTTTTTCTTAAGCAATCCTGAGATCCCAGGAAAGCGCAACGTGGTAAAATCAAACACCCACACAGGAGACTTAATTGTTCCAAAAGCTAATATGAAAAATTGGATGTCCCTATGGAAAATCGAAGATAGTCATTGGGTATTAACAAGTGGCACTCTCATGATGAGAGACAAGCACAGAAATTAAATATCATTCTTCTGTACCCTACTAAAGTAGGAGATGAAAAATTAAGTTTTGGAGGCATTTTTTTTAAAATCAAGAGTCACATGAACAGCAATGGAATTTCTATTTAAGTCAAAACCATTCTGGAAATGAAGCAAATCCTTGATGAATACAATACTTCATTTCAGCCTCCTTATCTTTTTGTCATTATTTTTTCCATTCTGTTATATACAGATATGTAAATAGCATTTCCCCCAGAACAATCACTAAGGAAACACCTGCTTAGTATTTTACCTTGGAGTCAGCATTCTTCAAGAGAACATTTTCTTATACTCTTAAATTCATTGAATTATTCAGCCTGGCTTCATACTAAACGCACAGATCCCTGCACTGTTCCAACTCACATATGTTATAAGTCAGAATTCTTATTCTCTTAAAGTCTACATGATATGTCGATGGTAATTTTGCTCTTAAGTTAGGAAATAACCAGATGTTTACCCATCTTAATTAATTTTCCCTTGGAAAATGTTCCTTTAATTATGTTTTGCATATTTGAATGAGACCCATTTTCCACCTGTATTCAAAGGCACCTGAGTCTAATGGATTGATTCTCTAGGTTAGAGAAAGGATACTTTGATAATGGACCTTACACATCTGATGTTTTGTAACCTGTTTTATCGCCTCATTACTCCATTAAGACTCTTCAATGATACTGAACATCTTATGGAGACGTAGCTAAAATAGAAACCTAACAAAATTTATATTATAACTAAAATTATGAAACCAAGACAACTCCACCTTTTCTTGGGGGTTCCTCTGAGCGGCTCTCATTAACAACGCGGATCCCCTCTCAGCCCATCCTCTTCCCTGTTTTTCTTCTGAGGGTGCTTTTGTTTCTCTTTACATTTTCCTGTAACTCTCACTTTGGGCAGTTACCCGTCCAACACTCCCATAAAATAAAATAAAATTTTGAAGGCGTTGTTCTGATCATCCAAACTAAGACCACGTTTCGCGTCTGGATCACTTGGAGGTAAGACCCACAGAGCCAGAATTTTCTTTGCTGCCTTATCCAAACAACAGCCTAATTACCCTTCCTATTCCAGCTGTGAAAGCCCAGCCAGTGAGAAGTGAAAGGATTTTTCCCTGGTCCCAAAGCAAGTGATTAGCAACTGAGGACCCAGGAATCTCTACTGTCTCCACGGGTGCCCATCAAATATTACCCCACGAGCTCCTGAGTTGGAAGAAGAGATTTTTCCCTCGCCCCCGCTCCTTCCTGAGAACAGCTGCATGTTGACCCCACTACTGATTACGTTGCACCTTAGAATGACTGTGTCCTGATGATTTTAAATCTGTTCCAGAAAATAGTTTAAATACATACAATAACGTGAGTGCTGATGTTAGGGTTTTCATTTTTTACTCAGTTATTTTTTTAGGTTGGTATGAATTATAGGACTTTGTCAGTGATAGAGAGCCATCTAGGAAGAGGCTAGTGCCTCTAAGAAATGTTTAGGTATTCAATTCAAAACAAGGACATCTAGAAAACTAACATTTAATACAAGAGATTGCAAAAATCTAAAATGGCAGACGATGGCTGAGTTGCCAGTCTATGAACACACCTTCTTATAGAGTCGGTAATCACGTTTAGGCAGAATTGAACAGAGAGATATCATTCAACACAGGTAGGAAAAATTCCTCTTCTGTGAAACAACACAGCACAACAGACACCTGAGGGAAGGAAAATCCCTCGTGCTTCTCGCTCAGCTATTTTTTTTTTTTTTTTTTAGTAAAGAGCATTTTCAGAATTTATGTTTCAATACAGATGTTGGAATGACACGACTTACTTTGAGCCCCACACATAAGTCACTGGTCATTCTCTCATACATTTCCCACCCCCCGCATTTCGGGCCCCCAGGAATGACCAAATAACTTTATACATCTGGGTTTTTTTATGTTTGTAGGTACCTAAGAAATTTAAATTTTTCCCATTTTACTTATTTCTTTTTTTTAATAGTCTCTTTTATTTAAGGAAATCTATAAAATTCAGAGTTTTTCTGTTTGTAGGTCCAAGCTCCCTGAGAACAGTGGTGCTGCCGACCTTGTTCATTCTCCGAAGGACACTCTTTCTTGGGAAGGTGTTAGCAAGAGTGTGCAGGATAAATGGGGACAAAAATCACAGAAAGAATGGAAAAATCACTTGCAAAATATCCATTATTATGATATCTTACAAATACAAATAAATTTCATACTATCTTGATCTTCTAAAAAATAGAGATAGCCTCTTGGATGTGAAAATGACAGATCTGCGGAATTCACTACAGCGGCAAGGAGAGCAAAAGACTTTCTTCTGAGACCACTGTCAAGCCAGATGAAAAATACCACTTTTACTGGGGAAAAGAGACCAGTTCTCTTTTAGAAGTGGTGACACCAACACCAGCCGTGTTCTGTCCTTTCAGGAACAGAAAATCCAGAAAGGACAAAATGAAAACACTCAGATGAAGAGTCACAGCTATCAGTAGTGGGCCCGCCTTTGAATCCCCCAGCACCCACATCTAAGACTGAGTGGGAGAAGGCAGGAACCAGAGGTTCTCATGATCACCATGGGTTGCCTTCCCGGTGGCTCTGCTTACACCACCTTAACCTCAAGCCAAAGTGAGTCACATCGTAATCAGCTCAAAGCTCTATTAGAGCCATGAGCATGTTATGTGGCTCGGGTTTTGGCGTGCGACCGAGGTTGAAACCCACTGAAAACTGTGGGCATCTTCCATCTAAATGTCTATCCTCAGTCCTTTCCACTCTGCTCTGCCCCGCCCCTGCCCCCTTCTCCCCCGGGGAAGCATCCACACACATGGATTGGCTCCATTGCTCCATAACTGGATGACTTCTAAATCTGACCTCAGTTTTGTCCTCTGTAGTAAATAGGAAACTCTTCTTTTGGGAAGCCTGCTGTATATCCCTACTTTGACTTCCCATGAGTTTTATCTGTTCCTCATCCCAAACCACGTCTTCCTCATGCTTCCTCATGGCTTCCCTAGTTCCCGTAAGGACGCCATCAAACCACGGTCACGCAGCTAGATTTCCCAAATTCATCTCTGCCCCACCTGCTTCTCACCTCTTCAGTCTACTCCCACGGCCGTCCCTCTCCCCTGTTACAGCATTAGAACTGGTCCCTTGACTTCACTTCCTCTTCTCATCCATGCTACATGCCACGATGGAAGTAATTTTCTTAAACTTGTCACACTCCTGTTTCAAAATCTAATACTCAGCGTCCCTCAATTGCCTCTCAGTTGAATGAAATTCTGTGATTGACACCTGAACTATTCTTCCCTATTATTACAACGCCCACACAGCAGGGTTCAATATCCTGGGTTTGTTACTTACTGTCTGTGTGATCTCAGACTACAGATCCCCATGACTCAGTTTCTCCACCTGAAAAATTTCCTGTTGGGTTGTGTAAAAGTTAAATGAATTAATATACATTAAACATTTAGAACAGTGCGGAGAACTTACTATGTATTTTATTGGTGTCTCTTGTCAGGACTGATCTTACGTGGAACCTCTCACCATTTCCCAACATATCTTCACTTTTATCATTCCTTAATTTTGTTCACCTTGTTCCCTCTGCCTTAAGTGACCTTCACCCCAGCTGAAAATCCACCCATTTTTCAAAATCTACCTCAAATACCAGGTGTTCCCTTGAAACTTTCACACAAAGAGTTCTTTTTCTGAATTTGAGATAATAGATCTACCATATCTTTATTCACAATAAACCAAATAATATATTTTAGTATTTTTAAATCTCTGTATAAGATGCTATCTTCCATAGAGCCATTATGTTCTAAAATTGACCTTCTTACCGCAGCCATACTCCAAATATTTTTTATTATGTTATTTTATTCCATTTGTTTGTAAGTGACTTTGAATTTGAAATCATTCTCAACAGCGAAACCAGAAACAAAAATATAGCTTTGGAAAGAAATAAGTTAGAGCTTTCTAAAAAACATAACATTTTAGGCTTTAGGAAGCTTTTTAAGAGAAAAGATTTAAACTATTTCTGAAGAAGTATAAATACAAAGCATTTCTGAGGAATCTGAAGAAACAGACATAGCATTATGCTGGTATTATACCATTTACTAGTATTTCACAGATGACTTTAAAATTTAGATGACTATTTCCCTTCAACTTCACTTTTTCTGCTATATTTGATACATTGTGAGATTTTAAAGGTTGGCGAGTTGTGGAGACAAATCACACCTGGGGAAATTAGTCCAGGTGCAGCCAATTAATTGTGGAGCCAGACACTCCCCGGTGTAATGACTGTGCATTCCCAACATGGACTCTACTTTAGGCTTTTCCTCACATGATGGATCTCCGCTTTTAATGAGAAAAAAAGTGCCCCCATGAGGTTCAGACTTGGCCTTGGATTTTTTTTTTTTTTAATCTGAAGATTACACACTTTCCTATGGAAAATCTGGCATCACGGTTCTTCCTGGTTTCCTGTTCTCACCCCCTTGGGGTCCTTATCAATAGCAAATCCCCCTCAGGTGGTCCCTTCACTATCACACCCACCAACCTCAAATCAGTGGCCCCATACCATCCTCCATATGTCCTCACTGGAATGTTCCTTCCGGGGAGGATCCCTTGACGGACCAATTCATTCCAATGTCTTTTTGAGGGAACCAAGAAAATGGCTTCAGGAATGCTCTGTGCTGGGCCCCTCCCTCTTTTCATCTCTTGATTCTCTTGGTTTCTCTCTCCCACTCTCATCCCTCCAACCTTGACTCCTCCCCCAGACTTTAATATCCTTGATGAATATTCTCTTATCTATGTTTATTCTAATGAAATACACATTTTACATACAAATGTTTGGTTTTGTGTGCATTTTTAAAAGCCTCCCATCAATGGTATTGGGCTACCTATATCATTCTTTCTTCCGTTACTCAGTGTCTTTAAGATACTCACGTTGCTGGGCATCCGTTCAGCACATGGCTTCCAGCTACTGCCTGCATTCCATATGTTCCCCTTAGAATATCACACTTATCTTCTTCCTCAGGGATAGACAACCACATGGTCTCCAGCTCCCACAAAAAGTGCTATGGTGAACACCTATGTTCCATTGTGGGCCTGGGTATGAATTCCTTTGAGAAATACCAAGGAAGAGAGTTCCTAGAATCTAGGGTGTACAGATACTTAATTTGGTCACTTCCTGCCTGAATAGAGTGCCAACTCTCCATCAATCTATATTCCCACCAGTCATGCAGGAGGGAACCTCATATCCTCATGTGGTAACCTCCATCCTTGTCATTCGGCCAGGCTGACGTGTGTGAAGCGATATTTCATTGTAATTTTTTTTAATTTATTTACTTTTGAGAGAAAATGAGCAGGGGGAAAGGGAGAAGCAGACTCCATGCTGAGCAGAGACCCTGACATGGGGCTCGATTCCAGGACCCGGGGAAGATGACCTGAGCCGAAGGCAGACGCTTAACTAACTGAGCCACGCAGGTGCCCCTCATTGTACTTTTAACTTACATTTCTGATGAATAATGTATTTGAGCAACTCTTTGGTGCTTGTTAACCTTTGGGGTCAACCCTTCTCTACATTGACTCTTCGTATTCTTAGCCCATTTTTTAGGTTGGGGTTCCTACCTTCTTCCAGTTAATTTGCAGACTGTCCCTGTTCCTTATGGGTTAGGTTCTAGTCCTTCATCAGTTTTAGGCAACAGTCAAATAATTTCCAATATCTGTCACTTCTAACATTGTCCATGGCATCTTTCATTGAATGAAATCCTCAGTTTTGCTTTATGGTATATACTTGTGAAGGTGTAGAGGTTCTTTTGACCTCCACATAAGAAGATACTCTTCTATGAAATTTTAATGCATACTTTTCATACTCAGGTCTTTAATTCATCTGGAGCCCACCTTTGCAGTAATATTGGATATTACTTTCATTTTTCTTTGTGTGGGGAGTCCATTTTCCCAACAGCCTCTATTAGCATGCAGCCTTCCCCATTAACTTGTAAGGCCACATTTGTCATAGATTAAGTCACTGAATTGTCTATTCTATTCCAGTCTATGTTTGTTCTTATGCCAATATCATCCTTTTAAAATTACTGTGGCTTTGTAGTATATCTTCATATCTTATAGGGCAAGAACCGTCTCTTTTCTTTTTCCTCAAGACTGATTTAGACATTCATGAATGTTGATTCTTTCTCATAAATTTTATAGTACATCCAACCAGGAATTTAAAATGTCCTTTGAATATATAGATTAAACTGGGAAAAACTGACATCTTTTATTAACATTCATCCAGAGACATTGAACATTTATTTACTTGGATTCATTTCTGCATCCTTTATTCAGCTTAGAATTTTTCTCAAAAAGTTTTATGTATTCTTTATTAAGTCCTAAATACCTTTAACTTTTATAAGAATGATGGATCATACCTCATATCTTACCGCATTTTTAGACAATTAATACAATTATTTTTTTAAAGTACTGATTTTTGTATGTCGACATATCTAGCGATTGTCCTAAACTCCCTTGATTGTTCCAGTAGCTTGTATATTGATTCTATTGTTTGTTTGTTTGTTTTTTATTTAGGTAAATTATACCATCTGCAATAATAACATCTCTTTCTTAACCAAGTATTGTACATCGTTTTTTTTTTCTTACAACATTCACTAGAATTATATGAACCAGTAACAGTGCTAGTAGACACTCTCGTCTTCTCCTTATATTAAGGGGATTTTTTTTTAAAGTGTGGAATATATAATGATGGCAAACATACTCTCCTTTCCCTGTTTTCCGTTTTGTTACAGAACCTCTGAATTTTGGGCTAGACTTATATCCATCCAGAATCAAGATTACCTTCCCCAGCCTCTCTTGCAGCTAGATAATGGCCTTGTGACTAAGTTCTGGTCAATGGGAGGTGAGTGGAAGTGATACATTCATCTTTCAGTTGTAACTTTAAAGAAAGGAAGCGGTATGACTTCTCCCTCCTCATTTCTGCTGGCTGAACTACGCAGATAGTGGTGATAGCTAGAGTAGCGATAGAGTAGAGATAATGATATCAGCCCCCTAGAGATGTCACACCAACACGATAGAGGCAGCCTGGGCCCCCCAAACTATGACCTTGCCCTGTCAGTCCTGAACCACTATTACCCAAACAACACAGTTGGAACAAGTCATTCAACTTTTATTTATACCCTCACATTTAAATGCTGATATGCATGGCTAGATGCAAGTCTTAAATCAAAGTTCATTTCTTTTCAAAACGTTAAATATATTAAGCCATTGTTTTCTTATATCCAGTGTTCCTTTCAGAAGTTTGATTTTTGTTTCTTTATGAGTGATCTATAGTCTATCTCTGGAAATTTTTATAATTTTCTCTTTGTCTTCGATGTTCTTAAATTTTACTTTGGCATCTCAGTGTCTGGGTTTTTGTTGTTTGCTTTTTAATACCTATCTCACATTCGGCATTTTATGAGCCACCCATTCTGGTTGGAGATTCATCTTTGAACCCCTCAAAAGAATAGGCATGTGAGTAGGTGATTCCCCTCTGTTGCAATCTACTAGCCCTGGAGGTTTAGAGACACAGAAGTGAACACATTGCCAGAGTGTGGCTGGTCATTCCTCACCTTTTTTTTTTTTTTTTAAGATTTTATTTATTTATTTATTTGACAGAGAGAGAGAGAGATCACAAGTAGGCAGAGAGGCAGGCAGAGAGAGAGGAGGAAGCAGGCTCCCCACTCAGCAGAGAGCCCGATGCGGGGCTCGATCCCAGGACCCCTAGATCATGACCTGAGCTGAAGGCAGAGGCCTTAACACACTAAGCCACCCAGGCACCCCATTCCTCACCTATTTTTATAAACTCCCCACTCCTGTAAATCCTTTGCTCCCCCTTGATATTATCCCAGAGGCCCTGACACCAGAGACCTGGGCTGTAACAGCTGATTTCTGTAGTGAAGGATCCATTGACCACTGACCCAAGGCCATGTAAGGAAGAAGCAAGAATGGAACACAGACGTTTGTCTACAACATTTTGTCTCACTCGCACTGTCATCCTCAAGCTACTCCTCTTCCCTCCAATCTGCTGTCCACTTGACAACCACCCATACACAGGAAGTCACCATCCTGTCGTTCTCACAAGGAGGTTCAGGCCATTTTTTTAGCTTCTCAGACCCATGCTTTCCTCTCACTTCTAGTTTCTCTAAGGTTGATTTGAAGAAAGGAAGCTGGCAACCTATCCTAGTTAACCATCCTTATGAGAAACCAAACCAGATATGGGAATTTCTTAATGCCATTATGGAAATACTGGCATGTTAATAGTAAACCGTTCAGACCTACAAGGAAGAAAAGGTGCCTTCACTAGAGCCTGGAGAGGAGTATAAAATAAGCCAAATGGGACCTTGCTGGACCCTTAGTCACACTCTGCCTGTGACTACAAATTACTCCAACCACCAGTCAGGCCATCCCTGGGGAAAGGGATGACCTAGAGTAGAAAGACATTTGGATTTTTCTAGAAAGTCCCCTAATGAGGCATTCTCTTAACTGGTTCTGATGGTGAACAGATTCAAGTAGGGAGAGTGGCCAAATAAAGCTTCCTTTCTCATTACTGATCAGTATACTTTAGAAGCACATTGGAAATTCAATACAACTGAAATGACACTGCGCTGGGTGTCTTCAGTTTTTTCTTTTCTGAAATTTGCATGGGTTGTTCATTATATCACTAGAGACTTGCCCTAGAGAATTTAAGGAGGTCATCATTTTAACATGTAATAGTCAAAGGACTCTTAATGCCTGCATATTCAGTGCTGCTGCGTCCACATGACTTTGCTTAAGTCCAAGGACGGTTTAGAAATCACAGCCTCTGGGCATTGTCCTAGCCCAATCCCCGAAAGCCCAATCTGGGGCTGTGATTAAACTGATGGGTGTCAGAAAAGAGAGTAAAAGTTCTAAAGTCTTGCATGAGGATTTTGAAGGGTCAGAGTTTGTTCTCCTACCATTTCTAGAGAAAAAGGAGAGATGTCTGGTATTTTAAAGTAAGTCTTAGAAAATCCCAAATGCAAACCCTGGAAGGGCCATTCTAAAGAGCAAAATAGGAAAAATATCAACAGAAGATACTACTGTTGGCAATCAAACTGGATTGATCCTGAAATATGCTCTCACCCACTACCTTTATTATCTGCTTCTCAGACTTCATTCTACCACATCCTCTAGCCCTAGAGACATCTGTGCCCATTAGTATTAATTAAATGTGAATGTTAACATGGAGAAAGATTTATAACTTCCTTGGCCTGACAGGTATGCTGTAGCTGAAATGCATCAAGGAGGATGAATGACCCAAGTCTACCAAATATGAATTACGATCCACTTCTCCAAATTGGCCAGAACATTTTAAAAGTATTTTGGGGAGCTTGCCAAGTAAGCCCTTTCCATCCCTTCTCCTCACCCCCATTCTACCCACTGCCACCATCACAAAAGGACTGCATCTACATAAAGCAGTGTATAAAACTGCGGCCCAGGTTGAAAAAGGGAAAAACAAGTGAGTAGAAAGACCTAGTAATCGAGTGCCAACTTATAGAATTGTAAACCATGTGGCCTAGAATCCCCCCTACTTGAACCATAGCCAATGTGGACAAACAGAGCAATATATTTCATGTAATCTACCTGTATGGATTTAAACCAGGTCAGAAACAAAATACTCATCTTATTTTAGACTATGGGACTAGACGCCAGAAAAAAAGGGTGTCAAAAGAGCTCTGAAATTTCTCGACAAAAAATAGAGAAAACGAATGTGAAACTGACAGTCATTGCTCATCATGACACTTGGTGTTGTTTTCAAATCCAACTTTTCAAAACTTAACAGGTTTACCCATATTGTGATTTCTGGGAATCACATGAGGATTTTAAACCCTGATTTTATGTATTCAATTTACATAGGTGATCAGAGTGTCTATGTGAACATGACTTTTCTATCCCTTTTTCTGTATAGTTATATAGCATAACATTACAATTCTAGGACATTCTTCCTTGGGAATGACTCGATTGATCAATCCAGGAAATTCCCAAGAGATCCACCCAGGCTTTCCCAGAAAACATCAACACTTGGTTCATACTTCCCTTCCCTCTTTAAATCTCTTGCCTCAAAGTTCTTGCTCTGCTGTTTCTACCAATCCTAAACTGTTATATCATGATCCTTTCCCCATCCTGATCAAGCCAGTGCTTTGAAAGCTCCACTTTCAATGAAGCCTCAAATTCTTCATGAAATCCAACTTGCCTTTCTCCCTTGAGACCCTGTAAAAACTGCTGAGGTGATGTGCCCCCTAAGAAGCAGTAAATTTTGACTTATGGACAGATTGTGTTGGTAACGTTTGGGAAGCGTTTGACCGTAAGTAATGTAATACAGCTGTATACTCATTAAATGCACTTGGAACTTACAGAGAAAAGAATAACATAAATGACAAATTATTTTTCACTTTAGGAAAGATTTATCTGGGGAAACTGATGGGGAGAACTTCAAATTGTTATAAAGAGTAAATAGGTGGGTCTTGTTCTATATATAGTTATGCATACCCTATATAAAGTAGCAAGTTTCTCCTGCCCCTTACCCCCTATGCCCTGTATCCTGCTGCATTTCTGCTATGGGGGGAAGGATGAGGGGTGGGGACCAGCATTCATCTCACATCCTAAACACATATATACACATTTGCTTATTTATTTGTAGTCTATCGCTTCACACAATTCTAACTCAAATGTAAGCTTCGTGAGGACATGGACATGATGTATTCTCAGCGCTTAGAATGGCGCCAGACTTACAGTAAGTATTGGTAGAAGGAAGGAAGGAAGAAACAAAGGGCAGGGGAAGGAGAAGGAAGGAAAGAAAACAAAATGAGGCTAAATTAAATGAGGCTACTTAATCCAGGGGCAAGTGCCCTGATTTGGGAATTAGAACTGAAGTTGAATTCTTTCATCAACTTACTGTTTTTATGACCTTGAACAAAATTCTACAATGTTTTGAGCCCCTAGTTGCTCGCCTATAACATGGACATGGGAAGACCTATTTTGCCTGGTTGTAAGAATAGCAAAAGTCTAAAAAATAGCTGAAATGCCTCTAGTAGAGTGTCTCGCAAGCTGTAGGCCATTAAAAAATAGAAGATGGACGTGTAAGGTGAGAAGAAATGCAGGAGTTTTTTAAGGAAAGAATGATGGCGAAGCTTTGCATTCTAAGTGGGGGGGGGGAATTTGCCCATTTATTTTAGTGGCAAATGGAATTTGGGTCAGAAAAACTGAGCCCCTTTGGTTTCGAAATGAGGGCTTTCTTTGTCCAGTCAATGAGAGGGGAAATCAGTGCCAGGGCTGGGAATGGAAACCGTGCTTCTGATGGGAGCTCAGGAGACAGGTCGGAGTCCTGGGCGGGAGCCGAGGGAGAGAAAAGAGGAGTGTCCTCAGAGCAAGGAGGCGGAGGCAGGCCTTGCAGAGAGGAGCAGCCAGGGCCCAATTCCCTGGGGCGGGGAAGGCCAGGAAGCTGCAGAGCAATGCTCTTCAGATTTGTGTGTGTGCTCCAGCGCTGTCCCAACGTCTGTTCAAGTCGTGTTCAGGTCAGCTGCTGTACATTTGTCTGTGCTCCCTGCACCCAAGGGAATCGGGGAATCGAGGCAGGCGCCACGAAAGGTAGGAGCCACGCTGCTTTCTTGGACCATCCAGTTTTAGATGCTAGCGAGGCCGTGGTCATCTATTAAGGGGAGTGCAGCGTCTCAGTGAGTACTGACTCAGGAGCAGGCACAAGCAAACCCCACTCCCGGGGCTTCCCTGGGAAGGCAGCAGTGGGGAACCCACTGCTCAGCAGATCCTCTTATTTGGAAAGCAGGTGTGAGAGAAGAGCGGTTCAAGCGATCCCAGTGGGGCCCGAGGACGCTGAGGCAAGGGAGAGACACAGCTCAGTCGTAAAATGTCAGTGCTCTCCAGAATGCTCAGAAGTCTAGAGCAATGATGTTTTCATGCTCTAGGTCAGTAAACCAAAATAATGCAAATATATCCATGAGGAGCAAATACCAAAATTTTAAATAGAGACAAGATCCTTAAGATTGATCTCTCCTTTGGCCTCAGCCTCCAGGATGGCTCCGCGTGGTCCTGTTATTGATTCCGACTTTACCTAAAATTCTGATATTTTGGTCTCTGTGGATGCTTTTACATTGATTTTGATGTTTTAAAATATTGTGTTACAATAATGTATTAGCATTTTCCAGAGAAACAGACTTACAGAATATGTATATATAATATATAAATGTACCTATAAGATTACATATAATCTACAAAACAATAAGATACATACAATATATATCTTATATATACAGTAGAGATATATACAATAGAGATTTTTCATAAGGTCCCAGCTCATGCAATCATGAAGGCTGGGATGTCCCACCATCCGGCATCTGCAAACTGAAGGCCCAGCAGGGCTGGTGGTGTGGCTCAAGGCCCGAGAGGGGGAGAGACAACGGTGGGGATTCTCATCCAGATCTGAAGTCCTGAGAGCCAGGAGCACCCAGGTGAGAAGACTGATGTCCCAGCTCAACAGTCAGGGCAGAGAGCAAATCTAACATATCCCCAACATCTTGTTCTACACGGGTCCTCCACGGATTGGATGTGGGCCGCCCACCATGGCACTGGGTTATCTGCTTTACTCCATCCTAAGAGATACACAGCAATTGCCCAGATGAAAGAGGAGATAGAGAGCAGATGAGAGTACGAGGCAGAAAGTATAGCACAGAGAGAAGCCTGGAAGCAGGGAGGCTTGTCTGGGCACAGGCAGGGAAAGAAGGTCAGCCCCTGTGAGGCATGAAACTGTAGTTTGGCCAGGTTACAAAATAACTAAGTCCGGGAGGTGTAATATACACCACGGTGACTCTAGTCAACAATGCGGTGTCGTACCTTTGAAAGTTGCTAAGACAGTACATCTTAAAAGGTCTCATCACAAGGAAAAAATGTGTTGTCCCCTGTGCTGATGGGTAGCCACAAGACTCAGTGGGGGTCATTTCACAATATCTACAAATATCAAATCACTATGTCATACATCGGAAACTAATATAATGTTGTCAGTTTGATCTCGAACATAGAAGGGGGAGGACTCTGAAAGCCACCTTAAGTGTTCGGAACTTTATCTATGGATCAGTAAGAAGACTTGAAAGTGTTTTAAAGTAAAGACTGGACAGACTAAGATTTCTGCTTTGAGAAACTGACATTTGGAGATGGTACCAGAAGAGGGAACCGTGGATATTGTGATGGCACAGAGTAGAGGGAAGGCTATCAGGACTGAGGTGGTGGCAGCAAGGTCACAGAGAAGTAGAAAAATGTGAGGCATTCATAGACAAAATGATCAGGATTTGATGACGCTTTTAAAGGAGTGATGGGGTAGGAAAAGGAATCAAATGTGATCTCTCAGTTTCTAGCTCGGGCACCTGAGTGATGGCCAGCATCGTTGCCTGGAAAGGAGGCACGTTAATTACCGTAGGCTTTGCTGTAGGTACAATAGCCGTTGAGAACTGAAATGATTTTGCAGGCTACCGACTGCACTTATTTACTCCCCAAAGAAGAATCAGATCCTTCTGGACAAAGAGAGTTGGTTTAAAAATAGAAATCAATTACATAAGTTGATTGTTAGACCATGTGATAAGAAATTACAAGTTGTCATTAATCATTTTGAAAAGAAAACAAGTTGATATAAGATTTGACAGTTGCGCATGATACAGTAGCAGAGTAACAATAGAGGGATCTTGCAAGTGTGGAAGTTCATTTCCTTTTAATTCATCCAGTTGGTGTTGCTGGGCTGATTATTCATACATTCTGTAAGCTTAGGTTTCTGAGAGGCTTATCATAGAAAAAAGGTCATAATTCTTCATATTTATTTTGAAGGGGATTGGAATGATTCATTCCATAATATTACAAACGGAGACAAAACGGCATTCTCTCCCAAGACCCTTGATATTTTCCAAATCTCACTCAAGGATTTTCACTGTGGCTCCCAACAGCATCAGATTTATTATCTCATATGTTTAAGGGAGAAAAAGGACAAAGCCATTCCAAAGAAAACAAACAAAATCTCACCTTGGGTTTTATATATTTAAAAATATCTACAGCAGTCCATTTGCTCCCAAATTACCCAGAGGCAGAAAGATGGTAGCAGTGGCAGTAACACAGGTTTTCAATCTCCCCAAATCACCCCCACAATAACCAATGGAACAATGAGATAGCAAAACAAAAACCCGTGGACATCTACAACAGAAGTGACAAGAACTTATTCCCATAAGCAGGAGGGGTCAAAGCACTAGCAGCAACAAGACGTGTAGTGACAAGTACAGGAGGAAGAAGGAGGACAAGGGACTTTCAGTGAACAGTTCAGAAATGGAATTACCAATGGTTCGCCACTCCCAATGGGAGAGCTCTTCAGGCCAATCAGACAAGAGCAACCAAATTAGGGAAAGGGCTTTGCCAACTCCAGATGCCCTGCAAACTCTCTGTTTGCTCAGATCACAGTGCATTTGAAAGGATAAAGAAGGGCACCTGGGTGGCACAGTAGTTAAGAGTCTGCCTTCAGCTGAGGTCATGATCCCAGGGTCCTGGGATCAAGCCCCATGTCGGGCTCCCTCTCCCTCTCCCCCTGCTTGTGTTCTTAGATAGATAGAGAAATAAATAAATAACATCCTTTAAAAAATAAGATAAAAGGATAAAGAAATCTTTGTAACTGGACAAGCTAACATTCACCATGAAATTATGACAGTGAAGTTATGACAGGTGTTAATATTTCCACACTCAATACTCAACACCACTTTCATAAAGCACAGACTACAGGACATCCCCAGACTGAAAAGAAACTGGGGTGCATTGGATGCAAACGGAACAGACCAGAGACACTAAAGACAGAGGAGGGAGAGAGAGATCAAGAGGGAGAGAGAGAGAGAAAGAGAAGAGGCAGACCACAGTGGAAGGAGGAGCAAAGACAGCTATCTCAGAAAGGGCAAGTCCATAGAGACTCACCACAATAACAATAGAAATTGGAGCCCTAGGGCATTGAAGCAAGGAAGAAAATTCCAGGGTACCCTCCCCTCTAAGAGCATAGAAAACCCATCAGCAATAGCAATGATTGTGCACGCAACCATATGATGTTGTCTTAAAGAAAAAAAGAAAAAGATAATAATCGACAGAGAACACTATTCCTATAGACAGTGAAATCCAACAATAAAGATATGACCATAAAACAATAAAAACCTTAACTTAAGAGTTCCAAATGAGCTAAGAGATTTGAGGAAATGTTAGAAGATAAGGAAGAATGCCATAAGATGGAAAGAGAACATGAGATGTTTGGACGAAAAAACAGCTTGAAAAGTGAGCTGAGAGAGTTTGAGAATTGGAGGCAAAAAACATTAAAAATAAATAATAAATAATAATTTTGGAAAGAAACAAAAAGGAGGGGAACACAGTTCAAATTAACATCATAAGAAAAGGCAGAAAAGAGAATGGATAGAAAATTTAAAAAAAAACAGAAACAAAATAAAGAAAAAGATTAAAAGTATTAGATAGAAAGTAATAGATTATTCAAGAAAATGTTGCCAGTATAAAGAAGATCTGAATCTACATATTTAAGCTGGAAAACCAGTTCAGAGTGGCCAAAATGAGACATATTTTAATAAATCCATTGAACTCAAATAAAATGGAAAAAAAAAAAAACAAACAAGAAACCTGAACATGTTTTAGACAACAAAACAAAAATGGCCAAGCACCTCATTAGAGAAAGAATATAGACTGATAGGCGACTCATCAATAGCAACATTTTATGCCATAAGACAATGGAGTAACATTTATATTACAAGAGGTAAAAAATGTGGGCAACAATTTTGCACCCAGGGAAAGAGACATTCAACGTGAAAGCCATATAAAAACTAATGAATATGTAAGAACACAGAGAGTGTTGTTCTCATGTGCCCTTTCTGAAGAAGCCACTAGAAATGACTCAGACAACCATTTGGTTGCAGAATTGGCACAATGTCTGGCTAAGAACACTGAGTATGTATTTATGCATAAAACTAAGTGAGGGGCATAAGGAAGCCAGTATACAATATAATTGTTATATGATACAATGTATATAATATATATGTATATATATTATAAATACATTATATAATTATACATATATACATTATGAATATATAAACATTATAATGTGTATATATACATTGTAATTATATAATAATTATAATTCAAAATTTTCTTTAAAAAGCAATCCCTATAAATCAAGGCAAAATGAAATGAAGAAACCTAACTTCATTCATTTGGTGGCGTAAGCACAGAGTGAGGAAGTTCTTCAAGTGACTTTAAAATAGGCCAGTTGGTGACACATCCCTAGTGATCTGGACCCTGAAAATAAACAAAATAAATTTTGAACTATTTTTACTAATAATAGTGGCATTGTTATTTGTAACTATTTTATATTCTATAGGAAAATCAAATAGTTCTGTGAATGTTCTTGGGAATGAACCAAGACTTCCAGCATGAGGGGGAAAAAAAGATAAAATCCAAGGATTGTTGAAACTCTATAATCTAAATTTTCGATTGTAAATGGAAATATGAACTAAAAATATAATTTAAAAATATATAAATATATGGGGTACCTGGGTGGCTCAATCGGTTAGGCCTCTGACTCTTGATGTTATCGCAGGTTTTGATCTCAGGGTTGTGAGTTCAAGCCCCATGTTGAGCTCCATACTAGGAGTTCAACCTACTTAAAAGACAAAAAACCCCAACCAAACAAAATATATACTTATGAACATATATGCCAGTGAAACCAAGCCTTCCTGGATAAATGGCTGACTCTAAGTCTCAGGCAAGAAGTATACGAGATAAGCCTAAAATGTCTTGTAATGTCAAAATAAGCCTAAAACATCACATCAAAAGAACTTAAGAGCCAAACTGAGGAGTCTTTAATTGGCCAGCAACAGGACAATTTGAGCATCAGGTATTAACTGCAATGAATTGAAACATGTCAATTCTGTTTAAGTCCATTAGTCACAAATGATACTAAAAAAAATCTCTTTGGTCACATTTGGAAGATGGTAAGGAATCCATTTGTTATTTTGAAAACTGATGAGCATAAAGTGAAGTCAAGCAGTTATCTTACCTTACATGCTTGGACTGTACCTCAGGACAATAATTGATGAGGGAATCTCGGGCAGCATTTTATCTAATGTATGAAGAAAGAGTGATAAAATTAGAATTTCACTATGTCGGCAAACCTTAAGGAGATAACGCTTGTCCATCTAGCCAATGATCATTAATGATTGTTGATAACACAGACAGCCAATCAGATAACAGGTGCCTCCTGATGGAAACATATTTATGAAATATTTCCATCAAAAGCGTGAATTTGAATAATCAATCCTCCAGATTTCATGACCCAGTTTGCAGGAAGTACAAGAAAGAGAAACATGTTGAGCTATATATTACAGGAATGCAATTAGAAAATTTTAGAATATGGGAAACTTAACAGACAAGCATTCTGGTTTCCTTAAATCAATTATAGTGAAAAATGAAAGGGGGAGGATAGGAGGAATCTATAGATAAAATGAAACTTAAAAGATAAATCAAAACCAGCAAAAAGATAAATCAGACTACCATGTTTGCAACCTATTGTAAGAAAAAAATTACAAATCGGACAAATTCAAACAGTAATTGAATAGCTACCCGATAATATTGGAATTATTGTTAATGTTTTTAGGTTTAATAGTGATGTTCTGGTTGTATTTTAAAAAGAGTCCTTATGCTTTAGGAATGCATATTAACATATTTTGGATCAAAGAATAAGAAGAGTATCATAACATTTGCTTCCATAAAACATGAACTTGCCACAAAATAACCTAGTAAAGGAGAGGAGTATTAATAGGCCAATATTGGCCTTGAGTGCATAATTCTTCAAACTGAGTGATAAAACCTGGGGTTTCTTATACTGTTCTCTGTACTTCTGCATATGTCTGAAATTTTCCATCATGGAGAGTTTCAAAACACTCATGGTCATTTTTTTTTTTTTTTTACTTTCCAAATTGATCTCAAGCAGTCCATCTACAATGAGCATATCAGATTAACTTTTCAGGTTACCAAGCCATTTGAAAACGGACTGTAGGTTGAAAGACTAACTCATACTACAAAGTGTGACACACTTCCCCTGATGTTGGTGTATATCATTTGTCAATGAATTTTAATAAACACTAGGTGGCACAGTGATTGTTTTATACTAAACAGGCAAAAGAGAAAATGGATTACCCACACTGACATGCAAAATGCCATCCATCAAAGCTATGGCCGGGCGATATCACTTTTGAAATGACCCCACCTCTTAATAGATGCAAATGTCTTTTTTCATTTTAAAATTACAATTCTGCCTCAGTGTTACAAGTTCACCTAAACGTAATTTATTAACAATTCCATTTACCTAGTTATTTTCATTTTGGCATTTTTTTTCCCAACTCTCAACTTATTTCAACATGGTTGAGACCTGCTGGGAAGAAGCTGGAACTGAGGTTTGCATAGGTGGAAGAGTGTTATATTCTTCAAACCGGATTGACACCATGTGTTCCATGTGCCGCAAAAATTAATATGAAGTAGCCTTGAGCCTCTTGTCTAATATCTGCCTATTGCTTCTAGCTTCTCATTGTCCTATTGCTAACTGGTCCCAGATCTTGTTTTAGCTATCTCGATGTTCCTGTCAGCTGATTTCTTTCCTTAACCAAAATAATGTATCATTCTATCTTTATAGTGCATGACTAATTTAGGGAATCACTAAGGTTTTAATTAATAGGTTATGATTAAAGTATTCAGCTTCAAAATCCATTATTTTGGACAGGAAATAAGCTTAACACCCAGTGTGATAGTAGAAAGAACAGTGGATTTAAATGTCTAGAGATCTTCTATGGCAAATAGCATTGGTCCACTCCCTTCATTTCTCTGCATATCAGTTTCCTCCATTCAATTTTTTATTGAATGACTAATTAGGCACCTACTAAGTGATGGGCTTTGTGCTAAAGCTAGGAACACAGCAGTAAATACAATATCACATCCCCATGGTGGTGTTTGGATTGAGGCTGGAAGTGAGTGCGAGTGAAGCGTGGGGGACAGGATTGTTTGAGCAAGGGAATAAATTCAGTGGTGCTGAGGGCAGGAACTTGTATAAAAGAGATAGGCATGATTTAGAAGGGACAGGGAAGATAAAAAGAGAGAGAGAGAGAGAGGGAGGCACGCCTGCAAAATGGAAGGATTGAGCAAAACTACCCACTGGATCCTTCCAGTTCTTAGTGCTTTTATAATGGGGTAGCAGTTGAATCCGAGAATCTTGTCTTTACCATTTAGTACCCCCATGACTACACGCAAATTCTTAGTGTCTCTAAACCTCAGTGTCTTAGTGAGTATACCTACCTCAAGATTGTTCTGGGGCTCAAATAAGGTTGTACATTTAAAGCCTGTGTGAGTATACACGAAGCATTCTGTATAGAAATGATCATGATTATTAGCTTATATTTTGTCCTTCTCAAAGAAGCTCCTACATCTTATATCTGATTTTATTCCAACAAAAGACCTGGGAGAGACTTATGAGATTTCTGGTAGATTATTTTTTTATTTATTTTTATTTTTTTTTATTCTGGCAGATTATTATTTCTGTTTTACAAATGAGAAAACATGAAGTGAAAAGAAGAGGCATCGGAAATGACCACAAGAACCTGGTCTCCCATCTCCTGTTCAGTCTATTCCTTTTTTCCCCCGTCACACAATACCCTTTAGACTATTTTAGCTTCCTTTTGAACAAATAAGGAATCTTAAAGCAGACTGGGGACTTACACAGATTTGTTCCTGTTAAAGCTTCAGATTTCAGTTTTTCCTTTGTTTTTTGTTTTTTTGTTTTTTCTTTTTCTTCCCATTACTGCAACAGATCGATCTTACACAGAAGCTATTTCTCTCATGCTAAGCCTTCTTTTTGGAGTATTAAGGTTATGAATGTCCTGTCAGTCAATGACCTATTAGGATGACGACCAGCAAGTCTTTTTAATCATTTTTATGTGCACCATAGTCTCTTCTCTGTCATTCTTCCATTACTTTGGATTTGTGAGCGAAAGCTTTCTTTATAAGATATTTCTCACGAAATCAGGAATGCCTCCACAAGAAATTGCCTCAATTGGATGACATACCTCAAATAAAAAGTCACACTATCTTGCACTGCGAGCTCATCTTCTTTGACAGTTCAGTAGAAGTAGGAATGTTCCTAGACTAGTTTTTACTCAAATTGCAAATAATCGGGTAAAAGCTACCATGATGGTATGTTCTGGGAGTGGAGGAAAGGAGAAAGACGGGCACTAACGGACACATTCCAATAGTCTTTTCAACTTTTCAACACTTACGGAGTTGACTTCTCTACTTAAAATGATTAAAATGATTATTTATTTAAAAATGATTAAATGGAGGATGTCTGGGTATTTCAGTGAGTTAACCATCTGCTTTTGGCTCAGGTCATGATCCCAGAGTCCTGGGATGGAGTCCCACATCGGGCTCCTTGCTCAGCCAGGAGCCTGCTTCTCCCTCTGCCTACTCTGCCTGCCACTCCCACTCCCCCTGCTTGTGCTCTCTCTCTGACAAATAAATAAATAAAATATTTTTAAAAAAACAAAGATTAGGGGCACCTGGGTGGCTCAGTGGGTTAAGCCTCTGCCTTCGGCTCAGGTCATGATCCCAGGGTCCTGGGATCGAGCCACGAGTCGGGCTCTCTGCTCAGCAGGGAGCCTGCTTCCCTCTCTCTCTCTCTGCCTGCCTCTCTGCCTACTTGTGATCTCTCTCTCTCTGACAAATAAATAAATAAAATCTTTAAAAAAATAAAATCTTTAAAACAACAACAAGAACAACAACAAAGATTAAATGGAAGTTTCAGTTGACTCCAACTTAGTTCTCTTCCAGGAAAAGCTCTTAGTTGATCCAGGAAGAGGAACAAGACATTTTTTTCCTGAAAGCAACTCAGAGGGAATAGTCAACTGATTGGTTTCCATAACTCTATCAAGACAACATTAACTCTTGTTCACCTGAAATTTGCTTGGATATTAAATTTGCAGTACAGCTGAAGATGTCCCCTAAATATTAGATATCTACTTTGAGTGTGTTGACAAGTATGACAAGTTAATATTACTGACATTTATGCTCCTGTTTCTATCTATCAAACTTCTCCTCACCTTTGTAAAACTGCGCTGGTCCGGCCCACCCCAATCACATGGAAACTTGCTAGACTCGCACCTCCCCTCCCAGCCCATAGCTCTCTGTACCTCCTTGAGTTGTGGTTCATTGCATTCTGGTCACAGCTCTTGCTAGACTATATGCTTCCTGAATTAAGCCTTTTCTATCTTCACCTCCCTACAGTACATACTGTGGCCCCCTGCACCTAGTAGGTAGGAATCTGGGAAATGCATGTAGAACCAAATTCTCCTACCTCAAACCGAAAGTACTTTATGTGCCAGAAGGCTGATGCTTCAGGGGAAAAATGCATTCCTTTGAAGCCTTTGGGGAAAAAAGATATTAACAATGATACAGTATACTTCAAATTATGGATCTTAGACTCCTAAGCTTTTAATACAAGCCATAAATTTGGGCATCAAATTGTTCTTGCTACAAAAGGAGAGTACAAATGAAGGGTTTGGTTATATGCTGATGATTAGTGTTGCTTTTATGATGGAAGAAAATCTGTCTATCCAGAAATTCGGAGTGCTGTGTGCTGCATAATCATACCACTCAGTACAGGGCTGTCAAAGGTCTTATTTTAAGAGTGTTTCCCTGAAAATTATCCCTGGACATTTGCGTTGAGTAGCTATATTTCAAAAATAAAATCTTTACTGAAAAAAGTAAAGACAAAAGGGAGAAGAAATGGATCCTGATGAAAGGTATCTCACTGGCAAAGATTCACAGGATAGGCACAGTGACACAGCTGGGTTTTGTAGGAATCCTGTCTTTCCACAGATGTTGGAATGATTTCTACCATAAAGTCCAATTTGCAGATAGGATACCATCATCAGTAGAGTTCTATGCTACAAGTTAACTGAGAAACAAGAATGCCATTAATTTCTTAGACATAATTAAATATGCACATGATAGAAGAGTTACAAACTCACATGGAATGTCTGCTACAATGCTTAAAAGCTGGTGATTCAAAGAATATGTATATAATCTTTCTGTGAGGTATGCAATGAGAATGACACCCCTCCTTGTCTTTCTTGACCTCTCATTGTACCCTGAAGAGCACCACCCATGACAGACAGATTCATTCTCTATATCCTTACTTTGTACTTCATCTGCCTCACTGTGCTTCTGCTGTTTGAATCACAGTGCTGCCTCACTATTCTCACTGGAGAATTTCTCATCAAAATCTACACAAGTGTGCTCCTTCTAGTGCTAAAACCAGAATCAAACAATGAAATTAATTAAATTAATTAACTCTCTTCAAAACCATATGACCAGCAGTTGCACTGTTTCTCCTTAGGAAGTGACATGGGTGATACAGATCATGTCCCAGGGATGTGAATTTTGGAACATTTGAGTGTCCTTTTTGTTTTGCCTTCTCAGAGGCTCAGAATCAAACCTGTAACTCTACTTAGTAAAGTCAGAGGGCCTTGTTCTTTGCATTGTTCCATAACATTTTCCAGCTTGTCTTATCTTGATAGTTGCTTGCATTTCCTCTGATCCTGATTTTTTTTTTACTCTCACATTTTACATTGTTTTTAAACCATATCAAAATCTTTATATGGTAAACAAGCATACAGACACATAAATAATTACTTCAGTTACTGAATGCAGTTCAGAGAGTCAGTGTCTTTTTGGTGGGGGCAGGGGATGAGGAAGACAAAAGATTAATGTTTCTTTAGGAAATTGTATCCGAAGGACCTCCTGGTGCAAGGATAGCATGTCTGACTCCAGAAAATTATATCTGAAATAAAATAACATCATGCCTAATAATTATTCTCTAATTGTTTGTCTCTGTTCTTACAGCATTCTAATCCATCTATCATCTTGAAATTAATGATCTCTCTCAAGCATAGATTAGATCATATTACTTTCCTGCTCAGATACCCTAGATGGCACTATCTACAGAAAAAAGTTCAAGTTCATGAGATACTACCATCTTACCTGTCTAGCCTTTTCTCTCTGCTCGCCTGCAACATACCCTGTGCCCAAGGAAATTTGTACAATGTATTTCTTTATGAGAACTTTATTTTATTTAAAAAAACACAACTGGCTTTGTTATTTTCTAATTAACATCAAAAAATTCTAGTTTCACCACTTCTGCCCAAGTTCAGCTCAAGAAATGTATCTTTTAGCTCAAAATTATCTCCTGTGATTAATGTTTACTCTCTAGTGTATTTGGAAGCAGTATACCTTAATTTTGGAGAGGTTTGGCTTTGGAGTCAACTGACTTTGGGTTTGGCCACTTAACCTTATCTGTAAAATAAGATCATAATGTTGATTGGTGTTTTAACATACATTCCCCAGTTGTAGACTCTCCAATGAAGAGACAGAGTCTTCATATACTCTTGTTAAAACTAGATGCATTTACTGCTTGTTTGTAATCAGTAGAGTACAGAAGAAATGCTATCGAGTAATTTTCCAGACCAAGTCAATAAAAGTTGTGCACTTTCTGCCTTATTCACGGAGATATTCACTGTTGGAGCTTTGAGCGATCATTTAAGAAGTCCAACTACCCTGAGCCACCATGCTGCAGAAGAAGCCTAGGGCACATGAAGAGGCCGTATGTTAGGTGTTGCAGTAGGGAGCCCCAGCTGAGGTCCCAGCCAAGAGCCAGCATCAATTACCTGACTTGCGAGTGAAGACCCCTCCAGATGATTCCACCCTCAACTATCAAGTCACTGCCTGCTCATTGAGTCTTCCCAGTTGAGGACCTAGCCATCATGGAGCAGAGACAAGCCATTTCTGTTGATTCTGTCCAACTTCCTGAGCCATAGGATACAGGAGCATGATAAAATGGTTGTTTTAAGCTGCTCATACTGGAAGCAATTTACTACATAGCAATAACAATTAGGACAGATATTTGACACCTAGAAGTAGAATAAAGCATGAGACATTGGCTTTAAGATCACTGTCTGGCTGTAGCTAAATCTTAAGGAGACAGTTAATGGAAGCCTTACAAGGCTAGAGGAGGCTGTTGGTAAGGATTTGAAGAAAAACAAGGAAAATGTTATAAGTAGCTAGAGGAAAGCGAATCTTATTACCTAGTGGCACAAAGTTTGGCCAAACTATCAGATGTGGTAATGTGAAGAATTGGAAATACACCTCATAAATTTGATGATCTAGCTAAGCAGATTTCCCTGCAGAATATTTAAATAGCTACCTGGCTTCTTCTTGCTGCCTATGATAAAAATGCAAATGAAATAAGCTAAAAGGCAAACTGTTTAGTGTTCAAGCAAAATTTTGAGGAAACACACAGAAGCCAGACATTGCTGAGCTCAAAAGTAAAACTGTTTCATATTCCTGGCATCTTCAAATGGCAAACAATTTCCAAATTAAGAAGTATTTCTAGGGCAAAGATAACTTCTAAAGGGGAAGCTGTAAGATCATTTGCTGAGGACTTAGGAAGAGCTCAAAGATTCTAATAGAAACTTTCAGACATTCAAAAAGACCTCCAATGATATCAAAGGCATATTTCATAGACTTTCCCTTTTAAAGAGCTTCCAGTATTTCCAAGGGTCTCATCACTCAGCAACCTCTCAGGGACCTAAGGATAAAGAAGATAGCTTTAAGGTATCTATGCTTGTGATTTTTATATAATGGAATGCATTTTAATAAGAGTCAGAGAAAACCCACCAAGTTTTAAGAAACTTGTACTGATAGAAACATGTTGATTTGTACTAAGAGGGATGGAGGTAGTACCTGAAGGGAGGACTTCCCACATATTACTATGGGCAGGAAGCAGGATGAGGAGTTTACTCAGTTGCAAACATGGACCAATTCCTATGGAAAAGAAAAGATGATTCAAAGGGTTGAACCAAGAGTTCAGATGGTAGAATCCAAAACCACTGAGAAAAACTCCTAAGAAATAGAACTGAGCCCTAATCAAGGATCTGAATGCCATGTCTGACTGGATTTCAGAATTGCTATGGACCACTGACTGCCATTTGCTTCCCATTCTCTACCCTTGAAACAGTATATAACAGTTATCCCTTCCCATCTCTGATTGGTGCTCAGTTGGGTGTGTATAAGGTAAATACATTGTTTCTTGAATCTTCTGGTTCTTGGATGAAGAGGAAACATAATTTGAAGAGCCATACCAGAGAAATTGTCCTCAAAAAGTCTCATCCACACATGGATTGATTTTGATGATGAGATACTAGATCTCAAGCCTATGTCACTTTTAGGGAATCTTGGGAGAAAGCAAACATATTTTACATGAGGACAGACTGTGGCTGTTTTAAAATGTGTCTACAAATTCTTTATTTGAAAGGTGGGGATCTATATACCCTTTCTGTGAATTCAGGGCCGACTTGAAATTCTTCTGTAACCAATAAAGTGTGTTGGAAATAATGTTAAATGACATCCAAAGCTATTAATTAAAGATGATTCAGTTTTCTTCTGTGTTAGCTGAAATAATCACTTTGGGAGGTCCTCAGCACATTATGCTATGAGGAGACCCTGGCCACAAGGAGAGGCCAAGTGTAGGTGTCCCAGTCAGCAGGCCTAGGTAATAGCTAATATCATCCACCAGGTATGTAAGTACATTCCTAGATGGTTCTAGATCCTGCTCTCAAATTGTCACTGCTGAGACCCGAAACTTCATGAATCAAAAATAAGCCATTTACTCTGCTCTAAATTTTTGACCCAGAGTCTGTGAGCGTAATAATATAGTCATTGTAAGCTGCCAAGTCTTGGAGTTATTTGTTGTACAGCAATAATAACTGGTTCAATCCCCCCCCCCAAAGAATTATTATGAGGATTAAATGAGACATATACATTAAGTAACGAGCTTGGTGTTTGGGAAAATAAACACTCAGTGAACAAGACGTACCAAGGGTTAACTTCTATTTATTTGATCCTGTTCAAAATAGTTAGTATGGGGTATACAAGTGATGCCTCATATATAGTTGTTGACTTGAAGTGATTACAGACTTGAGGACAGAAAAGATGAGATTGTAGAGAAAGGACAACTTCATTTTCCTGACCTGAGAGGAATTTTTTAATTTTCTGTTGCTACAAAAAGAAACTGGATCCTTCCAGGAGTAGTCTACCAAATTCTAAACTTTATCTTGGTGAGAAATCAGATTGTGCAATTCATTTAATCCTGCCTTCTCAGCTAAGTCTATGGTGACAAAACTGTAAGTACTTGAAGTCAGTGAGCAATAGTTAATTTGGGAAATGAGGGATCCTGGCTAGCAAATGTGGGACATGCCTTTTGTGGCAGCCCACATCAGCCCCAATCTTCCCTGCAGCTGTAAAATGAAGTTTCCTCCCCCTCATCTACTTCCATACTCTCAAACCCTCTCCACATGCGAACCCTGCAACTGTCATCCTCTGTCCACTATAATTTACTACATCTCATCATGAACAGTCAAACACTGGAAAGAATTTTTGTACCTAAAGCAGTCAAAATTTTTTTTCCTTGGGGACAAAACCCTACCTTAAGGGCTGGGGTGTCCCCACCAATTTGAGGATATTTGCATCACAAGCAAAAAAATACTTTCATAAAATTACCCTGAATTAAAACAGTTCCTTGGGATGCCTGGGTGGCTCAGTAGGTTAAGCAGCTGCCTTCAGCTCAGGTCACGATCCTGGAGTTCCAGGGTTGAGTCTTGCATCGGGCTCCCTGCTCACCAGGGAGTCTGCTTCTCCCTCTCACCTTCCCCCTCTTATGCTTTCTCTCATTCTTTCTCTCTCAAATAAATAAATAAATAAAATCTTAAAAAAAAAAAAGTCCCTAATTTTTCACCTACTTTGTCACAGTTGGTGGAAGAGACGATATAAAGTGGTGAGCCTTGCCTCGTTCCTAACCTGTGGAGTCTTAATATCCCACAGATGAAGGCAAGGAACCCCCACAGCCACCTCACTTCGAAGGAATCTGAAGAGTTCTAGCTCCGCCTGCAACAACATTCTGACGTCTGTGTTCCGCATCTGACAAACAGTCTTTGCCTCATTTCCCAGCCGGAAAACCTGTTAGAATCTTTGCCCTTCTTGGACCAAGGTCCTGCCTTGCTGTTACTAATCAATTGCTTGGGAAATTCTAATTTTCTTCTTAAGCCCCTGAGTTGTGGCTTGAGGCCTTGCTGGCAAGAATAGGCATCTTTAACACCAAAGGTTCACAGTTAGGACTCCAAAAATGCTCTGTGCCAGTTTTCTCCCTCACCAAGCCAGGCTAGGCTTTCGGAGCACTGTAACACCTTTGTCAGATTCTGCCACCTCACCCCACACCTCCCAGAACTAATAAATGGCCTCCTGGTTGGCTGATAGGCCCTCTGAATAGTGTATTCTACCTCTACATGGAATTTTCCAGAATCTGCCCCATCTGGTGAATGACACTGGTTTTGTTCTGGTTAAGCCAGTCATGTGGAATAAGATGACAGTAATGTGCAGATGAAGACCTTCTTAGTTTTTTAGATGGTTTGATTTTACAATTATAACATGACAGAAAAAATATGCAAATACCTTTTCTTCTGGAGCTGCTCTTTAGGGAAGCAGAAAAGGGGTTTCAAAATATCTGTAAAAGGAGGTGAAAGGACATAGCTTTCAGTCATTTGAGTAATTATTTCCCTGCTGAGAAAAGGGCAAACAGTAAATAATTTCATTTTGTTGAATACTAGAGATACAGAAGATGTCTCTTTTTAATTAATTTCTAAAACACTGTCCAAAAATTCTCTTGGCTCTAGGACAAATCTTTTAATAGAACCAAAAAAAAAAAAAAAAAAGGAGGATAAGACAAGGAAGAAATACTTTTTTGCCCCAAAACTGATCTCATGCTTGTTTTAAATTCAAGGAGCACTCTCTGAGGAAAGGGGGTGGGAAGAAGGGTAAACTGCTAAGGTCCACCTTCCTTTCCATCATGAGGAACTCTGGGAGATAATGAGACAGAAATGCTTGACAGGTCTCCCCAAGGATAAGGCCAACTAGCCGCTTCAAGTGGCAGTTGCAAAAGTACAATTCTAAGTTTCTCAGATTTCTCATCCATTAAAATACTAGGAAAAAGAAGCTAATCCTGCCAGTAGCCAGCTCTGACTTCCTGTTATATGTGCCTCTTATAAAATGACAAGCAGAGGATTATATGACAAGAATACTCAAACAGCCAAGGCAGTTCTTCTAGATACTCATCTGGTAAGTAGAGGGCTTGAGATGTTTGCAACTTTTTGTTTTAAATAATTAATTAGGTACAGACTTCCAGTGATGGAATGGGTAAGTCCTGGGGACAAAAGGTACAGCATAAGGAATATAGTCAGTGAGGTTGACGAAGCGTTGTATGGTGACAGACAGTAGCTACACTGTAGTGAGCACAGCATAGTGTGCGGACTTGTGGAAGGACTATGTTGTACACCTGAAACTAATGTAACATTGTGTGTCCGTTGTACTTCTAATAAAAAAAAAAATCGAACCTTTAAGAACAGGGAATGCCTGGATCTCTCAGCCAGTAGGGCATGTGACTCTTGATCTCAGGGTTATGATGAGTTCAGGCCCCACATTGGGCACAGAGCCTACTTAAAATAAAAATTTAAAAAAAAAATTTAAGCACAGACAGAACTACTGAAGTAGTTACCAAGGAGACTACACGATATCTTGTAGATAAGTAAGAGATATCTCAGCTGTTGTACTGAGTGGTTCCACTCTGCCTAGTGGAATATGTTCAAAAGAGGCATATTATATAGGATGGATTGGCATTGGTAGATTGAAGACCCAAGGAAAATGAGAAGAAAATCTCTGGCTAAGGTAAGCTAAATCATTGGAAGAGGAGGAGTAGTAAGATGAGAAAACAAGTGAAAGAAATTATGTGCTAATGGCAGATCATTGCCAAAGATGGCCACCGACCATTCTCATTCCTGTAGGGGCCTGCTTCTCCTTCCATCAAGAGGTAGAATTTATTTCTCCATGCCTTAAACCTGGGCTGGTTTGACCAAGAGGCCAATGGCTTGCTTTGACCAAGAGGAGGCAATAGAAATAATGAGTCTTCACTTCACTGAGACCTCTGAATCAGGGCTTTCAAAGATCTTAGATCTTCTGCCTTCACCTTAGACACCAGTTGCCGGGTAAAGAAGCTCAGCTAGGCTATCAATACAACGAGAAACCAGATGGAGATAGAAAGACCCAGTAAGCTCCAGCCGTTCCAGATACCAGCTGAGGTCCAAATGTGTGAAAGAAGCCATTCTGAATGTTCCAGCCCAACAGAGCTCCCAGCTGAATGCAGCCCCATGCGCGATCCCTGAGAGGAGCAGGACATCCCGACCAAAGCCAGAGAATCCACAGAATCATGAGAAATAAGTGGTGGTTGTTTTAAGAGAGTTTGGAGTAACAGAAAACCGAGACAGATCCTCTGTCCCCCGTGACAATGAAGAGGTAGTTTGGCAACATATATGTCTTGAGTGGTGAGTTGACTCGATGAGTGGACAAATTCTGGGTAAGCCCGTGGACTTCTGGAACGTGAGAAGTAAACAGGTAACAATCTAAGCAACTGGAAAACTATGTCCAATTCTGACAGGATGAAGAGAGGGCAGATAAACCTGATGGAACAAAGATTTTCCCGGAATCTTTCAGAATCGGGTCTGTGGCAGCCCCAGAAAGCTCAGTGAGACAATTCAGCAACTATCACATCCCAAGGTCTCTCATGCCAGCCTGGGAGAGGGAAAAAAGGAACAAAATGCAAACAGCTATGGGATGCTTTACTTGAGGTTTCCATGGAAGGAGAGACCCTGAGCCATGGATTTAAGAACTTGCACAGTCTGCTGAGGGGGAAGTTTGACACAAGGAACGAGAAGGCAGCCAAAGTTAGGGAGCCGGGTACCAGAGCCGGAGACTGAGAATCCCTGAGAAATGGCACAACATACACACTTTATAGAATGATCCAGTCCAGGCTGTGAGAAAGCCAGAATGAAAATACTCATTACTTCATGCATATGTATGAATATGTGCTGGAAAAGGGGTGGAAAATGCTTCCCAATATATTCCAGGAAACTGATTTTCTGGAAGAAGGCAAAATAACCAATGCACCATTTAAGGCTTACAGTTGAATCCACAGACGTTCCTTGTGAAAAGGAACTCAGAGGCCATGTTCTCCACCAATTTAGAAGCCAGACAAGCAGCAGCCTTACCTCAGAATTGAAGGGAAGTCCCCGACAGAAAGGAGAACTACAAACTCAATGTATCAGAAGCTTTGCAGTCAGAGGGTCATGTCTTCCCACTTCTGTCTGTCACAACACTACAGGCAGGCAAGTGACAAACTAATTAATCCACCAAGTCCCCGAGGCGCTCCTAAGATAATAAAAGTTGTGTTTCATGGGGACATAAATTTTAGTCGGTAATGAGACAAAATACCACTGAGAAGCCTGTTATATCAAAACATCAGACAAATCAATTATTATTTTCATGACAGAAGTCTTCAAAGTGGTCAGAGGGAAATTGTGTATTCAGCAACTATAGTAAAATACTCTGTATAAAGTGGAAGGGAAAAATTAGTCTGGCATTTTTACCTTCTAATTGTTATCTCTAAATCAGCTTCTTGATACACCAACTTAATTGTTTATGTACTTGATATTTATTAAAGGGCAGATGTTTAAATATTAGCTTACTAAATTGCTCATGATTTCCAGATATTTCCACTGCTAGACTACTGAAAGTGTATATTTAATTTCTATTATTTCTTTAAAGGTTTTTGTAATTTTATCTTCCCTTCTATTTTGTGCACTGGTGAATGAATTCATTAGGTAGAAATGTTCCTTTTTAGGAGATATTCAAGTACATATTATAATTGGATGAGAATGAACTAAGTAATAACTAGTTTACTTGTTCTTCATTTTTAAATTTTTTTATCCTTACTCTTTTGAGAGTATGACTATTCTGATAAGAATATTCTATTCTAAGGAATCCTATAACAAACATCATTTTGTAATGCCGAGATTTGATTTTAAGAAAACCCAACAATTTTTGCACATTAAATAGTTTACGTTTGGCAATCTTAGTCAGGAATTGTAATTGAAAAACAATAAAAATATTTTTACACAAAGAAAAAGATTGAAGAAAAGAATTTCCTTCTGTTAGCACAACTAATTTACACAATTCTAATAAACACCTGCTCTTTACCCTTTACAGAGCAATGCAATTTATTAAGACCTTGTGGTTATTATTTAATCCATTAAAAAACTTTATTCTAAGATGGCTGAAAAAATATTGGATTAAGAAACCAGCCCATGGTCTCACAACCACCAAAAAATGTGGTGCTCCAAAGTTTATCCCCGCCATATTGACCCAAAATGAGAATTTTGGTGGCCTTTGGAACACCAGAGAAGATTCCACCCTCTAAATTCCAGAGAGTCAGGTCAACAGTGTTGCAAAAGATTTAGGATAAAGCTCTCACTTCCACTCCAACTTTAAAATAATGTATGGGAACCAGAGTTCTGTCAGCCAAATTTCTTAAGTTTCTCATTATAGCATTTCAGCAATTCTTTTTTTTTTTAAAGATTTTATTTATTTATTTGACAGGCAGAGATCACAAGTAGGCAGAGAGGCAGGCAGAGAGAGAGAGGTGGAAGCAGGCTCCCTGCTGAGCAGAGAGTCCAACGTGGGGTTCGATCCCAGGACCCTCAGATCATGACCTGAGCAGAAGACAGAGGCTTTAACCCACTGAGCCACCCAGGCACTCCCCATTTCAGCAATTCTTGAACTAGGAAAAATAGATATACTAATATTACAAATTCTTTATTGAAATAATTATAATTGGCAACAAATACTCTTTGTCTAACATTCAAAAACAAAGAGAAAATGAGAAAGACAATTATTGTACCAAGAAACATAGTATGACCTTTGAACATCTGAAAATATATATAGCTGTTTTGGAAAGACCCTTAATGATCTAGGCTAGTTCCTACTTAAGAAGCTGATGCATTTTTTTTTTAATCCTGTGAAATTAAGTAACTTCCCTAGATCCCCTGACCACTAAGTGGAGGAGAAAGAACAAGAATCTTCTTCTCTCTCTTCTCCATGTCTCTTTCTATGATGTGATGCCATCCTCTCTGCAGCACCTTACAGACTAGTCAAAAATAGATAGCTTTCATCATACACATTAAAATAAATTGAAAAACAAGAATGTCCCTTTGGAGGACAAGCTTCAACTTGATTAGATCCACAGTCCATCAGATGGGTGATTCGGCATTATTTCAGCCTACCTCTCCTGATTGTTACACTTCCTGCTATGACTCACGGTCGCTTTGGAAGACATCTATTATGGTTCGAATTTCTGCCTCTGTTTCTAGAAGATGTGGGGGAGAATTTGAATTAATTCAAAAAAAATTGGGGATTATCAGCACCACTGCTGAGGTCTAGAAAATACTCCGTGGTATTTCAAAACAGGGGCTAATGCAAAATTACTTGTAAAAGAAGTCTTGAGTACATTTTGAATCCTAGATTGGATTCCTCCTTCATGCCTCAATCCTGGCACTGCTTCCAAGTCTTCATACACTCGTAAAATTAAAATTAATTATAATACCCATCTCAAAAATATTTTAGCATGACTATCTTGCCACCTCCACACACAAATAAAGTTATAACTCCATAACTTCCAAATTAAGTACTCCAATACCCACTTGCCCTGAATTACGTAAGAATTCTAAAGTGGCCAGTCTGGCTTTCAAATAGCAGGTAGAGAGAAAACTATAGATCTAAGCAGTCCCTATTTCACTGCCATTGCTGATGTTGCTACTAGAGAGTTTTTGGAAGGCTGTGTACCATTGCGCACTGTTTCAATGATGTCACTGGCGATCCAGATCCTGTTCAGACCATACCTTTTCTTAAAACAAGAGGGATCTTTCCCCTCTTTTGAAGGCACTTCGTGACAGGGCACTTATGGCTAAGTTCTTTCATTTGTATTCTGCTCAGTCATTGTGCCCCAAGCCCACCCAGGCTAACAGAGGTAGGAGAGATGTGCAGCATCGTCCAAAGGTTGCACTGGAACCAGCCTGCCTCATCCAAGGGGCAGTGTCTTGCTGGGAGGAGGTGGGAGGATTCATGGCTGCATGCCCAGACGTCCCCTCTTTGATGTGATCTCCATCTTGGACCCTTTGGTATAGTTGTCAGCCATCCAGACATCTATCAGCATCCCTTCAGTCCTCAAAGGGGTTCTGATATATTGACTTTTAAGCAGAGAAACAATGGCATTTTGTTCATTTAATCTTCATACAGACCCTACGCAGTAAATGTTAATTTTTGCCGCATTTTTTCTGATGAAGGAACGGAGACACAGATAAGTAGGGTAACATACCTGATAACTGACAGAGGGTATTTGAACCCAGGAAGCTGGTTCGAGAGTCTGTGCTTTTAAGCGCATCTCCCTTAAGGTCCAAATGAAAGAGATTAATGTCTCTGCTTCCTGGAAGTTCCTTGAGCCCTGTGCAAAGCTGTCCTCTCCTCGCCACCTTCCCAGCCTCAATACCTAAACAATTCTAGAGCCAAGGCTCTGTCAAACAGCAAAAGACACCAGGTGATCCATTCTTACGAGCAAGCTGCAGAACCTCACTCTTCCTCAGTTCTCCTAGACGCCAAATGGGAGCAGTCACCCTCACTTCATTCGTCTATTAAGTGTGAACTTCGAGTGTTAATACATGTGAAACGCCTAGAACAATACCTGGTTCAGAGTAAATACTCTGTAAGAGTACTCTGTCTACAATCCCACTACCTCTGTTACTATCAATACTATTATTTATAGTTTTCCTCATTGTTAAGATGATACACAGGGGTAGGAGGAACAGATAATGCTTTTCAAGGTAAAATACCAACTACTTGAATTAGTCACCATTTAGGATGTGGTGTGTCCTGGCTTCTATTAAGAGGCTGTATTAGTGTTTTCCAGAGAAACAGAACCAATAGGCACTGTGTGTGTGTGTGTGTGTGTGTGTAGATTTATTTTAAGGAATTAGCTCACATGATTGTGGGGGCTACAGGGTAGGCCAGTAGGCTGGAGACCCAGGGAAGAGTTAATGTTGAATCTAAAGGTAATCTGACAGCAGAATTCCCTCTTCCCCAGAGAACCCCAGTCTTGTTTTTCTTAGGGCCTTCAACCAATTAGATGAGGCTCACCCACATTATGGAGGGTAATCTGCTTCACTCAAAGCCTATTGATTTAAATCTTAATCACACCAAAAAAACAAAAACAAACAAACAAACAAAAAAAACTTCACAGCAAGAATTAAACTAGTGTTCAACTAAATATCTGGGCTCCATAGCCTAGCCCCAGTGGTACATAAAATTAGCCATCACAGGCATAATCACAATCTTTTATTTTGGCTTTGGAATACAGTCACAGACAAATGCTACATCTTGCTCTTCTGAGTCAGAATCCATCTTCACCCAGAATTAGCTGCAGAGAAGAAGAGAGCCATCATGACAAAGTTTCATCAGTCCTGGTATATGTAAATGTGTCTCCAGGCAGGACATGAAAACCCCTGTGAGCCCCATTTCCATAGCCAAGTCAGGGTCATGGAAGGTTTTGAGCTTTGAATCCCAAACAGTTAGGATTCTCTTCTCTCTGTTGGAATTGACCAGGAGCAGGAATCAGCCATGTAACCACAAGTCACAGAGCTGTGACACGCTGCTGTCTTCACAAAATACCACATCTAGTCTAATAGACTTTAATGGGAAGCAAGACTGCCTCTAAGCCCAGGATGGAATCCTCCTCCCTTATTCATAAATGTGTTTCTCCTGATGAACTGCATCTTCTAGGATGATTGACAGCTCTGCCACGGAATGCCCACTTGGGGTAGGCAACTTGCAATAGCCCAGGGATTTCCCAATTATGAAGAACTGTCAGCCTCTTTTTCTACTGGGCTCTGGGGTCCTAGGCTACGGTCCAATCCCCAGAGCCAGTTAATGAGGTTGAAATAATGATAGTGGCAGTTCAGCAAATAATTTTTAAAATTTGGCAAGTTAACACAGGTGGCAGTCCCAGAGAGGTGCTTCTCAGATCTCCTCATGAGCTGCTGTGGGGAGCCGCTGGCTGCCACCCCTGGGGACCCGGCATGGTGCTCACATTGAGGCCAAGCTTCCAATGGGTAGTTCCCGCAGTAAAGGATGCCAGGACCAGACTATGCCTGTCCAATGTGGGACTTCTCCAATAGGCAACCTTTGCTTTTATAGTGTCAAAAGGGTAACAATTGCTGTTGCAACATCCCTTTTAAGCTGTAACTTGGAGAGTGTCACCTCTTGTTTTGCCCACGGCAATCCCACTTGATACTTGTTGTCAGGCGCCATTATTAATCGATCCCTGAATATTCTCAAAGACACTCATGTCGGATAATAAATCATAAGGCTACCTCAGCGGCAGCTTGTATTTAAATCTTCGTCCAATAAAATGTTTCCCAAAGTACATTTTGTGGAACACAACTCTTAGAAGATGCTCCAGGGAAAAGAGGTCACTACATAAACAGACATGGGAAGTAGTCCTGTGGGCGGACAACGCACATTAGCGTGCTAACGTCTTAGAGCGGTCCTGAAGTAGAAAACCTTGTATAACTTTGTTTTACTCAACATTTCCCAGGCTCATTGGACCATACATTTTAATCTTGAATATATAATGCCACGGAGAGAAACACAGCCAAGACTGAATTCTCTCTTCTCGAAGCTACCCTTCAAAACAGCTCACAATGTGAGGAGGTTCCAAGCATGGAACCAAGCTGGCTCGCTTAGCGGTTCTGGCTTGATGCAGAAAACAACTGTCCCAGTCTCTTCTGGCTCCTGACTCACCTCGGAGTGCTATTCACATTAGCCACTGCGATCCACAAAGGCATTTTGGCCCTCAGTCAAGTGAAGTCATTTGGATCTGGATGTTGCTTTTAATAGCCTCTAATTTCACTCATAAAATTTTTCAATCGCGAAAGTCCTCAATTTGGGTACCAAATTGGGAATTTTGTGAGCAAATCACTTGATCCAGTCACCGGGGTGATTTCAAAAAGCCCTTTCCATCTGGCCGGGCCTCCTGCTCCCAGCCCTGCCAAAACTATACCATAAACCCAGTTTCTCAATTTGGAATGCAGAAGTTGGCCGCGCCCGTGTTCCGTACACATCCAACTCATTCCGTCTCTTGGATCACCCACTTGTATCATGTGCATGCGTATCTGTCCTCCAAGGGACCACATCATGCTGTAGACATCTACATACTCCCTACATATTTTGCCAAAATGTTTTTGCCAAAAGTGCTGAGTATGTAGTGGCAAGAAAGAAAGGAAGAGAAGGAAGTGGGGGGAAGAAGAGAGAAAGAAAGAAAAAAAGAGACGTGGGGAGGGAAGAAAGATTTTACCAACACAAAGGAACACTGGATGGCTCTACGTTTGCACTAAAAGACTAATGACTTTTGGTTAAATTAGTGCTTATGTTCTGTTAATGCTGCCAAATGTGTTACGTATTGGAATGAAGATATATTTTTCCAAGAGTTCATCAGAGAAGAAGCGCAAGGACACAAGGACAATGAATTAAGTACAATGTCTGTTGTTTCTTGGTTAAAGAAATCCTGATTCAATTCATTTCGGTCTTACATCATTTTTTGTAATCTCCCAACCGACGTAGACACTTACTAATTATGAATTATACTGAAAGCTGTATCAGCCACTCTTGATATGTAGGAAACAAATAGTGTCTAAATAATAATTTTTAAAATCCTTATGTAAAGATAGAGTTCTCCTGTTGCTCTCTAAATACCAAGATCCACTTTTTAAATATAAAATCAGGGATGTCTATGTGGCTCAGTCAGTTAAGTGTCCAACTCTTGATTTCAGCCCAGGTCATGATCTTAAGGTCCTGGGATCGAACCCACGTCATGTTCTATGCTCAGTAGGGAGTCTGCCTGAGGATTCTTGCTTTTCTCCCTTAGCCCCTTTTCCTACTCCCACCCTTTCAGATAAATAAATAAATCTTTAAAAAACTGAAACTAAAATAAAATATAGTACCAAATTCCCTGATTTAAAGAAAACATAATAGTCTAATATATTACTATTATATTATTATTACCATTAGTATATATTATTATACTATTATTATTCAATTATTATAGTATTATTCAATTACTATTTTATCATGATATTACTATTTAAATATTATTAAATCATCCAGTGGGATAAAAGAGAATGTCTCATTCATGCTAAATATTGATCTTTGAAAATACAAATTTTTTAATCTGAATAGTTTATTCAGTTCTTATTATTACCTTTAACTTTCATATCTTTAAAATCTGGGAGGAGCTATTTAAAATATAGTATCATTTTTAATATATTTCTGGTTAAATTTAAAAGAAACGTTCTCAGTAAGATAGTAATGATACAGTAAGCAAAATCAACTAAATCCACAAAAACCTTTTTCCCCCCTCTTTTCTCATATCCTTTCTCTCCTCTAACGAGGATATTCCAATATATGTATAGTAGCTGTTTAAAGTTTTCCCACATCTCACTAATGATCTCTCCATATTTAAAGTTTCTCCTTCTGTGTTTATTTTGGGTAGTTTCTATTGCTGTGACTTCAGTTCATGACTCTTTCCTCCTACAATGTCTACTCTGCCATTCATCCTATCCAGTTTTTTAATCTCAGACATTGTATTTTTCATCTCTAGACACTTGATTTGGGTCTTTTTTTTTATATCTCCTTTGTCCCCATTTGACTTTTTGAACATATAGACTATAGTGATCATCACAGTTTTAATGTTCTTTATACCAGTTTTAACATCTGTATCAATTCTGTGTCAGTTTTGATGAATTGATTTTTCGTTTTTTTATTATTTTTTAGTTAACATATAATATATTATTAGTCCCAGGGGTACAGGTCTGTGAATCGCCAGGTTTACACACTTCACAGCACTCACCATAACACATACCCTCCCCAATGTCCATAACCCAACCACCCTTGAATTGATTTTTCTTTTTTTTTTTAAAGATTTTATTTATTTATTTGACAGACAGAGATCACAAGTAGGCAGAGAGGCAGACAAAGAGAGAGGAAGGGAAGCAGGCTCCGCGCTGAGCAGAGAGCCCAATGCGGGGCTCGATCCCAGGACCCTGAGATCATGACCTGAGCCGAAGGCAGAGGCTCTACCCACTGAGCCACCCAGGCGCCCCTTGAATTGATTTTTCTAATAAAAGTTGTATTTTCCTCCCTTATCTATCTGGTATTTTTTAAAAAGATGTATTTATTTATTTGACACAGAGAGAGACAGAGAGAGACGGGGGGGGGCGGGGAACAGAGGGAGAGAGAGAATCTCAAGTGCACTCCCCACTGAGCATGGAGCCCAACATGACACGGGGCTTGATCTCATGGCCCTGGGATTGGCCAAAATGAAGAGGCTGATGCTTAACTGACTGAGCCACCTAGACAGCCCATGGTCCTAGTGTCTTTTTTATTTTAATTCAATTAATTAACATACAGTGTATTAATAGTTTCAGAAGTAGAGTTCAGTGATTCAGTGATTCAGCATATAACAACCAGTGCTCATTTTATCACATGCCCTCCTTAATACCCATCACCCAGTTATCCCATCCCCCCACCATCTTCCCTTCAGCAACCCTCAGATTGTTTCTTCTAGTTGAGAGAAGCAACTCTCTTTGTTGCCTTCTAAACCATGATGATACAGTTATGCAGAATCAACCAAATCCAAAAAAAATATTTTAAAATGAGAAAGTAAACATGAGAAAGAAAGAAAGTGCCTGGATGGCTTAGTCAAGTAAGTGCCTGCCTTCAGCTCAGATCATGATCTCAGCTCATGATCTCAGCTCATGATCTCAGGATGGAGCCCCACATCTGATTCCCTGCTCAGTGGGGGGTCTGCTTCTCCCTCTCCCTCTGCCTACAGCTCTGCCAGCTTGTGCTCTCTCTTTCCGTAAAATAAATGGGTAAAATCTTTTAAAAAAATAATAAAATCAGAAAGTAAGAAATTTGACTAGTGGTTTAAAATGATATCTGTCCAGTAACCTCTGATCTAGCTTTCTGAACTTCCCTTAAAATATGCTGCATGAAAGAAGAAAATAAAAAGTAATACCATCACAAAATCCTCGTACTAGAGATAATTTCCACTTAATATAAGTCCAATGGAATTGGCAAACAAAATAAGACTAGCCCTACTGAATAGAATAAGGAAAGATTCTTGATCAACCTCGGGATCATTTTCTAGACCCAATATGCAAGACCTAAATCCCTGGGGAACTTGACAGCTGTTGTTGCTCTTCTGCTTGAGTGTAATTCTGAGACACACAGAATGCTTTTTGGTCTTTCCTCACCTTCAAGGCACCAACCCCCCACCCAGTGTTATCAGTTCCTGTCTTCCAAAATCCACTTGGAGACTGTGATTACCATGAACTCAACTTGGCAGAAAAGTAGGTGGAGTTCTGGAAGCACAACTTTTCATTCTACAAAATTCCACTCTGTCCTGTTTGAGTCAAAACCAAAGGTCTTCAAACCAATATTCTGGACCTCCCCCTTCCCTCAAAACTGTCTATTTGATATTATTACACTTGGAAGTCCCACAGATACTTTGAGTCCAGAGGAATCTGAAATCTCCCCCTCAAGGTTGTTCTCCCTCCAGTGTAAACTCTCCCTACAACACCGTACACCCCATTAGTTATCCCAGAAAATTGGTGGTGGTTTTAGATACCTCCCACTCTTCCCCCTCCCTCCTCCACATCCAAGTCTATCAGTCTGTCTCTTCAAAATTTCTTGGAGATACCCTCTGTTTCCTGTCACCATTGTTGTGCTATGTATAGCCATCATGGCTCCTCCCTCCAAACCATTGTCTCACTGCACCTCCCGCAACCCCACTACTCTAACCTCTCCGGGTGATCTTGAACAACACATCCAATCACAGCAGCACTCTGCCTAAAGCCACTTAGAGGCCCCTATTCATCTTAGGAAAGTATCGCAAGGGCACAACAAAGGCTGCGTGGCCTACACTGGCCCTTGCACTTGGCTCCAACCACCTCAGACTTCTTTGCATCCAAATGCTCTGAGCTCCCTTCTGCCTCAGAAGCTTTGCACACTCTACCTCCTCTGCCAGAAATCATTTTATTTCTACCCAATATAAGCTAGCTTCATAAATCACCCTTTATTACCTCAGCTTGAGGAAATCCCCACAACTTTGTAAGCCCTCAGTTCTAGGAAAAAAGCTTCATTATGTGTCATGTCTTACATTTTTTTTTAAAATTTAATTTTATTGAGGGGCACCTGGGTGGCTCAGTGGGTTAAAGCCTCTGCCTTTGGCTCAGGCCATGATCCCAGGGTCCTGGGATCGAGCCCCACATCGGGCTCTCTGCTCAGCAGGGAACCTGCTTCCTCCTCTCTCTCTCTGCCTGCCTCTCTGCTTACTTGTGATCTCTGTCTGTCAAATAAATAAATAAAATCTTTAAAAAAATAAATAAATAAAATTTAATTTTATTGAAATTCAATTAATTAACATATAGTATATTATTAGTTTCAGAGGTAGAGCTCAGTGGTTCATCGGTTATATAGAACACCCAAAGCTCATTATATTACGAGCCCTCCTTAGTGCCTGTCACCCAGTTCCCATATCCCCCTACCCACCTGCAACCTGCATTTTCCTTTCACACCACAAGTGTTACTAGAAGTTACTTAGTGATGATTTGTTTAATTATTTCACAATGCTGTCTTTCCACACCTGTCAGAAGAGTATCTCCACTGCTCATAATGACTGCACAGATGAAGTTCTCAGTAAATACTTGCTAGCAAAAATAAATGAATGCACTATTTCCAAGAAACCCATCTAAAAGAATAACACAGGTAAATAATAAAAGAATTGGCAAAGACGGAATTTTTTGTCAAAATAAAGCAAAGTCCTTTAAGTGCCAGAACAGGAGGCCAATGGCAGTGCCTCTCCCTTAGTATTAGACTTAGTTACTGTACTTAAATTTAGCTTGTGAAAATGCAATATTTCATTTCAAAAACCTGAATCATCACCTTAATACATAATAATATGTGATCTTTAATAAGTAGTTGTCATTTAAATTATTTATTTGTGCCATATGGATTGAATAAGGGACAAGCAGTGGGATGATTAATTTTATGTGTCAATGTGACTGGACCATGGGGTGCCCAGATATTTGGTTAAACATTATTCTGGTTATTTCTGTGAGGGTGCTTTTGGATGAGATAGACATTTAAATTGGTAGACTGAGCAAAGCAGATTGCTCTTCCTAATGTGAGGGCCTCATCTAATCAGTTGAAGGCCTAAATAGGAAAAAAAAAAGCTGACTTTCCCCCAAGCAAGGGAGATTTCCACCTGCACCATGGCCTCCAAATGAAGACACCAGCTTCCTTCCTGCCTTTGGACTCAAACTGAAACAGCAGCTCTTCCTGGGTCTCAAGTCTGCCAGCCTTCAGACCAGAAAGGCACCTTCTCTTCTCCTGGTTCTCAGGCTTTTGGACTCAGTCTGGAGCTACACTGCCAGTTCTGGGCCTCCGGCTTGCTGCCTCACTCTAGAGATCATAATCACATAAGCCAATTCCTCATAATAAATCTCTATGTACACATCCTTTTGTTCTCTTTCTCTGGAGAACACTAATCCATGGAGATACCAGTGAAATTAGTAAGGTTGGAGCTATAGTAAATATGGGGGCTATTAGCAGACCTAATAGAAGCACCATTCACAGATGCTTCTAGAAAACGCTGAGGAGACACTAACACAGGGAAGATTTGGAGAGGGACCAGACTGTTTCACGCAATTTAGGGGCACAAACCAATGGGGGACAAAATCTCCAACATAACTTAATTCATACTCAGACTCCTAGGGAAGTTTGGGTTCCCTACAGAAAATAGCTGGCAGACACATCATAGCTTAGTAAATTTTAGTTATATGACTTTAGAATATAACCTCAGTGATTCAATTATTTTAATTGGAAGAGGACAATAAACCAGACATGTGTAACTAAATTCCTCCTTCTATTGTCTTCCCCTGAGGCCACGTTTTCAAGCTTGACTGTGAGAAATGGCTGAGGAGGTTTTAAAGGTTGTCTCCTGGAGTCATCCCCCAACGATCCTAATTCATCAGGCCTGGGGCGGGGCCAAGAGTCACTAATTCAACAAGTTCACAGGAGTTTTCAGGTGTGGATGGCCACCGAGCACAGTCTGGAAAACCCCGATGGAAAACCTGTGAGCTGGCATGCGACAACTATTCTTTAAAACTGGCACAGATAGGATGTTGGGATATTTGACTGTAAATAAAATAGCCTTCAGGAAAACACATAAAACTGAGTGATGGCGTTCTCATCACTCTTAATTTCCTTTTATACTTTTCTGGACTTCCTAACATTTATGTCGCCATGCAGGATTTGAAAGTCAGAAGACAACATTTGGAAATTCATCAGTATGTGCTGTCTTGTTTTTAGCATCGGTTTTTAGCTGTGGGTCCACTCACACTAAAAATGAAACCCTGCACATTTTTGAAGGCAAAAGCACTAACATGTCAGAGGTGTCTTTCAAGCCCTTGGGGGACAGTGACAGGTTCTGGTTCTTCCTTCACTTTTTGGCACTCCATTCCCTTTTTGGTGGCAGAACATTAACTTTATTTTTAAGATAAAATAGGGATGTTTTCTTTTCAAAGAGTTCTCTTCTCTTCTCACACCACTTCAAAACGTACTTGAGAGTTTGGGCAGAAATAAAAGCAAGTCCCCATCACAATCCCCGCTCTGATGCTGGAAATAACACAAGGTAAACCACGAAGGCTGAGAAATTATTTATTTTTGTGCATCTCCAACTTCCGGTTTTGTCACGTTCTCCCTCTTGCCATGGCATTTGTTCCTCTACCCCACCCCAGATGTGCAAGCCCAGTGTCCCCCCACTTTTTATTCCCTTACTCCTATTCAAACAGAGTAACAATGAGTATTCTCTCCTTGCTACCTTGAACTTACTCACACTTAAGTGTTAACTCTCTCAGGAGCCCCTTGTGCCCAGAGAAAACCTACCCCCCCCCACCGGTGGCCCCTTTACCCTGTCACTTCCTTGCTAGAAGGGAGAAATAATGAGGGATCCTGAATGTCAACCCTCTGATTCCCAGCACTCGTAGCTTGGTGCCACTGCCAGCCTTGAGACCACAGCATTAATCCCTTATACCCTTTGTCTCTTGTTTAACCCACAAGTCATTCCAGGCTCCCGGGTCACACTTCACTCTGTATTTTAATAATCCCACAGTTCTGCATATCCCTCTACTGTCCTCCCCTCCTCTCTGCCTTCTCTCTTAAAACCCCTGCCACTATGCTACCTAGAATTTATCATCCATTCATCAGCAAAACCCACTATACTCAGCCAGTTTCTAAACACAGTTCTGCTATTACAAAAAGAGATATCACTCAAAATCACCGTGTTATCCAAAGTCACCCTATAAAAATAGCTATATGGGGTGCAACATTTAAAAACTTCATCGGTGACATTATGAAAAAAAAAAAAAAAAGGATAGTAACCTAATACAAATGGCACCATGGTTTTACAAGTTAAATGTTACAAGTTAAGATGTTAAGTATTTACAAGTTAAGATGTTAAGTATTACAACAAATGTGGTAATTGACCTTGGAAGAGACCTAAGTGTGCCTAAGGAAAAGGATGCTGGAAGGATTACAGCTTGTGAGTTACTGTGAAGCGTGGAAGGAAGGTCAGCTGAAATTGAAGGGAAATTTGTAGCATCAGGTGTGGGTGTTAGCCCATAAGGCACGCGGTAAACAGGCAGCTGGCAGATGTTCGAGGTTGTGCATTCTGTATATGTCTAAGGAGTTCTGGGCTGTGTTTTACTTAGTACAGGCATACCATGTTCAATTATATTTATACTACTTCTCTTTATTGTACTTCACAGATATTGCATTTTTTAATAAATCGAAGGTTTGTGGCAACCAGGCTACCAGCAAATCTTTCGGCACTTTTTTCCCAACAGCATTTGTTCGTTTTGTGTCTCTGTGTCCCATTTGGATAATTCTTACAATATTTCAGACATTTTCATTGTTGTTATATTTGTGATGGGGATCTGCAGTTAGTGATCTTTGATGTTACTATCATAATTGTGTTGGGGAGCCCCGAACTGTGCCCATAGACAATGATGAATTTAACTGATAAATGTGTGTGTTCTGACTGCTCTGCTGACTGGCTGTTCCCCCATCAAAATATGAACAAAATATGCAATTAACTCTATGGAGGAAGAAAAAGGTCCTGACAAAAGTCAATGCGGGGTCATCTATAAACACTAGCAGCAAACCAGTAATAGAAGGGAATTTTCTCAATTTGATGTCTATAAAAAAACTTGCAGCTACTATCACCTTTAATGATGAACTATTGAATGCACTCATCCTTCGGTGGAAACATAAAAATGATGTCCCCTCTTACCACTTCTATTCAGTCTTGTACCAGTGGTTTTAGCCAGTGTAATAAGGCACCAAAAAAAAAAAAAAAAAAAAGAAAGGAGAGAGAGAGAGAGATAAAAAGCATAACAATTGGAAAGGAAGAATTAAACTGTTATTTGTTTAACAATTGGTTTTATACATTTTAACATGTTTTTGTTAAAAAAAACATGTTTAACATGGTTTTGTACATGGAAATTATTCAAAGGAATAAACAAATTGCTAGAACTAATTGAGTTAACATGATTGTGCAGTACAAGGTCAATGCACAAAAATCAACTGTACCTCTATATACCAGCCACAATTGGAAAATCAAAATTTTTAGGTTACCATTTATAATAGCATCAAATGATATTAAATACTTTTGAATAAAATTTTTTAAAAGATTTTATTTATTTATTTGTTAGAGAGAGAGCACAAGCAGGGGGAGAGGCAGGCGGAGGGAGAAGCAGGCGCATTGCTGAGCAAAAAGCCCGACGCTGGACTCAATCCCAGGACCCTGGGATCCCAACCTGAGCTAAAGGCAGCCACTTAACTGACTGAGCCACTCAGGTACCCTGAATAAATTTAATAAGATGCATAAGACCTCCAGGAACATGGCAGGGATGTCCATTATCACCACTGCTATTCAACATAGTACTAGAAGTCCTAGCCTCAGCAATTAGACAACAAAAAGAAATTAAAGGCATCCAAATTGGCAAAGAAGAAGTCAAACTATCACTCTTTGCAGATGATATGGTACTTTATGTGGAAAACCCAAAAACTCCACTCCAAGTCTGCTAGAACTTGTACAGGAATTTAGTAAAGTGTCAGGATATAAAATCAATGCACAGAAATCAGTTGCATTTCTTTACACCAACAACAAGACAGAAGAAAGAGAAATTAAGGAGTCAATCCCATTTACAATTGCACCCCAAACCATAAGATACCTAGGAATAAACCTAACCAAAGAGACAAAGAATCTATACTCAGACAACTATAAAATACTCATGAAAGAAATTGAGGAAGACACAAAGAAATGGAAAAATGTTCCATGCTCCTGGATTGGAAGAACAAATACTGTGAAAATGTCTATGCTACCTAAAGCAATCTACACATTTAATGCAATCCCTATCAAAATCCCATCAACTTTTTTCAAAGACATGGAACAAATAATCCTAAAATTTATATGGAACCAGAAAAGACCTCGACTAGCCAAAGGAATATTGAAAAAGAGAGCCAAAGTTGGTGGCATCACAATTCCAGACTTCAAGCTCTATGACAAGGCTGTCATCATCAAGACAGTATGATACTGGCACAAAAACAGACACATAGATCAATGGAACAGAATAGAGAGCCCAGAAATAGACCCTCAACTCTATGGTCAACCAATTTTTGACAAAGCAGGAAAGAATGTCCAATGGAAAAAAGACAGTCTCTTCAACAAATAGTGTTGGGAAAATTGGACAGCCACATGCAGAAAAATGAAACTGGACCATTTCCTTACACCACGCACAAAAACAAGATTCAAAATGGATGAAGGACCTCAATGTGAGAAAGGAATCCATCAAAATCCTTGAGGAGAACACAGGCAGCAACCTCTTTGACCTCAGCTGCAGCAACTTCTAGAAACATTGCCAAAGGCAAGGGAAGCAAGGGCAAAAATGAACTATTGGGACTTCTTCAAGATCAAAAGCTTTTGCACAGCAAAGGAAAGTCAACAAAATCAAAAGACAACTGACAGAATGGGAGAAGATATTTGCAAATGACATATCAGATAAAGGGCTAGTATCCACATTCTATAAAGAACTTATCAAACTCAACACCCAAAAAACAAATAATCCAATCAAGAAATGGGCAGATGGTATGAACAGACATTTTTGCAGAGAAGACATCTACATGGCCGACGGACCCATGAAAAAGTGCACCACATCACTCAGCATCAGAAAAGTACAAATCAAAACCACAATGATATACCACCTTGCACCAGTCAGAATGACTAAAATTAACAAGTCAGGAAATGACAGATGCTGGCGAGGATGCGGAGAAAGGGGAACCCTCCTACACTGTTGGTGGGAATGCAAGCTGGTACAACCACTCTGGAAAACAGCATGGAGGTTCCTCAAAAAGTTGAAAACAGAGCTACCCTACAACCCAGCAATTGCACTACTGGGTATTTACCCTAAAGATACAAATTTAGTGATCTGAAGGGGCACGTGCACCCGAATGTTTATAGCAACAATGTCCACAATAGCCAAACTATGGAAAGAACCTAGATGTCCATCAACAGATGAATGGATAAAGAAGAGGTGGTATATATATACAATGGAATACTATGCAGCCATCAAAAGAAATGAAATCTTGCCATTTGCAACGACATGGATGGAACTAGAGGGTATTATGCTTAGCGAAATAAGTCAATCGGAGAAAGACAACTATCATATGATCTCCCTGATATGAGGAAGTGGAGATGCAACATGGGGGGTTTGGGGGGTAGGAAAAGAATAAATGAAACAAGATGGGATCAGGAGGGAGACAAACCATAAGAGACTCTTAATGCCCCCAAAAAACTGAAGGGGGCCGGGGGGAGAAGGGTAGAGAGATGGTGGTGGGGTTATGGACATTGGGGAGGATATGTGCTATGGTGAATGCTGTGAAGTGTATAAACCTGGCGATTCACAGACCTGTACTAATAATACATTATATGTTTATAAAAAATTTAAAAATTAAAAAAATAAGATGTGTAAGACCTCAAAACTGGAAACTACAAAACATTACCAATAGAAAGAGGGCAATAAGTGAAGAGATATACAATTTTCATAGAATGGAAGCCTCACTATCATTAAGATATCAGTTCTTAAATCAGTTTATAAATTCAATGTGATTCCAGGAGAATGTGAGGCGGGGGGGGGGGGTGGATTATATTGCTAAGAATTTAAAAAGACAGAATCTCTGAAAAATCTGGCAATTTCTAATAAAGTTAAACATAGAGTTACCCTACGACCTAGGAATTCTCCTCTCAGGATATACCCCAAAGAAACAACTAAATATGTCCACCAAAATGCTTGTCCAGAAATGCTCGTTAAAGCTTTATTCATAAAAGTTCAAAACTGGAATCAATTCGGTTGTTCATTAACAAGAGAATGTATAAGCCAAGTATGATATATTCATACGATGGGATACTAAGCAGCAATAGAAAGAATAACCGATTGAAATATGTTGGAAAATGAATGAATCTCAAAATCATTATCTATTATGACGTAAAAAGCACCTACTCTAAGATGCCATTTACACGGAGTTCAAGAATAAAGAATAATATCTATGCTGTTAGAAACCAGACCAGTAGTTACATCTGAGTGAGTGGGCTCTGACTAGAAAGAAGCATGAGAGAATTTTCTGGAATAATACAACTGTCATATATATGTATATAAAATATTTTTATATAATGGTGTATTATATTATAATGTGTATGCACATATGTATGTATATAAAATTCTCAAGCTGGTCGCTGAAGATTTGTCCATCTTGCTGTATATGAATTAAACCTCACTAAAGTATAAAATACATATTTTGCCCACACTCTCCATCCCACTCCCTGTTTTATTTTTCTTTGTGGCATCAATCCCATCTTAACTTACTACATGATTTTTTTATTTAGCTTTAGTTTTCACATTGTCTATCTCCCCTAGTAGCATGTAAGTTCTCGAAGGCAGAGTTTTGTTTAGTGCATTGCTGGATCTCAACGATGAGAACATTAGTGTATAACAAGTCAAAATTATTTGTTGGAAGGAAGAAAGACATCTGAATTTTTGTATGAGATACCTTGTATCTCTTTGACTTTTCTTTTTCCTATAATACTATTTTCCCTCTCATCTTTTTATCACTAGACTCTCAGACATTGGGTCTCCTCGTAGTGCTATACCTATGTGATACCAAGAGCATATCATTTTTTAACATGTTCTCTCTATGACAAAATTATCTTCAAGAATATACTTGTAATGAAACAAATAATAATAATGGCCAGAAAAAAAATACAGTGAGAATTTTCTCCCTATAGAGTCTCATGACAGAAAAGCATTGCTAATAAAAGTTGAAGCAAATATTATAATACCAACAAGGAAAATGTAAAGGATTGATACTTTTTTTTTAAGAGAGGGAGAAAGAGGTGGGTGGGGGGGTGGAGGGAAGGAGAGAATCTTAGGCAGTTTCCATGCCCAGTGTGGAGGCTCCTTGGGGCTTGATCTCACAGCCCTAAGATCGCAGAAACCAACAGACCAGCACTTAACTGGCCGAGACACCCAACTGCCCACATTGATACTTTTTCGTCTTTCGAAGCCTGCTGGAGTTCCAACAGATGCAAACACAGTGGCAGTTGCAATGGATAGCCATGGAGAGAGACATAAACAAAGTATCAAGGGATTGATACTCTCTCATCTTGAAAAATAAAGGAAAACTTACATGCACATACCATTCAATCTTAGTGATGAATAATAAATAACATTATAGTTTCTGCCCTAAAGTCTAACTGACCCTACCAAAACTGATCTTTTCTGCATTTTCATGCAGCAAACAGTATGACTACATTTGTCAACCTATTTCTGCCTGAAGGTGATCAAAACACACTTTATTAGTTTCAATTTCAAAAGTTTATTTCATATAAAGCAACAGAAGAAGAAAAAGTCTTAAAGACTAGCAAAAGTTTGACAAGACATTTAAAAATCCTTTTAAAACCCAGAATTTGCAATGTTGTCTACATACTTACTTCTTTGGGATAGATTCTAGTGGCTTCCAAATGTGCCTGCGGCCCAGAAATTTGAAACAAAATTAAATCTCCAAATGGTTACATAGAATGACAGATCGAAGCAATTCGATTTCTATGTCTTTGTCATTACAACCACTGTACTACTATTCTTTATTTTCAATCCTCTGCTTAAACACAAAAATATGTAGTTTTATAGGGCTTGGACACATAGACCACAGCTAAGATGAGCTCCAGCAGATCTCAGCTGTGACATGTTTGCTCCCAAAACAAATGGGGAGCTGAGTTCCTGTGTGGCTGGGGTGATGAGACAATTAGGCATTCTCTGAATTAGCATCTATGCAGATTCTGATGTACCCTACAAAACAAAAAGTTAAACTTTTCTTCTTTGAAGCTTGCATATATACCTTTAAAAGCCACAGCAGTGGGTTACGACTTGGACCAATAAAAGATTTTGTCCCACCCATCAGGACAAGTGGAAAGCAATCAAAACCTCTTAACACAAAGTCTCATTGCCCAGAACCTTTGGTGCGGGGAACAGAGCAGTCCTAGGAAGAGAACAGAATCCCAAAAGGAGTGTCAGGAGACTCAAGCCCTCAGATGACAAAGCAGGGGTCTGGACACTCTAGACCTTTGCTTTGTGGGGTGGTCTGTGTAATGATTTTGATAGAAAACAGAGCATGGAATCAGAAGGAATAGTGATTCTGACTGAGATATGGAGAAATCAGAAAATAAAAGAAGAAAACAAGTGTTTAAAATGGCTCTGTGTGTAAATAATACTAATTACAGTCATTCATGCGAGCTAATTGCCATTTTCCCTAATCATCATACAGCATATTAACAATAGTCCATATCCCCCCATATGTGTCAGATTAACTAGGTTTAATTGCGCAATGTATATTCTGTCATCACAGTCTATAGCTCATATAGTCTAACCCAGCCTTTCTGCCCGAAGGTTTAAAGAATTCAATGGAACATTTGTCCTGGGAAATTTTTTCCCCATCAAAGCTGAATTCTAGGAAGCGTTGGGCTTTCCACAGTTGGGAACTCAATCACCGCTCCCCGCCTTTGTTTATGTCTCTCTCTGTGGCCATCCATTGCAACTGCCGCTGTGTTTCCATCTGTTGGAACTCCGGCTAACTTCGAAAGACAAAATGGACACATCCAGTGTTTCAACAAGAAACCATTTGGCATTGTTTCACGGCAATTATTCAAAAAAGGCAAAAACAAGGAGCTCCGACTTCTGAAGGCTTGCATTGTTATCCACCCGATGAAGGAGATTGTGCACGATCACTCACTGAGCCATCTAGATGATAACCAGAGGTTCCACATTTCCAAAAAACCCAGATTGCAAATACTCTGTCCTCCAATTTTTGGTTCAGTAAATGTGGTTTTTGAATGTGGGACCCATGACTCTGCAGCTGCATGTGACTCAAGGGCTAGGACCGGGAACAGCCAGGAAAGGGTTTCCTGGGGGGCTGGTGTCAAGCACTCTGTAGTGCTGTTCCGTGTTAAACCTCTCTTGGAGAGGCAAATGGGATGACAGTGACAATGGACATGTGGCCAGGCTGTGTCCTGGAAGCTGGTCACACTCCACAGCCCCAGACCAAACCTCTACACACAGACCTGGCTGCATCTACTCAAGTACTATTTCCCACTGTTCACTATTTCAGAACAACGACCTGATTTGGAAAACCGTGGTCCATGAAGACAACAAGCAATGATTTTCAGCGACGCTTGTATTAGTCCCCTATCACTGCTGTAACAAATGACCACAAACTGAATATATTAAGGCAAGATGTATTTATTATCTTGAAGTCTGAAGGTCAGGCATCCAAAATGGACCAGTAATAGGTTCCAGGAAAGAAACCGTTTCCTCACCTTTTCCAGCTTTTAGAGGCTGCCCATATTCCTGGCTCTCGACCCCTTGTCTCACACCGACCTCAGCTTCCAGGGTCACATCTCCTTCTCAGATTCCCCCACCTCCTTTCCTTTAGAAGGACTGTTGTAATTACAGCAGGTTCACTTGAACAACCGAGGATACTGCAGGACAACCTCTCCACACCAAGATGCCAAAGATAACCATACCTGCAAAGTCTCTTTGGCCACATAGTGGAACACACGCAGATTCCAGGATCAGGATGTGGACGTCTTGGAGGAGAAGGTGGTACTGTTCTGCTGGCCACAATGATCAGAAAATATCAAAGCGAGGAAAAGCATTCTTTTTAAAAAAAAAAAAAAGATTGTATTTATTTATTTGAGAGAGAGAGAGAGAATACAGGGGGCAGAGTTGGGAAGGGGCAAAAGCAGAAAGGGAAGCAGACTCTCCACTGAGCAGGAAGCCCAAAGCAGGGCTTGATCCCAGGACCCTGAGATCATGACCTGAGCAAAGGCAGATGCTTAATCAACTGAGCCACCCAGGCGCCCCTAGGTAAACCATTCTTGAAAAACATTAGTTGAGGCAAAATATGCCATTGAAATTATTTGGCATACAAAAATGCCCACATGAAGTAGGAAATCATGTTTAAACATGAGAAAAGTTCCATGAAAAGACCAGGCTTGTATGCTTATCATCCTCCGTCACTCCACCTCTAATCAATCATTTCCTTTAATTGTATATTCTGGGGAAAAACGCGTGAGCTGACATTTGACAGAACACACAGGGTAATTAAAATTTAAAAACTAAGTTTTTCCGTTATTGCAACAAATAATTAAAAGTCCTGTTTTCATTCCTGATTTGTAATAAAGTGGAAAAAAATAAATGAAAGAAAGCAAAACCCACCATAGCCTGGTCAGATGGAAGATTAATTATCACTTCAATTTCAAGATTCAGTCACGTAAACGAAGGTAATACGGCCATTCATATTATTGAAAGAAAAGGTATTATGGGAATCTAGAGACCTAACCCTGTATTGATTCTTTAGAAATTCTGTTTATAGTCTAAATTGAATTGTTATCAATTTTTATAACAGCTTTATTAAGATATATTTCACATACTGTAAAAATCATACTTTTGAAGTATACAATTTGTGTTTTTGAATACACGAGAATAAAAGTTGTGCAAGAATAACTGCTAATTTGGGGCACCTGGGTGGCTCAGTAGGTTAAGCGTCTGCCTTCAGCTCAGGTCATGATCCCAGGGTCCTGGGATCGAGCCCCACATCGGGCTCTCTGCTCAGTGGGGAGCCTGCTTCCTCCTCTCTCTGCCTGCTGCTCCCCTTGCTTGTGCTCTTTCTCTCTGTCAAATGAATAAATAAAAATGAAAAGAAATTACTCATAAAAAAAAGAATAAACTGCTAATTTTAGAATATTTTAACACCCTAAAAGAAACCCCATACTCATGAACAATCGGTCACTCCCCATTCCTCTCTGCCCCATCCCCTGCTAACTTTATATTTAACATTTTCAGGAACTGCCAAGCTGTTTTCCAAAGTAGCTGCACCATTTACAACCCTATCAGCAATGTATGAGGAGTTCAATTCCGAGACATCCTTGTCAATACTTGCTACAACTCTACTTGTTTTTTAAATTCTAGCCAACTTAGTGGGTCTCAACTGGCCCCTCATTGTGGTTTTGATCTGCATTTCCCTAATCATAATGTTCCTAAAACATCTCTCCGTGTCCTTATTGGCCATTTGTGTGTCCTCTGGGGAGAAATGTCTCTTCAAATCCCCTGCCCATTAACGTAATTGAGTTCCTTGTCTTCTTATTGAGTTGTAAGTGTTCTTTATATATTCTGGACATCAGTCCCTTGTCAGATAGATGACTTGCAAGTATTTTTCCCATTCTGGGGACATGTTAGTTTTTTAAAACCAAACACCTTCCAGGCACTCTTATTGAAGACTATAACAATGCCAGAAAACGTACTCTACATACTACTCTTTTCACATTTCTATTTTTCTCTCCATTCCTTTCTTTTCTGTCTAAAGTTCTGTGTTACCATTCTGAAGTTATTTAACATGTAATTGTCAAAGGCAAATTGTACCTTGAATACAGAGTGGAGCTCCTTTCTATGAAACATCTACTCTTTTTATCTGGCTCTGCAGTTTTTATTTCTTTGTATCCGTAACTGGCCAAAAAAGAGAGAAAGCAAACCAGAGAGTGAGTTAGAGAAAGTCTTTCTAATAAATGCTCTCGTCTTGTCTGTTACTCATAAAATCAAAGATTATGCCCCATCTTATAGCTCTAGGTGGTCCCCACAGGTTGCTTCTTTCAAAATTCAGAACAACTAAGGATGAACTTCTTGCTCTGTTAGGGATGCCTTTTTTTTTCCCCCCTTTTCTTTTCTACTGTCAGGACCTGGTACTGTGCTTCATAAACATGAAAATCTTTTCAGGAGCCATAATCCTTTACTGTGCAAGTGATAATCTCTGTCTAGGCTGTCTCAAAATTTTAATAACCTAGAAGTCTGTACTACAAGGAACATCAACCAAAATAACCGTCCTGAAATAGAATTATCCCAGATACTACTTTTTTCTTTCTTTCTCTTTTCTTTTCTTTTTTCTTTTTTTGGGGGGCTTTGCCCATTCTTCTTCTATCTGCAGGGAGCTATTAATATGGTATCAAATCATCTCACTTATTTCTTTCACAGGATTTTCCTGTGACAAGATAACTGTAATCTGACCTGAGATCTTTATTCTGCTGCGAGTGCTTTTTCAGTCTCTGGGGCTTTGTTCAAACCTGAACTGCGAGCATTTAAGTTCCTCTCTCAATATACTTAAAAGGCATTTTGGTAAAGTGGTTTCCATAGCAGGATCTGTCCCAACAGCCGGGCGGGAGTGATGGTCATCCTTTGGCGATCACGTAGCATGAGGAGTAATATTCAGTAAGGCCAAGGAAGAGCCTTCTTGGTTGTAAAATGACTGCAAAGGCTTAAGTTAAATTTCTCATTTGTTATTTGGAATTTAAGGACATTTATTTATTTTTAGGGAAAAAATATCCTGAAAGCCTATATGGTTGATTCCATTGTCATTTCTTTATACTTGACTCTCATTCATATAAAATTCTCAGAAGGTTCCATTCTGGCTTGTGAACTTGGTTAGCTAAATTATTAATGAGATAACTAAGTGAATTATTGGACATCGACATAGTGAATATTATATGTCTAGTAAATATTTACCATAACTATTAATGACATGAAATTACGCTCATGATTAAATGAGAAAGCAGGGTATACAATTGTAGGTTCATTTTGATAGCCATTGTATAAATAAGAATGTCTTTAAAACACTGAAAGGATATACCTGAAACTAATGTAACACTGTTTATTATACTGGAATTAAAATGTTAAAAAAATTAAAAGGAAATACACCATAGTATTAATGTCCTCGAGAGTATCCATGATTATTTTCTTTGTCAGTAATTTCTAAGTGTTCTGCAGAAGCATTATTCATTGATTCGGAAATGCCTCTTTTCACATGTTAACGGCTCAGGGATGGGGATGCACCTTACAATCCCTCTCTGCCAGGCAGCACATGTGACACAATGATCATGGTCTGTGCACGAATATCCACACTGCATACACCAGAGTGGAGAACACTCATGCAAGCCATGCAGCGTCGGTAATACCCTTGTCCTCACAAAGGATGGTATCATGTGGAAAACACAAACTCTGATGATCTTGGGTCAAAAATCATTTAGAGGAAGTGTACTATAAGCTGAAGAACTTTTAGTCCTCCCTTAACCAATTTATTTTGCCTATTATGTTTCTTGGGGCCTTCTTATGGGTGCACAAGAGGGAGATACGATTTTTTAAAATTTCTACAAAAATAAGCCTAGAAGAGTCTTTAAAAAAAAAAAAAAAGCTTTCTTGTTGTTATTGTTTTTAAAAGATTTTATTTATTTATTTATTTATTTATTTGAGAGAGTGATTGAGAGAGTGAAAGAATGAGTGGGGTGGGTGGGGGCAGAGGGAGAGGGAGAAGCAGACTCCCTGCTGAGCAGGGAGCCTGAAGGGGAGGGAGGGAGGAGGCTCTATCCCAGGACCCCAGGACCCGACAATGACCTGAGCTGAAGGAAGACACATAACCAACTGAGTCACCCAGGCACTCCCCCGAAAAAGTCTTTTGAAAAACAAAGATTTTCAGTGTTAATAAAATTGGGAAATAGTATATTTGAAAGCATATTTTCTTTCTTAGTGGTGTCTACACTAATACTGAATCTATGACATCTTAAATTGGGTGGCATGTTACAGACACTCCAAATAACAGTGGTTTAAATGAAATAAAGATGTATTTCTCAGTAGGTAACTATCTGTAGTGATTAGGGTCAACACAGTCACTGGTGACAAGGTTACCTAGAGATCTGGGCTTTTTCAGTCTTGTTACTGCTCCAACCCTAGGGCTTTCCTTTCTTCTACGTGGCTCACGTGGCTCACGATAGCACTCATGTGCCAGGAAGCAGGAAAAAGGTGAGCAAAGAAGTATGTCCCTCCTACAGAGCAAAGAGGTAGCCCAGGTACATGGGCCTGAACTAAGTACATGGACCCACCAAGCTAGCTGCCAGGGACACTCAGAAATGTTGTCCTTATTCTACATTAAGGATCAGCAAACATTTTTCTGTAAAGGGCCAGGTAGTCAATATTTTAACCACATAACATCTCCATGGCATTTTCTTCCTCTCCCTACTTTCCCTCTCCATCTCCTCCTCCTCCTCCTTCTTTCCCTTCTTCCTCTTCCCTTTCCTCCTCCTCCTCCTCTTCCTCTTCTCAACAGTTCCTTTGCGATGGTTAATTTTACATGTCAACTGGACTGACTGGGCTAAGCGATGCCCACTGAGCTGGTGAGGTATTACTTCTGGGTGTGTCTGCGAGGGCGTTTGGAAAAGAGATTTGCATGTGGTTCAGTAGACTGAGTCAAGAAGACGTGGGCAAGCATCATCCGAACTTAATGGCCCAACAGGAACAAGAAGGCAAAGGAAGGGCAAATTCTTTCTCTCCCTTCCTGAGCTGGAGCTCCATAGTTTCCTGTCTTCAAACATCAGAGCTCCCGATGCTTAGGCCTTTGACCTCAGACTGCATGCTGCTCTCAGCTTTGCCGGTTTCCAAGGCTGCAGGTGGCAGATGCTGGCGCTTCTCAGCCTCCACAATCATGGGAGCCAACTCATATATATATGCTTCTCTGGAGAACCCCAACGAATACACACTTGCAACTATAAAAACATTTTTAGCCTGTAGCCCATAGGAAAACAGACAACAGGCTGAATAGGGCCTTTGCCAACCCCATTTCCAGTCATTTGCAGAGCTGCAAATCTAGAATTCCATGACTTTGGAGTGTTGGAGAGTGGGGGAGGGGTGTGAAACTACATTGAAGAATAACTAGCTCTCTCTGTCATAGCATATTTTCATGTTACGAGGTTTGTAAAAATTTAAGACTCCCACTTATTTGAAATAATAAGGGAGCTGCTCATAACATCAGTTTAAAAGGCGAATACAAAGTTTATTGAACATTTTTAAAACCCTAAATACAAAAATTACCCATAGGAAGAAACTTGGAAGAACATTAACTAAAAACACTACTATGAACTCTCTTCGGTTGATTCGCTTCTGTTATTTCATATAATTTATCTTCCTAGTTGTCTATAATTATATTGTAACAATTTTATTATAACAAGCTGAAATGTGTAGCTCTTCCATAATCCAGTCAGCAGACGGCCTGTCCTCTGCTGTCCTACCCTCTGCTCCCTCGCAGTGTATTTAATAAATTTCTACCCTCTTAATAAAAAAAAAACAAAAACAAAAACAACCTTATTCTAGTCAAATAAATTTTCTTGCATCTAACTCTTCTTATTGGTCCTTGGCCTTCAATCAAAACCATATAAAATGAGGGACACCTGGGTGTCTCAGTCGGTTAAGCAACTGACTGGTTTTGGCTCAGGTCATGATCTCAGGGTCATGAGATCAAGCCCCAAGAGGGCTCCGTGCTTAAGATTCTCTCTTTCCCTCTGTCTCCCTCTCTGCCCCCCTTCTCTTTAAGAAAGCCGTATAAAATAAGGCAAATCTCTTTTTCAAATGACATCTTCTCAACTACTTGAAGAGAGCTACAATATGACTTACTGGTCTTCTCTTCCTTCCTTCTTTTTGCCATTGCTCAACTTGACCTGTTGACTTAATTCCAGAACTATGGAATAAACCAGAGCAAATATTTCTCCGTTTCAGTGAGGTCTAAATGCGTTCAATAAAGAATGTTAAGTGTACAACTCAGTGAAGGGTTACATCTATTGATATTTTTACAACCGTCCCCCAGATCAAGATGTAAAATATTTCCAGTACCCTGGAGGCTCTCACATGCTCTCCCGAGCCAATCCTCCACTCACAACAGTGCCAACCACAATTCCGATAGCTTCCATCACGAGTGGCTTTCTCTGTTCTTGAACTTCATATAAATAGGATCATATTGTATCGATTCTTTTGTGCCTAGCTCTTGAACTCAACATAATGTCTACAAGCATCGTCCATGCTTTGGGTAGCAGTAATTCAGTCCACGACATTGCAAGGTCCAATTTTATATTCTATGACTGCATCACAATTTTTTCAACCATTCCTGTTAATGAATACAGGGTTGTTTCCAGTCTTAGACTCCCATAAACAAAGCTGCTGGAAGCGTTGCCATACGTGTCTTTTTGGTAGACATATACATTCATTTCTCCTGGGTACACTGTCAGGAGCTTTTAGAAAGTACTGCCAGTTTTACAAAGAGGTTACCAATCTAAACTCCCGCCAGCAGTGGACAAAATAGAGAGCCCAGAAATGAACCCACATATAAGTGGTCGATTACTTTTTGACAAAGGAGCCAAGAAAATATAATGGGGAAAGATAATCTCTTCAAGAAAGGGAGCTGGGAAAACTGGACACCTACATGTAAAATAATGAAACCAGGCACTGTCTTGAACCACACACAAATGAATTAAAGACTGGGATGTAAGACCCGAGAACATAAAACACCTAAAAGAAAAGGTGGTAAGCTCCTTGACCTCATAGTTGCAATTGAATTTTTGAATCTGACTCCAAAAGCAGGGACAACAAAAGCAAAAGTAAACTACTGAGATTGAGATTCTGCACAGCAAACCATCAAGAAAAAGAAAGGACAACCTTCTGAATGGAAGAAAATATCTGCAAACCATTTATCTAATAAAGGGTTAATATCCAAAATATATTAAGAAGCAAACAACTAAATAGGAAAAAATCAAAACCAAATAATCCAGTTTAAAAAATGGGCAGAAGGTCTAAATAGATTTTTGCAAAGAAGACATCCAGATGGCCCACAGGCACACGAAAAGCTGTTCAATATCACTCATCATCAGGGAAATGCAAATCAAAATCACAATGAGATACCACCTCACACCTGTCAGAATGGCTAAAATCGGAAAGACAAAAAATAACAAGTGCTGGCGAGAATGTAGAGAAAGAAGAACCCCCATGCTTCGCTGGTGGGAAAGTATACTGGTGCAGACAGTGTGAGAAACAGTATGAAAGTTCCTCAAAAGATTAACAATAGGACTGCCATATGATGCAGCAATTCCACTTCTGGGTATTTATTCAAATAAAACGGAAACATCAATTTGAAAAGATACATGTTCCCCTGTGTGCATTGCAGCATTATGTACAAATAGCCAAGATATGGAAACAACCCTACTGTTTATCCACAGATGAATGGGATGAATGGGTAAAGGAGATGTTGTGTGGATAGAAAGAAAGAAAGAAAGAAAATCACTCTACTATAAAAAAGAAGGAAATCTTGCCATCATACAGTATTTGTCTTTCTCTGTCTGACTTATTTCACTTTTATGTGGAATCTAAAAAACAAACAAATTAAAAAAAAAAATGCCCAAACTCACAGATAACAGATTGGTGATTATCAGAAGGAAAGGGGTTTTGGGGATGGGTGAAATGGGTGATTGAGGTCACTTGTATGGCGATGGATGATAACTAGACTTATTGTGGTAATCATTACGTAGTGCATACAAATATTGAATTATTACATAATTATTATGTATACACCTGAACCTAATATAGTTCCAAATCTATCTCAACATAAAAAAGTGTTTTCAAATGGCCTAAAGAAATGTTCGTGGAGCACACAGTAGTAGTAGAAGCTATGTCGTGTTAAATTAACGATTAGGGAGTATAATTCCAATTTCTATTGGTCCATATGACTTACCCTTTATCTGCATTTGTATCGTTAGATGTTCAAGAGGAATGTTCATGACCTATCTTATTTGGCCATGATGAAGAAGAAACTAAGGCTATGTACTCTAAATCACAAGACAAATAGAAATTATCATCTGATTAATAATGAATGACCTTCAGCCAGGTTGCTTTCCCTGTGCTGACATCTGATGTTTCTAAAACTACCTTGGAGGAGGCTTTTGGTACCTCAAAAAAAGGGATCTAATTCAAAAGTGTGAAGTTGCAAAACCCATTATTTTAAGAGCATGACCCTAATATAGGAGCACAAAGCCTTACCTTTCCTTTTCTGTGACACAGCTGTCATCTTAGGTTTGACCACGGCTGTTAATTTAGTCTGTGACTACTTCAATTCCAGCTGAGCAAAAGAAATTGTAGTTCATTAAAGTCCATTTCTCAATTCAAACAACTGCCAACCATACAAGCTGTCCCAGCAATTAAGGAAATGTAAAGTGATCCCCCACAGAGAGGCACGAAGTCAAGTCAGAAGCTAGGCCAACAAATCATTTTCTCCTTACAGCTTCCCAGAAAAGCTTTGGCAGGGGATGTGACCAGACCATGAACTAGAATAAATAGATGAAGGTTTGTTTGTATCATGCCTCTGTATATTCACCATATGAAAGGATTTTTTTTCCCCCAGACTCCACTAGATTCTGAACTCTGTCCTGATACCATATACTTCCAATAACTCTGCTGCAATCAAGTTATAAATTATCAAGAAATCTGGAGAGTGTAAAGAATGATCACAACATTGGGTAGATCAAGGCCACAGTGCTTTACTTCTGAATTCCCTTCATTACAAATGCAAATAACTCTCAAGCAGTTACATAAATTCTACTTCCCAATGCGTTCTCATAACTGAACTGTACATTTCTTTTCACTTGAAGTAATTCTTTTTCTATCTTTCAGCATAAGGAAATATGAATTCTGCACATGATTTTTGCAGTGTTTATTTTAAAAGTCATTTATTCTATGTTTTCCTGAAAAACAAAATTATTTTATTAAACACTGCAAGGCTATCTTCCTGATAGCATTTTTCCATTTTAATTTTAATACCTCTCTAGGTTGTTGCCTTGATTTGTTTTAGAAAAAAATATGAGAACTTGAGTTTAGTTCCTTGCTGTGAATGACTCATTTTGAAACCTTGCTTAAACCAGATATTAATAATCAAATACAAAGTTGTGCTCTATCAAGTCTAACCATCAGAAGCTGCTTGGAATCCATGAAGTCAATACGGAGAAGTACGATCACGGTTGCATGAACCCCAGACAATTTACCAGCAACTCCATCTGTCCCAAACCCCATAACTTCTCATCACTTCTTCCCTTTGTCCTTCCTTACTAACACTTTTTTCCTGCCACAGACACACAGATACCTCTACACACTCCTCTGTTCTTCGAGATATTTAAAACAGCCCAATAAGAAAATGTTACGTAGAAAATTAGCGGTTGACTCCTTCCTTGATCTTACACCCTTTCCCCAATCTCTGAATATCTTCCAGCTACCTACCGTGCTGAATTTCCACAAAAATAAACATGCAGACCAATGGAATAAAACACAAAGCCCTAAAGAGATCCTACTCTATATGGATTTCTATACTTTCAAATAATAGAAACATCACAAAAGAAAATGCAAAGCTTGTGTCCACCCAAGTACTTGTGTTCTCTGGGGAGGGAGTGTGGGAAACCTATAATCACAAGACACAACGGAGAGGAAAAGGAAAAGAAATTTCAGATGAAACAAATAGACTATCAAGACAGTCATACCATTGAACCCAGTAATGTAATTGATCAATATATATTCTAAGGAAAGTGTTCACTAGAAACAAAAAGTATCTGCTGACATGTGTTCACCTCAGAATTATTTTTATAATAATGCAATCATATATTTATAAGAAGACATGGGGCACCTGGATGGCTTAGTCATTAAGCGTCTGCCTTCAGCTCAGGTCATGATCCCAGGGTCCTGGGGTCCAGCCCTGCATTGGGTTCCCAGCTCAGCAGGAAGCCTGCTTCTCCCTCTCCCACCCCCCCCCCCTGCTTTTATTCCCTCTATCACCGTCTCTTTGTCAAATAAATAAATAAAATCTTTAAAAAAAGAAAAGAGTTTAGCAGAAAAAACATTATCTGCTAGAAGTTGCTCATTGCAGCCTCACTTACAGTGGTGGAAAAGGAAAAGCCTAGAGTCAAATTAACAATGAAAAAAAATAAAAATAAAAAAAAAAAAAAAACAAAAAAAAACAAATTAACAATGAAAAAGGGTAAACGATGTAATTAACCAGTTCCACGAAGTATGATATCACTATTTTAAGTGATAATAATAATTGCTATGCATAGATCTAAAAATGATATCAGTAAAAAAATTACATGATTACTAATATATGAAATTATAGAATGGACTTATGGGCTGTTCCCTCCCAATTTTCTTTCATTTTTTAAAAACATGTTTTAAAAATCAAAATGAAGACCCTTTGTAAAGAGGTCCATAGGAACAGTGAAAGCAAATTTTCCTTTGTGAAATAAAATTCCTCACCAACTTTTTCCTCTTCCTTCATCATTTGACTACATGACTAATGGAACACCAGGGAATGTTACTGCCACATCTGGCCCATAAAAAGTCCCACATGTGCATCTGTGTTTCTCTGTGGCTCCACAAACTTGATAGTGAGATAGGCACATGGACCTGGGAGAGCCACATGTGATATGTAGCACAGCCCTGAGTTAGTAGGAGCCTGGGTCCCTGAGTCACCATTGGCAGTGAGTGGCATACGGATCCATTTTTGACTTAACAGTAAACCACGGAGACTTTTAATATATTGGTTAGAGTAGCCAGCTTTCCTATCTCCTGACTTCCAGTATGAGGATTTCCAGTTAGTTTTAGCCAGGAATTTGCAGGAAAGTTGGAGTTCAGCCAGGCCAAAATTCCAAGGTAGAACTTTCTAGCTCCTACGCAGATAATCCTGATTCTATTCTCACTCCCTCAGTGAAAACTGTTCCGAGGGAGGACCAAGATGGTGGAGAAGTAGGAGACCTAAATATAATCAGGTCCCAGGAGTTCAGCTGGATAGTTATCAAACCATTCTGAACACCTACAAACTCAACAGGAGAGAGAAGAGAAGAAGAGCAGCAATTCTAGGAACAGAAAAGCGACCACTTTCTGGAAGGTAGGACATGCAGGGAAGTGAATCTGAGGCAACACACGGGAAGAGAGACGGTGGGGGGGGGGGGCAGGTGCCAGCTCCCGGCAAGTACTAGAGTAGCGGAACACAAAATTGGAACTTTTAGAAGTCTGCCCCACTGAGGGACATCGCTCCAGAGACTCTTCAGGGGGTAGAACCCTCGTGGGGACAGTGTGACTTCAGCTCCCACAGGGTCACAGAAAGACTGGGTGTCTGAGTGTGGCAGAGCCCCCAGATATCTGAGCAGGGAAGCCGGCTACAGAGACAGAGCCAAGCAGTGGGCTCACAGTTCAGGGTTACCTTAAACCATGATCTGAGGCAGAGTCGGGCCACTGCTCTTCGAGCACGGACCCCACAGGCAGATCTGGGGAGACTCACCTTCCTCCTCTAGGAGGAGTGGCGTGAGCGCACTGCAGGAATTGGCTGGGTTTGGAGACTCCAAACAGGGCCAAGCGTGAGATAGAAATGCTCATTCACAGGCCGGCTGAGCTCAGAGCGCGGCTGGAGGCCAGGGAGACGGGAGGAATTGACTGCTTTTCTCCGAGGGCGCACTGAGGACTGGGGCCCCCGAGCTCTCAGCTCCTCCGGGCGGAGACTGGGAGGCCACCATTTTCACTCCCTTCCTCCAGAGCTCTACGGAAAGCGTTCAGGGAACAAAAGCTCCTGAGAGCAAACCGCCCAGATTACTTAGCCTGGCCCCTGGCAAAGGTGGTGCAATTCCACCTCAGGCAAAGACATTTGAGAATCACCGCAACAGGCCCCTCCCCCAGAAGTTCAGCAAGAACATCCAGCCAAGGCCAAGTTCACCGATCAATGAGAACTACGGAGCTAACAGAAAAAAACACATAGAATTCATGGTTTTTTCCCTAAGATTCTTTGGTCTTTTAAAGTTAAATTTTTTAAATTTTATTTTTTCTTATTCGATTTTTAAAAATTTTTTCTCTTTCCTATTTTAACGTGTTTTAACTAGTTTATCTTATCACTACCTTTTTTTTTTTAAGATTTTATTTATTTATTTGACAGACAGAGATCACAAGTAGGCAGAGAGGCAGGCAGAGAGAGAGAGGAGGAAGCAGGCTCCCTGTGGAGCAGAGAGCCCGATGCAGGGCTCGATCCCAGGACCCTGAGATCATGACCTGAGCCGAAGGCAGAGGCTTAACCTACTGAGCCACCCAGGCGCCCTCTTATCATTACCTTTTTAAAAAATCTTTTTAAATTTTCATTGTTATAGTCATATTCTATCCCTTCATTGTATTTAATCTTATTTTTGTATACATATAGATTTTTCTTTCTTTAAAATTTTGGGACACAGTTTCTTCTAATAGCTCAAAATATACCCTAAATCTAGTACATGGCTTTTTTCTAGTCTCCAGCTTGATCACATTCTTTCCTCTTTTTTTTTTTCTTTTTTCAACCAACTTCTTATCTTATCAATTCCTTTTTTAGAATCTTTTAAAATTTTCATGTTTACAGTCATATTCTATCCCTTCATTGTGTTTATCCTTATTTTCGTATATATATAAGTTTTTCTTTCTTTAAAATTTTAGGAAGTAGTTTCTTCTAACAGACCAAAATACACCCAAAATCAAGTGTGTGGCTCTGTTCTATTCTCCAGTCTAATATATGTACATATATATTTGTTCTTCTTCTTCTTCTTCTTCTTCTTCTTTTTTTCCTCCTTTCTTGCCCCCCCCTCCCAGTTTCAGATCTCTTCTGATTTGGTTAGTGTATATTTTTCTGGGGTCATTGCTACCCTTTTAGTATTTTGTTCTCTCATTCATCTATTCTCATCTGGATAAAATGACAAGGCAGAAAAACTCACCACAAAAAAAGAGCAAGAGGCACTATTGACAGCTAGGAACCTAATCAATAGAGACATTAGTAATATGTCAGAACCAGAGTTCAGAATGATGATTATCAAAGTGCTAGCTGGGCTCAAAAAAAGCATGGAAGATACTAGAGAATCCCTTTCTGGAGAAATAAAATCCCTTTCTGGAGAAATAAAAGTACTAAAATCTAACAGAGTTGAAATTTAAAAAGCTATTAAGGAGGTACAATAAAAAATGGAGGCTCTTACTGCTAGGATAAATGAGGCAGAAGAGAGAATTAGTGATATAGAAGACCAAAAGATGGAGAATAAAGAAGCTGAGCAAAAGAGAGACAAACAACTATATGAGGGGAGAATTTAAGAGATAAGTGATACCATAAGATGAAACAAAATTAGAAAAATTGGGATCCCAGAAGAAGAAGAAAGAAAGAGAGGGGCAGAAGGCATATGGGAGCAAATTAGAGCAAACAGTTTCCCTAATTTGGTGAAAGGAACAAGCATCAAAATCCAGGAGGCACAGAGAACCCCCTCAAAATCAATAAAAATAAGTCCACACCCCATCATCTAAATAGTAAAATATGAGTAATTTGAGAGACAGGGCGGGGAGTTGTTGGGGGTAGGGAGGGAAAAAATGAAACAAGATGGGATCGGGAGGGAGACAAACCATAAGAGACTCTTTTTTTTTTTTTTTAAGATTTTATTTATTTATTTGGCAGACTGAGGTCACAAGCAGGCAAAGAGGCAGGCGGGGGGGGGGGGTGAAGCAGGCTCCCTGCTGAGCAGAGAGCCAGAATTGGGGCTCAATCCCAGGACCCTGGGATCATGACCTGAGCTGAAGGCAGAGGTTTTAACCCACAGAGCCACCCAGGCGCCCCCATAAGAGACTCTTAATCTCATGAAACAAACTGAGGGTTCCTAGGGGGTCGGAGGGCAGGGATAGGGTGACTGGGTTATGGACATGGGGGAGGTTATGTGCTATGGTGAGTGCTGTGAAATGTGTAAGCCTGACAATTCACAGACCTGTACCCCTGGGGCAAGTAATGCATTATCTGTTGATTAAAAAAAAAAAAAAAAAGATTTCAGAAAAAAAAGAAAACTGTTCCGTCTTCTCATCTGTCATCACTTTTCTTCCTATTCAGATTTTTTTGACACCTTATCAAAAACTCATAATTTTGGTGTCGAATTAACATGTCAAAATTTGAAAATATCCTTCCCCATATCCTAGGGAAGAAGGAGCATCAGCAGTTGACCACTCTTCGGCCGATGAGACCAGGTAGGTACTCGGCAGACGGAGGTGGGTTTTCTAGCATGAAGTTCAAGCAGAAGGGACATAGGAGAGCTTAAGGCCGTGAGATGCATTCACATGCCAAGGTTTAGTCACTGTGCCTCTTATGGTTCAAAGAGTTTAAATGTCAACGTGATTACCATCTGTCAGTTGCTGGGTCAGATGAGAGATTGCTGTCCTTGCTCCAAAGGTTGGGAATTTCTCTAGGGATCTTGTAATTGTAGTTCAAGGCTGCTTACTCTCAGACAGCAGGAGGGCCTTGTGGAGTTGGCAAGATGATGTAAGTGCCTTTATTGGGCTCCTGGGTGGCTCAGTCCATTAGCAACTTCCTCTAGTTTTCAGCTCAGGTCGTGATCTCAGGGTTGGGAGATCGAGCCCTGCATCTGGTTCCGTGCTGCGCAGGGAGTCTGCTTGGGATTCTCCCTCTCCCTCTGCTCCCTCCCCACACTCACACACATACTCTCTCTTACTCTAAAATTAAAAAAAAAATTTTTTTAAGATGATTTAAGTGCCTTTACATAAGAGTAAAAAATTAAAAATGTGAACACTTACATAGGAAAAAAAAATGTCTTTTATTTTTAAGTCACAAATTGTACCATGAACTTTACCTGATACAAATAAAATAGAAGTATGTAACTTCCAGTCTATAATCAACTTCACAATTCAATTAAACTAATCACAGTTGATGTGTGATTAGAGCTCAAATCTTGTTTATTCTTTTTTTTTAAAAGATTTTATTTATTTATTTGACAGACAGAGATCACAGTAGGCAGAGAGGCAGGCAGAGAGAGAAAGGGAGAAGCAGGCTCCCTGCTGAGCAGAGAGCCGGATATGGGGCTCGATCCCAGGACTCTGAGATCATGACCTGAGCTGAAGGCAGAGGCTTTAACCCACTGAGCCACTCAGGTGCCCCATATTCTTAAACTTAACCTACAATAGTTGAGAGCTTTTTGGGGGGAAAATATTAAGCAGTACCGGAATTAAAAGTAAACTTTCATATAGCAACTTATCGGCACTGTCCAGCCCTCTCCCCCCTATAAATGCCCATTCTATCACGATGCGTCCCTGTTGGAGCAACCAGCAAACCTTTGTTCTTGGTCTCCTTCATAACCACAGCTCACCTCTATCTCCATCCTCATCTTCCATCTCCTCTCGGAAGATAGCTTGTGTACAAGCCATGCGGAACTCCTCGAAGTTTCCTACCCCAAACTCCTCTAGAACCACATGCCTTTGCCACTTTTGTGAAATCTGCATACCCTGTCCTTCAAGGCTCATCTCCAGCCTGGCCTCCTCTGTGGGCTCTCTCCTAGATTAATTGCCCCTCTTCTGCTCACCAAGCACAGGGACACACACAGTTTTGTTTTGTTTTTTTAAGATTTAATTTTTAAGTTATCTCTATGACCAACATGGAACCCACAACCCCAAGGTCAAGGGTCACTCACGCCACCGACTGAGCCAGTCAGGTGTCCCTTGGCACACACATTTTTTTATTGCAATTTTATTTGTCCTGTTTTCTTTTTAAACAAATTGTAAGCCCCTTAAGGGCAGAAACAACTTTTCATCTTTCCGTGCCTTGAGCACAGTGTTGGCATATAGATAGTTATCTAATAAATTTGTCATATGACTGATTGAATGAGTTTTGTAGCTTAGAACTGTTTTTTTTAAGAATAGTACCAGGGGTGCCCGGGTGGCTCAGTCATTTAAGCGTCTGCCTTTGGCTCAGGTCATGATCCCAGGGTCCCGGGATTGAGCCCCATGTCAGGCTCTCTGCTCAGTGGGGAATCTGTTTCTCCTTCTCCTTCTGCCCCTTCTCCCTGCTCATGCTCGCTCTCTCTCTCTCTCTCTCTCCAATGAATAAATAAAATCTTAACCAACTGAGCCACCCCTGGCACCCTTGAATAAATAAAATCTTTAAAAAAAAAATGATGCCAAGATCACTTGTTAGGCTAACCCCCCACCACTAAGTTTTCTAGTTTGCTAGCTTGCAGTCCACTGGCATGGTCACTAAGGTATTGTAGTGACAAGGCTTTGTTCAGCAGTGACAACTTAGAAAGAGTTTACCAGGTCTTTGTAACAAGCTGCTTGTCTCTACACATGACATGCTATGTCGTAGGTAACTGCCAATGATGGGAGCACCAAGTACACGCTTATGGAATACAGTCTTATGCCGACTGAATTCATTCTTTCATTCATCCAATAAATATTTCAGTGCCGACTCTGTGCCATGCTGTTCTAGGTGTTGGAAATCCAGCAATGAAAGAAAGCAGAAAGACTAGTAAGTCTTCCCTTCTCAAGTTCACATTCTATAGAGGAGACACAGACTATCTAGATACGTATTTTGCTGAGTGTTATGAAAAATTAAATTGAAGTGTACTGGGTATAGATAGCTGTGGTGGGAGGAGGGTTGCTGTTTCACAGGGGAGTCAGGGAAGGCTTCTCTGGTAAAGTGACATTATGAACAAAAACCTGAAGGGAACGGAAGGGCCCATGGCAAGTGCAAAGGTCCTGAGGCAGAAGCATGGATGGCATTCTCCAAGAACAGCAAGGTGTCAAGTGTGGCTGGAGCCAATGAGCCAAAAAATGAGGTAGAAGGTGACCGTGGCTGTGAGGGAGAGGCAAAAGATTATACAAAGCTTCTAGGCTGGAGTTAGAACTTTGGCTCTTACTCTGAGCAAAGTGGGGAGTTCCTGGAAGGTTTTGAGAAGCAGAATGACAGGATTTTACTTTTTTTTTAAATTTTTAATTTAAATTCTAGTTAGTTAATTTATATGTTAATATTGGTTTAGGGTGTAGAATTTGATTTTACTTTTGTTTTAGAGATAACTCTGACTGCCATGCTAAGAGCAGACTAAAGGGAGCCAGGGTTGCCTTGGAGGAAAGAAGAGATTTGACACAATGATGCCTGCAAAGAGAACATGGTGACCAGAGCCCGAATGATATCCACAGCAGAGATAGGAAATGTTTGTATTCTGGATTTGTTTTGAAGGTCCAGCCAACCAATGGAGAGCTGTGAGAGGAAGCCATCCCTCAGTGACAACTGCAAAGTGAGAGGAACAGTAGAATAGACCGGCCGTCGAATGATATGTAGGATTCCATTAATGTGTATCTTTGGAGGAAATCTAGACAATGTCTTCTGTATTTTCTTTTTTCTGTTTGATGATAAGGTCATATTTATCATGCCTACGCTTCCAGATTCTGGGGATTATTTGAGACGTAGCTTTTCCTCCTCTACTGTTCCCTCAGCCACCCACTTTTCAAACAACATCTCAGATCTCTCGTCTGCCTGTACGTTTCCCCTCCCATTCTTTCAGTTTGGGCGCTCGGGACGCATAGCCTGTGAGAAGGCAGCAACAAATTCCGATCTGGTTTCCAGCCTTCGACACTTGACTCTCGCATGATGAAGCAAACACAGGTGGAATCGTCCCTGCCGTGTTAAAAAATCTCTGACGGCCTTTGTCTCCCTGCTGAATAAATAGCACGCCTGTCCTCCCAGCAAGAATCCAGCCGGGCATTGTCCTACGTGACCCAGCCCATGCCCCGTGCTTCTGTTGTATATGGTCATTGCCTTAGTTGTATTGGTTTGCGCCAAGCCCCTCTTCCACACCTGCCCTAGCCCCAAACTCATTTCTAACTGTGAGCATTGGAATGCTTCCAACCCTTTTAATATCCATTATTCCAATAGCTTCAAGCTGCAGCCAGTAAGAACTAATCTTTTCCTCTCCTACATATTCACACCCCTTTGGGCCCCTGCTTAGCACTCTGTATGGGTGATTTATGCGTGTTTCTCTATCTCCTTTTGGACAGTGGCCAACTGTATGAGAATGCAGAGTTCATTTTATGAACCACATCGCTCCAGTTCTCCGCCAAGCACTGCTCAGAATAGATCCACAATAAATATCCATAGTAGGTTTAAATAGCAAATTGCTACCGCAATGAGAACAGTCCTAATATTAAGAAAAGATTTGCAGAATTTTTGGCTGGTCCCCACCCACACATAAGCGCTACACACAATTATTCTGCAAATGCATTTTCTTTTAGACGGTCTTATTTATTATCATAGTCTGTTTAGAACAAAACCACCAATGCAACGTAAGTATTTTAAAGGTCATATTCAGGAGCCTCAATAAATGTAAACCTCGCTGGAGTGATATTGAGAAAACATCGTAAAATAAATGAGATGTTTTGTTCCTCCAAGGCCAAGTAGGTTTTCATTTTTGTGCGCCAATAAAAAAAATATTGATTTTTCTTTTTCTTTGCTGAAAAAAAGTCTTTAAAACACACTAGGTGACCTGCTTATGTGTTGCAGAAAGCCGGATGTCTAAGGGCACTGCAACAGAGAATTAGCACGGTGTATCTCATAACTTAAGGATATCTTAAGGGAAAAGTGATGAACGTTGTGATGTGGCAACTCGAGGCCCGTGGGTTCCGGTCAGCACTGTATCCGGGGTGCCTCTGGCAACCACTTCAGTGCTGCTCCTTTACATTACTGCTTTGAATGCCTTTTCTATGAGTTCGCTGCCCAGAGCTGCACCTCCTTCCTGGGTATTAATGCTATTAATAAAAATACATTTTTCTTCACCAGATTATATATTCCTTGAAGGTTATTTTATCCAAAGTTATTGTTGTTTATGAATGTGTTTTCTCCACTAGATGTGAAGTTCCTGGAGGGCAGGAACTGTCCTCTATTTCAATTCCACCTGCTTTCACCATAGAACTTTGCACCTAGCGTTCACTCAAGCAATGTTAAATTCACCTCGTCCCCTGGCTACCATTCTGTTTGACTTCCTTTCTTTGTTAGAGGTCACTAAACCTATCCCTCATTGAGAGGCTTCTATTACTTGTAATAAAGGTTCAGAGGCTGTGGCAGAAAGCCAGAATAATAAGAGCTGGAACAGTCCAGGTGGAAGGTTCCCAAGACTTTCTACTCCTCCCGTCTGGCCAGCTCTGGACTACTGGCCACTGTGTATGGTTGTTCAGGATGTACACTGCACCACTCTGGGGCTGATTCACACTGTCATCCCTGGGAATGGAGCTGGCTGGGCTAGTGCACCATACAAAGGCATGCTTGTATTCAGCAGCCCCGTGGCTGCTCCCTGCCGGTAGAGATCAATGTTCCTTTTTCCTATTGCTCCCCTGTTCCTGGGAGGTTCCAATGTCCATCACGTTTCCAGACCCACCACCACAGCTGCATTCCTGTAACAGCATGCTTACTAGAAGAGTCATCTGTCACTTTTTCTACTCACATTCTGTGCTAGAACTCAGTCAGAGAGCCATGCTTAGCGATAAGGGAGCCTAGAAACTCTCTTTATGCTCAGTGCCCTATTGTGACTCAAGGGTTCAATGACTATATTAAAAAAAAAAAAAAGTGGAGAGCAGATCTGGGGGACAACTAGAAGTCTCTATTACAAGCCAGAGTGCTAGCTTCCTTTTTTCCCTTGCATTCCTATTTCTGTTACCTTTGTTACAACTATCACTTCTCCCTGATTCCTGAGAACCAGGAATAGTTTCTGTGTTGCCTAAATTACTATCTGGGACTGATGACGGTTTTGTTTCTTCTACCCCCTTCTTCTCTCCTTGTCTCCCCCTTATTCTGCTAACCAGGACTCCCAGAACAAGACTGAATTGAAAATGTAATAATAGGGAACCTGGGTGGCTCAGTGGGTTAAAGCCTCTGCTTTCGGCTCAGGTCATGATCCCAGGGTCCTGGGATCGAGTCCCGCATCGGGCTCTCTGCTCAGCGGGGAGCCTGCTTCTCCCTGTCTCTCTGCCTAGTTGTGATCTCTGTCAAAAAAAAAAAAAAAAATCTTAAAAAAAAAAAAAAGAAAATGTAATAATAAACACACTTGTCTTGTTATAAGAAGGGGAAAAAAAATCACTAGATCATCCTTTAGTATGATAGTCTGGTGTAGGCTCTTTGTAGATACTAGTTATAGGATTAAGAAAATCCCTTTTATTCTTAGTTGGAAGGACAGGGCATTTACAAGCAAGAATTTTTGAAAGAATACCTTTGAGACCTACAGCACCACCTTCCTACCCTTCCTGAGACTTCAGGTGTTTAGGGATTCACTATTCTGCTTTCAATCATTACGGTGTAGCAATGTTCTATCTTCCCCATCCATAACAATGCTCACATTGTTTCATTCATTCATATAGTGTCCATTTTATTTTACAAAGTATTTTAGAAGATATATAAGCACCAAACACTAAACTGGCAAAGTAGAAATAGACAGCAATGAAAATACAGCAAGTGTAAAAAATCCTCATTAAGGCATAGTTAACATGTAAATTTATGCAACTCATATCCTACAGTATTTCTAAATTTGACCCGCAATTTTTTTCTGATATTCCTTATACATTTTGCATTGAGTATAAGAAACAATCATATCAATTTCTCACAGGAACTAAAGATTTCCTAACATTAGAATTTGAAAACATTTTAATGCTCTTCAAATATGTAGAGGATATTATGCACGAACTCTGAAAGAAATGCAGCAGCGGACTGCCGGCGACTGTTGGAGTTTCCCTCGAGGTGAGCAGAGGGCGTTATTCCAAAGTAAAACTCACTAAACACAACTTTTCAAGCTGCCCATTCTGCATTAAGCAGTGATTGCCTCCCCTTCTTGATCCTCGAGGGGCGGGGCATTCACACTGGAGTTATGATCGTCCACCAAGGAGGCTGGTAAGTCTCCCAGCTAGGATTTTTTTTTTTTTAAATATGAGTTGTGCAGTGGATATTTTAGTTAGAATTAATTTCAGGCAAAGGCTCATTCCTGTGACTGATGAAAGATGAACATAAATTTGTCCCTCTCTCCATCGAGAGGCGAGTTTATCTCCCTGTGAGTCTCGCCTGGCTCTGGGTCTGCCTGAACAACAGGTGTGGGGCTGGGGCTGGGTCTCACTTTACGGGGACGGCCTCCCTCCCCTTCCTTCCTCTGGGGACACAGTTGCTCAGAACCCACCTACCCTGAAAAAGCCGAGCCCTAGAGAAAGTCGGTGCAGCAGAAAGCTGGCAGAGCCACAGCTCAGCTCCCAGAAGGCAGCGTCAAATCTCAGTCACGTGTGAGTGCTCGGGGATCATCTAGCCCAGTTGAGTCCCCAGCTGATTGTAGCCTTAACTGGCATCACATGGAACATAAATAAATAAATAAATAAATAAATAAATAAATAAATAAGGTGCCCAGCTGAGCCCAGGCAACCCAGAGGATGTGAGAGACTCACAGGTTTGTTGTATAAGCCACGAAATTTTGGTGTGGTTTCTTCACTCAGTTATATGTATCATAAAAATACTTGTCATTCACGTTTCACTTTGCGGCACACAGCCCCGTGTCTGCCATGGCCACTCCAAAGAATCCGTTCTGGTAAAGTTCCTCATTTAACAAAGCGCTGGGAATAGTAACAGGTAGCTTCCCATGCTCACCTTTCTGAAGTTCCTGCCGCCCTGGGGTCAAGAGGTTTCCTTGAAAGAGCAGGCAGATAATACTTGCACGTGGTTCAAAGACGAGGAAGTCTAAAATGGTCACCAGCGGGTGATAATTCTATTGTCTTCTATTTTTTCCCACACCTGGTCACTTCTGCAGCCACCTCTGCCCCCGAGGGGTAAAAACTATCCTTATTTTCTGGATGTTTCTGTATATACACACAAATATATGGGGTTTTTTTTCCCCCTCTTCCCACTTTTTATTTATTTTTAAGTAGGCACCACACTAGTGTGGAGCCCACCGTGGGGCTTGTACCCAGGACCCTGAGATCAAGACCTGGGCCATGACCAAGAGTCACATGTTCAATCCACTAAGCCACCCGGGCACCCCACCTCGTCCCACTTTTTTTTTTTTAACTTCTTAAAAAAATTTAAATTCACTCAGTTAACATCTAGTGTATTCTTAGTCTCAGAGGTAGAGTTCAGTGATTCATCAGTTGTATAGAACCCCAGGGCTCATCCCATCACATGCCCTCCTTGATGCCCCAAATCCACTTTTAAACATGCCTCTTATACACACTATTCCACTCCTTGCTTTTTCTCCCATGAACAATTTATCTTGGAGGTTTTTCTATGTAGAGAATTTAATTTTAAAATCATATTCCTTAAAAAAAAAATCTACCATATTGTTGACTCTGGATAAAAATGCTGTTTGTTTGACTAAAGGATTTCTACACAGCCCACAGAAAGGTAAGAAATTCTACATGAGCGGTTCTCCTTCCCTCTAGATTCATAAGTGGCCAAACGTGCCATTTTTAATTGAGGCCTGGCCCTACAGGAAGAAAAAAAGTAATCAACAAGTAGGTCATAAATGGATTTTTCCTATCTTCCCTTGTAGTGTAAGTTCCTAGGAATTATTTCTGATTGTAATATAAGTGCCTGATGTTAGGATTTTCAAGGCGGTGGACTCCATTTCAAAGATCCATCTCGAATAAACAGATGGCCAGCTGCAGCCCTGGCCAAGGGACTGGGCTGCCCTAGCCAGGGAATTCCCCTTTTAGAAAGCCCTGGGTGGTCTAGGTAACCGACCACTTGAGTGACCCTGCTTCTCCCTTCCTGCCATTTAAATCCTACACTTCAACTTACCGATAAAGAGCGAGTCCTCAAAGCCCTAGGTCCTCCACCGTGAGACCCCATGAAGACAGAACCCCATGGTCTCCCTCTCTGTGACCTCACCGTGTGGCCGTTGGACCTGCCATATACCCTCCAGGACCTTGAGTAGCAAAACTTGTTTTTCCAAAGTTCCCTGATGGTTGTTGCTGGGGGCATCCTGCAACCCTGACAAGCACACCAAGGCCTGGGTCAGCCACAACATGGGCCCTGGTGGGGGGAAATGCATGTGGGGCAGGTTGGGGGGGTGGGGCACTCGCCATGAGCAGCCAGGGCCCCGGTGAGTGTTGTCCCAGGCATCTCCAGCCAAAGGCATCACAACCAATAGGCTGAGACACAAAACACACCCCAACCAAATATTTCAGTTTTAGAATGAAAATAGATTCATGCTTCTATTTGAAGAGACATGGAGACAAAAGGAGAGTCAAGAACGGGAACTTAAATGTGCAAATCCCCTGGGTGTGTGACAAGTGCAAGACACTTCCCTTGTCCCCTAATAGTATTGTATATTCAAGTAACCTTGAAATGAAAAGTTCCCCTGACATATGCCACAGGCAGCATTCCACTCTGGTGAGAGGAAGACAGGTCTTACTCGGTGAGTGCTGTTAGAATAATGTGAAATTCAGGCAGGTAAGAATAAAATTAGATTCCTACCCTACACCACAACACTCAACATTTCCAATGAAAACAAAGTTAACACAAGCCAGGAAAGAATAAGAAAGGAAAATGTACTTAAGATTTTGAGGTGTCTAGATCTTTTCAAGCAAAACGTAAAATCGGAGGAAAAGGCTGGCAGGTTTTTTGCATAAAAATTTAAATATCCCGTAAAGTGAAAGCCGTCATAAACAACGCTAACAAGAAACACTCAAAGGAAAGCAGCATGTATGCTAAAGAAAGAACACTGATGACTCATGTATGCACTGACACATCAGGGAAAATGACTAACAATTCCATGGAATGGGGGCAAACAACACAGAAATGCAATTCACAGGGAAAAAATACAAATAACCATTAAACATATGAAAATATGTGCAATTTTAATACACAGGTGCACATGAATTGGCAAAAATGAAGATTCGCATTAGAGCACGGAAGAATGTGAGGTTACAGGTGCTCTCATACCTTGCAGTTGGGATTGAATTGATAACAGCTTTTAGGGAACACAATTTAGCAGCATGTACAGAATGTAAAGTGGGTGTTCCCCCTAACCTAACAATTTTACACCTGGGAGACTCTTATGTGTACATATGCACACAAAGTTGCAATGTTCTTGGGCCCGTTGCTTAACCTCTCTGAGACTAATCCTTTATTGGTAAAGTGTTTATTATAATAGTGTATACCCCATTTGCTTGTTTTTTAATACATATTTGATATATATTTATATCAAACTTATGCTCCTAGGATCATCCAAATGATGCCTTATTGTAAAATATACACACACACAAACACACACTCATACTTCTGGATTGTGTTTGCTAATATTCTAATTTTTGTGTCTATGTTCACAAGGAAGATTGATCTGCAATTTTTTTGTATTACATATTTTTTATTAACATATAATGTATGACTTGCCCCAGGGGTACAGGTCTGTGAATTGTCAGGCTTACGCACTTCACAGCACTCACCATAGCCCATACCCTCCCCAATGTCCATAACCCCACCACCCTCTCCCTACCTGCTGCCCCTCAGCAACCTCAGTTTGTTTTGTGAGATTAAGAGTCTCTTATCGTTTGTCTCCCTCCCGATCGGTTATTTTTAAGTGAGGTAAATTAGCCCATGGTCTGGTACAAAATAAATTTCAATGACTGTTATATACGGATATTACTATTACCATCATTACCATTTAATTATGATAGTTATGTTTGTGTACTTATAAACTATAAACAAAATGTACATCAATGGAGAAATACATAGGATGAAATAGCATGCATATATATATATACATACAACTCTCTAAAATGTGCAAACAAAATATATAGATTATTTGCATTTATTTAACAATCTATGTGCACACACATGTGTGCATGTGGGGGAAGGGTGTAATGGGGAAGAGTGAGTGTGTTTTATAAAGGTCTAAAAAGGTACCCAGCTGTTATTAATGCCCAAAGTATTAGAACAAGGGAAAAAGTGAAGATAAATTTATATTTTACCATGCATCATTCTGTAGTGATTGAATTTTGACATTTCTGAGCAGCCAATGTAAGCTGGCATGGTCTCTCCAAGACCAGTGACTTGACTCATCTAAAACCATAACAACTGGACCATATGACTTCATTTATAGCAAATTTGATCTAGTTTTTCAGATTTGAAATGACAGAAGTTAATTTATAATCTAGATTTTGCACACCATTTAGGATGGCAAAGATTTACATCTAATTTTTCTAAATGGGTTCTGAAGATGAGCTTAAGTTTTTTGGAAAATCATCTTATTGCTAACAATGGCAGATTAATGAGGCATTTCAGAATAAAATTATTTCATCATATTCTGATTAAGGAATTCTTCATTTGAGAAACCTATGAAACTTTTATATTCTTAAGGCAATACCATACATACAAATTAATAAATGCTGACATATGGAATTCTTTAAAAGGCTCTCCTGTTGTAAAGATAGTGGTCCCATGCCCTCAGCCCTGGGTCTCCTGTTGGTAGATCAGAGTCTCCCTCCTCCTTCCCTGGGGGGGCAAGGCTGGCTGAACAAATCTCACCACAGCTTCTGCCTTATTTTAAATACTCACTATCGTAAGACATGCCCATCAGGATACCACATATATCCTAACAAAGATCAATTTATAGGTAGCTCCTTTCCACCCTTCTATTAAATGAAACAATGTCCTTCTGTCTCCAACTCAGATAAGAAAATTCATTAAATATAAGTCATCTTTCAAACCGGTAAAAAAAAGAAAAATATATGGGAAAGAAAAAATTTTAAGATTTTGTTTATTTATTTGAGAGAGAGAGAGAGAGAGAGTACAAGCAGGGGGAGCGCAGGCAGAGGGAGAAGCAGGCTCCCCGCTGAGCAGGGAGCCCAACACCAACATGGGGCTCGATCCCAGGACCTTGAGACCATGACCTGAGCCAAAGGCAGATGCTTATCCGACTGAGCCACCCAGGTGCCTCAGGAAAAGAAAATTTAACCAAAACAATTCTGTCAGTGATATTAAACTCTACTCAAGAAACAAGAGGGTTTGGTACAATTGCAGCAATTTCACCTGGCACAATACTGTTGCTGCAAAACCACTAAAAGCGAATTGTCATTTGCACCAACACTTAATCATTTATATTTGCCAGACTCTGCTACAGTTACAGATGCTCTCTCATTTGCAACTCAGACTATCTCTACTCTCTTTAAAGAGGACTCTGAAGCAAATATCTGTACTGTCATTTGCAAATATCTTCTCCCATTCCGTGGGTTGCCTCTTTGTTTTGATGACTGTTTCTTTTGCTGTGCAGAAGCTTTTTATCTTGATGAAGTCCCAGAAGTTCATCTTTGCCTTTGTTTCCTTCGCCTTTGGAGACATATCTTGAAAGAAGTTGCTGTGGCTGATATTGAAGAGGTTACTGCCTATGTTCTCCTCGAGGATTCTGATGGATTCCTGTCTCACGTTGAGGTCTTTTATCCATTTCGAGTTTATCTTTGTGTACGGTGTAAGAGAATGGTCAAGTTTCATTCTTCTACATATAGCTGTCCAGTTTTCCCAGCACCATTTATTGAAGAGACTGTCTTTTTTCCACTGGATATTTTTTCCTGTTTTGTCAAAGATTATTTGACCATAGAGTTGAGGGTCCATATCTGGGCTCTCTACTCTGTTCCACTGGTCCATGTGTCTGTTTTTATGCCAGTACCATGCTGTCTTGGTGATCACAGCTTTGTAGTAAAGCTTGAAATCAGGTAACGTGATGCCACCAGTTTTATTTTTGTTTTTCAACATTTCCTTAGCAATTCGGGGTCTCTTCTGATTCCATACAAATTTTAGTATTATTTGCTCCAGCTCTTTGAAAAATACTGGTGGAATTTTGATTGGAATGGCATTAAAAGTATAGATTGCTCTGGGCAGTATAGACATTTTAACGATGTTTATTCTTCCCATCCAAGAGCATGGAATGGTCTTCCATCTTTTTGTGTCTTCTTCAATTTCTTTTAGGAGTGTTCTGTAGTTCCTCGAGTACAGATCTTTAACCTCTTTGGTTAGGTTTATTCCGAGGTATCTTATGGTTTTTGGTGCTATAGTAAATGGAATCGATTCTCTAATTTGCCTTTCTGTATTTTCATTGTTAGTGTATAAGAAAGCCACTGATTTCTGGACATTGACTTTGTATCCTGCTACATTACTGAATTGCTGTATGAGTTCTAGTAGTTTGGAGGTGGAGTCTTTCGGGTTTTCCATATAAAGAATCATGTCATCTGCGAAGAGAGAGAGTTTGACTTCTTCCTTGCCAATCTGGATACCTTTTATTTCTCTTTGTTGTCTGATAGCTGTTGCTAGGACTTCTAATACTATGTTGAACAAGAGTGGTGAGAGTGGGCATCCTTGTCGTGTTCCTGATCTCAATGGGAAGGCTGCAAGCTTTTTCCCATTGAGGATGATATTTGCTGTGGGTTTTTCATAGATAGATTTGATGAAGTTCAGGAATGTTCCCTCTATCCCTATACTTTGAAGCGTTTTAATCAGGAACGGATGCTGGATTTTGTCAAAAGCTTTTTCTGCATCAATGGAGAGGATCATGTGGTTCTTCTCTCTTCTCTTATTGATTTGTTCTATCACATTGATTGATTTGCGAATGTTGAACCATCCTTGTAACCCAGGGATGAATCCTACCTGGTCATGGTGGATAATCTTTTTAATGTGCTGTTGGATCCTGTTTGCTAGGATCTTGTTGAGAATCTTAGCATCCATATTCATCAGTGATATCCAGGATCTATAAAGAACTCCTCAAACTCAACACACACAAAACAGATAATCATATTAAAAAATGGGCAGAAGATATGAACAGACACTTCTCCAAGGAAGACATACAAATGGCTACCAGACACATGAAAAAATGTTCATCATCACTAGCCATCAGGGAGATTCAAATCAAAACCACATTGAGATACCACCTTACACCAGTTAGAATGGCCAAAATTAGCAAGACAGGAAACAACGTGTGTTGGAGAGGATGTGGAGAAAGGGGAACCCTCTTACACTGTTGGTGGGAATGCAAACTGGTGCAGCCACTTTGGAGAACAGTGTGGAGATTCCTCAGGAAATTAAAAATAGATCTTCCCTATGACCCTGCAATTGCACTGCTGGGTATTTACCCCAAAGATACAGATGTAGTGAAAATAAGGGCCATCTGTACCCCAATGTTTATAGCAGCAATGGCCACGGTCGCCAAACTGTGGAAAGAACCAAGATGCCCTTCAACGGATGAATGGATAAGGAAGATGTGGTCCATATACACTATGGAGTATTATGCCTCCATCAGAAAGGACGAATACCCAACTTTTGTAGCAACATGGACAGGACTGGAAGAGATTATGCTGAGTGAAATAAGTCAAACAGAGAAAGTCAAGTATCATATGGTTTCACTTATTGGTAGAGCATAACAAATAATATAGAGGACAAGGGTAGATGGAGAGGAGAAGGGAGTTGAGGGAAATTGGAAGGGGAGGTGAACCATGAGAGACTATGGACTCTGAAAAACAACCTGAGGGTTTTGAAGGGGCGGGGTGGGAGGGTGGGGGAACCAGGTGGTGGGTATTAGGGAGGGCACAGATTGCATGGAGCACTGGGTGTGGTGAAAAAACAATGAATACTGTTACGCTGAAAATAAATAAAAAATTAAAAAAAAAATAAAATAAAAAGTTAAAAAAAAAACAAAAAAAAACAAAAAAAAAAACAAAAAAAAAAAGAGGACTCTGAAGCTTAAGAAAACCACTGACCGGGGCTGATGAGATAGAACTTTAAAATATCGATCATCAGACTCAAACAACAATATCCTAAGGTATTGTCATAATTTTTTATTTTGTTTGTGTCAAGAAATAAATCCATGTACCTTTTTTTTTTTTTTTTTTACCCCTGCAGACATATCTACTTTGTTCACTACCTGAGTTGCTTCTAAAACAACTCAGGCTTCATCCCACAAAACTTGAAAATAAATGTGGTAATGATTTCTTTCCTTCTTTTGGCATTAACTCAACAAAAAAATCTATTTCAAAGAAAGGAAATTCAGTGAGTGCTTACAGTACATATATGCCTCTAAGGTTAATTCACAGAAAACATTTTTAACATACTTTCCCAAAAACTATGTGACTAATTTACATAAAACAGATAACTGTAGCATAACAAATTAGGAATTTTCCAGAACCAAAACTGCCTTGTAACTATGAACATGGACAACGTGTAAAAATAACCAACATTCGGGGCACCTGGGTGGCTCAGTGGGTTAAGCCTCTGCCTTCAGCTTAGGTCCTGATCTCAGGGTCCTGGGATCAAGCCCCGCATCAGGCTCTCTGCTCAATGGGGAGCCTGCTTCCCCTCTCTGCCTGCTTCTCTGCCTACTTGTGATCTCTCTCTCTCTCTGTCAAATAAATAAATAAACTCTTTAAAAAATGAAAATAAATAACCAACATTCTCACAAAATAATTTTAAAGTCTTTTTCGATCTATGATCATACCTAACTCTTGATACCTATCAATTGGTAGTTCACACTACTGACTATAGAGAGTAGCAACTCTTCTACCAAAAAAAGGAGTATCCAGAAAGTCTGAGCTTTCTGAAATTTTAATTTTCATTAAAAGATGTAATACATTTTTAATGCTATAAAATCGGTTTCTATATAAATCATGTTAATTTTGGAATTGAAACAAAAAAGTAACACCAGACTCTGGTGAAAATGCTTATGCACTCAAGTTACAAATAAAGTTGTGTCTTTGAAAAAGAATAGTTGATGCTCAAAAATCTACATTCTCCCAACTGAAAACCATTCAAAAGTCATTTTTTCTTTTTGAGCACACTTACTGTAAATTAGTCTTTCCACTTCCTCAGTTCTTAAGATTAATTTCTGTTGTAAAGGTTCTAATGAAGTTCAGTTAAAGTTTAACTCAATAAAAACCAGGTTCTGAACATTTTCATTTAGGCACAAACCTATTTTAGTCAACTGATGATTGAATTACAAATCATTCAGGCAAATGATAATTACTTTCTGTCATGCATATTTCTTAAAAATAGGAACATATACATTTTCCACAATCTTGAATATATTCCTTTGTGTGTATGTGTGTGGTTGATTTACAAAAGAAACTAGAAGTTCTCTTCACTTAACAATACGACTATACTGAAATCTTATAACATAGTTTCTAACTGTAATGATGTCCATTTATCTCCTATTATTAAATTCAGCACAGCAAAAACACCTGCTACCCTGGATGTTACCACCATGACCTGTCTTATGTTCTATACGTACTACATCAGTGCATGGACAGGGCAATTGTATGGGAATAAAATAATATATGCTTAAAAAAACACAGAATGTCTTAATTCTTCATATTATGTAAGTTTTTCATTTTTCAAGTTTTTCATTTTCAGTTTTCAAGTTTTTCATTTGTATAAACTTCCAACTGTGGTGGTCATTGATTGGAGACAATACAGAATGACGTAGGAATGTTGTTTTCAGTGATATGAAGTACATGGAGAGGGCACTTCTGAGAAGACCTCTCCCTCCACCTGCTGATGCTTTCCTTCCATAGCGTTCCTCCAAGGTGATGCAGTAACTAAGTCGCCTGCACCAGGGTTGTCTCCCATCTTGCTAAAAATGCAGACTTTTGGCCCCAAGGCCGCTGATATACCCTCTCTACTGGTGGGGGGGGCAGTGGAGGGGTGGGGAGTCAGGGATCTTAGCTGACCCTCATAAAACTGTGCTCTGAAAACCATTTTTCTGCAGGCTCTATCCTCAAAGTAAAGCCACAAAGCGTCAAGTGGATTGAAGGATACTTTTTACTTCTCAACTGTACAAACTGAATTTTAAAATATAGGGATAAGGCGCTACCATAAATCAAGAAATAAAATTAATTTTTACAGCAATCTCAATCTTGTGTCAGTTAGCATTTTAGTATAGCAGGATAACACGGTAAGAGAATATAACAGCATAGACAGAATGCTATGGTTAAGAAATCTGAAGCAAAATTGAAGTACATTAATTACTCACAGAGATTTATAGTCTAGGGCCATTAAAGTCAATATAAAGGTGAGTTAATAATATGCCTGGAAATTGCATGTGTAAAAAGAATATAGTATTTTTTAAGGACTTAAAAAGATATCAACCTTCATATATCAGAGGACATGCATATTAATCAGGTAAAAAAAAAATCCCAGTGCCTGATTTCAAAGACTAACTTCACAGAACCAGACCAATAGGCCTTCTATTACTAAAATACCTGTGTGTTACCCCACTACCAAAACACTAAAAAAACTGAAACCCTAACACATTGAAGTTAATATCCCCAACAAATGAAACAAATCAATATTCCTGCTGAAATGTGCATAAATTAAATCTAATCACAAGGAAACCTCAAATCCAAATTGAGAGACTTTCTACAAAGGAACTCCTCTGTACTGTTGAAAATGTCAAAGTCATGAAGCATGAAGAAAAGTCAGGGAGTCACTCTAGACAGGAAGAGGTGACAAGGAACTGTGACGCCCGAACCGGGACTGCATCTTGCCCAGAACGTGCTTGTGGTTTGTTCCCAACACCCTGCTGAGGAGGTTTGTGTGAGGTCCAAGTTGAGAGAAACATACTCTATCAACGCGAATTTCCTGATTTGGGTCATTGTGCTGTGGCTGTGTACGAGGATGTCCTTGTTCTTAGGGAACATACAGTGAAGTCATCATAAGTGAATGTTTTCAACTTACTCTCATCAAATGGCTCACAAAATATTACGGAGAGAGGAGGAGTGAGGGAAGAAGGGAGAGAGAGGAAATACTACAGCAAAAGGGGCAAAGTATTAGGGGTCAGGAATTCAAGGGAAGACTATCTAGCATTCTTGCAACTTTCCTATTAGGTTTAAAATTATTTCAAGAAAAAAAATGCTAAAAATATTTTTTTAAAGCTGCTAATAGGAATGCTAAAAAAATCTAAAAACTTTAGAACATATTTTTAAGCTTCAGATCTGGAGGAACGACTTATGTCTATTTCAGTTGTTTTGAAATCTAGACTAAAAATACGAACAAATTGAATTTTCAATTCCACTCAATGCCTTTACACTAGAAATTACAAAACAGTTATTTTTCCTCTATCAGCTACATGTATATTCCAGATCACCATACAGGTTAATGAAAAATACTTCTACGTATTACACATTCATTTGAAAAATAATTCAAATGCTGGTTTTTATAGTTATTTTTTTCTTATAGTTATTTCCTTCCTTTTCTTGTGCCTTAATAATTTATTTTAACAGTTTCATATCTATCATTGATTTTGAGTCTATTTGAAAAGTTTTAAACCAGAATGTCATTTAGTGGTGACGATACACTTGTATACACATAAGTAACAAAAAAATCCTACCACATCAGATTACCAATGCAAGACATTTTGTAATTATTTTTCAATGTGATTTCCTAGCCATGTCAGAAGTCTTACCATGTAGGGTGGAGAGAGGTATGATAAGAAAAACATGCCAATTCCCCTCAACAGTCCTCGGCACACAGTTGGCACAGTTGGCACACAGGTTACTGTGTGATTCCATTTCACTTGCGATGCCTCATCAGAAACCATGAGATAGTGGCAGACCAAACAGATGCTTACAAATCCAAAGATGAGATAGTAATGTACCTGAGAATCTACAGAGGTCAAGCAATAAAAGCTTTTGGTGAAAATGACTTTATGTTTTATTTTGGCATACTTCTAAAAATTAAGTTATAACAGGGATATTGTATTAATATCAGATTAAGGCTATGAAAAATAAAAGAAAAAAGGACTTGCATGTACTGTACATACTATATATCAATCTTTAAAGCTACGAAAAAAGAAAAACAATCAGAATTTTGTGGAATGTTATTAAATATAATTGAAAGTAGCTAGTATCATAATTTCCTGGCATATGTTTTTCAAATGCCAAGGTCTACAGGACTGAATGGAAGTTCTGTTTGATTCATGTCCTGGTTTGCCTAATGGAAAAAGAAAGTTGGGAAGACTTCGGGAGAATTCCAAAAGATGCAGGCGCAGGAAACAAATGCAAAGGAATTTCAAATACTTTCTCTTTCAAATCAAACTCTGATTTAAACACTTTATTTTCTACCCAAGGGACAGTTTAGAATTAGTTGAATATCGAAGATACTGAAGACAGACTAACTCTAAAGTTTAGGGATACCATGCTAACAAAGGTCAGTAAATAATAGTTTGACGCATTTCATTTTTATTAAAGTTAATCACAATTCCTACTTCGGGATACGCCACAACTAAACGAAAAAAAGAGTTAAAGGGAGTACAGGTTGAATTAACACAAGTTTTAGGAACAGCATTTAAAATACTTTTCATAAGACAGGCATCTGACAGGATCAAGATGTATGGGAACTTCTTAGGCTATGGCACCAAAGGGAAAAACTCCCCAGAAATTTCTCCCATATAAAAATTCAAGATAAAAACAGATCAAGCAGAGTAAAGGCAGAATGAACATTTGCATTTGGAGAATTAGTAACCTCATACATAGAACACACAGTGCTCGTTAAAACATTCAGCTGCAGAGATATGTTAAAATGTAATAAAGGAAATAGCACCTTTTGAAAATCATGTTACCTAAAATGAAAGTTTGCAAAATGATTCTGAACTGCAAATCTTCATATGAAGAAAATTGAGGTGGTACCACAAAACAGTTTGGAAAAGTGTAATGTTACATGATGATTGCAAGCACAATCAGTACAGAACACTGAAAGCCAAAATTCCACCTCCATATCTGCAATAGGCAAAAAACCAAACAAAACAAACAAACAACCCCGCAACCCTTTTCTTTTAAAGTCACACATCTAATATTCTCTCTAAACAGGGTCAGTAAAGCAGCATACCTTAATGTAAGGGGAAAAAATTTAAAGGGCTTCCTTAGGAATTAAAAGCAGTATTAAAGTATCAGTCTATCTATCTACTATCTACTGAATACATGGTCTATCTATTATCTACTAACACATGGACAAGAGGTTTATTATAAGACTTCTTGCTTGAAATTCAATGGAATTCAGAATAAAATGAGTCTGTTATGTCATATGCCAAACTTTTCATTACCTAAGTCCCACAAGGGATTATCAAAACATGATTTTTACTAGATGATTCCAGGTATAGAGAAGACTTTCTCAGCCAGAGTTCTGACTATAACATTATAATCAGACCCAATGTTATTCTTTTTTCACAAGTGAGACAAAGTATACACTTATTCTTTCTAATCCTTTAAGATCCTTATAGTTGAAAAGGTTGTCCTTGAAGGTTAATGCAAATAAAAATAACTTTGCTTAGCAGTACATGTAATTTTAACAGCCTAAACATTTATCCAAAGAAGATTTTCCAATTGTGATATCTACTTGAATATTCTTGTTACACAGCTGCTTTATCTCTATCAAAAGTCCTATCAAAACAAATTATGTCCATGCTTCCCAAAATAACTATTAATCAACTGCCTTATAACTTGTAAGAAACAGATCTTGGGTTCAGGAAATACCAATACATTATTAACATGTTATTATAATTCTGCATTTACTTTCATTTATAAATATCACATAAATACCACCGGCAAGTATCATAATGTTAAATCATTAAACTAATTTGTAAATATTGATTTAAAAACCTTGGAGCAGGGGAGGAGTCAAGATGGCGGAGAAGTAGCAGGCTGAGACGACATCGGGTAGCAGGAGATCAGCTAGATAGCTTATCTAACCATTGTGAACACCTATAAATCCAACGGGAAATCGAAGAGAAGAACAGCAACAATCCCAGAAACAGAAAATCGATCACTTTCTGAAAGGTAGGACCTGCGGAGAAGTGAATCCAAAGCGACGGGAAGATAGACCCCGGGGGGAGGGGCCGGCACCCGGCAAGCGGCGGAGCGACGGAGCACAAAATCGGGACTTTTAAAAGTCGGCTCCACTGGAAGACATCGCTCCAGAGGCTAAACTGGGGGGAAACCGAGGCGGGGTCAGCATAACCCCAGGACCCGCAGGGTCACAGAAGGACTGGGGATGTCTGAGTGCCGCAGAGCTCGCAGGTATTAGAGCGGGGAAGCCGGCTATAGCGACAAAGCCAAGGAGTGAGCTCTAAGCCCGGGGTTACCTTGTGCCGGTTGCAGGCTGGGTGGGCTCGGAGCGCGGCCGGAGGCCACGGAGACAAAAGCGACCCGGCGCTTTTCTCCAGCTCCAACAATTGACTGCTTTCCTCGAGGCGCGACCGCAAGCCAGGGAGGCGGGACTGTTGGGCGCTTTGCTCTGAGAGCGCACTGAGGAGCGGAACCCCAAGCTCTCGGCTCCTCCGGGCCGAGAGATTGGGAGGCCGCCATCTTCATTCCCGTCCTCCGGACTCTACGGAAAGCGCTCAGGGAACAAAAGCTCCCGAAAGCGAACCCGAGCGGATTACTTAGCCTGGCCCCTGGCAAGGGCGGTGCAATTCCGCCTGCGGCAAAGACACTTGAGAATCACTACAACAGGCCCCTCCCCCAGAAGATCAACAAGAAACCATTCAAAACCAACTTCAGTCACCAAGAACAGCGGAATTCCACAGCAGGAGAAAGCAAATCCTACCTGGACAAAATGACAAGGCGGAAAAACTCACCTCAAAAAAAAGAACAAGAGGCCGTACCGAAGGCTGGAGACCTAATCAATACAGACATAGGTAGCATGACAGATCTAGAGTTCAGAATGACAATTCTCAAGGTTCTAGCCGGGCTCGAAAAAGGCATAGAAGATATTAGAGAAACCCTCTCCGGAGAGATAAAAGCCCTTTCTGGAGAAATAAAAGAACTAAAATCTAACCAAGTTGAAATCAAAAAAGCTATTCATGAGGTGCAATCAAAAATGGAAGCTCTCACTGCCAGGATAAATGAGGCAGAAGAAAGAATTAGTGACATAGAAGACCAAATGACAGAGAATAAAGAAGCTGAGCAAAAGAGAGACAAACAACTACTGGAACACGAGGAGAGGATTCGAGAGATAAGTGACACCATAAGACGACACAACATTAGAATAATTGGGATTCCAGAAGAAGAAGAAAGAGAGAGGGGAGCAGAAGGTATATTGGAGATAATTATTGGAGAGAATTTCCCTAATATGGCAAAGGGAACAAACATCAAAATCCAGGAGATGCTAAGAACGCCCCTCAAAATCAATAAAAATAGGTCCACACCTCGTCACCTGATAGTAAAATTTACAAGTCTTAGCGACAAAGAGAAAATCCTGAAAGCAGCCCGGGAAAAGAAGTCTGTAACATACAAGGGTAAAAACATTAGATTGGCAGCGGACCTATCCACAGAGACCTGGCAGGCCAGAAAGAACTGGCATGATATATTCAGAGCACTAAACGAGAAAAACATGCAGCCAAGAATACTATATCCGGCTAGGCTATCATTGAAAATAGAAGGAGAGATAAAGAGCTTCCAGGACAAACAAAAGCTGAAAGAATTTGCAAACACCAAACCAGCTCTACAGGAAATATTGAAAGGGGTCCTCTAAGCAAAGAGAGACCCTAAAAGTAGTAGATCAGAAAGAAACAGAAACAATATACAGTAACAATCATCTTACAGGCAATACAATGGCACTAAATTCATATCTCTCAATAGTTACCCTGAATGTTAATGGGCTCAATGCCCCAATCAAAAGACACAGGGTATCAGAATGGATAAAAAAACAAAACCCATCCATATGCTGCCTACAAGAAACTCATTTTAGACCCGAAGACACCTCCAGATTTAAAGTGAGGGGGTGGAAAACAATGTACCATGCTAATGGACATCAGAAGAAAGCTGGGGTGGCAATCCTTATATCAGATCAATTAGATTTTAAGCCAAAGACTATAATAAGAGATGAGGAAGGACACTATATCATACTCAAAGGGTCTGTCCAACAAGAAGATCTAACAATCTTAAATATCTATGCCCCTAACATGGGAGCAGCCAACTATATAAACCAATTAATAACAAAATCAAAGAAATACATCAACAGTAATACAATAATAGCAGGGGACTTTAACACTCCCCTCACTGAAATGGACAGATCATCTAAGCAAAAGATCAACAAGGAAATAAAGGCCTTAAATGACACACTGGACCAGATGGACATCACAGATATATTCAGAACATTCCATCCCAAAGCAACAGAATATACATTCTTCTCTAGTGCACATGGAACATTCTCCAGAATAGACCACATCCTGGGTCATAAATCAGGTCTCAATCGGTACCAAAAGATCGAGATCATTCCCTGCATATTTTCAGACCACAATGCTCTGAAGCTCGAACTCAATCACAAGAGGAAATTTGGAAAGAACGCAAATACATGGAGACTAAACAGCATCCTTCTAAAAAATGAATGGGTCAACCAGGAAATTAAAGAAGAATTGAAAAAATTCATGGAAACAAATGATAATGAAAACACAACAGTTCAAAATCTGTGGGACACAACAAAGGCAGTCCTGAGAGGAAAATATATAGCAGTGCAAGCCTTTCTCAAGAAACAAGAAAGGTCTCAAATACACAACCTAACCCTACACCTAAAGGAGCTGGAGAGAGAACAACAAAGAAAGCCTAAACCCAGCAGGAGAAGAGAAATCATAAAGATCAGAGCAGAAATCAATGAAATAGAAACTAAAAAAACAATAGAACAAATCAACAAAACTAGGAGCTGGTTCTTTGAAAGAATTAATAAGATTGATAAGCCCCTGGCCAGACTTATCAAAAAGAAAAGAGAAAGGACGCAAATAAATAAAATCATGAATGAAAGAGGAGAGATCACAACCAACACCAAAGAAATACAAACAATTATAAGAACATACTACGAGCAACTCTATGGCAACAAATTTGACAACCTGGAAGAAATGGATACATTTCTAGAGATGTATAAACTACCACAACTGAACCAGGAAGAAATAGATAACCTGAACAGACCCATAACCAGTAAGGAGATTGAAACAGTCATCAAAAATCTCCAAACAAACAAAAGTCCAGGACCAGACGGCTTCCCAGGGGAATTCTACCAAACATTTAAAGAAGAATTAATTCCTATTCTCCTGAAACTGTTCCAAAAAATAGAAATGGAAGGAAAACTTCCAAACTCATTCTATGAGGCCAGCATCACCTTGATCCCAAAACCAGACAAGGATCCCACCAAAAAAGAGAATTACAGACCAATATCCTTGATGAACACAGATGCAAAAATTCTCACCAAAATACTGGCCAATAGGATCCAACAGTACATTAAAAGGATTATTCACCACGACCAAGTGGGATTTATTCCAGGGCTGCAAGGTTGGTTCAACATCCGCAAATCCATCAATGTGATACAATACATTAATAAAAGAAAGAGTAAGAACCATATGATACTCTCAATAGATGCTGAAAAAGCATTTGACAAAGTGCAGCATCCCTTCCTGATTAAAACTCTTCAAAGTGTAGGGATAGAAGGCACATACCTCAATATTATCAAAGCCATCTATGAAAAACCCACCGCAAATATCATTCTCAATGGAGAAAAACTGAAAGCTTTTCCGCTAAGGTCAGGAACACGGCAGGGATGTCCGTTATCACCACTGCTGTTCAACATAGTACTAGAAGTCCTAGCCTCAGCAATCAGACAACAAAAAGAAATTAAAGGCATCCAAATCGGCAAAGAAGAAGTCAAACTATCACTCTTTGCAGATGATATGATACTATATGTGGAAAACCCAAAAGGCTCCACTCCAAAACTGCTAGAACTTATACAGGAATTCAGTAAAGTGTCAGGATATAAAGTCAATGCACAGAAATCAGTCGCATTTCTTTACACTAACAACAAGACAGAAGAAAGAGAAATTGAGGAGTCAGTCCCATTTACAATCGTACCCAAAACCATAAGATACCTAGGAATAAATCTAACCAAAGAGGCAAAGAATCTATACTCAGAAAACTATAAAGTACTCATGAAAGAAATTGAGGAAGACACAAAGAAATGGAAAAATATTCCATGCTCATGGATTGGAAGAACAAATATTGTGAAAATGTCTATTTTACCTAAAGCAATCTACACATTTAATGCAATCCCTATCAAAATCCCATCCATTTTTTTTAAAGAAATAGAACAAATAATCCTAAAATTTATATGGAACCAGAAAAGACCTCGAATAGCCAAAGGAATATTGAAAAAGAAAGCCAAAGTCGGTGGTATCACAATTCCAGACTTCAAGCTCTATTACAAAGCTGTCATCATCAAGACAGTATGGTACTGGCACAAAAACAGACATATAGACCAATGGAACAGAATAGAGAGCCCAGAAATAGACCCTCAACTCTATGGTCAACTAATCTTCGACAAAGCAGGAAAGAATATCCAATGGAAAAAAGACAGCCTCTTCAACAAATGGTGCTGGGAAAATTGGACAGCCACATGCAGAAAAATGAAATTGGACTATTTCCTTACACCACACACGAAAATAGACTCAAAGTGGATGAAGGACCTCAATGTGCGAAAGGAATCTATCAAAATCCTTGAGGACAATGCAGGCAGCAACCTCTTTGACCTCCACCGCAGCAACTTCTTCCTAGGAACATCGCCAAAGGCAACAGAAGCAAGGGCAAAAATGAACTATTGGGATTTCATCAAGATCAAAAGCTTTTGCACAGCAAAGGAAACAGTTAACAAAACCAAAAGACAACTGACAGAATGGGAGAAGATATTTGCAAACGACATATCAGATAAAGGGCTCGTATCCAGAATCTATAAAGAGCTTATCAAACTCAATACCCAAAGAACAAATAATCCAGTCAAGAAATGGGCAGAGGACATGAACAGACATTTCTGCAAGGAAGACATCCAGATGGCCAACAGACACATGAAAAAATGCTCCACATCACTCGGCATCAGGGAAATACAAATCAAAACCACAATGAGATACCACCTCACACCAGTCAGAATGGCTAAAATTAACAAGTCAAGAAATGACAGATGCTGGCGAGGATGCGGAGAGAGGGGAACCCTCCTACACTGTTGGTGGGAATGCAAGCTGGTGCAACCACTCTGGAAAACAGTGTGGAGGTTCCTCAAAAAACTGAAAATAGAGCTACCCTACGACCCAGCAATTGCACTCCTGGGTATATATCCTAAAGATACAAACGTGGTGCTCCGAAGGGGCACGTGCACCCGAATGTTTATAGCAGCAATGTCCACAATAGCCAAACTGTGGAAAGAGCCTAGATGTCCATCAACAGATGAATGGATAAAGAAGATGTGGTATATATACACAATGGAATACTATGCAGCCATCAAAAGACATGAAATCTTGCCATTTGCGACGACGTGGATGGAACTAGAGGGTATCATGCTTAGCGAAATAAGTCAATCGGAGAAATATAACTATCATATGATCTCTTTGATATGAGGAAGTGGAGATGCAAGGTGGGGGGGTTTGGGGGGAGGTAGGAAAAGAAAAAATGAAAAGATGGGATTGGGAGGGAGACAAACCATAAAAGACTCAATCTCAAGAAACAGACTGAGGGTTGCGGGGGGGAAGGGGGATGGGAGAGGGTGGTGGGGAAATGGACATTGGGGAGGGTATGTGCTATGATGAGTGCTGTGAAATGTGTAAACCAGACGATTCACAGACCTGTACCCCTGGGGATAAAAATACATTATATGTTTATTAAAAAAAAAAAAAAAAAAAAAAAAAAAAAAAAAAAAAACCTTGGAGCATACGCTGCAAAAACAAAAAATTAGTGAAATTTTTTTTAAAAAGGTTTCCCCCCCCAGGTAATACACCCAATTATTTTCCTAATGATCATCACCTACCCAGGAGTTGGTAATAAATATTGCATAGTTCTTCCAGAAAATGTGAAGACAGATATTGGCAAATACCGCATCTCACGTTATAGTCTAAGAAATCATACAATCTGTAGTATTTCATAAAGTTGTTTATTCTTGTTATTAAAACTTGGACTCAAGTAATCCTGGTTATTCTGGAAAAAGCACCTTGTTCGGGGGCATGGTTTAGTCATCCTTTTCTACAATCACCTCTCCGTGAAGCACCTTTCTTCTTTGGCGTAACATATGAAAATAGAGTTGTGGAAACACTAATGGAAAAAAGAAAACAAAGGAGGATGCTGTTGACAATTATTTATACTTGAAACCTCCTCCACGTAGGTGCTCTGAGGACAAGAACAGCGTCTGTCCCCGCAGCCGCCCGCCCCCCAACGCTGCCAGAGCTCAGGCTGAAAGCGCATGTGCAGAGGCCGCACACAGTAGGTCGCACCCTGTGCCCTGTATCCCGCACTATGCAGGCCTCCCGCAGGCCTCCGGGGTTTCCAGGCTCGCCTCTTTTGACGGCGATCTTTACAAACTAAAGGTTTGTGGTCACCCTGCCTAGAACAAGTTTCCTGTCCCCATTTTTCCAACAGCAGGTGCTCACTTCGTGTCTCTGTGTTACATTTTGGGTTACATTCTCAGGATATTGCAACCTTTTTCATTACTATTATTGTATTCGTCATGAGCGGTACTGACTCGCTGAAAGCTCTGATGATGGTGAGCATTTATTAGCAATAAAGTATTTTTTAATTAAGGTGTGCACAGTGATGCTATTACAAACAAGAGACTACAGTATAATGTAAACTTAACTTTTATATGCACTGGAAAACAAACGAACAAAAAAACCCATCATTGGATGCACTTTATTGTAATATTAGCTTTAGTGGTCGGAACTGAACCTGCAGTATCTCTGGGGTATGCCTGTAATGCTGGGGATTCTTTAGCAAAGTTAGAAGTTTAGTATCTTGATAAAGATATCTTCATAATGACCTGGGACGATGTGCCAGAATGTTCCGGTGCAAGGAAAACTGCCTGGCCCCCTTCTTTCGGGTCCATCCACTGACTTGTACCATGAGGCATCTCATGGACATATGTGGGTATCTAAGCCCACACAACCCAGCTTCATCCACACCCCTCACAAACGTTCCTGTTCCCTGCTAGTGACTATCAAAAATTTGACCTCAAAACCAACCACTACTGGCATTTAAGTGAAGTGAGTAGAGCTTCACCAACTCATGGCAACTATTGAAAGATGATGAGAAATTAGTGAAGGGGCTGAGTTATTCAAAATATTTTAAGAAAAGCGGCTTCCTTATGTTCTAGTATATAGAGCAACATACACAAGTCTAAGTACTCCTAAATAACTTTTCCAAGTGTATGCTCAAGGATTAGACAGAAATGACCTGACATTTTCTGGGACTACATGTTTATATTCAGACAAATAATTGTAAATGCTGGCAAACAATTCACTGATGTGTGCTCTATCTTTAAAAAAAAAAAAAAAAAAAAAAGGTAATTCAGCTTCTGTTTAAATGATTCTGAGAAAGCAATCATCTGTGTATTGATTTACTTACCTTTTTCCTTATAACTTTGAGAGTCCTTTTTGACTCGCTCAACTCTTCCATTATTTAAAATTATGAATAAATGTGGGGTTGAACAGAGGTTTTGATGTATTTGTAAGCCATCACGTCTCCTTGCTTATTAAACTAGCGATCATACTTTACAAAAATACTCACTACTTATGCTAAATCAAAATACTAATGACTATATACTTACATGGTATATATGAGGCCATGGTTATAAGAAGGAAATAGTAGTAGTCAAAAGAGACATTGTATTTATTCGGAAGTCTTATTGAAAACATTCCTGTCTTCTTCACGTATGGTAAGGCAGCATATATTGTAAGAAGTTCACCAACAACTCCGACGGGATATAAGATGATAAAAAAATTATATCTGGAGAAAGACCCCAGAGAATTATTTTTCTAAAATAATGACTGGATTTGACATTATCGTTCTTTTGCTACTACTGTCTTTAAACTTAAAAATACACATATTTGCAGTGCCCCTCACAGGTTAATTTTTTTCTATTTTAATCATTTGTTTGTTTTTGTTTTTAAAGGTTTTATTTATTTGACACAAAGACGGAGAGTACAAGTAGGCAGAGCAGTAGGCAGAGGGAGAGAGAGAAGCAGGCTCTCTGCTGAGCAGGGAGCCCAATGCAGGGCTTGATCCCAGAACCCTGGGATCATGACCTGAGCAGAAGGCAGCCACTTAATGAACTGAACCACCCAGGCACCTTAATCATTTGTTTATCATTTTAATTATCCTCCTTTCTTCTCATAGCAATTTCCATTTTAGATGGCAAAATCTTAATAAAATAAGAATTCAACTTACTTTACAGTACTGAAATAATGGTATATGTGTTAACAATGTATATGTATGTAGTTTTGTATTGTAAAGGACGTAAGTGTTGTAAATAATACATTATAAAGCACCTATAAGTATCATAAGGCATTGTAAGGGTAACTTCTTTGACACCTGGAATCAAAACTGAATGTTGTTTTTTGGGTTTTTTCCCCCTTCAGCTAGTCATTTATTGATCACGTGCTGTGCTTTAAAAGACCAGTTATGTCTGGGTGGTTGAGTTGGTTAAGCAACTGCCTTTGGCTCAGGTCATGATCCCGGCTCCTGGGATCCAGCCCCGCATCAGGCTCCCTACTCAGCAGGAAGCCTGTTTCTCCCTCTCCCTCTGCTGCTCTGCCTGCTTGTGCTCTCTCACTGTCTCTGTCAAATAAATAAATAAAATCTTAAAAAAAAAAAAAAAAGACCAGTTTTGATCCTAATTTTATATCTAAATCTCAAAATTACCAAAGTGGTTCTTGGAAGCATTTGGAAACCCCTTGTGGCTACTAATTAAAAGAGAGTTAATTACTATTTCAGAAAACTGACATAATACTACTAAATATATATTTATACATATTCATATATTTGGTATATCTAATATATAAATAATACTGAAGTATCAGGAACTACTAATGAATATATTATCTAAAACTGTTCTCTTAACAGAACAGGTAAGAGAAACTGTTTCCAAAAGTCCCACATTAAAGGAACAGTTTGCTTAAAATAGCTAAGAAAGTTCTATTCAAAATCCAAAATCACAGTTTGTTCATTTGGGCTGTGGCAAGGTCTCTAATGCACAGTAGGCCAGCCATTACTCATGCCTATGGTGAGGGCAAGGCTCTGTGAGTCTCTGTGGGCCTCCAGCAAGAACAACCTCAAGGACCCAAGGCAACAACATTTCTCCACTGAAGAAAATCATTTCTCTCAAAGGCAGTTTCTGAAATAAAGGTTAAATTGTTGGTGGAAAAAGACAGAAATCAACTAATCCGTACTTTATTTCATCATTTTGTTGGCATTAAGATATTTGTAAAGAAATGTTAAATTTATCAGTACAACAGAAACTTGGAGACAACTTAAAAATCACCTTATTCCTGTATGTCAAGGATATACACGGGTAAGACATGGTGTGGGAACAGAATCATTTGCCAAAATGGATTCAGTGGCGAATGGAAAGACCAATGATCCTTTTATTGTACCTGTTTATCTCCTCCTTGCCGTGGGTAGATCATCTATCTCCTTTCTTACTACTAGTAGTATAGTTATTCATATATTATTTAAATCACTCTTTTCTAATCTTAATTTCCTAACTCAATTTAAAAATCATATAACTGAACATTTTATATCCCTTTTCAAGTAAAACATTCAAACTTATTTATGGAGTTTTTAAACTTTATGTGACTCTCCAGTGATTTTTCTGGAAGCATTGTTCTTAAACAGAAAAAAGCATATCACTCCTAGACTAAACTAGTTTGAAACCTTCAGCCACTGATTATTTTTAATGCAATGATAGCAAATGATATAATTTACTGGCTTTGTACTTTAGAAAGACTGCATGTTACCAACTCTGTAAGTTTTGATGGCAGCATGAGAAATTTAACTACCTATTCAGAAAAAGAATTCCTCGTTAAAGGTTCCTAATTGTTACCTAAAAATTTTTTGAAGGGGATGCATTTTTGAGATTAAAATGGAAATTAACATGAAACATAACAACATACAAGTGCCTATTCGGTGGGTTTTTCTAGGAACACTTCTTACACCTAAGTAGAATGGAAGTATATTCAAACCATCACAGTAGGCCAGCTATGTATAAATAAGAACCCATTCTTACTGTGAAGTTTTATTTGAGAATGACAACTTCAACATTTGAACATAAATACAGATGTTATTTTAAGTTTTTTTAATGAGGCTGGCAAATATATATAGATGGTTGGAGTCTTTTAAGATTTTTAACATGAAATATTACTCATGATTATGATCAACTGACATGTATTATGCTAACAGGTACATCTCAAAGTTGAAAGGTCTTATAGTACTTGGTTTAACATTAGTTCAATTGACAAAGGATTTCTAAAAGGCAATTTTAAACATGTTTTGAACTTCTCCAGAAAGTCAATACATGCATAGTGCATTCCGAAAGGCAGACAGATGAAACATTAAAGACTATTATCTTTCTCAAATAAATTCTACAAATACAGCAAGTGAAGAGACTATTGCATAAGTTAGTATTTTCAAAGGTGCTGGAGGTCCAGAAGACTGAGGTCATCATGCAAGATTCAAGGTGCACTGAGATTCATTCTAGGATTACTTCGGCAACACAACAAACTGCCAACTGTGTGAAAGGCCCAATCGCTCAAAGTGAAAAAATGCTCGGTTACGATAAGAATAAAACCAACCTAACATAGAAATGGGAGCGCAGCCTCCTTATGAGAGACAATAGGCTTAAGGTCAAATTATAATTCTGAAGCATTTCAATAAACAAAATGATAAGCCACAAATGTCTAAAAAGAAGTAAAAGCATATAAAAAAAGTCTGAGTATAAATATAATTAACAGTGATTATCTTCATGGAGGAGGATTATAAGCAGTTCAGAAGGTCTTTTTTCCCCTTCATTTTGGATTTTTTAATATATTCTATAGTTCATTATATTTCAACAAGTATAATATATGAGTTATGAAAAAGGATTGTAGATACTAATTATCAAAATTATTTTATCATTAATTATATTTTTATCAATAATTATATTATAATTATTTAATTATCAAAATAATTTAAATCATGCAGAAAAAAATGCCATATTTTTGGCACAGAGTTGAAGTTTAACTAATATAATTCAAAAAAATGTACGTTTTGCTTTCAAAGAAAAATGAATGACCAATTCAGGTTATGTGAGGATACTGATGCAACTTGTCTGGCACTAATTCTACTCAAAATATATATTAATATGATTTTTCTCTGATCATTAAATTAAGCCTTTAGAATTGAAGTTACAACACTGCTAGTAGCCAAGAAAACAGCATCCTGGCATCATGGGCTAAGACACAAATTTTCCTTCCCTAGTGTTAGCTCAGCACACAAAACACACATGCACTAGTGAGAAACTAAACTGCAAGACAACGCCACCTGGCCCATTTAATGAAGTATGGCAAGTGGTCGAGAAGACTGAACGTGTAGAAGGAATAGCGAGTGATCTCTGTCACAGTCCACGCGACCAGAAAAAGCACCACGCTCTCCTCATTCTGGATCTGCAGAATCACAGAGAAATCCACAGTGTGGTTTAACCTTGAACATTTTTCTCCATGAAGATATACTCATTTTTTACTGTGTGTCTTTGAATGTCAGGGGTAGACAGAGGCAAGACACAAAAACAGAGTCACCACTACATAATTCATGAAAACACACAAATATGTCCTAGGCACAGGAATGGTCACATTTCTACTGCTTTCTCTTTCTTAGCCTTCGTTCTGGCTGCTAACTCAACCATCCTGTGACAACATCACCCCCTCAAAACCAGCATGGAAACCATTAGACACTCCGACTTTCTACAGTCGTCTGATGGTACCCAGCCTACTGCAGTACGAGCTACTGCATTTGTCCACTCGTCTTTTGTCCTATGACCACCATTTGCATTTGGAGCCTCACCATCTTCTCCATCCAGACTACTCTAACAGCTTCCTAAATAGCCTCTCCACTCTTGCTCTCCTCATGGACGTAAGTCTTCTCCTCAATGCAAAACCAGAACACATTTGGAAGCAGTGATCCTGAGATTTAAAAGCTTCTTTGACTCCCCATTCCTTAACAGGACAAGACGATCACAGTCAAGGTTCTCTACAATCTGAGCTCAGGAATCTCCCAACTTCATCTGCGATCTCTCAGCCTCCCACTACCATCTCTCCCTGGTGACACCAACTTACTATTATTTCCATAACATGCTCTGAACGTTTACATCTTAACACATGTTATTCCCTCCAATTATAATGCTACTTACTCCCTTTTTAGTTCCCATGGAAAATCCTTTCTCACCCTTTAAGAAACAGCTAAAGGATTACGCCCTCTAGACAACTTTCCCCAAATTCCTCCTTTCGCCCTGAGCCGTAATTTGCTCACTTTCCCTGTTCATATCTGTACTATAACACCTGCTGGTTTGTATGGAAGTCTGTCTGCCTGACTCTTGGGTATCTATCAGTGCTCTCCTCACACACTCCTTCCTCAGGGAAGCCTGATTTCCCTCCCTCAGTCAGGCTAAATCCACAGGTACACTGTAATATGTATTCGTCTCTTATTTCAAAGCACTAACACTAACAGAATGAAACAATTACAGTTGACCCTGAACAATGTGGGGGTTGGGGCACCAATCCCTGCTGTGCAGTCAAAAAACCTGCATTTAAGTTTTAAGTTTTGACTCCCCAAAACTTAACAACTAATAGCCTACTGTTGACCAGAAGCCTTATTGGTAACCTATAAACAGCTGAATAACACATATCTTGTGTGTTCTATGTATTATATATGGCATTTTTACAATAAAGCAAGCTAGAGAAAAGAAAATGTCATTAACAAAATCATAAGAGAAAATACACTTATAGTACTCTAATTATCAGAAAAAATTTATAAAAAGAAAAAATTCTGAGTATGAATGAACACATGCAGTTCAAACGCAGGTTGTTCAAGGTCAACTGTACTTATGTAACTACTTGTTTACCGCTGCTCCCACTTACAGGATCCACAAGGCAGCGACTATATTCGTATCATTAACTGCCAGATCCCTAGCACAGCCTCAGGCTAGAACAGTTGTGCGATCAGTATTTGCTGAATGAGTCAACGTCTGTATGACCAGCGCCCACTTCCCAACAACCAGTACGCAAAGAGCTGAAATGGCCCTATCCACTCTTGTAAAGCCAGACACGAGCACAGTGTCAAGTGTACAGAAGGCGCTCAATAAATGTTGGCTGAGTTAGTTAAAGAGGGGTAGAAAGATACCAGTGGGAAACTATAACTAAATAGTAATACTAATACAGAGATCCTTGCAAGGATAAAAAAAAAAAAAAAAAAAAAAGACCAATGGGTCTTCTTTCTCTTGGGGGCTAGCAACCCATCAGATCCTCTCTCACTTCTCTCCACAGTGGATGCTGGCCACCCTGTCTTGTCTTTCTTCTTCCTCAGTCGTCAGACTCTTTGTAGTCCCAGCCCAGCTATTATATCCGCTCACTGTCTGGAATAGACTTTCTTTTATTCTGTTTATGGGGATCTCCTGCTTTTAAACTACGTGGCAATCTGAACACAAAGTCTGGCTCTCCGAGTGGCACGCACTCACAGCTCAGGGCCCAGCGGGTCAGCCGTGAGGGGCCAGGTGCACTGAGAGAGTTGAGTGAAAGACAGCGGTCCAGAGAAGCTACCGTGCAGAGTGGTGGGCGAGCGGAAAAGCAGTGATCTGTCCCCGCGCAGACAGGGGCCGGTATGTCTCACAGACAAGGGAAGGGAGTTGAGGTATCATTTCAAGCAGACGAGGGACAAGAAAGGCATCTCAGGAATGGAAAGGAGGCCAGAGATCTGTCCTCAAGTAGACAGGAGATGCCGGCGGCTGTCAGAAGGTCAGAAGGGCCCATCTGGGAAATGTTTCTGTCATGGGTTTAAAAGGCCCAGTGTCTTGACATAGTGAGCATGGTGTTTGTTTGTCTAGAAGGGTTTAAGCCATTAATTAGATTCAGGTCTGTCTCCTGTCATGCCTCAATAAATAATATGCTAATTTCCCTAAGTTCCCCAGCCCTTCCAACTTTTCATTTAGTCTTTCCCATTTGCTCAGATCTACAGAACTACATTTGCTTTTTATGCCTGTTGCTACAACACTCCATGGTAAATGAGGAAAAATACACTGTTTATTGTGGCAACTTCAATACATAATCAAAGAGAATACACATCCATAGAAAATTTTCAGTTAACTATATAACAGAATATGAGTATTCATTTTAAAAACTGGGAAACATCAGAGGAGAATAGATTATGGATATACATATTTAGTTTGCTTGTGTTTCAAGGTCATTCTACTAATGCACTAAGTCAACGTACAATCACACTTAAATCCATACCCAGCCCTTTTTTTGTCTAGTGGTTCTGCTTCCCGCAATATAGCGATGTTAGTATCTTAGATTCCTATTAATAAAAAAGCTTTCCTGCAGGCTTGTGAAGAGAATGTGTTAGTGTCACTTACTGGTTTTATACTGTGAGTAATGAGCCACACCATGAAGATTCTTGAACTCACTTGGACCCCAGCCACAATCACAGAAGTAGGTACAATTCCTTAAAGAGAAAAATAAGTCAACCATTGCCCTAAAGGCAATTCACACCGACAATAAAAATTAAATCAGAAACTTACCAATTAAACAGTGGACTATCTGTAAGCAAATAAAGAAAAAATCGCAAGTCAATAGCATGCAACATAAAATAAACCCCTGTGAACACTGGTTTTCTACAAATCCATAGGTGGATGTCATTGGCAAAATAAGACTGATTTCGGTCAGCAAATAATTTTTCCAAATAAACATTACAACAATAGGAAAACAGCATCACTGAAAACTTACCTCGAGCAAGGCAAATGTCTGGAAAAATTTAAGTGTCTTCTGAATACTTTTATATAAACCTTTGTGTGTTCCTTTTTCCATATAGAAACGTACCATGGCAATAGCTAAAACCAACCACCTAAAAGAAAGAAAGGTATTTTATAAAGTTCTATCAAAATGAATACCAATGATCTTCCTGAAAAGAAATGGCATAATTTATATAATCATATGTTGTTTTATTATGTTCTCAGTTCATTATTCTATTTAACAAAACCCACAGGATGAAATGGCATTATTTTCACATTGACTCTTCAAAGGAATGAAGAGAACATATTGGAGATCAACTAGATTCAAATGTCGAACAGTGTCCATTTCAGCAGACTGACTGAAGAAATGATGTACCCAAAATGAGGTTATTATAAAGTATTTCATAATTATATAAATATTTCTTTTTTTTTAAAAGATTTTATTTATTTATTTGATAGAGAGAGATCACAAGAAGGCAGAGAGACAGAGAGAGGAGGAAGCAGGCCCCCTGCCGAGCAGAGAGCCCGATGCGGGACTCAATCCCAGGACCCTGGGATCATGACCTGAGCTGAAGGCAGAGGCTTAACCCACTGAGCCACCCAGGCGCCCTATATAAGTATTTCATCAGGTAAAAAGCTGTGAGTGTGTAAATATGTACTTATACAAATATATGGTATATATTTACATGTAAGTATAAGTAAAAATATTTCATAAAAATTCTTTTAGAATTTGCACTAAACAATAACAACCATTGTGCCACAGAAGGGCATAACCATAGAAGGTCAGATATGGGCCTGCTTTCAAAGAGTTTGCTTTACAAAAAGGACAAAATGCATATGCCTTTCCTTTTCAACTTCTACTTCTACAAGACAGAGAGGTTCTGTGCTGTGAAGACCAGCATTTCACACACAAGCTACATCTCTGGAGACCAGCTTTCTCACCCTACACTCAATCTGCCAGAGACACTAATGAGAGTTCATTTTTTTCTAGTTTCCTTCACAATTACAAGAGCACTTTCAAGTTTCAAAAAGTTATGCCATCTGTAACTTCTTAAAATCCTTCGTAACACACCCATGGAAATGAGTAGCTATTCTAGGCTTTTTTAATTCAGTGGGCTTCAAAAACGTCTAGTTACATGGATTTGTGAATGATAACACTATTACACAGTTTTAACTTTTTAATTAAAGAATGTTCATAAAATGGACAGTTTAGAGTTTTCCCACAAACTACGGATGAAATATGATGAACATGGTCAACAAGGTCAAGAGAAGACGGAGGCTAGAGCTTCTGTTCTGGGCACTTCCACTCCTCCTCAGCACACACTGAGGGGAAAGCAAGGACGTTCCTATGAGGGGTGGTAAGAAGTCAGGTAAAATCTGAAATTGTCAGCAAGACCTAACAAAGATAGAAATGTTAATGACACCAACAACACCGATAATAACGCGTGTACTTTCAGAACACTTTCAATGTTCCAAAAGCACATTTAGCATATTAATATTTCATGCTCACAAATTCCCTGTGAGGTAGGGACTGCTATTATCCTATTTCACTGCTGAGGAAACAGGCAGAAGAGGTCACAGAGCCAGACAGCTGAGATGTAAACCCACCAATGAGCTCAGAGTCTATGTTCTTGCGCCACGATGCTGTACTGGTTTGGCTCTAGGCATGTAGGTGTGCCTTGGGATATTAGTTAACCACACTATTCGCTATATTTGAATTACAAGTAAATCTTAAAAGTTATCAAGAGAATTGTGCTCAAATATTTTAACCAATAGTAGTGTGCTATCAAAAAGGTCTGAGAGCCACTGTTGTAGATGAGACAGTCACCGTGGAGAGACATCAAGATTTATCCTAAGTCTTAAAGTCAACAGCCCAGGTAGAAATAAACTCTGTGACATCTCCCAACCCCCCATGCTATTCTCGCTCCACAATACCCTGGCTTTACTGGATTCAACTGACAGCTTCGTCCCATATGTGGGCCAAACAATGGCTTCATCCCATATACGGGCCAACACTGAATTCTGTGCTGGGCTAATCTGGGTGACATTTTAGATGTCTTCCCTAAAATGTTACGATTTTACCATCTTTAATTTTAAGTCCCTATACTAATGATAAAAAAAAAAAGCATATTAAGATAGTTAAATCAACATTTTCACACACTTGTCTTTTTTAAGAAAAATCCAAACCAGATTTTTTTAAAAAGATCACTTTGAGAGCTAATTATTACCCTACCAAAGAATTCATCAAAGGATTCATTTAGATGGCAACTTTTCTATATTTTTAAACCGCAAGATATAAATATCCACATATTATAACGTGGTAACAAATTTTACTGTTGTCCCATAGGTGGCAGTGTTGTACCACCTAGTATAGTGAACGATCATGCCAATCACTAACTTGTTTGGAAATAAAAGAAAACACTCCCAGTAGTGTTAGAAAGGACCACAGAGCCACCTATCCTAACTTCTCATCTGTTTTTCAGTCACTGTGGCCAGGAGCTAATCTGAACTAATGAGTGCTCACTGTCTAAGTCCACCATCGCAACGGGATGACAGTGTCTTTCATAGGGGCCCTACATTTAACTAACTTTGCACTTTCTACATTCATCGGTTTAGTAATTATCCTTTTTTAAAAAATGCAAAAGCAAGTAGAGCTTCTGCAACTGTTTTTAAAAAACAGGCCAGAGCAACTGATTACCCAAATATGAACCCAGAGAGATATGCTCAGTCCTTGAGAAAGTACTCTCTTTGGAAAATATATAAACATGTGCTTTTATATGTCAAAGATTGCTTGCTTGTTAGCTTAATTCATTCCTTTATTCATTCATCTCCATGTTCAACATTTATTGCTAAGCCAGGGAGTGTTGGGAAATTAGAAATAAGTAAGACTTAGTTCTTGTCTCAAGGAACTATTTAATTAGTAAGTAGAGAAAACAAAGCAGTGCTGTACCAGGAGGTCTGAGCCATAACTCACTAAACACAGGGTCTGCTTGCCATGGCATTATGCCATGATGACTCTGAAAAATCTTATGGAAGGAGGAGTTCTTTCCTCTGGCTGTTTCGGGGGCTTCTTTTCCCCCTGAGGTTTCTTGGAGACAACCGGCTCCATAAAGAACTTGGTTATCTACATTTGTATCTTCTGGTTTTGTTCCAATACTTCTTTTTAGATATTAATTATGAACAACTTCTCACAGACACAATGATACAGAGAATGGCATAAGGGACCTCCAGACCCCAATGCCCAGCTTCAAGCATTATCATCTTATGGACAATCCTATAGCTTCCAAACCTCTAGTCAGTTCTTTCCTCACCATCCCCTCCCCTCATTATCTTGAAAGAAATCTCATACATTCTATAGTTTGATTCCTAATAAGAGGATTGCTTTTAATAGACATTACCATAATACCACCATCCCAGGTAAAAAAATCTTAGATCATAAAACATAGTCAGGATAAAAATTTTCTCAATTGTCTCATAATTTTTAAAAATCGTGATTGAAATAAAGTTTTTATGTTGTAACTAGTTGCTATGTCTTTCATAACTCTTAATCTATAGGTTTCCCCTCCCTCCCTCTATCCATTCATCTCTCCTTCCCTCTCTTTTTTGTGAAATTTCTCTGTTGATGACACTGAGTGGTTTGTCCTGCAAAGTTACCCACGTGTCACTTATTATGTTCTTCTGTCCCCTGTATTTCCTGTGAAGTTGACAGTTCCACACCCTTGATCAGATAGATTCACATTTGAGGCTAATTCCTAAGTTATGTTGTGTGCTTCCCTGAAGAGCCCGTAATTTCTAATCGTCCCTTTTGTTTGCAATGTTAGCTTACTGCTGATCATTGCCCAGAGCCATTATTTCAGCAGTTACTGAATAATGGTGATATTCTAACATTACCATTTCTTCTTCACATGTCGGATAAAGTAACCATGTGGAGGTTCGCCCAGAGATGGCCTCTCACATTCATACCATCCATACCTTCATACACTGTTCATTGACACTCCCAAACTTCCTTTCCTAGACTAAACTGAAACTTTGTTAGCAGCCAACATGTGTTTCAATGTACTGCACATAGACACTTGTGCCAGTGGAGTTAAGCTGAAAGGTTCATGAAAGAAAAAAGCAGATAAACTGGACTTCATGAAGAGTAAGAACTTCTCTTTGAGAGACACTGTGATAAAAATAAAAAACCAAGCCACAACTAGGAGAAAATATTTATAAATCACATATCTGGTAAAGACCTATATGCATACTATATTTAAAAAAAAACTCTCAGAACTCAAAAAAAAAAAATCAAACAACCTCATTTTTTAAAAAAAAGTTAAAGATTTGAACAGATGCTATACCAAAAAAGATGCACAATTGGTAAATAAATGCATGGAAAGATGTTCAGTTTCGTTAGTCACTAGGGAAATGCAAAATAAAATCACAATGAAATAACATAACACACCTATTAGAACGTCTAAAACTACAAGGACTGACCATACCAAGTGTTGGTGACGATGTACAGCTGCTCTCATTCATGGCCCACAGGGATAAAATGGTACAATCATTCTGGAAAAGTTTGGACAGTTTCTTAAGAAATCAAGAATGCGACTACCGTATGACCCAGCCATTCCACTCACAGACATTCACCTCAGAAAAATGAAGTCCAAGTCCAAAGACTTGTACCTGAATACTCATAGCTTTGTCATAGCTTCACACTGGGAAGAACCAAAATGTCCCCCAACAGATAAATGGATAAGCAAGTTGGATAAACAAGATCCATACATGGGATCTACCCTCCTCAGGGATAAAATATACGTCTGTTCCTTCACAGGCTGCGAAATGTATATGCCAGCCCCTTGGGTTTGGTGTTCTAATAACTCACACAATGTATACTCTGAAAATATCTCCAATAGCTTCTCTCTTGGTGTCAATCACCTTGCTGATCACTTCATACCCACGATCCTTTTATTCTTTATAATAATCTAGCAAAGGAGCTGTGTTGTTCCAATTTACAGATAAGAAAATTTGGGGTCAGAGTGTTTCAGTAACTTATCTGAGGCTACTCAGCAAAAAAGGGGTGAAGCATAGACTTTAACAACACCTTACTGTACTCAATACAGATTAAAATCCAAACATGTTAGCAAGGCACTTAAGGCCCTGTGCAGAGTGGTCCATGCTCCTCCTCCAGCGTCATCTCCCCGCTACACTTCAGGCCCACTTGCTACTGCCTCGACAACATGTCCAGGAATGCCTTATCTCTGTACCCTAATTCACACTGTTTTCTCATCCCTGCCTATCAAATCCTACTCATCCTTCAAAGCTCTGTTGAAATGCTATGATCACCACGGAGCTTTCTCTGATTCCCCCTACCTGTCTGACCTATCACCTCTGTCAAGCACGCACTCACTCTGTCTTTTATTGCAATATATAAATGTCCCTGGTTACACTTCTTCAAGGACAGAGCCTAAAATATTTATCTTATGTCTCTCATTTGAGCAAGGACAATGCATTTGACACATACGGGTTCAAAAGTTCTGAAAAGAAACAACAGCAACAACACCACGACCAGAGAGAGAGAGAGATGGAGGGAGAACTACTTCTCTGGTCACATACCTATTATGAACAAGTACCACAAAATCCTCACATCTTTTAAAGGTATAATCCTACTCCTGGGAATTCATCCTAATTCAACAGAAATAGATAAAAGCAAAATGTCATTAGGGGAATGAGTTAATCCATTATTGTACATTAACTCTATACACTCTTATGTAGCCATGAAAGAATATATTTATGAAAACTATACAGAAATATTTGGTAGATTATTAGGTGAAAATAGAATATATAATAGAGCAGATACCCTAGTTGCAATCCTCTATAAGATGCATTTGGATCTTACACTCGAATGAGGGACATGACAGACAATAAGCAACAATATGAATTAGTAAAATACATTGTACAGTTATAAGGCAATAAGTGCAATGAGAAAAATAAAGCAGGCCAGAGGAATAATAGCATAATGGGGATATATGCTATCTGAATGAAGATATTCACATAAAAGATAAAAAACAAAATGTCATGCTAAGCTTTAAAATTAGGCAAGTTCTTTTTTTTATATTTATGTAAATACTTATCTATTATTTTGTTTTCAAAACTATTACAAAAGCTTAATATACTTCAAAGTTCTGCTAAAAGAGAAAAATAAAATAAGTTAAATGGACAAAGAGAACCTCAGCTAACCCTCCACTATCCGTACTATTTAATGTATACCTTGGTGTACCACTTTCCACACTACAACTTTATTTACCTCTGTTCTCCAACACCCCCTCCAATTAGATCAAGAGAATATACCAGGCTTTCTCGCATCTCATGCCTATTGCTAGAATTTACTCGAAATATTCACTCGAATTCACTTGAAATATCTACTCTCCACATATTCCAATCCTATTCCTTCTTCAAATCTTAATGCCTCTAAAGGCCTCCAAAGAGTTACACGGATTACTCCATTTTTTCACCTCTGTTTAAAAGCAGAGGTGAAAATGACAAGAGACCTTCCCAATATAGGCAGGGAGACAGGTAAGTTTCAGATACCCAGTAATTTGCTGGGCAGGTAGGAAAGATAGGAATGAAGAGTGAGAATACGAAGTGTGAGAACACAAATTCTGCTCCAGATGAGGCAGAAGACCTAAAAGCTTCAAAGAAGATGGCTTGATTTAGAAATCATATGAGAAAGAAGGATATTACACAAAGAGTGAAAGGCCTAAGCAAGAACAGAGAGAGCCGTGAAAATAAAAATGCATGGTGCCTTGCCAGCATTATGAGTTACAGTTGATTTCAAATACAATAGAAGTGTGAGGAGAATCGGGGAGCTTATTGCAAAGGCCCTTGAATGACCAACAGCCTAAATCCCTTAGATTACAGGAGAGGTAATAGGGAGTCACGGAAGGCTTTAAACTAGAGTTATGCGTTGATTTTCACTTTTAAAAGGTTAACCTGGTTTTCAAAAGGGAGAGTGGACTGGAAAGCAAAGGGACAGCAAACCAGTTAACAAGCAACAGGTATTCCAAAAATGTTTCAAAAGCTGGGTAAGACTATCACAGGAGAGAAAATTCTTTCAGTTCTCACTGTGGCTAAAGACAGCAGCCCATGGTGGGTACTCGATTGTTCTCCAGTTGTTCCAAATATATTACTTTTCTTCTTCGAGATTATAAAATTCAGTAAAGCTTAAAAAGCAGCAGCACAGTCTCTGGAGTCAGACTGTCTAGGCTGAAATCCAAGGCTGACACCTGCTGGTTGAATGATCTTGAGCAAATCACTTAACCTCTTTGTGCCTCAGTTTCCTAATCCGTCCAATGTGACATCATGTACCCCTCCCAGGAGGGAAAAGAACCAAAAATGAAATAGTACATCTAAAGTAATCAACACATTACCTGACACATAGCAAATCCTCAATAAATGTCTTTTTTGCGAACTGTATTTGGTATTCAGGATTACACTAAACACACAATAAGTACTCAGTACTGGGTCAAACCATTTATTCTTTTCTATGAGTCCCGGAGAAAGTTTAAGATATTAAAAGTTCCCCTACATCTATACAGATTAATAATACTTCATGTGGTAATGAGAAAGTAGCTTTTCAAAATGACAATGCAATTTAGAAACAGAAGAGCAATTTCCCAAATGGTCTTTAAAAGCCGTAGACACACAAGTCATTCTGACAGCTCTCTGAAGAGCGACAGTCACTGTGTAACCTTATTTTCTAAGTCATACTCAAAGTCAGAAATAAAAGTACGGGATATCAGTCACGAAGCACGGGGCCGTGAAGATGCTGGGCACGAGTGCCATGCTCTGATACAGCAGGGTTTGTAAAATATCGTCCCAAGTAAGAAGCTCTGGGGCTCAGAAAAAAAAAAAAAATCAAAACCCAAAACTCCGGGTGACATTAACAGTTCCGAAAACTCTGCCCAGCGATCTGCAGCACGAGGAAATGCACGGTGGGGGCCACGGCCGGACAGCTCCGGGCTCCAGGGCCACGGCACTAGGCGTTTCTTCAACAGCAGCAGCAGGCAGCGGCTCCCGGGGCGGCCCGGCCGAAGCCACCTCCCCCGCGGGTCTGCCCCGCATTCCTGCCCAGGTCTATACTTAACCTCCGGCCCGCGCCCCGAGCCGCCGCGCCACGCCGTGCACCGTATTAGGCAATGCCCGGCGAACAGGGCCTCGGCACCCCCCCGCTCCCCGCCCGCCCCGCTCGCCCCGCTCGTCGGCCCCGCTCCCTCTGCTCCATTCAACACCGGCGGCCGCGGCGACGCCCGCGCCCCTCCCCCACAGCCGCCGCCCGCGCCCCCTCCCCGCGCCGCGCCCACCCCGCCGCCCCGCGCTGCCCGCACCGGGAGCGCCTCACCCGCTCGCCGCCCTCCCCGCAGCCTCGATCGCCCCCAGCCCCGCCGGCGCCCGAGCGCTGAATGTCGGGGGGCAGCACCGCGGGGAGCGGGCGGAGGGAGGAGAGGGCCCCTCTCCGCGCACGTACCCCGCGGTCATGGCGATGTTGTAGAAGGTGAGCCAGACAGTGGCCAACAAGCCGAGGCGCCTCCTCTTGCCGGTGGCCTCCTTCTCCTCGCCCGGCTCCGAGGCGCCGCCGTTGGTGCCGTCCTCCTCGCTGGACGCCATGGTGGCCGTGCACCCGGGGGAGGTGGAAGACAGGGGAAGGGGAGTGGGAGGGGGCCCCGCCGAGCGCGCCTCTGAAGCGCCGCCGCCCGCTGCCGCGGCCGCCTCTGTCAGGCGCCCCATGTGCCGCGCGCAGGGGGCTCGGCGCCGCCAGCCCGGCAGCCCGCAGGGGGAGGAGCGGGCGCCCCCGGCCGCCGCCCCGGCCGCCCCGCCCCCGGCCCTCGGGAGCGCGCGCGGCGCGGGGACCCGGCTGCCCGGCCTGGGAGCCGCGGCTCGGGCTCCCGCGGGCTCCCGCGAGCTCCCGGGTGCAGTCTCGAGGCGCCTGCGTGGTTTCCGCTCCCCCGGAAAGCTATCCGCGTCTCTAGCTGGGTCTCTAGCTGGGGGGACCTCTAGCTGGGACGTCTCGGGCGCTGGCGACGTGCCCCACGCTGGTGCATTTAGTCGGGACGGACGGAACACACCTGGACTTGGAGTGGTCCCGCCCCGCCCAGCCTTTGGGAGGGTAGTTTGTGGAAGCGAGGACCGGTAGTGGGATCTTCCCGCTAAGAACGCGTTAAGACCTTCTGGGGAAGAGTCGCCCGCTTCAGTCTGTTTAACTTTTACCGGCCAGCGGGGCGTTGCAGGAGGACTGCGGTAGAACAGCCTCACTTGTGTGGATTCCCCCGGAGCCAGTGTTCTAAAGGCATCATTGACTGCAGTGCAGCGTAGTGTCTGGATGTTAGAGCGAAGCTGGAGAAAAGAGGACATGTCAAGATACCAAAGGACAAAAGTTTGAGCAGATGTAGGCAAGCTACAAATAAGGGCTGACAAGAACCCTTTCCCCCGCAGGATCCCACTGTTCTCCACTCTGCCCCTTTCCTTTTGTATCTTCCTTCAAATACCCATGCTTTCTCCTAACAGCGCTCTCCTCTTTCCCCTTAAAGCACACAGTTGGGAAAACAGGCTCTGGAGTCAAATTACTGAAATTCAAACCCCAAACTCCTGGCTCCACCACAGTTAAGACTAGCTTGTGAACTTGGGCACCTAAACTTCTCTATTGCCTCAGTTTCCTCAGTGGGAATAATTTATAAACCTATGTCATGGGTTGTTGTGAGATGCAAGTCTCACACTTATAAATCACCCACACTTAAATCACCCAAATAAATCCCTTAAGGGTCTGAAGCAGTTTGAGTCCCCCCAGATTAGCGTATTAGCGCCATTTGGTGACTCAGATCTCCGCTGATCCTTCGAAAAGAAATTCTGCTTCGGCCTGTGGAAGCTACTGTTTGTTAGGCTGTGCTCCTGGAAACTAAGCCTGGCCCTGGGCGGGGGGCGACCACCAAAAGACCACACAGCTACGAGTCCGAGTCGAGTCCAGTAGCTCCACAGGGTATGGAGTCACGTGGAAGAGGTCACCAAGCCGAAGAAAGGACTCATCCCTCCATTGTGATCTGGGCTCTGGGCTCCTGATCCAGAAGGCACTACCAGCCTGCTTGGGAAACTTAGATAATTTTGAGAAAGACATCAGTTGGGGCGGAGGTGGCGGGGGGTTGAGGGGGGAGGCTGAGATGTGCCTGGGGAAGAAATAATGGCTGAAAATGTTTAAATTTGATGAAAACTATGAACGACTATTTTTTAAAGACATTTAATTTGGAATGGAAGAAATAAAACTATTTGCAAATGACAACACTATAATAATTAGAGAAGCCTAAGGACTCCATAAAAAAGCTACCGGAACGCAAATTGTTTTCTACAGAAAAGAAAACTGGAGAGTGAAATTTAAAATAAAACCATAGAATGCTCATCAGCATCCAAAAATATGAAATATATAAGGATAAATTTAACAAAAAGTGTAAGACCTGTACACTGAAAACCATAAATCACTGTCAAGAGAAATTAGACTTAAATAAATGGCTATCCATTGGAAGCCATTGGAATTGGAAGATGAATTGGAAGATGATATGGTTAAAATGTCAGTTCTCCCCAAATGCCAGCAGAATATATATTGTTTTAATTTGACAGGTATCTCTAAAATTTATACAGAAATGTTTAAGAACAAAGTTGAGGCACATACATACTTGTTTTCAAGACAGTGTAAAACTACAGTTTACAAGACAGTGTGGTAAGCACAAGGATAGACAAATCAATGAGAGAGAATAGAGTCCAGGACCATATATATATGTGTGTGTGTGTGTATATATATATATATGGTTAGCTGATTTTCAACAAAGATGCCTTGGTATATCTTTTCAACAAACAGTGCTGAAATAACTGGATATCCACATTGGGAAAAAAAAAAAAAACACAACAAAAAAACCTTGACCCTTACCTCACACCATACACCAAGTATTAATTTGATATGGATTATAGACCTAAATATAAAACTAAAAGTATAAAACTTAGAGAAGAAAACAGAATCACTCTGACCTTGGGGAAGGCAAAGATTTCTTAGAACCAATAATAAAAAAGTATTGATCATAAAGGAAAAGACAGAACATCATTGAAACGTAAAACTTCTGTAATTCCAAAGACAACATTTAAAAGGTGATTTTCTCAATACATGGATCTGACAAGGAAAACGTATACAGAATATATAAAGATTCTTTACAACTCAATAATACAACAACCTGATTTTTTTTTAATGAGCGAAAGATTTTAATAGACTCTGCAGGGGCGCCTGGGTGGCTCAGTGGGTTAAAGCCTCTGCCTTCCGCTCAGGTCATGATCTCAGGGTCCAGGGATCAAGCCCCACGTCAGGCTTTCTGCTTGGTAGCGAGCCTGCTTCCCCCTCTCTCTCTGCCTGCCTCTCTGCCTACTTGTGATCTCTGTCTGTCAAATAAATAAATAAAATCTTAAAAAAAAAAAAGACTCTTTGCAAAGAAGATACAGAGATAACAATAGCAAATATGCAAAGATATCCAATCTTATTAGTCTTTAGGGAAAATGCAAATCAAACCCACTGTGAGACAGCACTATATCTAATATTTTAAATGTTGGCAAGGATTGGAGCAATTGGCATTCTCCTATATGGCTAAAGAGAATAACACTTTGGAAAACAGTTTGGTAATTTCTTTAAAAGGTCAACATTCCCTTGCTTACCATATGACCCAACAATTTCATTACTAGTTATTTAACCAAGAGAACAAAAAGAGGTCCACACAGATTTGGACATGAAGTTTCAGGTCAACTTTATTCATAGTAACCTCTAACTGAAAATAATCCATGCCCCCATCAATATGTAGAGTAAAATAAACTTGAAAAGTGGATCACAAAGTGTTATGAAAGTTAAAGACCTGTCAAAAAATGTAACTTGTTTGGAAGATCAGAAAAGGCTTTGTGTCTACTGCCATACCACCCTGAACACACCCAATCTTGTCTGATCTCAGAAAAGGCTTTGTGCAAGAAATCACCATTGAATACTTGATTCCAACAGACAGGTTGCAAGAGGCAAGTTGAGGGCTCACCATGAACATGCAGGCAGGACAAACCACAAGCTTGAGGAAAAGTGAATTGTGTTTGACTAAATCTTAAATTATCAGGTGAAGGATAGAATAGAAACATCGAGGACCACTCTATTTTAAAAGACAGCACTGAACTTCTGAAGACTTGTGTGAAGGAAAATCAAGTTAAAGAAACCTCTTTTCAAAGATGAATTAGGCAGCAGGAAATGACATCAATTGTCTTCTAGGAGAGAAGTAAGAAAGGCCAGAATTAGGTTGACGGTCAGCATGAACAAGGGAATGAATGAGATCTCTTGAAACACAACAGAATCAAAGAAAGGGTTCTGTTTGTTTGCTTAATGAAGGTGCCATAAAATACTGAGAGATTGACTGTCTACGTGAAATAGGCTATTTATGAAGCAAAATCCCTCTGATGGTGGAAAGGTAAGAGATTAAGAAGATAGACGGAGGAATTAGTTTTCAAAAAAAGACAAGACACTTCTTTCTCAGATAAGAATGAAGGAAATGGAGGTAGAGTTAGTTTGAGGTAGGGAACAGAAAGTTGAGGTAGGGAACTTAATTCAAAGTGAGGTGTCTTGACAATAAAGAAACTTTGAAGTAGCATTTTTACATATAACTTTGACTTCTCAAAACATCTTTTATTTTCTCAATCAATGGAGAGTAATCCTTGCGTTTAAGATAAAAACTGATTACTCAGCATGACTTCTGAATTTTCTATTATAACCTGAGCCCAAGGGAGCTGATTAAACATTATCTTTTAGTAGGTACCTGTCACCAAAATACTGTGATCCAACAAGCAGGTCTGTTCAATTGTCCATAAACTTATCTGGATAACCTTTAATCCAAATCCTGCATTCTTTTCATCCTACCAAACTGCTATTTTCCCTTCTTTCTTGTTTGTATAAATCTCATTCACCCTCCAAGGCTGCATATAATACCAGTTCTTTCAAGTGGCTTTCCCTGCCATTTCAACTTATAGTGGACCCTTATTCTTCCCCAGATAAAATAGTTTGTACTAATAATGTGTGAGTCATTTTGGCAGCTAATTATACATCGTCTTCTGTTTTTACTTATGCTTGTATATGTTTTGTCTGGAGGAAGAACTACCTATCTAAGACCATGAACTATATTTTAAAAAATCATTCTCAAAAGGCCAATTAAGGTTTTGTAACTTTTAGTAGCTTTATTGAGGTATAACTGACATAGAGTATAGTACAGATATTTAAAATATATAACCTAATAGGCTTCGACATATGTATGGTCTGTGAAACCTTCGTCACAAGCAAGATAGTGAACATATCCACCATCTCAAAAAGTTTCCCTGTGCTCCTTTTTCAGTGCCCCCTTTCCCCACCTCATGTTGTTCCCAGATAACCATTAATCAGCTTTGCTTCACTACAGATTAGTTTGCAATTTCACTAATTTTCTATAAATGAAATCATACAATATATACTCTTTTCTGTCTGGAGTATTTCCCTCAGGATAATTATTTTGAGCAGGTCCAGCTTCATGGGTATGCAGCTTCCGAGTCCCACAGGATCCTGTGCTCAAAAGGGTCTGGAACTTGATTTAATGCTGTTTTAATTTGATGTTCTTCCTGTTCTGAAATTTTATAATTTATGAATAATGGAGCCCATATTTCCCTTTGCACTGTGTCCCACAAAATATGTAGCTGGGCCTGGATTTGAGATTCAGGTGGTAGGTATCAGTAATTCAGGTTCTTTTATTTCTAGGCAGTATTCCATGTGGGTATACCACAATTTGTCTATCCATTTACCACATAATTTGTCTATCCATTCATGTTTAGACATTTGGGGTTTTTTCCAGTTACAAAAAAAGATCTATGAACATTCGTTGACAAGACTTTCATGGAGATATGCTTTTATCTTTCTTATGTAAATACGAAAGTCCTAGTGGAGTGACTAGGTCATATAGAGGTCTTTTTAAGAAACAGCTAAATGTTTTCAAAAGTGGTGGTACAATTTTACATACCTAACAGCTATATATGAGAGTTTCAGTTGTCCCATATCCTGGCCAATGCTTGGTATGGTCAGTCTTAGATTTTACATATCTTAATTGATGTGTTGTGCTATCTTATTATGGTTTTAATATTTCATTTCCTTAATGACTAATGATGCTGAACTTTCTTTTCATGTGCTTTTTTTGTCAATTGTATATTTTCTTTGCATTAGCAACTTTTCAAATCTATTCCTCATTTTCTTAATGGCGCAACTGTGTTTTCAGTAAGTTTTGAGAGTACATCATGGATTCTGGATCTAACTCCTTTGTCAAATATATGATTGGCAAGTATTTCTTCCCAGTTTATGGGTTGCTTTTTTTTCTCTTAAGAGTGTCTTTAGGTTTTTTTTTAAGATTTTATTTATTTGACAGACAGAGATGACAAGTAGGCAGAGAGGCAGGTAGAGAGAGGAGGAAGGAGGCTCCCCACTGAGCAGAGAGCCCGATGTGGGGCTGGATCCCAGGCCCCTGGGATCAGGGCCTGAGCCGAAGGCAGAGGCTTTAACCCACTGAGCCACCCAGGCGCCCTTAACAGTGTCTTTAAAACAGCAGGTCTGTCTTACCAATTTTGTCTTTGATAAACTGTGTTTCTGGTGTCACATCGAAGAATCTTTGCCTAAGCCAAGCTCACAAAATATTCTGTGCAGTTTTCTTGTGGAAGATGAGTAGTTTGAAGTTCTATAGTTAAGCTTATAATCCACCTTGAGTTAATTTTTTTTATATACTGTGAGATATAGATTGAGGTTCCTATTTTTGCTTATAGGCATCCAAGTGTTCAGCAACATTTGTTGAGAACCTATCTTCTCTCTGCTGAGTTACCTTTGTACCTTTGTCAAAAATCAGTTATCTGGGGGCACTTGGGTGGCTCAGTCGGTTAAGCATCTGCCTTCAGCTCGGGTCATGATCCCAAGGTTCTGGGATTGAACCCCATGTCAGGCATCCTGATCAGCGGGAAGTCTCCCTCTGCCTTCCTTGGTTCGTGTTCTCTCTCTCTCTCTTTCAAATAAATAAATAAGATCTTTTTTAAAAAAATCAGTTATTTATGTACATATAGATGTATTTCTGAAATGTCTATTCTGTTCCATTGATGTTTTTGTCTATCTTTACACAAATACCATACTATCTTGATTATCATAGTTTTAATAACAAATCTTGGAATCAGGGTTAATGACACTGTTAGTGATCTTCATGCATGCTTTTAGCATATAGTGATAAAATTTGCCTGGGCTTGGTGTGGTTATTTCGACAGGATAAGAGCAATGATATCATTAATGGGAAGAATGGGAATTTTAACAATGTATTTGTAAGTACCACAGAATGATTATGAGAGGAAAGAAAGTGAGTAGATTCAGGAGGAGAGTATTTGTAAAGGGCAACGCAAGTGAGTAGTGGAAGTATAGTTAAAAACAAACACAAAGAAAAAGTATGAGAAGTGAAATGTGAAGACTGAGAAACCTTAAATACGGAGGTATTACTGTAGAAAATGATATATTGAAACTGTAGCTTGGAAGGAAATCTGGAGTTAATTTGATTTTTTTATTGATGTGAAAACAGAGGGACATTGATGTCTTATCTAGAGCTTATCTAGAATGTCCTCTAAAACAGAATCAATCATACAGACTTGGTTCTAGGCCCTCAGCTGAAAAAGTCAAGTCTTCTTAAGTAAAATCCTTTAGTTCTATAGGTGTAATATTATTAATGAGAACTTCATTCCTGAAGAACTAGTTCAAACCTTACAAAAGTGATCAAGAAAATGAAACTAAACACATATGCTGTCATAAACATTAATTATGTTAGACTAAATATAAAAAATAGTATTTTAATTTCTCTTTGGGAAACATTTTCTATATGGACACAGATATAGTACAGGGAACTTAGAATGAAGGTGCCTTTTTTTCTTTCTATCAATGTCCCTACAGCAAGCATATACATTTTTCATTGTTCCCAGAAATGAACTACTTTCAAAACTGGAGTCACCTGTTTTAAAAATCTGTGGCTTATTTTAATATGCATGAAAGCCTCTGGAAAGTCTTTGAACGTGTGAAGACTGAAGTGGAGCAGATTCCTTGGTGAGGATCTTTTCAAAGGTCCTTTGGTATATACCAGCTGCAGACTGAGTCAGCGGAGTCATTATAAACCCAGACCAGCTGGTGAGTGTTGCTGATCTAGTTACCCATTGTTTGGCAGTTATTAAGTTAAAGAAAACATATGATCTTTATAATAGGAAAGGGGGCAAAAAGTGGAATTGACAAGCTGAAGTATAACAAATAAAGGGAGTTTATATTTATTATAAAACTGTGGTTTGTTGTGAAAAGGCTATTTATAAACCATGGCAGTAGACAGATTGGCCCAATCTGCTCAAAAAAGATGTTAAACCAAGAAGCAGCTCTTCCAGAATTATCTATTAGGAGAGGCTGGGGAAATCTGGTTGTTGGGGAATGGGTTGAGGCCTTGGTTTTCAAACACTTTTGCCTTCACTCATATTTTAAATGATTATCTAAAAATTTTCATCAAAACTACAAAGTGTGAAGGATAAATTTCTGGCAATTTTAATTTCTTTATTGAGGTCTAATTAACGTACAATAATCTGTTCATATTTAAAGTGTACAATTTGGTAACTATTGACATATATGTACATCAATGAAACTATCACTACCCTCAAAATAATAAAAATAGCCTATCAACCCCACCCCCAGTTTCCTCATACTTCTTGTGATCCCCAGTGAATTCATCTAGGCCTGCAATTAATTTTGTTGAAGGTTCTTAATAAGCAATTACATTTCTTTAGTAGAAATAGGTCTATTGAAGTTAACTATTTTTTTTTAGCTTTAGTAATTTGTGCCTTGAAAGGAATTCCTCTAAGTTATTCAATTTATGAGTATAAAGTTGGTCATAATATTCCCTTTTTATGTTTTTAATATCTATAATGGTCCCTTTCCTCATTCCTGAAGTTGGTAATTGGTATCTTTTCTATTTTTCTCATCATTCTGACTATAGTTTTATCAATTTTATTTATCTCCTCAAAAACCTTATAGTTTTATTTTCCCTATTGTTTTCCTGCTTTCATTTCTTTTTCTCTTTGACGCTTATCACTTATTTTCTTCTGCTTATTTTAGGTTTCATTTAGTATTTTTTTCTAGATTCTTAAAATGAAAGCTGAGATAACCGATGAGACCTTTCTTCTTTTCTAGTGTATATGTTATCGTTATATTATAAATATCCCTCCAAATACTGCTTTAACTGCTTTCCACAAATTTTGATGTTTTCATTTTCATTATATTCAAAATAGTCACTAATTTCCATTTTTATTTCTTCTTTGACCAACCATTATTTAGAAGTGTGTTAGTTTTCATATATTTGGTGACTTTTATATTTTCTTCTATTATTTATTTTTAATTTTATTCCATTGTGGTCAGAGAACGTATTTTGTATGACTTGAATCCTTTAAAATTGAGATTTGTTTTTATATGCCATGAGCACTTGAAAACAATATGTATTGAGTTCTCATTAGTTGTAGTGTTTTATCAGTTTCAATTAAGTCAAATTGGTTAATAGTATTGTTCAAGTCTTCTACAGCCTTACTGATTTTGTCTATTTGTTCTTTCACTTTTAAACAGGGAGTGGAAATTTTGAACTGTAATTGTGGAATTGTTGATTTTTCCTTGAAGTTTCATCAGGTTTTATTTTACGTTCTCTGAACTTCTGTTATTATATGCAAAACCATATAGGTCATGTTCTCTTATTTAACCCCTTTTCATTATAAAGTGACATTCTGGGGCGCCTGGGTGGCTCAGTGGGTTAAAGCCTCTGCTTTCGGCTCAGGTCATGATCCCGGGGTCCTGGGATCGAGCCCCGCATCGGGCTCTCTGCTCCGCAGGGAGCCTGCTTCCTCCTCTCTCTGCCTGCCTCTCTGCCTACTTGTGATCTCTGTCTGTCGAATAAATAAATAAAATCTTTAAAAAAAAAAAAAAAAACTTTATATAAAGTGACATTCTGTATCTCTGGTAATATTCCCTGAACTGAAACCTACTTTGTCTGATATTAATATAGATACTTCAGCTTTCTTTTGATTAGTGTTAGCATGGCATATCTTTATATACCATGATGTACTCTTATGTTTAGAGGTTTCTTAGAGATAGCTTGCTAATTTTTTATTGGATGTCAGACACTGTATATTTTATCTTCTCAACTGATGGATATTTTTGTGTTCCAGCATGTCTTGGGTACTCTTTCTTGCAAACTTTTTCAGCCTCGGTTCCTCTGGACTCCCAGTTTTGTTTCCCCATCTCAAGGAGACTGACATTATATGTGATGGCCTGAGAAATCTATCCAGGCAGTAAGCTAGGGCAATCAAAAGGCTAATATCATTTGTGTCCCATCTCTCAGTGATCATTGTCCTTTGTTGTCTGATGTCCAGTGTCATGAGAACTGTTGTCATATATTTTGTCTAGTTATCCAGTTGTTTTAGGCAGGAGGATAAATCTAGCCTGCGTTACTCCATCTAGACCAAAGGTGAAGTCTGGACCCAATAACTTTTTATTTTTTTTTCTTGTCTGTAGTACTATACATTAATATTTAACTGTAGTGTGAAATGGACACACTTGTATTGCTGTTTATCATGGAAACACCATTTTCCTTCACCATTGGGTAAGATGTTAGCTCTTAAGTTTTTTGAAGATGCTTTTTGTCAGGTTGAGAGTTTTCTTCTAGTCTTAGTTTGCTCAGTTTTTATTACAAAGGTTTTTGAATTTTCTCAAATATTTTTCTGCAACTATTGAGATTATCATATGGTTTTTCTCTTACATTCTGTTAAAATGGTGAACGGTGTTGATTTTTAAATGCTAACGTAACTTTGTATTCCTAGAATAACTCTACTTGGTCATGATGCACTTTTGTTTTTATGTATTGCCCTTAATCTCTATTTTTAAAGGATTATTATATTTATGTTTATGAAGGATATTGTTTGAAGTTTTCTTATATGTTCTTTGATTTGATTTTGCTATCAGGGTAATGTTGGTCTCATAAAATAAGCAGGAAATTTTTCCTTCATGGTTTATTTTCTAAAAGATTTCATATAGGTTTGATACTATTTCTTCCTTACAAGATTGATGAATTAGAAATAACTATTGAACTCATAAGCTTGGAGACTTTAATAGAGTGTTTTTAATGAAGAATTTAATTTGTTATTGATATATATCTTTTCAGTTTTTCTGTTTTTTATTGATCCAGTTGTGGCCATTTGTATCTTTCAAGGGTTTTTTCCCCCCCACTTCACCTATGTTCTCAAATTTATTGGCATAGAGTTTAAGAATATTCCTTTATGAATGTTTTAATTTAGTATCATTTAATTCCTATAATGTTTTAATTACAGGATATGTAGTCATGTTGCTTCTTTCATTCCTTATACTGGTAATTTGTGTGTTCTCTTTTAATCTAAGTAGAGTTTTACCCATTTTATTAATCTTTTTAGAGGATTAAATTTGGTTTTGTTGATTTTCCCTTTGTGTTTTATTTCATTGATTTCTGTTGTCTTTGTTATGTCTTTTTTCTACTTATTTTCAATTCTTTTTTTCTTTAACATTTTATTTATTTATTTGAGAGAGGAGAAAGTACAAGCAGGGGGAGATGCAAAGGGAGATGGAGAAGCAGGCTCCCTGCTGAGCAGGGAGCCCGATGCAGGGCTCAATCCCAGGACCCTGAGATCATGACCTAAGCTGAAGGCAAATGCTTAACCAACTGAGCCACCGAGGTGCCCTTGAATTCTTTTTTTATCTTAAAGGATTCATGTTCGATTTTTCTTTCCTATTATCTAATGCTTGAAATATTCCTCTAGGCGATATAACTGCATTGCAAAAATTTTGATGTGTTGTTTTCACTTTCATCCAGTTCAAAATATTTTCTGATTTTTCTTTGACACATAAGTTATTTATAACTGCATGGGTCAATCTTTACATAAGTTGCAATTTTCCAGATAACTTTCTCTTATATTCCTAAATTAATTCTGTTTTAGTCAAGGATCAAAATCTATATGATTTTATACTTTAAATTATATGAAGTCATTTTAAGGTCCAGCATATTGTCTTTTTCTTAATGTTCTGTGTCCCTTTCATAAAAATGCATGACTGGCAGGGCCATTATAAATGTTAGGTAAGTCAAGTTAATAGATAGAGTTGACTCTTCTAAGTAATTACTGATTTTCTATTTGTTCTATCTTTACCTGAGAAAAGAATGTTGAAATAGGCAATACAGGGACCCCTGGGTGGTACAGTTGGTTAAGCATCCAACTCTTTGTTTGTGCTCAGATCATAATCTCAGGGTCATGAGATCAAGCCCTGAATTAGCTCAGAGCTCAGTGAGGAGTCTGCTAAAGTTTCTCTCTCCCTTTCTCCCTGACCTGTGCTCATGCTCTCCCTTAAATAAATCTTTTAAAAAAAGATAGCCAACACAAACTATGGATGAATCAATTTTTCCTTTTTGTTTCCTTTTTTAAAAGTTCTGTTATTAGGTTGATACATATTTAATATTTCTTGATTAGTTGATCCCTTCATTACTATGAATTGTCATTCATTATCCTTGGAAAGTTTCCTTTTTTCAATTTATTTGGTTTGATATTAATATAACCAGAACTTTCTTTGGTATTTTCAAGATATACCTTTTTTAAAAATTAAAAAAAAATTTTTCCCCAAATATACCTTTTTCCTACTTTTTTACTTTTAACGTAACTTTGACTTTATTTTTAAAACAAGTTTCTTATATAATACATCATCTAGGTGGATCTTGCTCTTTTAAAATGCAGTCTAACAATCTCTACCTTTTGCTTTTTTAAAGACTTTATTGACTTATTTAACAGAGAGAGAGAGATCACAAGTAGGCAGAGAGGCAGGCAGAGAGAGGAGGGGAAAGCAGGCTCCCTGCTGTGCAGAGAGCCGGATGTGGGGCTCGATCCCAGGACCCTGGGATCATGACCTGAGCCGAAGGCAGAGGCTTTAACCCACTGAGCCACCCAGGTGCTCCAAGGATGACTCTGTCTTTTAATTGGAATGTGTAGATTTTTGTATTTAATATAGTTATTAATATAGTTGTATTTAAATCTACTATTTGTCCCATTTTTTTCTTCTTTTACTGCCTTTAAAAATTATTTGAATTTTTAAAAAAGTTCCACTTATTTCCACCATTGTTCTATCTATACCCCTTTGCTTGATTTTCTTTGGGGGTGCTATGGCTCTAGGGCTTATGTTATGCATTTTGAACTTAACACAATCTCTTTTCAAATCATATTTATACCACTTTATATATAATGTAAGGAATCCTCCAACCCGACATTTCTATTTTCTTCCTGCCATCTTTTGTGCTATTTTCCTTTTATTTCTACCTATGTTATCAACTCCAATATATACAGTTGATATTTTTGTTTTTAAATTTTAAATCTTAAATATTCTTAAAATTTAAAATAATGTTTTTAAATAAATTTAATAATAGAAATGTCTTCTGTATTCACACATGAACATTCTGATGTTCTTCAATGTCTATGTGAAGATCTATATCATTGATACCACACTCCTTTGCCTAAAATTATTTTTATTTGTATGTTTTAACATCTTTTATTGTGTAGATACACTGGTGATGAAGTTTTTTTTATTTTTTATTTATTTCACCTTTGGTTTTGTAAAATATTTTTGCTGATAGAGAATTCTAGGTTGACATTTTTAAAATTCAGGACTTTAAAGGTAATGTTCCACTGTTTTTTGTTTGTTTTTATCTCACATAGTTTTATTAGAAGTCTGTTTTAATTCTTTATTCCTGTTTGTCTTTTTGTTTTCCAAATGCCTTTAAGATTTTGTCTTTATCACTGATTTTCAGCAATTTGGTCGTGCTGTGCCTTGGTGGATGTTTTATTGTTGTTAGTTATGATTGGGATTCACTTATACTCTCAGATCTGTGGAAATATAGTTTTCATTATATTTAGGGAAAATTTGTTATTAAATTTTTTTCTTTCCTGTTTTTCTTGCTGTGAAACTCTACACATTATATTGTTTCATATTTTACTATAGGTCATTGAAGACTTTTTCGTCTTCCTCCTGTGTTTCAATCTGTATAATTTCTGTTGCTGTATCTTCCAGTTGCTCTATCTTTTCTTCTGCAGCGTCCAACCTGTTAATCCTATTTAGTGAGTTTCATTTTAGGTATTAGATTAGCTATAGAATTTCCATTTGATTCTCTTTAATTTTATTTTCTCTCCTCATTATGTACATCTTTGTAAATCCTTAACTTTATTTACCATGGCTATAATAGTTCTTTAAACATTTCTGTGTTAGTTCAATCATTTTTTTAAATTTCTGGATGTTCCTATGGACTGCTTGCCCTACTAGTAACTGGTCATATTTTCTTGGGCCTTCATGTGTTCAGTAACTTTTTATTGGAGTCTAGCCATTTTACATTTTTGAATGTTATATTTGAATGCTGAATTGTTGTATTTAAGTTTCATACTTTGTTTTACTCTCCATTTAAGTTATGTCAATTTTTTTCAAGAGGTACTTTTAAAGCTTTTTTGGAGCAGACCTAGAGTAGCCTTCTCTTTCAGGCTACTCCCGAAATCTAAGACATTACCTTTTGGGGGGTTATTTATTAACCGCCCAATATATTCAGTTAGGTCTCTTCCCTCTTGCTTTGAGAACTCAAATGATTCCTGGACTTGTATGAACTCTTGGGATTTTTCAGATTTTGGTTCCATGGAAATAGCTCTTTCCTTGAAAGTTCTTTACCTAGACTTGTAGAACTCTACCTGACCCATGACTAGATTAGCATTCAGCCATAGTCTCAAGGGAACTCCTATACAGATTTCTGGAGCTCTTTCTCTGCATAGCACCCTCCTAGTATTCTGTCTTCCAAATTCTTACCCCTTAGCCTATTCAAACTCTGATTTTTCTCTCCTTAATACAGTAAGACCATCTGGTTCCTTTTGAGTTTCCCCTATCTATAGCATAGTCCAGAAACTGACTCTAGGCAGAAAGCTGTGGCAATCACGGGGCTCATGCATGTTTTCTTTCTCCTTGGGATTACAATCTTTTGTCCCATGTTTGAAATCAATTCATATATTTTGTTCAGTGTTCTTTTTGGTTATAGTAAAAAGTCTAGATCCTGTTAAACTGCCTCATGGATGATAAGTATGTCATTGGAAATATACTACTTTAATCATGACATACTTTATTTATTTACTACATTTAATAAATATTTATGGAACATCTGTGGAAATCTAGAGATAAGTGAGTCACAGACTAATGCTATACAAACAAGTAAAAAAAATTACAGTATTGTGGTTGCTTTCAAATATAGTTCCCAAATTCTTTAATATTCCTTTCATCAAGAATTGGGTTTTCTTTCCTTTCCCCTTGAGTGTAGGCACTGTGACTGCTTGTCCAATAGAATATAACTAAATGATGCTGTGCCCATTTCCTATCTCTTAGGAAACTAACAGTTTCCTTTTCCTGTTTTAGGAAAACCAGCAGCTTCCTTTTCCTGTCTCTCCGAATGCTCAGTCCAATATGCTGGGAGAAACCAAGCAGACACATAGGAGGTCCCTTATAGTTGTTCTAGCTGACAGCTCCAGTGACCTAGCCAACTGCCAGCATCAATTGCTAGACATGTAAGTGCAAAAGTTTTCAAACAATTGCCAACCCTTAGGTGTAGAGTCATTCCAGCCTTTGAGGCACCTGTGCTGAGATCATGTGGAAGAGAAGCAATCTGTGCCTGCAAAGCTCTGACTAAATTTCTGATGTGTAATCAAAGAACGATTATTGTTGCCTTAAGGCAAGTTTGGAGGGGTTTCTATATAATAAAAGACACCTGGAACAAATATAATACCACTAAGTGCTGTCACAGAAGTGGCCAATAATCAACTAATTAACATATTTAGTATATGTCTATTACAGAGCAGGTACTGAGTGAGAAAAGGCTTTTGGGAAGTGAAATCTGAGTAGAGGTTTAGAGAAAGTATACCAGAGAAGGAAAGGCAGAAAAAGTTGCTTATTTGAAGATATGTAAACCATGGAGCATCAGAAATGTTAGAGACTACGAAAAAACACTGAGGAGTTGAGGTACTAGGGGCCAGTTCAGTAAGGATATAATTAATAAATTATCAGGATTTAATCCTAAAGGTAGGAGACTACTCTGCACACTCATAATCATGCAATTACTTTAATTATTTACTTAATGACTGTATTCCCCATAGGATATATTCCAAAAAAGTCATAGAGCATTTATCCTTACGTTATTCCAGCATACAGAATGGTACCTGGCATACATAAGGAATTAATAAATATGTACTGAATGACTGGGTTATTGAAGAACCATGTGAGAATTTTATAGGAATGATGCAATCAAATCTGTGTATTAGAAAAATCATTCCAGGCACCTGGGTGGCAGTCGGTTAAGCAACTGCCTTCGGCTCAGGCCATGATCCCAGGGTTCTGGGACTGACCCCTGCATTGGGCTCCCAGCTCAGTGGAGAGCCTGCTTCTCCCTCTCCCTCTGCCTGCTGCTCTACTTGTGCTGTCTCTGTTTCTCTCTGTCAAATAAATAAAAACCTTAAAAAAAAAAAAGAAAAGAAAAGAAAGAAATCATTCCAGCAGGGGTTTGGAGAATGGTTTGGAGATAGGTAGTTGTGTTAGTCAACTCTGCTGTCCTAAGAAATGATGATAGATTAGGAAGCTTAAAAAACAGAAATTTGTTTTTCGAAACTTGAAGTCTGAGATCAGGCTGTCAGCATGATCAGGCTCTGGTGAGAACTCTATTCCTGACTTCCCTTCCATGTCCTCACAAGGCAAAGAGAGCAAGTTCCCTGGTGTCTATTCTTAAAAGGGCACTAATCCCATCATGAGGGCTCCACTCTCAAGACCTCATCTAAATAAAATTACTGAATTTTCTACCAAAGGCTCCATCTCCAAATACCATCAGATTTTGGGGTAGGGCTTTACTGTGAATTTGGGTGGGATGCAAATCAGTCCATAGCAGTAAGAAAGGAGAAAAAAACATAGTAGGAGGTGGATATAATATTTCATCTAAGAGATGATGAGGGTGTGAACTAGCGTGAATAATGTTCCTGGGGTATTTCTTTTTCTAAACTTTAAAATTACAGAATTTTTCCTGGAAAAACTCCATTTGCACATTGCTATCTTTTTTTAATGTAGAATTTTCAAAATCAAACAAAAAAAAAGGGGATTTAACATTTTAAAATTAACCACAGAATTTAGTAAACATATATTATAGAAATGTTTTACTGTGAAATTGACATATAGTCTCTACAGTTTAAAAGCATTGGTAATCTTATGGGTGCCTGGGTGGCTCAGTCTCAGGTCATAATCCTGGAGTCCCTTGATCATGCCCACATTGGGCTCCCTGCTTGGGAGGAGTGTGCTTCTTCCTCTGCCTCTCACCCAGCTGTTGTGCTCTCTCTTATTCTCTCTCTCAAATAAACAAATAAAAATGTTAAAAAAAAACACTTTGGTAATCTTAAAAGTACAACTCCCACAGTTTGTGTTTTAAAAGATAATAACAGAAACTTAACCTCAAAATACAAACCCATTTCACTTCTCATATTTTGCTTTCATGTTAAACAATAATATTAAAAGTTCTACATTTAAAAATTATTATTATTTATAGTATATTAACCATAAAGGCCCCAAATAGCTAAAGTAATTCTTTTAGGTTAGAAGACATGGATAATGCTACCAAGACTAATTCCTTCACTGTTCTCATTGCTTTTACATATTGATGATCAGGGCTATAACAATTTGATCACTGGCTTACTGCTGGCAATAGAATAATTCAGTTTCCTTACTGAAGCACAAATCATATTCAAATGCATTTTCATAAATATTTGGCTTTGATCCAGGATGATGATGATAATGTGCCCCAGACACTGCTCAAAAACTTAAGATGGACAAGTTGTCACTTGATTCTGTCAGACCAGTCATCAAGAATCATTTTTTCAGAGAGAATGTTCTGCTTCTCATATCAACAGTGATGTTTTAGATTTTATACCTGCCATAATGAAACACGAACAAACTTTTGGCATTGGCTCCTTAAAATGTTAAGAACTGGTGATACTAACATACCACATTTTCTACATTGTTGTGTTTTAACTATGCTTCTGAAATAAACACAGGCTCATTATTCAAGTATCTGGAAAATATAAAATGCATAAAGAACAAAAAGTCATCCCAAATTTTACCACTCAGAGATAAACGTCATAATATTCTCAGGTATTTCCTTTCAGACTTTAAAAATCAGGGGTATTTTGTAATTTTACATGTTTTTACCTGCTTTTAAAAACTTAGTATTTAGATGTCTTTCTACAAAAATACAGATCTATATAATCACCTCTAACAGCTGTGGAGTTTTTACACTGTGTGTACTATAATTTACTAATTATAAGGACTTATAATGATTAATTATAATAACCGATATTAATTATAACTATTTCTTACGCTTATTTGGTGCTTACTATAAATTTAGGGCTTAAGGCCTCAAGGGTTTGGTTTGTGTTTATCCATTTGATCCTCACAACCCTATTATTATTTCTGTTTCTCACAGATGAAAAATTGAGGAACCAAGAAGTGAAGTAATTTCTACCACCTCTTAATATTGAGCATTTTAGTAGCTAACAATGCTGTGATATTATAAACAACGTTGCCATGAATGTCATTGTTCATGTTCTTAAAGAATGTCTTTATGACAAATTCCAAAAAGTAGAACTGCTGGGTCTAAAGGTGTTTAGGTTTCTAAAAGCTTTTGTAACAGACTCTCAGATATTTCCTTCAGGGCGACTACATTATTTACACTTCATTCAACAACGTGAGTCTATGATTCTCCGTATCTCATTTCAATCCCTGTCGGACAAAAAGGTATCTGAATGCTACTTTAATTTGCATAGAAATGAGGTTTCATTTTTAATGATTTCTGTAAGCACTCTTTGTATACTAATCCTGTCTCTGACAAGAGGTAAATATTTGTTTACATGCTACATTTGTAAGTGCTCTAATTCAGGTGCAATTTACATGATTCCAATTTATGTGCAAGATGCTCTTACTTTGTTCCAAGTGGGACACAGAACCTCTAGGTGCTCCTTAAAAATTCCACATGACGTAGGCATAATTTGTTAGATATTTACATATAAAATCACTAAATAAACATTCTAAGTTGTTAGGAATCCCTCATCAGCTTCTAGCTCCATTTGCAGTTTTGTTTTGGTATTTTTGCTCGGTCTTGCGGGGGAGGGGGGCTATCGTTGGCATTCTCGGGGTGTGAAACTTACTTTCCAAACATCGCAACTGCTTAGTGACTGCACAGTTAGTCAGTAGTGCCAACGCCCAGCTAGAAGTGCTTTCGACAGAGATTCAGAAGCCAGAGGCGTTCAGGGACTCTCGGGAAGGTGCCAGCGTTACCTCAGCCTCTCCGAGGGAGCCGCGCGCCCTGACACTCCCCGCTTTAAGGATTCGGGCCAATCGGTTCAGCTCACATGACTTCATCCAAACAAGTTTCCTGTCATCCCAGGCAACAACTGAACCCACGGCTTTTTAACTTAGATGACCCCCAATAAAGGAGTTTCCATCCCCTCTCAATAGAGACTATAAAATTCTGACAGCCGACCGAGCGAGGGGCAAGCACCGGGTCTCATTCAACCCTCACGCGACCCTTTTTCTTAGTCTCTGATTCACTCGCGGGCTCGGTAGTCGGCTTCGGCGCGCCTGGAGGACCCCGACCTCCGGAGACTCCTGGCCAAAGTAAAAGCAGAAAACGCAGGCATTACTCCCACCACACGGTATACCGGTCAGAAGGGGAGTCAGGCAGAGAGGGCGCTTTAGTGGGCCCTGTTTTGGCGGGGTAGATGCCGGGCAGGTTTTGAGCAGGCAGCGCCGAGGTCGTCTAGGTTCCCGACAGGCTCCACGCGGGGGGCCTTGTCTGCGCCTTCGCTGTTGCCGCCGCCGCCGCCGTCGCCGCTGCCGCTGCCGCGGTTGCTGGGGGGTCGGTGAGAGGTGGAGCTGTCGCCTGCCTTGGGGAGTCCGTCTGTATTGCTGTTTTTGCCTGAGGAGTCTTCGTTGCTGCGTCGCTCCCTGACTCCCGTGGTGTCGAGGGGGAATCCCTGCGGACCGCTGGGCACGCGGCGGAGATGCCTCTTTTTGCCACCAATCCCTTCGATCAAGATGTTGGTAAGTGCTTTTGCCGCTCCCTGTCCACCCTGAGCCGGAGTGCAAGCCCACCCTTCCCTGCCCGCTCTCTGCTGCGTTCCTGACCCCCTCGCCGGGGCTGAATGCTTCCCTTTTCCTGAGGCTCCTTCCTGAAGAGTTTGGAGGAGGTTGGGGGCTTGGCTCATCCTTTAAAAAAAAAAAAGGAATGGGACTCAGAGAGCCTGCGAAGTGGGCCTTAGTCTAAGGCTCTGGGTTTCGAAAGAACTGCTTTAGAGGGTTGATGTGGAGGGCCTTGGAGGAACAGCTGGTGTACCGTCTGGTGCTGGGACAGTGCTTCTGGAAGAAGGGAGTTGAGAGAGCTGAGCAGTATGTCACCTAGGGTAGGATTACAAGCCCTCCAATAAAGTGCTTCCCTGGATGAATTTAAACGTTTGGACCTAGGAGAATGTTTTAGATTAGCTTCCTTAGGGGAGTTTAACGTCCTTTTTCTTTTTTCTTTTTTTGTAATTGTAACGGGAGGAGAGAGCTTCTGGCTAAGGATAGACTCTCAAAACGTTGGGAGAGATGCAAATGGAATACTTGGCAACAACTGAAACCGAATTCAGGACCTGAGCCATTGTGCTGCGTTCTTTAGACTATGTCTCAGTACTTTAAGAAGTGTGGAAGAGGACCTCAAATCTGAAAATGCTGATTTATTTTGATTTCGAAATGCCTTTTTTGTTTGTTTTTCTGTTTTCTGAATCATTGGTTTTCGGTATTGAGTATACCAATTCAACAGGTTAGCTCTACCCCCCTCCCTGGGGGTTCTGAGGATAATAATTACAAGACTTGGAGTTTCCTGGAGTAGAATTTTGAGGTGATTTGAATGCACTTAAGAACTACTTTGGCACACAAGTATGGAATGAAAGCAGGCCAAATACCATGACTAATTACTGTGGTAAAGAAATATAAGGACATCCTTAGGGAATTGCTTTTTGTTATTTTGTGTAATTTCATTACAAAGAGCAGGTGTTGATTTTTGCTTTTTAACTCTTCCTTAGAGCATGTCATTGTGGCGTGGAGGTTTGGGTTAACACTGAAAGAGGGTTCAGTCCCATCTTGGCCACAGCCTAGCTCATAGTGAAATCATGGACAGGTCACTGAAGCTCTTTGAGTCCCAGAGTATTCATCTTTAAAGAGTCGAAAAGTACATTATGTTTGTGATTCAATGAAATAATATGTGTAAAGGGCCCACTACAGTGCCTTTGTATAGTAGTCACCTACTAAATGGTCACTATTTTTGATTCCAGTTTATATGTCTGGCCTGAATCAGCAGTGGATGGAACTTTAGAGATGGCCAACAATGCTTAATAAACAATTGGAAACTTGCATTTAATTCAGTAAGCACTTAGCATGCAGTACAGATGGTCCCCAACTCACAATAGTTCAACTTAACGACTTTTCAACTTTAGTATGGTGCGAAAGGGATATGCATTCAGTAGAAACTGTACTTTGCATTTTGAATTTGGATCTTTTCCCGGGAAAGCCATATGCGGTCGGTATGATCGTCTCTCATGATGCTAGGCAGCGGCACCCACCTGCAGCTCGCAGTCAGCCACGCAACCACGAGGGTAAACTACCAATATACGTAGACCATTCTGCATCCATACAACCATTCTTTTTCTTCTTTTTCAGTATGGTATGCAATAAATTATATGAAATATTTAACAGTTATAAAATGGGCTTTATGTTAGATGATTTAGCGTGACTATAGGCTGAAGTAAGTTTTCTGAGCACACTTAAGATAGGCTGTCTAAGCTGTTGGTAGGTTAGGTGAATTACATGCATTTTTGGCTTAGGATATTTTCAACTTACTATAGGCTTATTGAGACCTGGCCATCATAAGTCTAGAAAGATCTATATTTACAGGACACTGTCTCAGTGACGTAAGAAAGTGATGAATAAGGCATGATTGCTGCTCTCAAGCAGTTTCATAACATTACAATAATTTCTAGGGCAAATGCTCAAAATATAACAATTTCTTAATACCTACTTCTGTTTCCAGAACTTTTATTTCATTTTCATGACTGTATATAATCTAGTTTCCAACTACATTCACTTTTATATCCTACTGACTTTTAAACACACATTTCCATTGGGTTTAAATAAATTTCTTAATGTCAAACTCTTTCCCATAACCTAAACCAGTCAGTTCAAACATAGGCTCCTTTAGCTTCTATACTTTCACTTGTAACTTATTTCTTCTACATTTCTACATGTGCCTACATGTGCTCATGATTAAACGCCAGCTCAGTCCAGCCCGTTATTGAATCATTTCCTGATTAGTCTAGGATTTCTCAATAGTGACATTATTGATAGTTTGGACGAGATAAATATCTTTGTTGTGGATGTCTGTCCTGTGCAATGTAGGATGTTTAGCAGCCTGCCTGAGCTCTACCGCCCCTCCACGATTTTGAAAGTTTTCGGACGTTACTAAATGTCCCCTGGGGGCACAAAATAGCTCCCAGCTGAGAACCACTCTTTTAGCCCACTGAAATCTTTGTCCAAACTCCTGCAACACTTTTTGTCTTTACCAAATTATTTAGTATTAAAGATAGTTATATCCTGTATTATGCTCCGTAATTATTTTATTGTTTTATTAGTTATTATTTATTAGTTATTATTTTATTAGTTGCCACATAGTAGGTGTCTCATCCCATAAATGTTTGTTTGAGACTGCCTCACTTGAGCCTGCTGGACAGTAAGACTGTAAGGATATTCTTTTCCTCCAAGAAATCTTACCTTTTAAAGTTGGGTTCTAGTGTTTGGATCAATTCGCTCCTCGTGATCCATATATGAAAATATGAGAGGTTATCCTGAGGAGACGCATCAGAGACTCCCAGTAAGTAATACTTGGAAAGAGTCCAGTAGACTCCCATGTTAAATTTTTTTTACTAGTAACATTCATAGAATATGGTGTGTAGAATAAATTTAACACTCCTCCTCACTTTGTCCATCAATGAGTATGTGACATTAAAGTAGTCATACTAAGTCACTTGATTTAATTTATCACCTAACATTGTATACATTTGTATTTCTTCAAAATTAACTGTCTTTAGTTTTATTCATACACTGAATTGGTGAATCAGAAATTCACTGATTTATATAGTGTGACATTTTATACAAAGAGGCAAAATATTGGCCATAGCTTTTCCCTGTAAGAAGTGCTGAAATGGGGAACCTGGGTGGCTCAGTGGGTTAAAGCCTCTGCTTTCGGCTCAGGTTATGATCCCAGGGTCCTGGGATCTAGTCCCGCATCGGGCTCTCTGCTCAACGGGGAGCCTGCTTCCTCCTCTCTCTCTGCCTGCCTCTCTGCCTACTTGTGATCTCTGTCTGTCAAATAAATAAATAAAAAATCTTAAAAAAAAAAAAAAAAAAGAAGTGCTGAAATGTGTTGTTAGAATGTGAGCTCCATGAGGATAGGGATTTTTGGTTTGCTCAAAACTATATCCCAAGAATATAGACCACTAACAAAACATTCAGCAAACATTTTTTGAATACATGAAACTCATTTTGGATGTTGTATTCCTTGCTCAGTTCAACTTGAATTATAATGATAACTTATTCCATCAAGTTTTTATTTCAAAGTCCCTAGTGAGTTCCATCTTGCCAAATCTAATGGTCGGTTCCTAGTCTATTTCTGTGTTGATCTCTTAGCTTTCCTCTTTGATATACTCTATTCACTTGTATTCTGGGACACCAAACTTTTCTAATTTTCTGCTTAGGTGCTTTTTAGTCTTTTTGGCCTCTCCTTTTTTGTTTCTTCCAAATGTTGAACCAAGCCTCAGGCTCAGTTCTAGAAATTGTTTGACATTTTTCCCCTTGCAGCCTTACTAGGCACTTTAGCTTAGTGTTAAGAATTCACACTCTGGGGGCGCCTGGGTGGCTCAGTGCGTTAAGCCTCTGCTTTCGGCTCACGTCATGATCTCAGGGTCCTGAGATCGAGCCCCGCATTGGGCTCTGTGCTCAGCGGGGAGCCTGCTTCTCTCTCTCTCTCTGTCTGCCTACTTGTGATTTCTCTCTCTGTCAAATAAATAAATAAAATCTTAAAAAAAAAAAAAAAGAATTCACACTCTGGAGCTATATTGCTTGAATTCATTGCCCAATTTAGCAGCTTATCAGCAGTGACACTGTACCTCAGTTTCCTTATCTTTAATATGGGATATAGTGATAAATGGTTCTTAGTTTTCTTACCTAAATGTCCTCATTTCTTCATCCTTGCCTATTTCTTTTAAATGGCACCATTGTTTTTTCCTGTCACTCATCTCTGATGTCTAGGAGTCATCATGGTTTTTTTCTTTTTCACATTCCACATCCATTCTGTCAGTAAGATCTTTGGCTCTGCATTAAAAACATACCCAGAATTTCCTCACTTCTCCTTACTTGCCTTACCACTATTATCTTGCTCTAATCATTGATACCTCTTTCTTAGACTGTGGCAAGAGATTTATAGTTGGGCTGCAGGCTTGCCCCCTATAGTCAGTTCTCATATACAAAGGTTAGTGATCTTTTAAAAATCTTAGATAATATCACTTACCTGCTCGGAAAACTGCAGTAGCTTCCCATCCCACTTAGAGGGAAATGCAAATTCCTTATCATGGCTTACAGTTAGCCCCCTTCCTGTGTCCTTGATATAATATTGACCTCCAAACTCTCGTTCTAAGCTTCTTGGGTCTGAACACTCTGAGGTCATTCCTGCCTTTTTCTCTGTATTGTGCTGTCTTCTTTGCTTGCGATGTTCTTCCCCTGGGTATTTGAAGATCTTGATGTCCATTACATCGTTCAGGATTGTTCAAGTAAGTTTCTAAGAGAGGCTTTCCCTAATTACCTACTGTAAAACAAACAAACAAACTCAACTTGTACTTCCTCACTCTGTTTCCTTGTTCTGTTTCGTTTTTCTTTATGGTACTCAACTCCCTGACATTAATTGATGGATTGAGTGTCTCCTGTATGGATGAGAACTTTTCATTTCTTCTTCTTTTTTTTTTTTTTTTAAGATTTTATCTATTTATCTGACAGAGAGAGAGCACTAGTAGGCAGAGTGGCAAGTAGAGAGAAAGGGAGAAGCAGGCTCCCTGCTGAGCAGAGAGCCCGACTTGGGGCTCAATCCCAGGACCCCAGGATCATGACTTGAGCTGAAAGCAGACACTTAACTGACTGAGCCACCAGACACCCAAACTTTTCATTTCTATTCCTAATAACTAGGGACTGTATCTGATACATAATAAATACTCACCTAGAAATCAATCTATAGGAAAACCGAACTTATTTTTCAGTCTGGTTCTACTTTCATTATATGGTAATTTTATGGGGTTCTAGTTATCCTGATTTGAAGACCTAGAGGCATCTTTGAATCATTACCCTGCCTCTGCTAAATCATCATATCTTTGTTTTTGTAATAGCTTTTTTTGGATTCCTAATCAGAGTACTTTGGACCAGTTTGTATCCTGTAGACTTGGCCATGTTCTTAGTCTATTTTTCTATTCTCTTCAGTATTGTAAACCACAGCCAGTTTAATTTTCATAAATGTTAATGGTACATTTATTCTCCTGCAGTATGGTGTGATGGAAAGACTTTGGGCTTTGGGTTTAAATTGCAGGTATGGCATTTGCTGTTAGTAAATGGGCACAGTATGGGCAAGTACAGAAGCCCTTTAAGTTCACTTTCCACCTTTGTAAATAGGGATTAAAATATCTACTCCATGGAGTTGCTATGAGAAATAGTTATAAAAACACATGACATTCTAATTCTTTATTGGAGATGAATAGGCTTCAACAGGATGTTCAGAATCATATTCAAACTTTTCTTCTCAAGTATGCTTTTCCTCTGTTCTCATTACTGGTACTTCAGTTTAGTCACACATGTCAAGAATCTGGAAGTCACTCTTGACTTCTATAGTCGTAATTTTCTGCATTCCAGACAACAAACACATACTATGGTCTATGTGCTAGGCACACTGAATGTGCCCTCAAGGAGTTGGTGTTGCTGTAGTCGGTACGCTTTATCTTCCTAAAGTCCATATTTATTTTCCTTCAATTCATGCCACTCATCCTTTCTATTCTCATTGCTGCTGCTAGGGCAGGCTTAGATCACTGAACTCTTAGATTAGTACAGTAGCCTCAGTTATCCCTGCCTCCAGTCTGTACCCAGTCATTTTCTAGGTGGCTGATAATATTTCTAAAATGTAATATAATCATATGTCTCCTTTGATTAAAGCATTTTAGTGAATCTACAGCTTTCACAACAATTATAGCATTGAGCTCTTTTTTTTTTTTTTTTTAACCTCTTCAGCCTTACCTTCCACTATGTTTTCTCAAGGCATATTTCCTTGTTGGCTTTATACTACTACTTTTTTAGGTGTGGATCCTCTGGCTTGACATAGCTTTCTCTTCATTAGTCTTGATTAGGGTTGTTTTAAGGATGTGATGCATATAAAGCAGTTACCACACTGGCTTCTTTTAGAATAATGTTAGATAATAGCTCTGGAGCCTCTAGAGGCTGCTCAGATTCTAAGGGGGTAGAATCAGTTACTGTGAAAATATGCTCAGAGGAGAAATGTGAAAATTTTAAAATACAGGTCTGTTAAAAGTCTGATAACCATTGGGTTAAGAACGTGTACTCATCGTTTCTTCTGTTTTGATTTTACTTCTCCTGTAAGGTATTCCTTGTATAAAGCTTTTTGGGTTTTCATTTCGATTTTGTGCTTTTTTCTGAGATGCTTCCATGCTGTTCCTTTGACGCCTACTTCCTTTCTGGTTAGTAGAATTTCAGATTGCTTTTCTTTGTAAACAGTTTCTAGTGGTCGGGGGGATAGGAACATTAGATGAAACATTTTGGAAAAATTGATAACCATAATCTCAAAAAGGCAATAATTTCTTTAAGACTTGTTTTCTCCATTAGCCATTTTTGATGAACTGTTAACATTTCTAAGCTGATTGACCTTTATTTTTTTTCCTGTAGCCAGAACATGATGGGCAGTCATGTTGTCAGCATTTCTCACCTCCCCAAATCTTTTGAGAGTTATAAGTTCTGAGAAAATCAAAAGTAGCTGCTTATCAGGAAAAGTTCTCCACTGAGAAGACTGTTGAAATTCAAACGAAGTGCTGCATATGTTTTTCTGGGTATTGCTAGGCAGATTTCTCAATCTCCTCTTTTTGAGTATAGGCATACCTGGGAGATCTTGCTGGTTTTGTTTCAGATTACTGCAATAAAGCAAATATTGCAGTAAAGAGAGTCAAATGAATTTTGTTTCCCAGTGCATATAAAATTTATGTTTACATTATACAGTAGTTATTAAGTATGCAATAGCATTATGTCTAAAAAAAGTATATACCTTAATTAAAAAATACTTTATTGCTAACGAAAGTGCTAACCATCCTCTGAGCTTTCATTAAGTGATAATCTTTTTGCTAGTGGAGGGTCTTACCTTGATGTTGATGGCTACTGACTGATCAGGGTGGTGGTTGCTGAAGATTGGGGTGGCAGTGGCAATTTCGTAAAAGAAAACAGCAACAAAGTTTGCCACGTTGATTGGCTCTTCCTTTCATTGAACTCTTTGTAGCATGCAATGCTGTTTGACAGTATTTTAGCCATAGTAGAACTTATTTCAGTATTGTAATCTATCCTGTCTAACTCTGCTGCTGCTTTATCAGCTAAGTTTATGTGATAGTCTAAACTCTGTCGCATTCCAGCAGTTTTCACAGCGTCTTCTAGTAGATTCCACCTCAGAAAACCACTTTTTTGCTTATCCGTAAGAAGCAACTCCTATCTGTTCATATTTTATCATGAGATTACAATAATTGAGTCATGTCTTCAGGCTCCACTTCTAATTCTAGTTCTCTTGCTGTTTCCACCTGATCTGCAGTTACTTCCTCCACTGAAGTCTTAATCCCCTCATAGTCATTCAGGATGGCTGGAATTACCTTCTTCCAAACTATTACTCATGTTGATCTTTTGACCTTCCCGTGAATTGTGAATGTTCTCACTGGCATCTAGGATGATGAATCCTTTGCAGGTTTTCAGTTTACTTTGCCCGTATCTATTAGAGGAATTTGTATATATGGCAGCTGTAGTTTGTCTGTGTGTGTGTGTTTCTAAGATTTTATTTATTGATATATGTATTTCTAAGATTTTATTTATTTATTTGAAAGAGAGAAAGAGAGAGCATGAGAGTGGGGAGGGGCAGAGGGAGAGGGACAAACAGATACCCAGCTGAGTACAGAGACTGATTCAGGGCTGCTTCAGGGCTCAATCCAGGACCCTGAAATCATGACTTGAGCTGAAGTCAGACACTCAACTGACTGAGCCATCCAGCGCCCCAGGAAATGTATTTCTTAAATAGTAAGATTTGAAAGTCAAAATGACTCCTTGATCCGCATGCCACAGAGTGGATGTGGTGTTAACAGACATGAAAACAACATTAATCTCTTTGTACATGTCTGCTAGAGCTTTTGGGTGGTCAGGTACAGTGAGCAGTCATATTTTGAAAGGAGTATCTTTTTTTCTGAGCCATAGGTCTCAACAGTGGGTTAAACTGTTCAGTAAACCATGTTGTGAACAGATATGCTGTCTTCCAGGCTTTATTCCATATATAGAGAGCACAAGCAGAGTAGATTTAGCATAATTCTTAAGAGTCCTAGGATTTTCATAATGGTAAATGAGCGTTGGCTTCAATTTAAAGTCACTAGCTGCCTTAGCCCCTAACAAGAGGGTCTTCCCTAGCTTTCAAAGTTTTGAAGTTGAGCATTGACTTCTCTCTGCTCTGAAAGGCCTACTTGGCATCTTTTGCCACTCTAAGGCTGTTTTGTCTACATTGAAAATCTGTTGTTTGGTGTAGCACCCTGGATAAAGACCTTAGCTAGATCTTCTGGAGAACTTGCTGCAGCTTCTCCATCAGCACTTGCTGCTTTACCTTGCGCTTTTGTCTTATGGACATGGCTTCTTTTCTTAAACCTCATCAGTCAATCTCTGCTAGCTTTGAAATTCTCTTCTGTAGCTTCCTTACCTTTTTCAGCCTTCATAGAATTAAGGAGAGTTAGGACCTTGCTCTGGATGAGGCTTTGGTTTAAGGGAATGTTGTGGCTGATTTGATCTTCTATCCAGACCACTCAGACTTTTCTCCATATTGGCAATAAAGCTGCTTCATTTTCTTATCATTTGTATGTTCACTGGAGTATCACTTTTAATTTCCTTCAAAAACTTTCCCTTTGCATTCAGAACTTGATTAACTGTTCGGTTCAACAGACCTAGCTTTTGGCCTATCTCAGCTTTTGACATGCCTTACTGACTAAGCTTCATCATTTCTGGCTTTTGATTTAAAGGCACATGTGGCACTTCTTTTCACTTGAACACTTAGAGGACATTGTAGAGTTACTAGTTGGCCTAATTTCAATATTGTTGTATTCCAGAGAATATAGGGAGGCCCAAGGAGAGGAAGAGAGATGGGCCAGTGGACAGTCAGAACACACACACTTTTTCTATTAAGTTCATTGTCTTAATATGGGTGCAGTTTGTGATGCTCCAAAACAGTTACAATTGCAACATCAAAGATCATTGTTCTTTGTATACAGGCATACCTTGAAGGTATTGTGGGCTGGGTTACAGACCGCAGTGATAAAGTGAACATCTAAATAAAGTGAGTCAAATGAGTTTTGTTGTTTCCTGATGTATATAAAAGTCATGTTTATATCATACTCTGGTCTACTAAGTGTACAGTAGCATCATGTTTAACGAACAATGCACACACCTTAATTAAAAAATACTTCATGCTAAAAAATGCCCACTGTCATCTGAGCTTTTAGGAGATCATAATCACTGATCACAGAGCACCATAACAAATATAGTAGTAATGAAAAAGTTTGAAATATTGCAAGAATTATCAAAATGGGACACTTGGAAAATGGAGTCAAAGCAGGGTTGCCACAAACCTTCAGTTTGTAAAAAAAAAAACCAACAAAAAAATCCATAGTATCTACAAAGTGCAATAAAGTGAAGGGCAGTAAAATGAGCTTTGTCTGTAGGAATAATCTGAGGATAAAATGAGATCATTATGAAACTTTGCATTGGTTAGAAGCAAGTCTCTTTTCTTGCTTCACTTTTACCTTCCCTGCAACCCCTGTTTTTGTCTTAGAAAATAGTTTTGACTTTGCTACTTATAAAACCATGTTGAATTGTTACTAATAGTTTTTATTCTTTCCAATTTAAAAAATGCTTGTTTTGTAACTGAGAAGAACTGTGCTGCTGCCCTTATTGATCTTGAGGGAGCATCAGTAAATCTGAATAATTTAAAAGTTTGGAAATGGGTTGCATTTCTGATGTATGTAAGTTTGAGTCAGGTACTGTTCCATTTATGTATCAGAGAGTAAAGAATGTAGTTCATGAGTGTTCAGCCTACCTACTGATGACTGTACCATACACTCCTGGGTACACCTTAATTCAGGAACTGTAAGATCATACTTAGCTACTATATAGGCACTTTATATTTGATCAGTCATAAGCGTATCCTTTCTAGTAAACTATTGACTTTTAAATTTTAATAAGCTTAGTTATTTTTTTTAAACATTGTTTTTTGTTTTTTTAAAGATTTTATTTATTTATTTGACAGAGATCACAAGTAGGCAGAGAGGCAGGCAGAGAGAGGGGGGGAAGCAGGCTCCCTGCTGAGCAGAGAGACCGACGTGGGGCTCGATCTTAGGACCCTGAGATCATGACCTGAGCCGAAGGCAGAGGCTTAACCCACTGAGCCACCCAGGTGCCCCAGCTTAGTTATTTTTTAAGAAGGTGATAGATTTCAAGATTTAAGTGTTTTCTATGTTTTTAAAAGGCCTGCTTGGCTACCAGTCAGTAAAGATAATGAATTAATTATTTAAATACACTATCAGATCAAAGTAATGACTTGCTTTCCTTTTCTAAGATGAAGTAAATGTTAGACCAGAGGATATTTGATCAGGAAACTCAGTCGATTTTCTTTGGCTTCATAAGGGTTAGGGATCTTAGAGGTAGAGCTCTGAGAATCCTCAGTTAGAGCAGTCCACTTGGATTTGGTTTACATATTGCATTTCTTTGAAGGTAAAATGTTCTTATAAAGGAGAGTATTGAAAAATAAAGTGTGTGACTGGTCTTTGTCCCTGTTTCCTGAGAGGGAGCCTCTAAATCTTTGGAATTTCTTGAATGATAGGAGCATCTTATTCAAGAAGGGCTCCTTGTATAATGTTTTCATTTATGCTAATGAGATGACTCAGCATGGAAGCTGGTCACTCCAGAAGGACTTATCCTTGTGATTAGGTGGTTGGGACTTTGAGTCATATGATATTAACCAGACCTCTGGGGAGGGGTAGGAGGCGTGGAGATTTAGTTCCGGGTGGTAGCCGACCAGACCTTCATAATAAAATGCCAGTAAAAACTCTAGACACCAAACCTTGGTTGAGCCTCCTGGTTGGTGAGACACATTGATGTGTCAGGATGATGCATCCTGAGGGCACAGAAGCTTGGGCCTATGCATCTCTTCATTGGCTGATTCAGATTTGTAATTTTGTGATAAAATTGTAATCAAAATGCTTTTCTGAGTTCTTTGAGTTGATACAGTGATTAATGAACCTGAGGGGATAATGGAAACCCCTGATTTTGTCACCAGTTCATCAAAAGTGCATATGACCCAGGAACCCGAGAGCTTGTTGCTCGTGTCTGAAGTGGGAAACATTGAGGGAGTTCTGTGCCCTCAACGTGTGAGCTGCACCATCTCCAAATAGGTAGCATCACAGTTGCATTGTAGAGGGTTTTCCACACCGAAAAGTAAAATTGGAAAATCATTGAAGTAGATACTATTAAAGGTGTATGTGTTTCTGTGAGTTTTATGGATTCATACTGTAATTACATGAGTCAGTTTAGTATTTATTGAGTCCTTAGGCTGAGAACATGAATATTGAAAGAATTGCCCAAAGTAGAAATTGTTATTATTTTCAAGGGATTTATAGTGTGTTATGGGAACTTGAACAATGACAGGTAAATTTGACTCAGTTATCCTTTTGGTATATACCCTGCAGCCTGAGTGAAATTAAACACCATTTCAACATTTGCTTTGTAAGTTATCTGTTTAGTTTCAAGAGTAGTGTTAGTTTCTCATTAGGTCTCCTTTTCCCTCATGCGAACCATTTTCACATATGGGCAGTTGTCTTTTTTTTTTTTTTTTTCCTGGAAGTCCAGTTCTGATTAGACTCTTTCCTTGCTGCAAATTCTCTTGGCTGTTTCTTGATTTAATACAAACATCTCATCTTGTATTTTAGGTTTTTGAGTGATTCCAACCTTTGACAAAGTAGTCTGTATTGTAGCCAGCCTAGCTTCTTTTTTATACTTGTTTTCATAATTTTATGCTTTATTATACTCTACTATATATTTACTACTTAAATAGAAACAAAAGAGTTTATTGTTAATCCTGTTCTCTCCTTAGTTTCTAAGTATATCAAGAAGCCTTGCCTGTTTCTTCTTTTCTCTCCCCCCAAGTCTTTACCATTTTTTTCCAGCTTGCTTCAGGCTTTCCATTTTTTTTTTTCTATAATACTTTCTCTTTCATCTATTTAGGTCTCTATCTCCTGGTTTCATTTCTTTTTTTAGAGTCTCAGCTACTTCAGATGGGGCCTGGCATAGATTAGAAATTTATTCCATTTGGTTGAATATCTGTCCAAATTTTATTATTTCCTGCAAATAAGTCACTTTTCCAAGATCTCAGATGTCTTGGATATTTGTATTCTTACACAAGGAATTTGTGTGAATAACCTGCTTTTGTTATCTACCCTATTAGAAGATGGTATGATGACTAGGCATAGGTACCCACTACTCACTAGTTATCACCCACTGCCACTTTATAAGATACTTAATGTAATCCTCTAATGGCAGTGACTAGTTGGTAGGTGTTGCTCTATCTCTTGGGGCTATGCTGTGGATTAGGAATTATTAGCCTACATAGAGTTTGGACAGAATTGGCTGCTTGCTATTTTCTGCTTCAAATCTCCAGCTCTCAGTAGTACATCACAATGGGGGAATGAGTGTTATTATCTGTTGAACCAGGCAACAGGGCTTTGAAGGGAAGTAGGGAGCAGGAATTTCACTGTCTTCACCAAGACCAACCCTTACAGGTAAGAATCTTGGTATGGATCAGGCCTCCTACCCCCAACCCATCTCAGGCAAAAAAAAATGAAAGTGTTCATGGGGATCATGGTGATGCTGTCTTTCAATCTATCTATTCTTTGAGTTACAGTGTTCCAGTCAAGACAGGTTACGTTCTACTTCTGTATAGCTTTTGTTTCAGAAGAAAATAATGATTTCTTTTGAAGTTTTTCCCTCCTACATAGTTCTTATTTTTTCTAACTTGCCCTATTCTGTTTTTTTGTTTTTGTTTTTTGTTTTTTGGGTTTTTTTTTTGCTGTATTTGTCTGTTTTGTTTGTCTTTTCTTTTATCTTCCGTGTGAGAAGATTTTCTCAGATAGCTGATAATCCTTGGTTTTCTGCCCATGGTTAATAATAGAGAAATGAAAAGAACTGTGGAAGCTGTGATCCTGTGGTTAGGCCTTATTGACTGAACTTCATGTTGATGTGGTTTGCCATTTACTGTGGAACTCTTTCTGTCCCTCCATGTTGCTATCTTACCTTTAGGTGTTTCCTCTTGGGCTGACCTGGAATCCCCAGAGTCCTGTAATCTCTCTGAGGGTGAAGGTATGAATGAAGGTGAAGGGTAGAATAGAATAATTTCTGAGAGGGCAGGTATTTGATGGGGGTGGGTGGGACCTCAAGAACACTCCCCTGCTTTCCCAATTCTAGGATTCCCCAGGACTCACAGGACTCAGTTATAGTTACAGCTATGATTTATTACAGTGAAAGGAACCAAAGTGCAATCAGCAAAGTGAAAGGGCACATGGGTGAAGTCTGGAAATACCAGGCATAAGCTTCCTTGGCTCCTCTTCCCGTGAAGACATGCTTACTGTCTTCCAAATAAGACATGCTTAATTCCCCGGCAGTGAGGTGTGGCAACGTGTGTGGAATGTTGCATCCAGGGACATTCATTAGACTCAGTGCTTGGGATTTTTCTTGAGAGCTGATCCTGTAGGCGTACTCTGCTTGGCAAGTACCCGAACCCCAGACTCTCAAAAAGAAAGCATATTCAGTATAAACCATATTGTCTGTACAATCAGTTTAGACATAGGGGGTCAGTTTTTAAGTTCTGAGAATGGTGAGAACTCTCCCTAAATCTAAGTTCCCATACACGAGGCAATGCATAAACAGCCCTTTTAAAGGATACCAGTCAATCAATCAATCAGTCAATCAATAAATAAATAAAATAAAGGATACCAGTCAGCCCTCTATGTTAATTCTGTTTTTTTAAAAAAATAACTAATTATTTTTTTAATTTTAATTTTTTATTAATATATAATATATTGTTTCTTTTCTGAACAGCAGGTATCAGCACTCACACAGCTGCTTAATTCCTTTATTTTTAAAAATGGACTTTATTTTTTAGAAGAGTTTTAGATTCACAGAAAGATTAAGCAGAAGGTACAGAGATTTCCTGTATCTCTCCTGTCCCCACATTACACAGGAGCTTCCCCAATATCAGCATCCTGCACCAGAGTAGTGTATTTGTTATAATCTATTAACCCGGATATCCCCATCATCATTACCCAGAGTCCATAGCTTACATTAGCATTCACTCTGGGTGTTGTATCTTCTAAGGGTTTTGACAAATACATAACAACGTGTCTACCATTGTAAATAGCGTAGTTTCACTGCCTGGCAAATCCTGTGCTCCACCTGTTCATCTTGTCCTCCCTCCAACCCCTGGCAACCATGGAATTAATTAATTAATTAATTAATTTTTACTTTTCTAGAATGTTATATGCTTAGAAACATGCATTAATTAGTGTTTCAGATTGGCTTCTTTTGCTTAATGTGCCTCTAAAGTTTTCGTGTCTTTTCATGGCTTGTTAGTTCTTTTTTTTTTTTTTTAAGCACCGAATAATATTTCATTGTTCTGATGTACCTTAGTTTATCCCTTCACCTACTGAAGGATACCATGTTTGCTTCCAGGTTTTGGTGATTATGAATAAAGCTTCGGTAGACATCCATGAACATGGAATATCTTTCCATTTATTTAATTCTTTGATTTCTTTCATCATGATTTTGTAGTTTTCCTCATATAGATTTTATATGTATTTTGTAGATTTATACCTAAGTATTTTATTTGAGTGCTAATGTAAATGGTATTGTGTTTTTAATTTAAAATTAGTTGTTTGTTACTAATATATAGGAAAGTTGCTGACTTTTCTACAGTCAACCTTGTGCAGTTTTGCCAGAATCATTTTTTTTTTAAAGATTTATTTATTTACTTAGAGTACAGGAGTGGAGGGGAGAGGAACATAGGGAGAAAGAGAGGGGAAGCAGACTCCCTGCTGAGCAGGGTTAGTGGCTGGTCATTTCCAGCCCCTGAGATCATGACCTGAGCCAATACCAAGAGTTAGAGGCTTAACCGACTAAGCTACCCAGGCACCCCTCATTTTTTAGTTCCAGTTTTTACTTGTTGATATTTTTGGGTTTTTTACATAGTTGAACATGCTATCTGTGAGGAAAAACAAGTTTATTTTTTCCTTCCTAATCTTTGCACCTTTTATGTATTTATCTCATACTTTTGCATTAGCTAGGACTTCCAGTATGCTGGTGAAAAGGTATGGTGAGAGAAGACACTCTTGCCTTGTTTCTGATCTTAGTGGTAAACTTCTACTAGTTTCTCACCATTAAATATATTAGCTATACACATTTTGTAGATGTTCTTTATCAACTTGAGGAAGTTCCTTGTTATTCCTAGTTTGCTGAGAATTTTTATCATGAGTTGTTGGGCTTTGTCAGATGCTTTTTCTGAGTTTTTTAATAAGATCATGTGATTTTTCTTCTCTAGCTGTTGATGAGATGGATTACATTTATTGATTTTTGAGTACAGAGCCAGCATTGCTTACCTGAGATAAATCCCATTTGGTTGTGATTTAGAATTCTTTTTTTATCTTGTTGGATTTGTTTTGCCTAATATTTTGTTAAGGATTTTTGCATCTGTGTTCATCTGTAGTTTTCTTTCCTAATAATGTCTTTGGTTTTGGTACTAGGGTAATACTGCTCTCATAGAACAGAAGTATTTTCTGCTTCTGTCTTCTAGATGAGATTGGAGATAATTGCTATAATTTCTTCCTTACATGTTTGGTAGAAATTACCATTAACCGCTCTGTGCCTGATGTTCTCTGTTTCGGAAGATTATTAATTATTGGTTCAATTTCTTTAATAGACATAGGCCTCTTCAGATTGTCTATCTTTCTGTGTATTTTGACAGATGCGCCTATCAAGGAATTGATCCATTTAATCTAGGTTATCACATCTGTGGGCATAGAGTTCATAATTCTAATGTGTGTTTTCCCAGTACCGTTGAGCAGTTCTCTAATTCTCACTGGACAGTGACCAGTGTCCCACAAATTTAACTCAATTCTGATACTGTCTGTCTAACTAGAAATAGTGTCAGATCCCACAGGTTTAGGGCTCAGTCCCGTAAGACTGCCCTTTCTCCACTTCGGATGCTAGTCAAAGTCCAGGATATGTCCTATGTTTCATATTGATTGGCTGTAAATTGGAGGTTTCCATGATCCCATCAAGATTATTGAGCCATTTTAATCTTCATATAATATCCTTTTAATGACCATGAGATCCGTAGTGATATTCTCTCTTTCATTTCTGATATTAGTAGTTTGTATCTTCCTTCCTTTCTTTTTTTCTTTTCAACCATCTGTCAATTTTATTGATATTTTCAAAGAACCAACTTTTGGTTGTATGGATTTTCCTCTGTTTTCTGTTTGCAATTTCACTGATTTCTGCTGTACTTCTTTTCATCTGCTTACTTTGGATTTAATTCGTTCTCCTGGTTTCCTAAAGCAGAAGCTTATGTTAGCGATTTTATTTTTATTTTATTTTTTATTTTTTTAAAATATTTTATTTATTTATTTGTCTGTTTGTTTGAAAGAGAGCAAGAGAGGGAGAGAGAGCACAGAGTAAAAGGGAGAGGGAGAAACAGGCTCCCTATGGAGCAGGGAGACCGATGCGCGGCTCTATCCCCGGACCCCGGGATCTGAGCCAAAGCCAGATGCCCAACCAACTGAGCCACCAGGTGCCCCTATGTTAGTGATTTTAGATTTTCTTTTCTAATGTATGCACTCAAAGCTATGAATTCCCAGTAAGCACTGATTTCAACTATATCCTACAATTTCTTTCTTTCTTTCTTCTTCTTTTTTTTAATGAAGTTAGCTCCATGCCCAGTGTGGAGCCCAGCACAGGACTTTAACTCACAACCCTGAGTTTGAGCTCTGAGCTGATATCATGAGTCAGATACTTAACCACCTGAGCCACCCAGGGGCCCCTGTCCTACAAGTTTTTTTATGTTGTACTTTCATTTTTGTTTAGTTCAAAATATTAAAAAATTTCTCTTGAGCTTTCTTTCTTCACCCATGTATTATTTAGAAGCCTGTTTTTTAATCTCCATATATTTTGTGATTTTCCAACTATTTTTTTGTTATTGATTTTTTTTAAAAATTTTATTTATTTATTTGACAGACAGAAATCACAAGTAGGCAGAGAGGCAGGCAGAGAGAGAGGAGGAAGCAGGCTCCCCACAGAGCAGAGAGCCCGATGTGGGGCTTGATCCCAGGACCCTGGAATCAGGACCTGAGCCGAAGGCAGAGGCTTTAACCCACTGAGCCACCAAGGCACCCCTATTACTAATTTTTTGTTTAATCCCATTGTGGTCTATAAGCAGACATTGTAAGATTTCTAGTCTTTTGCATTTACTGTGGTGTGTTTTATGGCTGTGTGATGTATTTTGGTATTTCATGTGAGCTTGAGAAGAATGTGTCTTCTGCTGTTGTTGGATAAAATAGTCTATAGATGACAGTTATATCCAGTTGAGTGATGGTGTTGAGTTCATCTATGTCCTTAGTGATTTTCTGCCTTCTGGATTTGTCCTTCCCTTCCTCCCTCCCTTCCTGCCTCCCTCCCTCCCTTCCTCTTTCTCTCAAAGATTTTGTCTGTCTGTCTATCTATGTATTTATCTATTTGACAGAGAGGGGGAGGGCGCGTGCACACATGCAAGCACAAGCAGGCAGAGTGGCGGGCAGAGGGAGAGAGAGAAGCAGGCTTCTCATGAAGAGAGGAGCCCAACACAGGGCTTGATCCCAGGACCCCAGGATCATAACCTGAGCCACCTAGGTGCCCCTATATTTGCAGTTCTGTTACTTTCTGACACTGTTATTTTGACATTCTGTAGTTAGGCATGTACGTATTAAGGATTGTTACATCTTTTTGTAGAATTAACCCCTTTACTTTACGTAATGCCTCTATTCCTGAAAACTTGCCTTGCTCCAAAATCTGCTCTGTCTGAAATTAATATAGCTATTCCCCACTTTCTTTTAATTGGTGTTGGCATTGTTATCTTTCTCCATCTCTTTACTTTTAATGTATGTCTTTATATTTAAAGTGAGTTTCCTCTAGACAACATAGAATTGCATTTTGTGTTTTGATCACTCCAGCAATATTTGTATTTAGACCACTGATGTTTAAACTGATTATTGATATTGTTGGATTAATATCTACCATATCTGTTACAGTTTTCTAGTTGTAACCCTTGTTCTTTATTCCTATTTTTTCTTCCACTCTTTTTTTTTCTTTCATGCTTTTAATGGAGCATTTCATACGATTCAGTCTTTTTTCTTTTGTAGCATATTAATTATATTTCTGTTTTTGTTATTTTTAATGGTTGCCCTAGAGTCTGCAATGTACATTTAGAAGTAGTCCAAATCCACTTTCAAATAACATTATACCACTTCATTGGTAGTGCAGGCAAGTGAAATGAATAACAAAATATTCCTAGTTCTTCTCTCCTGTTCCTGAGATCCTTGCTGTCATTTATTTTGCTTACGTGGAAACTCACAACTCCTATATCATTTTCTTCTCTCTGAAGGACTTTTTTTTTTAACATTTTTTTTTTGCAAGGTCCATTTGTTGGCAACAAATTTCCTTAATGGTTTTTTGTTTGAGAAAGTCTTTATTTCTTCTTTCCTTTTAAAGAGTAATTTCACAGGGTACATAATAGGTTGGTGGTTATTTTCGCTCAACACTATTTCACTACATTTCCTCCTTGGTTGCATGCATTCTGAGATGTCAGATGTAATTCTTATGTTTGTTATGGTATAGGTATGGTGGTGGTTCTTTTGCTGGCTTTTTTCCCCCCATTTTTTTCTTTATCATTGATTTTTTGCAGTTTGAAAATGGTATACCTAGGTGTAGTTTTTTTTTTTTTTTTTTTTTTTTGGTACTTGTTGTGCTTGGTATTCTTGGAGCTCACCGGACCTGTGGTTTGATGTCTCCCACCAATTTGGGGCAATGTTGAGTTGTTTTTGCTTCAAGTATTCTGTTTCTTCTGTCCATTACTTTTTGTAATTTCCCGCAGTTCTTGGATAATCTGTTGCTGGGTTTTTGTTTTTGGGGTTTTTTACCCTCTGGTCATTTTTTTTTCCTTCGCTTTTCAGTTTTGGAAGTTCCTACTGATACATGTGCAAGTCCGGAGAGTCTTTAGCTGTGTTCTGTCTGCTGCTGAGTGCCTCACAGGTGTTCATTTTTGATCTCTAGTATTTCTTTATGATTCTTATTCTTATGATTCTTTTTTAGAATTTCCATTTCTGTGCTCACTTTCTTTATCTGTTCTTGCATGCTGTCTCCTATTTCCACTAGAGCTCTTAGCGTTATTAGTTATAGCTTCTAAAATTCCTGTCTGATAACTCCAGCATTTCTGTCACGTGTGAATCTGGTTCTGATGCTTACTCTTCATATTGTGTTTTTTTGCCTTATAATGTGGCTTGCTGAAAGCTAGACATGATGTACTGATAAAAGAAACACCATCCTTCAAAAACAACAACAACAACAACAAAAACCCACCATCCTTTAATGGCATAATAGTAAGGCGTTAGATAGGAAGTGATATATAGTCTGGTGATTAAGTCTCAGTCTTTTATTTATTTATTTTTTAAAAGATTATTTATTTATTTATTTGATAGAGAGAGAGAGAGGGAGAGAGAGAGATCAAGTAGGCAGAGAGGCAGGCAGAGTGAGAGGGGGAAGCAGGCTTCCCGCCAAGCAGAGTGCTTGATGTGGGGCTTGATCCCAGGACCCTGAGACCTGACCTGAGCTGAAGGCAGAGGATCAACCCACTGAGCCACCCAGGCGCCCTGCTCTCAGTCTTTTAAAGTGAGCCTCTGCCCATAGGGTGTGAATTTCTCACATGCTTCTCAGTTTTTCCCCTCTCTTAGGTGGGAGAAGATGACTAGATGAGCTGAAGTTGGGTATTCCCCTTTTATATGGAAGGGTGGAGCAGGCTGGAGTTGGGTGGATTAATCTCTGGTAAAACCCTAATTGGTTAGGTGCTTAACAAGTTGCCTTGTTAAGAAGAGAATGCTCTGGTGTATCTCACAATAGTTATTGTCCTCCTCCCCTTGCTGAAAAATAGAAAGTTTTCTCTGATAATACCTTGAGATCCTGCTCATAAAAATAAAATTACAAAAATGTGGGAAATCCCCCATGTCTGGGCCCTTTTGGATTTTAGCTTCCAGAATTGTGCACACTTAGCCTCCAGCAGTTTGTCTGTTTCAGCTTAGATCTGTGGTACTGGTTGTTGGTGATATTCTGGTTATGGATTTCTGCTCTGTTAAATTGTTATTCCATCTGTCTATGTCTCTAATTTTGGGGACACCATTTGGCCTGTGACCTCACTTCAGAAGGATCTCAGGAGAGTTGTTTGTTTTTCATGGTATTCATCTTTTTCCTTGTTGGATGGAGTGGTAACTTCCAAGTTCCTTAAATGCTCTATTGGAAACTGGAAGTAATTCCTTGTTTTTGATGCTTATGTCTCAACTATGCTTTGTGTCACCTTGTCTAGAAAAAACTTTGCTTTATCTCCAGAAAGCAAATCTTCACTCATTTGCTCAGGTGGGTTGGGAAGAGATGGTTGCCAGAGCTCTTGAGTAAGGAAGGCAAATTAGGTACCTACCCTACACACTCCCAACAACGTTAATCTGTTCTAAATCCTCTTTCTTCTCTACTGTCAGCAGCAGGCATTTCCTTCTGCTACCAGTTCTTGACTTTTCCGAGAATTCAGTGGTGCAAAATAGGCTGGTTCTTAACGTTTCTTGTTACTACCAGTATATCATGCACCTTTGGGTCTTAGTAGGTACTGTATACCTGTTATAGTTTTTGACATAGTATTGCTGTTATTGCTCCTCATGTTTTCTTTATCCTTGTCTGTCTGCTCTAAAAAAAATCTTTTAATTTTTTTAAATAAAAAAGGGAGAGAGCTTAATGAAATGGTTGGGCTCCATCTGCGATACCTCTTTTGATGTTTTTAATTTGTTAAGTTTTTGTTTTTTTTTTTTTTTTTTTTAGATTTTATCCATTTGTTTGACAGAGATCACAGGCAGGCAGAGAAGCAGGCAAAGAGAAGGGGAAGCAGGCTCCCTCCTGAGCAGAGTGCCTGATGTGAGGCTCGATCCCAGGACTCTGGGATGATGACCTGAGCAGAAGGCAGAGGCTTTAACCCACTGAGCCACCCAGGTGCCCCTGTTAAGTTTTTATTTAATGGAAAATACTCAGTTAAAGCTTAGTTTCTTTTCATTTTCCTCCTTTCCCATGTCACACATGAAAATCAACAAAATCATATAATTAGTTAATTACCGGAATCATTTTGGCAGAGATTTGTGCCTTGTCATGGTTCTTCATTGGCAGGTAAAGTTAAGAATTACTTGATAGTGGAAGTATTTCTTATTTTAATCTTTCTTCGTGGGGAAGGGAATAGACCTGTATGTAGTTTCTTGTTTTTGTTTTTTTTATAAATAAGTATCAATGGCCTATTTCTCTTTTTTAAGGTTTTATTTATTTGTTTATTTATTTGAGGGGAGTGCAGGGGGAGGAGCAGAGGGAGAGGGACAAGCAGACTCTGCACTGAGTGGGGAATTAGGCATGGGGCTCAATGTTAGGGCCCTGAATCAAGACCTGAGCCGAAATCAAGAGTGAGATGATTAACCAGCTGAGCCACCCAGGTGTCCCATCAGTGGCATATTTCTTTTTATCCCTTTCTAAAGGTTTTTTAATTTTTATTTTTAAAAATTTTTTGTTTTAATTCAACTTAGTTAACATATAATATATTATTAGTTTCAGGGGTAGAATTTTGTTGCTCATCAGTTGCGTATAACACCCAGTGCTCATTACATCAAGTGCCCTCTTTAAATGACCATCACCCACTGACCCCATCCCCCACCTCATCACCAGCAGCTCTCAGTTTCTTTCCTAAAGTTACGTCTCTTATAGTTTGCCTCCGTCTGTTTTCATCTTTTTTTTTTTTTTACTTTCCCTTCCCTTCTATGTTCATCTGTTTCTTTTTTTTTTGTTTTGTTTTTTGCTTTTTGTTTTTTTTCCTTAAATTCCAGGGCTATTTCTTAATATTAAGTAATAAGCATCTGAAATATGTATGGGGAAAATTATTTTAATAGGTGGTAAATGTGCCCCTACCCCCATTTGAAGATGTTCTTGACCATCTCATTAAACAGGCTGCTGGCAACTATTCTGATTTCTTATCACAATTTAGTCATTTAAATGTAATTATTTACCTCTTAAAGATTTTCAAAAATAATGTTTCTGCAATTTCTTTTCATAATACACAGAGAAAGCAACCAGTGAGATGAATACTGCTGAGGATTGGGGCCTCATTTTGGATATTTGTGATAAAGTCGGTCAATCTCGAACTGGGTAAGTGTTGCAAAGTTTCAGAGGAGCTTTATTGATTCTCTTTTATTAACATGAATAAAATGAGAGTAAGAAGGTAAAGTATATTACAATTACAATTTAGTTTAAAAAGGGACTTCTTTGCTAGCAAGATTTGAGGAATCATTCCATTTAAATTACTCTCAGTAACCAATCAGGGTAACATGACTGGTAACAATGTTGATATTTTAATTAAACCCTTGTCCAGAGTTGCTTCCCAAAGTCTAGCTTTTTCCACTGACTTTTAAAACCATTAGTGATTTCTCAGTTAAGTGATTTCTCAAGTTTCATGGTTATTTTTCAGTTCTTCATTGTCATTTCTGCAGTATTCTACCTAACCAGTAACTATAGAAAGACAGTTCAGGACAATATAATCTTAAACTTTTTGGCGTAAATCTTTTTGTTCATACAGAGCTTTCAATACAGCAAGTTGATTAACTGGTATACAGATTAATAATTTCCTTAATTCCTGGGTTAATAACATCTGATTTTAGCAGCCTCATTTACCCTTTTGTGCCATAGAAATACTGTCTAATTTGTGTACTTCCCTGTGAAAAATGTTAGAGAACACTGCTGTGTTACGCTTGATTCTTCTTCTTTTTTTTTTTTTTTTTTAAGATTTTGTTTTTAAGCAACTTCTATATCTAACATGGGGCTCCAACATGGGGCTTGAACTTCTAACCCCGAGATCAAGAGTTGCATGCTTCACCATCTGAGTCAGCCAGGCGCCCCATACTTGATTCTTGTGGTGCTAATCTTAACCCTCTGATGATGCTTTCTTTGACTCTCCTTCCTCCTAAACATAGGAAGTTCCTTAAACTTCCTTTGATCCTTTCTTTTTTCCTCTAATACTTTTTTCTTTTCTAGTACATTCTTTTTTTTTTTTTTTTAAATCTTACGACTTATGCATATCTTTATATGGGTGACATCTGTATTTTCAGCTCTGATTTTTCTCATTGTAGCAGTAGTCTTGGGAACACATCTTTATTTCTGGGTATCATACTATATAAGCTTTGATCTCACCATGTAGAAACCTGAAGTCAGGTCAGGTCTCTTTTTGCTTTAAACCTGCTTTCCCTCTTTTGTTCCCTATCTCTGTTAATGACAAGATTATTTAATTTGCACTTGAAACCTCAGAGTCACCTCCACATTAATACTGTTGCTAAATTCTGTCAGTCTGCCTCCAAAATATCTCGCAGACTGTTGATATTATAAAGTCTTCTCAGTTAACTTCTTGAACCTGGCCAAACCAGGCAAGGGTCGTTTGTGTTCAGGGGTCTTTCTGCCCCTTCAGTCAAGCCCTTTTTGTAACATGCAGCCCTTTTTAGGTTCCCCAAAATGTGGCCTCCAAATGTGGCCTCATCCATCCCCTTTGTTGTTTCTACATTTTAGTGTACTGAGTCTTTCTCTTTCTGACCCTGTTAGTTCCTTAATTTAATTGGAATTTGAGTAGCTACTGTGTATCTTTTCCTATTTCTCTATTTCTGTTGGTCCCACTTTACTTGAGACATTCCTTACCATGGCTAGACTATTGAATTAACCTCCTGGTGTTTCTTTCCATTTCTTTCCTATCCACTTCTTATATCCAGTTGCCCTATAACAGCTCTGACCATATTACTACCCTGCCTTCTGCAGTGAGTTGTCTGTCCTCCCTCTAGGCATCTGACTGATTTATTTTTCATTTATTTTTCCTCTAAGTACCATTTTTTTCAACAAAAGCCTTTCAGTTGCTAGTGCTTTTCTACCTCAGTTTATGCTTTTGGTCATTGTATTCCTTTAGTGTGAAGTATTTTATTCTCCCATTTTCTGTCTCTGTTTTCTCATTATCTTTCCAGGCCCAATATACATATCATTTCTTCCACAAAGCTTTCTTTATCCCCTTTACAGCAAATCATATTATGGTCATGTGAATCCTCAAAGCACTGTATCAAAATCATTCTTACTTGTATTTTGTTGTGTGTTATAGTAGGTTTATGTCTATGTGATAGACTTAGATTTGTAGAATGAAAAGGTCCATGAATTTTTGTTGTGCAGTTTAGTGGTAGTTTAGTTTAGTTTAGTAGTCGAGAGCATGGGACTCTGGATTGAGACTGCCTGGGTTCACATCTTAGCTCTGACCGCTTTGCTGTGTCACACTGGGTATCTTATCTTCCTCATTTGCTATGTAGGAATAAAAATAGTGTCTTCCTCACAGGGGCTTATTATCAGTGTGAGATTAGTTAACATATATAAAGTGTTCACAGTAGTATCTGGCACATGGTTAAATGGGTGCAACTTAACCTCTTTTTGATTGAAGTTCAATTTTGTGACAATTTGGCTGTTAAGGATTAGGTATCAAAAAAAAAAAAGGATTAGGTATCAACCCAATTCCATCCAACTATATTTTGGAAATAAAACGTTCATCTAGCATTCCAGTTACAGTGTCCCTCCTCTCTTCACTCTGTCAGTTTTCTTTTCATCTTTACATTGGTAAAGTTAAATTTGGTATTCATTTTGTAGATACTTTTTATAATGATTTGTTGCTTGAAATGCAAAGATAAACTCCCTTTCATTACTAGAAATATTCCATATTTTTCAGTTAAAAAATTTATAATCATCTGAAATTCTGCATAATGTACAGTGAAGATGAAGAGTTCAGTTTGTTTTTCTTCATGTTAACAGTTATTTTACTAGCAACATTTGTTATTTTTTTCCTTATTTTTTCTTACAATGAGAATTAAAATCTACTCTCTTAGCAACTTTAAAGTTATAATAAAATATTGTAAGTATACTGTCCATGGTGTACATTATATTCCCAGAATTTACGTAAAGCTGGAAGTTTTTACCTTTTGACCCCCTTCACCCACTTCACCTCACCCCATCCCCCACCTCTGGCAACCATCAACCCCACTATTCTGTGAGTTCAGTTTTATTAGATGCCAGGTGTGTGTGAAATCGTACATTTGTCTTTATCTGTATGAGTTATTTCACTTAGCATAATGCCCTCAAGGTCCATCCAGTATTGGCCTCATATATTTAAAATGACCTAATTTGTAGCTTTAAAAAACTTTCCCATTTTTTTAAGATTTATCTATTTATTTGAGAGTGAAAGAGAGAGGGAAAGGGGGTGGGGCAGGGCACAGGAAGAGGAAGACAGAGAACCAAGCCAACTCTACATCGAGTGTGGATCCTGATGTGGGGCTTGATCTCACTACTCTTGAGGTCAGACCTGAGCTGAAACCATGAGTCAGACATTTAACTGACTTTGCCTCCCAGGCACCGTCCCCCCTCCATTTGTCTGTTTTTTATCTAGAATCAATAGGTTGTATTGATAGTATCTATTTATTTAGATCAGTACATGATTTTTTTTTTTTCAAATTTATTTTAGACTGTATACTTCTTATCAGTATGTTCCTTATTATTTCAGTTACTTTTGGGAGTTTTAATTGATGTTATGCTAAGTTTATGAATTAGGAAGGATTTTCAACTTTGATGATCTAAATAATGAGGTATAGTTCTTTTTGTCCTTTTAAATAATGTTTTTTCCTTTTCTCTTTTCTTCCTTTTCCCCTTCCACTTATTTTTCCTCCCTTTATATTTATTGTCTTTAGTTCCTTTAAATTATTAAGTTAATTTCTAAGCATTTATTTGTTTATATAAATGCAGTCTCTTGCCATAGCTCTTGTTAATAAAGAATTGTTTGGAAAGGAGTAAATAATAATTGAGACACTATTCTAATATTACTGAGCTTTTAAAAAATAACAGTTGTGTTAGGTATTCTCAGATCAACTTAGTAGTAGAAAATTATGAAGGTGCTTTTCAGGTGAACAGTAAACTGTGGGATATTTATGGTGGTGTTCGTAATATTTCTTTTGTTTGCTTATTTATTTTTATTGTGGTAAAATATATATAGAATAAAATTTATGACTTTAAACATTTTGTGGCATGTTTGTGACATTGAGTACATTCACACTGTGGTGGGGTTATCATCAGAAGTTATCACTTCTAGTACTTTTCATCATCCCCAACTAAAACTCTGCTTACTAGACAACTCCTTACCACCCCACCCCCCCGCCAGCATCTGGTAACCACTCATAGTTTGTTTCTAATCTTTGATCATTTTGTAATTAGTTTATATAGAGAACTTGCGGAGATTTGGTTTGTGTTTTCTAGGAACCTACATACATATGTTTAGTTATGGGTTGCTGATGGTAGCATAAGAATATTGAACATTACTTTAGGTTGTCAGTGAGGTATTCTAGGTACCTGGTGTGCTTTAGAGAAGACTGAGAAATGCCCTTGGTGTGAGAGGGTATTCTTGAAACCATACCCATGTGATGTGTATTTTCCTGAAACAGATTTGGGTAGGGTAGGTTGAAGTAGAGGGAAGTTATAGATTGGAATGCATTTCATAAAGTTATTTGTGTACTAGGCAGCAATGTAGATTTTTTTAAAAAAAGATTGCCATTTGGTTTTAATCTAATTTTATAAAATGTACAAATCCATTTAAGTAGGTGGATTTGGAGATTGTGGAGGCAACTTGAGGAAAAGCTTTTCTTTTTCTGTAAGCTTTGATATTTTTATCAAAATGATTTGTAACTATCAGTATATTGTGGAATTATTTAGTGCATAAATAAAATAATTTTTGTCAAGCTTTTCTTACTCTGACCCTCCAGATTGTTTTGGCCTTTTCTTCTTCTTTTTTTTGTAAGCATCATCTATTTTAGAGTTGTAGCTTGGAAAATATTCTCAAGTTTTAAAGGGAAGAAAAAGAGCCATTATTGTGAAATTTTATTTAGTCAGAACTGTGACCCAGAAACATGGCTTCCAGTGTTTTGAAAAACGTTCCTTTAATTCTTTCTCTTTTTTAAAAGTTTTATTGTTCTGTTCTTTAAACCATGTGCACATATGTGTGAGTGTATTTATATTTGTTGATTTCAAGAAATGCTTATATAAAATATGTACTTTTTTGACTTAAATATAGATTTATATTTACATGGCTCAAAAATTAAAACAGCTTGAAAAGATGAACATGGACAAGTCTAACTCCTATCCCTGTTTTTCTCTCCCATCCTCTATAGATAACTGCTTTTGTTCCTTTTGTATCTTTGCATTCTTTCTTCACAGAAATATGAATTTATTTTCCATTCATATATAATAAGCATATTATATACAGGGTAATTAGTTAATTCATTAATATATCCTGATAGCCTTAGAAATACATTTCTTTTAATGTCTGTTAGCAGTGCACTGGTTGTTAAATTGACAAATTTAGAAATCACTTTCTAGCTTAACATGAGTTTTTGATTAGTAGCATGTAGAATATTACCACACTTAAATAATAATTATTAACTAAAATCATTTACTTAATAACTACAAATAACTATATCAGTCTCAGGAAACTTAGCAGATGTCGTTACTATTTGCTTCATATAGGTTAGAGATTTTTTTCTGAGCCTGAAATGTTTGAATATGCTGGACTTGAAACTATAAAGAACATTCTGAAAATTTTTTCTGACTTCCTAGGATATTCACATGACTTTTACTGTGCAATTCCAGTGTATGAGTAAGTACTGAAAAATGCCTAGCCAATGAGGTCATCTGATGGACTGAAAAGTCTGTTTGTTTAGAATCAAGAGAACTTTGAATATGATGGTAACAGTTTTCTTTAACATGTCTTCACATAATGAATAGCCTTTGTTAGTTTTAATTGATTTGCTTATATTCTCATGTGAAAAATAAATGTGAGGGTAGGTGTTGATTATCCATAATAAGCTAAAATTAAAGTTTTCTAATTGACATCTAGATTAATTTTTGCTATTATTTTATAGCTGTCCTGTCTTTGCTTAGCTTTGGACAGAGATATAGTTGGCTGAATGTGGAAAACATGATGTAACTTTTTTCTTTACTTGGTTAAGGGATCTATTTAGGTGGTAAATCTTTGATTTATTCCTGTAGAACTAGAAGGATAATGGTAGTCATTACTGACATTTTGTCAAAAATACAAATATAAACCTTTGGAAAAGATTTGGCTAAAAATGCTTTTCATTTTATCTGTCTTGTCTTGAACTTGGGCTGTAACTATTTCTGTTTTTCAACTGGAGTTTAAAAGAATATTTCCAGATTTTTTTTTTAAAAGGAAAAGTAGTCTTTTACTCAGCCATCTTCAGTCAGGTAGAGAAACACATCTCTTCCAATTGTAATTGTATCTTCAACTTATAGGCCTTAATTTTTAGTCTTTCAAGTGCTCTTTTAAAAATAATAGCCAACATTTATTGATGGTTTATTATTTTCCAGGTCTTGTTTAAGGTCCTTAGAAACATATTTGTAATTATCATAGCAGCTCTAGGTAGTATAGGTTTTTCCAGTTTACAAATGGAATCTAATTCATTTTTAGGATTAAATATAATTTAAATTAGGGGAAATCCCAACGGGAGTAAAATTAAAGGATTTTTTGTAAAGCGTGATCTTGATTTTCACGTCTCTTTTACTTTTTACATTGTGGACTTATTTTTAGTTAGTTTCATTCTCTCTGCATCAGTCATTTTTTCTTTTTTCTTTTTTTTAAAGATTTTATCTATTTGACAGAGAGAGACACAGCGAGAGAGGGAACACAGCAGGGGGAATGGGAGAGGGAAAAGCAGGCTTCCCGCTGAGCAGGGAGACCCATGTGGGGCTCAGTTCCAGGACCCTGCAATCATGACCTGAGCCGAAGGCAGATGCTTAACGACTGAGCCATCAGGCACCCCAGTCATTTTTTCTTTTATTTGACAAAACAGTACTGGCTGGGTATCATGTTTTGTGTATGTGGTGGTAAATAAGACAACAAAGCCTTTGACATCAGCTGTGGTGACAGTCTACTAGAAGTAGAAATAAACAAGTAGACAGATAACAAGCTACGAAGATAGTGATCAGAGTGCTTTAGTGGAGAATAGAAGGGGAGACCTACTTAGATGTTGTAGGGAAGGACTAGTTTGAAGGGATAACATTTATGATTTTAAAGTTGAGAAGAACCTAAGAGCTGAAAGCAGGTCCGGGGCAGAGGAAATAACATCTACACGAATCCTGCAAGATTAACAATGCTTGGTGCTGGGACTGGGACCTTCAAAGATGCAGAGTAGCTGGAACATAGGTGAGTTGCTCTTAATGAGCATAAGAGTGTAAGAGAGTGAGTGAGTTAGAAAAGTAGAAGTGGTAGTTGGAATGCTTGAAATTGAGGTTATAGAGGGTTTTCACTTACTGGTAATGGCATGGTTCAGGATGTGGCCATGACAGTTAATAGTGGGATAGCAGTTGAAAAGCCAAGATGTTAGGAACATCACTTATATAGTAATAAATTAGTATTTCTGAGAATTAAGACAAGAGCAATGTTGGAGAGGGTGACAGTGAGCCAGGAGTTAAAATCATTGATGGATGAAGGGGTAATTGAGGTGTTTCTTGCTTTTTTGTTTTTGTTGTTATTTTGTTTTTTTAGAGAGAGAAAAAGAGGGAGAGGCAGAGGGAGAAGGAGAGATATAATCTCAATCCATGCCTAGCGTGGAGCCCAACATGGTGCCTGATTCCACAACCTGATGATCATGACTGAACCCAAATCAAGAGTTGGACACTTAACCGACTGAGCTACCCAGAAATCCCACTTGAGGTTTTTTAAATAAATGCAGTAAGAAGATAGTCTGGCCTGATGGGAATTGGATTGTTTTAGGGAAGAGGATGAGAGAATGATTGGAAAGTAGTAAAGGGGCAAAGAAGACCCATATCTTGTACCTACCTATAGAGTGGGAGTAGTATCCTCCCTGGAAGATAGTGGAGAGCCAGATTTCTGTAGCGCCAAAGAATTGAGGATTGGAGCTTTTGTTGATAGTGGACTATGAATTCTACACAGTGGGGAGGTTTCAGAAGGTGAAAAGTAATGCATATGTAGAGCTGATTAATGGTGGATAGTCTGGAGCTTTTCATAGGGACTGGTATAAATAGAAACAATAGGCACGTGTTCTCAAATTCTCAATCTTTGGATAGTAGAGAAAGTTGGGTGCCCAAGACTTCCTCCTGACCTTTGCAGATGGAACCTTGGAAGTCTAGGAAGGAGTGGTTGGGGCTCTCTTTTGACCCTGTCCATACAGGTGAAGGGGCTCCTCTTTGTTTTTGTTTTTGTTTTTGTTTTTGTTTTGTTTGTTTGTTTTCTAAAGATTTATTTGTGTGTGAGAGAGAGAGAGAGAGAGCATATGCGGGGTGGAAGGGGGGTGGCAGGGAAGGGCAGAGGAAGAGAGAATCTTAAGCAGATTCTGTGCTTAGCGCAGAGCTGGACTCAGGGCATAGCCCTGAGATCACAACTTGAGCCAAAACCAGGAGTCAGCCATTTAACTTACTGCACCACCCAGGTGTCCCAGTCTTTGTTATTGTTTTTTTTTTAAAGTGTTTATTTTAATTCCAGTTAGTTAACATATAGTGGTGTATTTATTTCAGATGTGCAGTATAATAATTCAGCACTTCCATACATCACGCTGGGCTCATCATTGGGTAGTCTTACATTGAATCAAAGGCTCTTACCCTTTGCAAGATTAAACATCGTTTTCTATGTTTAAGAGATTTTTGTTTCCTTTTCTGTGAACTGTATGTATCCTTTCATTTCTTGTAGTCCTTGATATATTAGGGGCATACTTGTCTATAATTTGAGTTTGTGTGTATGTGTGTGTGTGTGTGTATTACATTATTCTTTTTGCTTTGTTGTTTTTCCATTTAGAAGTTTAAAATTTTTATATAGGTAAATTCATCAGTCTTTTCTTCTGATTTGTAGAATTTTGAATTGTACAGGACTTACCCTCTCCAAGGGTTTAGTCGGATTAACTCATTTTCTCTTTATGGTTTCATTTTTTTGTTTCATAATTAGTAGACTTTGAAATACAGTTTTAGATTTATAGAAAAATTGAGCAGACAGTATAAAGAATTCTGTATACCCACCCTACCGCTCACATACTGCTATCCTTATTAATATCTTGTATTGTGTGGTACATGTGTTAATAAGTAATGAACCAATATTGATACACTATTATTAACTGAAATCCGTTGTTCCCATTAAAACTTATTTTGTGCTGTACAGTTTTATGGATTTTGACAAGCCTTTAATGATAAGTATCTATCATTATAGTATCACACAGAATAGCTTCACCATTTTAAGAATGTTCTTTGCTCCACATACTCATTCTTCTCCTCCCTCTCTTTTAACCTCTAACAACCATTGTTTGTTTTTTTATATCTTCTTTAATGTTGCCTTTATCAAAATGTTGTATAATTAAGATCCTGTATATAGCCTTTTCAGATTGTCTTCGCTTAACACAGAATGCCTTTTACTTAGCAAAATGCCTTTAAGCTTCATATGTGTCCTTTCATGGCTTGATACTTCATTTCTTTTTATTTCTGAATAATATTCCAGTATATTCCAGTATATTCCAGTACTATAGTTTGTTTATTCATCCACCTATTGAAGGACATCTAGATTCCAGTCAGGTTTTGGTAACTGTGAGTAGAGCTGCTATGAAATACATTTCGTGTACAGGTTTTGCGTGTGTGGACTTAGGCTTTCAACTCATTTGGGTAAATACCTAGGAACATGTTTGCTGGATCATTTGGAAGACTATGGTTAGCTTTGTGAGAAATTGCCAAACTGTTTCCTAATGTCTCTGTACCTGTGGCTACAGTTTTTACATTTAAATCTTTGCTCTATTTGGAATATCCTCTTACATAGTATGAGGTGTGGCTCTAACTTTATTCTTTTCTGTCTTGCTACCCAAAATTCCAGTGACATTTATGGAGTAATCCATCTTTTTCTTTTTTGATTTGAAATACTGCCTTTATATATTACACTCCTGTATGTATTACCCTATGTATTTTTGAACTTTATCTTTTGTCCTATTTGTATGTGTATATACATGTGCTGCTTCCGCATGGTTTCAGTTTTTCTAAATACTCCTTTCCCTTCCTACTATCCCCATATAAACATTGGGATTGGCTTGCCTAGTCTAAAAACAACTATTTCTTTTTAAATTGGCTTAGTTTTGGGGGTACCTGGGTGGCTCAGTGGGTTAAAGCCTCTGTCTTCGGCTCAGGTCATGATCTCAGGGTCCTGGAATCGAGCCCCACGTCGGGCTCTCTGCTCAGCAGGGAGCTTGCCTCCCCCCTCTCTCTCTGCCTGCCTCTCTGCCTACTTGTGATCTCTGTCAAATAAATAAAATCTTTAAAAAAACTAAATTGGCTTAGTTTTAAATTAATAAGTTGTTTTTATGATATTAAATCTTCCTATCCAAGAACATAGCATATCTTTGCATCTTTTAGTACTGTTGAATTTTTTCTCTTAGAAGTCTTGAATATTTTTGGTAAAGTTTCTTATGAGGTATTTTTTCCTTTTTCCCGCATTTAAGTGAAGTCTTTCTTTAACTGGTTGTTTGATAGGAATTTTCTTTTTTTTTATCAGTGGACTGTACTATATAACATCTGTGTATTCCTGAAGGGGGAAATTGAGAAGATGATTCAGGAGACATTGGGGTTAGTAGTTAGGGTAGGATTGTGATTCAGTCTCATTTTTTCATCTGTACTTGCCCTAGACAGTGATTTTACTTTTGTATTTTATTACAATTTTTAAAACACAATATATTTTATAGCTAGGACCTATAGAGTCCTAGTGACTATAGAGATCCTTTCAAAGATAAGGAAATTAATGCTCGGAGATTTTAATGTGACTTTCCAAAAGTAGTAACAGAGGTAAAATTTAAATTTAGGTTTTTACTCTCAAGCTTACATTTTTGCCTCACTTTTCAGTGCTGCATTCTTAAGTGCCTATAATGAACAATTATTTGAAAGTTAAAAATCATAAATCAAGACATTCCAATTTGATATTGAAGTTTTGAGTGATTCTTCTCTTTCCCATGCATAAATCACATTGTGTTGTGCTTGACAGATATATACCTTAGTGTTAACATAGTCTAGGAAACTCAAAGTATCACTATATTGAATTTAAGTATGTAGTAACTATTATTCATTCTTCCATCAATCCTCAGTGTTTAGTTTACCTACTTTCCTGCTGAAGTCTTTTGGAATCATGAACTTGTTCTTTAAATGCCAAATAACATCATTTGTGTACTTTATTCATGTACTGTATTCATGTACCATTTCATCTCAGGAGAAACACCTACTTTATTACTGTTTTTTTCTGTTTTTCTTTAATATTTGCTATAGTTTAAGGAAAATGTCCTATTATTTTTTTTTGTCAGGTTCCATGAGGGGGATAATGAAGAAAGTGGTATCCTCATTTTGAAGTTAATTGATCTAAGATCATTGATTTAGTAGTAGATACAGTAGTTAGAATTCAAATTTACTGTCTTTTTAGTGGTAATGATTTCCTTAAGGATGTAAAAGCTTATCACAGTTGTTTGTTTGTTTTTTTAAGATTATTTATTTATTTATTTGTCAGAGAGAGAGAGAGGGAGCGAGCACGTGCGCACAAGTAGGCCGAGTGGCAAGCAGAGGCAGAGAGAGAGAAGCAGGCTCCCCATTGAGCAAGGAGCCCTATGCGGGACTCGATCCCTGGACCCTGGAATTATGACTCAAACCGAAGGCAGCCGCTTAACTGACTGAGCCACCCAGGTGTCCCAAATATTTGCAATAGTTTAAGGAAAATGGCCTATTATTTTTTTGTCAGGTTCCATGAGGGGGATAGCGAAGAAGGGGTATCCTCATTTTGAAAAGTTAATTGGGGGCGCCTGGGTGGCTCAGTGGGTTAAAGCCTCTGCCTTCGGCTCGGGTCATGATCCTAGGGTCTTGGGATCGAGCCCCACATCGGGCTCTCAGCTCCCCGGGGATCCTGCTTCCCGCTCTCTCTCTGTCTGCCTCTCTGCCTACTTGTGATCTCTGTCCGTCAAATAAATAAATTAAAAAAAAAAAAAAAGGTTAATTGATCTAGGTCATTGATTGATTTAGTAGTAGATACAGTAGTTAGAATTCAAATTGACTGTCTTTTTAGTGGTAATGATTTCCTTAAGGATGTAAAAGCTTATCACAATTTAACTTAATATATTTATGATACAAAAATACTTTTCAAATGAGAAATAGAGGAGTGAGACCTATTTGAAATGAGGGTTTTTAACAAAATTTTATAAAGCACAAGATGTCACAAGTCTTGACTCTTTTATCCAGCAGAATCATTTTATGTTTTTGGCTTTTTCCCTATGTATAAATGGAAAGACCTTTTCAGGGAGTCCCACTAGCTGGGAGACTAATGTTGAGGTATTTATCTGACATAACTGTACAGAAACATACTTGAAAGTAGGTAGACATTTATGAATAATGTAACAATTTTGGATATTTACTTGAGGCTATTTAAAGACATTTGAAATTTCATTATTTTTTGAAAAGAGAGTTGCAGGAATGCAAAATTAGTTTTACTTTTCCTTGATCCTTCTGGCTATAGATTTGAGCTGCATCATATGCATGTTTATCTTACTGAATTTAACTGTATTCTTTGTAGCCCCCTCAAATTGTATTTTTCCTAAAGACTTGTCCTAAAGACTTTTCCTAAAGACTTGTGTTTTCGTAAATGTTGTCTTTTTAGTGAGATATCATTTAGTGAGTTATGTGCTATCTCACCATTTTAGTTTTCATTTCTCTTAGAGTATGAATATCTCACTGCACTAAGTGTGATTCACTCAGTGTATGCATTTTTTTAAAACAACATGACCTGTATGAAATCTATTTTATTTTATGTATTTTTTTATTTATTTGACAGAGACAGTGAGAGAGGGAATAGAAGCAGGGGGAGTGGGAGTGGGAGAAGCAGTCTTCCCGCCCAGCAGGGAGCGCGATGTGGGGCTCAGTTCCAGGACCCTGGGATCATGACCTGAGCCGAAGGCAGACACTTAACGATTGAGCCACCCAGGTGCCTGAAAGCCTTTTTCTTCAATGGGTGCTCAAAGTAACAGTTTTGGTTTAATAATGGAAAAGTTGCCTATATTGAGCTTATTTGAGAGATGACGAAGTATGTTTTCTAATAGGTAACTCCCTAATAAAGAGAAATTGATAAACTGCAATTTTTGCCACTGCCCGGACTTTGGAAACACACCCCAGGAAATGGTACTGTTCCCTGATATTTTACAGTGGTGAGATTTGTGCTATGCTTGTTTTTCACATGGTAAGTTTAGAGCAGCAAAGTTATTTTGTAGTTGGAAAACTGGGAAAGATGAAAAATAATTTCCCTTTCCCTGTTCTTGTCCCTGACCCTGGTCTTTTTGTTTGCATGTCTCAAGAAAAAGAAAAGAGAGGATATGTCTTAAAAATTTTTTAAATACAAAAATGGAGTTTTGAGAAGATTTTTAGAGAGACTGCCCTTTACAGAGGTGGGTGATGGGAATCACTGGTAGATTTTTCCTAATGCACATGCAGATTTTACCTTTAGCATGTGTTTTTACAAAATACTTTATGTTTATTACCATCATCAGTCTCTTACCACACATCCTGTGCTCCTCCCAGCATTAGTTAATCTGAATTTTTCCCTTATTATAATCCTATTGTAATTCTAAGACAAGATTTTATGAAAGCATGTACATTTTTCTCATAGAAAACTAACTCAGTGGAAGACATACAGGAGTTGGTAATAAATAGAGTTTTGTAAGGAGGAGTATTCATTTATTCTAAATACTAAGTATTGTACAACAGTGAAAAGTAGTGTTTTCCATATTTAGCTCGGTGACTTTTTATTCAGCATCGGCCATGTTGAAGACATTATTGTAGGCAACATTCACAATGAAAACATTTTATCAGCTTTGTGCAGTGGCAGTATCTTAGCCAAAGAGGTTTATCAGAGGCGCGATTATTGCTAATTGAAAACGTTTTATCTTATGTGCAGTGTCTAGGGAGTAGGGAGCCAAGGATGAACAACGTAGCCCTGGATCCTGTCTTCAGAAACCCTCAAGATGGGGAGATAAACAGTTAAGGCAGTTTTATTAAAATTTTATTTAAAAAGAAAGATGAAAAGAAAACCCAATTTTAAATTATACAAGTTAATAGTGTTTGAACAGCTGTCAGCACACTTTGTTAGAGGTGATTCTAGTTATCTATTGCTACATAACAAACCAACCTATGACTTAATGGCTTAAAAGAGCATTTATTATTATCTTCGCGGTTCTTTCGGTTAACAGTTGGGCACTTCTTGCTTGAGGTCTCTCGTGAACTTGTAACCTAATGGCTGGGACTGGAGTATCTGAAGGCCTGATTGGGATGGATGCTCAGTCTGGTTGGCAGCTGATGTCTGGCAGTCAGCTGGGATCTCAGCTGGAGCTATCAGTTGAAACATTTACCAAGGCCTATACATGTGGCTTGAATTTCTTTCTTTCTTTTTTTTTTTTTTAGATTTTATTTATTTAGTTGAGAGAGAGAGCGAGAGAGAGAGAGCATGCGAGGGGAAAGGTCAGAGGGAGAAGCAGACTCCCCATGGAGGTGGGAGCCCGATGTGGGACTCGATCCCAGGACCCCAGGATCATGACCTGAGCTGAAGGCAGACACTTAACCCACTGAGCCACCGAGGCGCCCTGTGGCTTGAGTTTCTTACAGAACAGTAGCTGGGATCCTAGAGGGAGCATTCTAGGAAATGTAGGTTTATTCTACATGTTTTTTATGAACTGCACATCTCAGAATATCACTTGTACTACATTCTGTGGGTCAAGCAAGTCACTGGAGTCAGTCCACATTTAAGAGGAGGGTTATTAAACTTTACCTCTTGATGGGAAGTGGCAAGTTCACTTTGTAGAAGAGCATGTGGAAAGGGAGTTATTTTTGTGGTTATCTTTGGAATATATAATATGCCACAGAGACCTGCTCTCTAAGTATTGAATGAGAACTTTGACCTAGATAACAAAACAATGAATATATCATTGGAACAAAACATTGGATTTTAGTAAACAAAATAGTAAATTCCATTTTTGATACTTGAGATACACAGTCTTTAGGAGGTTGAATGGCAAAATATGATGTAAGGATCCTTTACTGTTTTCATCTAACATGTGTTTATGACTTTTTGCATAGAAAATTGTTATTCTGTGTTGAGAGAGTTCTACCCATTTGTAGATATTTGTAAATAAGAACAGCTAACGTGTGAATACTGTTTGGATAGTCATAAAGACTTAGTTTCATGGTGACCTTTCATGGTTTTGTTTTATATGCATGACGTGGTAAAACTTAGCTTATGAAAATTCATAAAAGCCAAAGTGAAGATGATGGCATAACATTAGTTAAAGCATTATCAGCTGAGCTATTTGCTACCTGATAAATATTTTTTTTCACAGTGTCATTGTAATTTACATGGAGACAGTAATTCAGTGTGACAGTTTTGGTGACCAAAGTGGATTAATCATAAGGGTTGGTATCTTTTAGCGCTGATATAAACATAAGGCACTATATGTAGAGGGATCTTGCTTTCTGGGTACTTTTCCAGTAAGATGAATGAGCAAGAATGAAACGTTTTGTTAAGTTATTGTTAGATCAAAGGAGTGACTGTTGATGAAGCTCATTTAAAGACTATATCCTTTGCAGAATTGCCTTAAGAGCTTCAACTTCTGCAGTCTCACTGGAAAAGTTTTTGAATTGCAAAAGAAAGCACAGTAGCATGACTCTGTGATAATTGTGTCTGAAGATCAAGGAGCGTTCATGCCTTAATTTTCATTTACCTCTGAGCATGAGGTAGCTTAATTTTAGTAGTTGTAACTTCACATGGAAACCGAATGACTGAGAGTGGTATGATGGGAGACAAGTAGAGTAAAGAGGATTCGATAGAAAAGATGCCCCTCTTAAAGCTCAGCTTTCTTTGAGGCCCAAGGTAGTTCATTAAGGTGGATTGGAATAGTATTTGTGAATAATGAAATTGACTTTGATGCTTTAGTTCATCAGACCTGATATATGTCAAGGCAGCTCTGTACATCCTGAGAAGTCTGTTTCCTGGCCAGTCTGTGATTTGAGAAAAAAAATCATTAGAAGCCACAGCCACATGAAAGTACAGGTATCCTCTGTTTATGCCTCTTCATTCTTACTGAAGGACCTCCACTTGTACCTGTTTACCCTAACTAAAAGAAATTTGAGGGGAATCTTCATGTTTACAATGGCATTCAGTTTTTCTTTGAGCTATTTTAGAGATAGCACACACCTGGAGCAGCAAGACTAGCCCTGCTCAGCTCACCCTGGGGAGCTACACTCAATGTCTCAGCATCAAGCCGCCATAGCTTTGAATTGTGTCTGTGAGCATCTGCTTTATCTTGACTGACTTTGTGCATCCATTAGCAAGATGTGTCCTAAGGTATCAGAAAAGCCCAAGGGAGGTAATGTTTGGGGTCTGGGAATGCTAAAAACATTTTCCTTATAAATTAATGGTCATTGCCTCTTCCCTTTAGGCCATTTAGGCTTACCCACAAGTCTTTACAGGAATGCTGTACTCTTAGATACTTAGAGAATTATTTGCTGCCTCTTTTTTCTCACCCTTTTTCTGAACTACGTGTCTCAGATATATGCATAAAAAGCTGATTTTTGTGGATGGACATAGTTTTGGCCCTGTGACTAAACATATAGTTTGTCTTGGATAATCTCACTTTATGCCTCCTGTTCCTGAATTATGCCCAGTTAGCATCCCTTTCATTCTCAAAAAGGTACTTGTGTAGTTGATAAATTATACAGTCTCTACAGTCAACTTGAATTTTTCATTGAGGGGATAATAGCCTTAGTATACTTAGTTTAAATTTACGTGTAAAAAGAAAGAAGCCGAGGTATGGGTACCACGTAAGCTTTCTTGTACCAGAGCTAGGAAACATATTCAATACATATATGTATACATTCTGTTTACATGAATATTTTTGTATTTACTTTTATATTAACCATAGGTTTGTATTTAAAAAAATACAACTCTTGGGACACCTGGGTGGCTCAGTGGGTTAAAGCCTCTGCCTTTGGCTCAGGTCATAGTCTCAGGGTCCTGGGATCGAGCCCCGCATCGGGCTCCTTGCTCAGCGGGGAGCCTGCTTCTCCCTCTCCCTCTGTCTGCTTACTTGTAATCTCTCTCTGTCAAATAAATAAATAAAATCTTAAAAAAAAAAATACAACTCTTAAGCCTTTTTAGAAATAGTATTTTAGTCATAATCTTTCATTAAATTGTTTAATAATCAAGTGTGTATATATTATTTCACTTTCACCTTTGTGTTTTACTCACTATATTCCTCAGCACTTATAAGCATTCTACTTGGTTTTTTATGACATTATCCTTTTTATGATGTGATAGCCAAGTTTGTTTTGGTGCCAGAGTTATCTTTGCCTTGGTTTTTAAAATTGGCTATGGTAAAACATTTCAAGCAGTATAGAAATATATAAAAAGTAAAGGTTGCATTTCAATGCCCTTTCCTCACTTCGCTTTCCAAAAGTCTTCTGAGTTTGGAGTTCTTTCTTTAAAAAAATGAAAGTGGTTTATAAAAAATATGTCAGAAATCTAGTTTAAGCAACTATGAAGGATTACTTTCTATTAAGTTCATTTACTGAGCTGAATCATCTATGGATCATTATTTTTAATGGTTTTAATTTTAGCATTCAGATAATCCCTTTATATTTCACCTTTACTGGCACTTGAAATTATAATTCTGTGTTTTTATGTGTTGGCATGGTTTTCACAACTGCAAAAATTAGCATGAGGTCACAGATTCTGGCTCCTAAAATAAGTCCCACTATGAAAAAGGCAAAATGTAAATAATAGTATTATAGTATATTAATTCTTCAGTTTAATAATATTGCTGTCAGATACTTTTTTCTTTCTTTTTTTTTTTTTTAAAGATTTTATTTATTTATTTGACAGACAGAGATCACTAGTAGGCAGAGAGGCAGGCAGAGAGAGAGGAGAAAGCAGGCTCTCCACGGAGCGGAGAGTCCCACGCGGGGCTCGATTCCAGGACTCTGAGATCGTGACCTGAGCCGAAGGCAGAGGCTTTAACCCACTGAGCCACCCAGGCGCCCCACTTTTTTTTCTTTTAAATAGGCTCCATACCCTGTGTGGAGCCCAATGGGGGGCTTGAACTCATGACCTGGAGATCAAGACCTGAGCTGAGATCAAGAGTTGGAGGCTTAATTGACTGAGCCAGCTAAGTGACCCTCAGATAATATTAAGATCATACAAAATCAATAGAAAAAGAGCTGAATGAGAAGAGATAAATGCTTTGCATACAATAGGTAGTCAATAAATATAATTTAAAACTTTTTTTTTCTTTTTTCTCCATGCTCTTTAGGAGGAAAGCTTCCAATAGTCAATGAAACATTCTTAGAAACAAATTAGAAAAACAAATTAGAAAAAAAATTTTTATTTTAACTTTTCCCTATTAATAATGACTTTTTTAAAGTCACAGTGTTTAGTAGTTGTATTCCAGTTCTTAAAGACATTTTTTAGGATAATTATTCTTACTGTCCCATTTCTTCAGGGCTCATTGTAGTTCAAATCAGTTGATAAGGGCTTTTCTTTCGTGTATGTTTTCACTATCCATTTCCAAAACTCGCTCATCATCCCAAGTAGAAACTCTGTGTGCATTAAATAATAACTTCCCATTTCCTCTTCTTCCTTGCCACTGGTGACATTTACTTGTCAAGGCTTAATTCCGTGAATTTGCCTTTTTTAAGGACCTCATATAAATGGAATCATATAATATTTATCATTTTGATAATGTTTTATAATATTAAGTAAAACAAATGCCATTTCAATCTGGTGAATTAATATTTTGAGGCTTTCATCCTTTGCGTTGTGTGAATAGCTCCCAGCTTCCATCATCTTACTTCATTGCAAGGCAGTTCTATGGTCAGAACGTAGAGTATTGACTCAGCCACACCTGCGTTTGAATCTTTTTTGTACCAGTTACTACTTGCTTAGGTATCGTGGGCAAGGAATTGAACAACTGTAAGACTCCAGTTTATTGTGAATGTTTTGAAAATTGGATGAGTTCCTTAAGTAAAATTTTGAGAACCTAAACACATAGGTGTTCCATAGGTTATAGTTACTTGCTATTATTATTACTGCTATTTTATAGCGTCCCCACGAAATACATGTTTACACGTACATGGCCTGGTATTAAAAAATAAGTCTGTTTTACTAAGAAGTGACTTCTTCCCAATAAAATGCATTCCTTGTAAGTATACAGTTTGGTAATTTGATGAGATTAGCAAATATATATGCTATATTATAAGCATTACTTCACTCACAGTAGAGAGCATTTAATCACTTCCAAAAGTTCTGCTGTCCTAAGCAACTGTTGATCTGCATTTTGTTATAGATTAAATTTTCCTTTCCTAAAATTTCAGAAATAAATTGTGTAGTATGTAATTTTGTATCTAGTATAGAATATGTTTTGGAGCTAAGTCCAAGTTGTTATGTATATCACTACTTCTGTTTATTTCCGAGGGATATTCCATTGTATGACTATATTAGAATTTTTTTCTATCCATTTACCCATTGAGGTACATTTGCATTATATCCAGTTTTTAGCTGTTATGAAGAGAGCCACTGTGAGCATTCTTACACAGACTGCTTGATAGTGTGCTTTCATTTATTTAAGTGAAATTACGTTTCTGTGATTTCATTTGATGTAAGAGTTATTTAAATTGGTTAGATTTGTGTTTAGTTTTCAAACATTTGGGTACTTCTTAGTTATTTTGTTATTAATCTTTAGTTTAATTCTGTTGTGGTCAAAGAACGTATTTTGTGTGATTTTTAAGTTTGTCACCATTTGTTTTATAGTCTAGAATGTGATCTATCTTGGTGAATTTTCTATGCACTTGAAAATCATGTTTTCTACCATGTGTGAGTAGAATGTTCAAAAGGTCCAGATAGGTGGTAGTATTCAATTATTCTGTATCCATACTTCTTGTTTGTTTTACTTATGCTGTCACATTACTGAGAGGAGTATGTTGAAGTTCTAGGATACTAGACTTGTCAGTTTTTCCTTTCATTTCTGTATATGTATATGTATGTGTATATGTTTCTTTTATATATTTTGAAGTTCTCTTATGCATTAGAATTATGTTTTCTTTAGAGAAGTAACCCTTTCATTATTATGAAATGTCTCTTTTTATCTCTGTTAGTATTCCTTGTTTGAAATTGTTAAAGCCATTTGACCTTCTTTTATGTTGATATGTCTTTCCCTGTCTTGTTTCTTTTAGTCTATCTGTATTTGTTCATTTTTTATTTTTTATTTTTTAAAAAAGATTTATTTGTCAGGGAGAGAGGTAGAGAGAGAACAAGCAGGGGGAGCAGCAGGCAGGGGGAAAAGCAGGCTCCCTGCTGAGCACGGAGCCCAATGAGGAACTTGATTCCAGGACTCTGGGATCATGACCTGAGCTGTAGGCAGACGCTTAACCAACTGAGCCACCCAGTTGTCCCTCATCTGTTTGTATTTAAAATAGATTTTTTTGTAGATAGTTTATAGCTGGCATATACTTGGTTCTTGCTTTTTTATCCAATTTGACAGCCTCTGCCTAGTAATTGGAGTGCTTAGACTACATTTAATGTAATTATTGATATGGTTGGATTTAAAACTACCACTTTGCTAGGAGTTTTCAATATGTTTTATCTCTTCCCTTTTTTCTCCATTTTTCTTTTCAATTACTTTTTTATGATTATATTTTATCTCCATTTTGTACTAATAACCTATGAGCCAAAGAGGAAATCACAATAGCAACTAGAAGTATTTTTAGAGAAATGAAAGTGAAAATAAAACATATCAACACTTGTAGGATGTAGCTACAGCAATCCATAGAGGTAAATTTATATCATTAAATGCTTATATTAGTAGAAGAAATGTCTCGAGTTGGTGATCTAAGTTTTTATCTTAAGAAAAAAGAAGAACAAACTTAAAGGAAGCAAAAGAAAAGAAATGAAAATAAGAGCAGAGATTAATGAAATTGAAAAGAGAAAAAAACAATTGAGAAAATTCAAAAGTAGAGCTGGTTCTTTGAAGAAAAATCAAGTGGAATTTATCCCAGGCATGTAAGCCTGGTTCACCAGTTGAAAATAAATCAGTATAATTCACTGTCTCATCAGACTAAAGAAAAAAGACCCATATAATCATCTCAGTAAATGTGGAAAGTTCTTTGAAAAAATTCAGTATACATTTGTAACAAAATCTTTCATTAATTTAAGAACTAAAGGTAATTTCCTCAACCTGTTAAAGGACATGTACAGAAAATTTTTGTATTTAGCATAATGGCACTTATTTGGTAGAATTCATTAGTGAAACCATCTGGGCTCAGAATTTTCTTTATTGTAACTCATTTTATGAGGCCTGTGATAGGTCAATACCAAAAACAAAAAAGGAAAACCACAGACCAGTTATGTACAAAGGTACAAAAATCCTCAACAACACTGTAATCACACCCAATAATATATAAAAAGGATAATGTATTATGACCAACTGTGGTTATGTAGAACTCGGAGAATTTCCAGTTTTCTTCATATTACTTATTTTTAGTATAATTTTATCATGGTCTAACAACATAGCATGTATCATTTCAATTTTTTTTTAAAAATTAAGTTTTTCTAAATGGTTCAAAATATGGTCTGTCTTGGTAAACATTCTGTATGCACTGGAGACAATATATAGTCTGCTCTTGTAGAGTAGCGTATTCTCACACCCATTTTTCTATTCAATTGTTTTACCAATTTCTGAGATAGGACTGAGATCTCCAACTAAATTGTGGGTTTGAAGTTTTTATATGAAGTTTTATATTAAGCTTTGCTTCATATATTTTGAAGCTTTGTTTTTAGATAAGACTATACATCTTGGTCTGTTATATCTCCTTGGAGAATTGATCCTTTTATCATTTTGTAATTTCCTCTATATCCCTGGTAACATGGCTTGTCTGGAATTGCAGTTTGACCGATACTAATATAACTACTCCAGCTTTTTTGTGGTTTATGTTTGCTTGGTATATTTTTCTTTCCTCCATCCTTTCACTTTTAAGTAACATAGGTCCTTATATTTTAACAGTTTCTTGTAGGGAGCATTTTAGGTGGGTTCTGCCTTTTTTTTTTTTTTTTTAAGGTTTTGTTTGTTTGTGAGAGAGTGAGAGCTAGAGAGAGAAAGAGCACACACAGAGGGAGAGAGAGAAGCAGACTCCCCGCTGAGCTGGGAACCTGACACAGGGATTGATCCCAGGACCCAGGATTTGTGACCTGAGCCGGAGCCAGACGCTTAACTGACTGAGCCACCCAGGTGCCCTGGGTCCTGCTTTTTTAATCTAGTCGAGCAATCTGTCTTACTTGGTGTTTTGAGACCAGTTGCATTTAATATAACTGTTGATATGCTTGGGTTAAAATGTTAAAATTTGGGGTGCCTGGGTTGCTCAGTGGGTTAAGGCCTCTGCCTTCAGCTCAGGTCATGATCCCAGGGTCCTGGGATCGAGCCCTGCATCGGGCTCTCTGCTCATGAGGGAGCCTGCTTCCTCCTCTCTGTCTGCCTCTCTGCCTACTTGTGATCTCTGTCTGTCAAATAAATAAATAAAATCTTTAAAAAAATGTTAAAATTTGCCATTTTTCTAGATGATATGTTTCTTTTGTTGAACTTTTGTTTATTACATATCAGTTGAATATTTTTTGTGAATTCTTAAAATTTCCCATTTCTCTTTTAAAAATGTATTTAGTGATAGCTCTGTAGTAAATCTTTTTAGTCTTTTTTACCTCTGTACTTGTGTATTTCAAGCATTCTTCAAGTTTACTGATCTTTTATTCTTATCTAATTAATTTTATCCACTTTTTAAAAAATGTATTTTTCATGTCTAGAAGTATTATCTTTTTTTAAGCTTTATCCTTTTTACATCATTTCTTTCCTCATTATGTTGATTTGATGTATATCCTTGAGTATACTTAGAATAGGTTATGCAGAGTCTTTGATAGCTAATTCCATCATCTCTGTGATTTCTTCATTTTCAGTTGACTGAATTTTCTCCTAGTTATGTGTTGTATTATAGCTAGTAATTTTTTTTAAAGATTATTTATTTATTTGACAGAGAGAGAGACAGCAAGAGAGGAACACAAGGAGGGGAAGTGGGAGAGGGAGAAGCAGGCTTCCTGCAGAGCAGGGAGCCCGATGCAGGGCTCGATCCCAGGATGCTGGGATGGATCATGACTAGAGCCGAAGGCAGGCGCTTAATGACTGAGCCACCCAGGCGCCCCTATATCTAGTAATTTTTGGCTGAATGCTTAGTGTTACAAATTTCATATTGAGTACCTCGTATTATATCTCATAATTGCCTTGTGTATCATATCGTATCTAATAATTTTTGACTGAATGCATAGTGTTATGAATTTTATATGGAGTGCCAGGTTTTGTTGTTGTTAAAGAACATTGGACTTTATTCTCTCTGAACTTGTTACATTTGGCTCAATTTTATCCTTCTCTGACTTGTTTTTAGGTTGCTATAGGATGGATTTAGAGTCGTCTTTTGGGATAGTTCAGTCTTAGTACCAAGGCCTAAACTCTGGTGTATCCACTGAAGGCTCTAGATATTTAACAAGGACCCTCCATTTTGGTGTGAACTCTGATGACTGCGTGAGCTTTGGGAACTCTTCCGCATACAGCTCGCAGTCACTTTTTGTCCAGCCTTATGGAGGTTTTGATCTATGCATGTGTGGCTTTTTCCTCAGTAGACCTAAGTGGACTCCTATGCAAGTATCCAGAACCATTTCTTCATTTAGCTCCTTCTACTATGTTTTGCAAATTCTAGCTCTCTTGGCCTTCCTGAGTTCTGATTTCTTTCCCCTCAACTCAGTGAGACCACCATTCTCTTGGGATCACCTTTTCTGCGCCAGGATCCAGAAACTGCCTTAGAAGCAGAAAGCCTGTACTGATATCTGAAAAGTGCCTGAGTGGAAAGTTGAGGCAGATGTCTGGCTTATCTAATTGTATTCCTTCTTAGAGATCATTCCGCACTGACTGTGGCCTAATGTCCCACCCAGTGACCTGAGTGTATATTTTAAATACATTTTTCCATTTTTCTCATTGTTTATAATGGGAGTATAAGTCTGGTTCCAGTTATTCCATCATGACTGGAACTGGAAGTTCTGGTCTATCATTTCATTTTCAGAACTTTCTTTTTTTTAAATCCAGAATTAGTGTGAAATGCTTAATCTGTGTTTGCTAAGGGAGAGAGCCTATTAATTTTGTTTGAAAAATTTAAAGGAACTTGTTAGTGTACAGTTCAGTTGTGCCATTAATAAAAATTTAACTTCTCTACTGCAGTCTGCCTTTTGTATAGTAGTCTATTGCTTATTAAGTTAAGGGGGGAAAAGCCTCGATGTACTACTAATTGATTGTTATATTTCTCATTTTTTAGACCCAAAGATTGTCTTCGGTCTGTTATGAGGAGGGTGAACCATAAAGATCCTCATGTTGCTATGCAAGCTCTGACTGTAAGTGATTTCATTTTAAGTTTTACCACAAAACTGTCTGCTAAAACTGAGCCCTTTTAACTTGTGATTTTTTACTTTTAGCTTCTAGGAGCATGTGTATCAAACTGTGGCAAAATATTTCATTTAGAAGTATGTTCAAGAGATTTTGCTAGTGAAGTAAGCAACGTACTAAACAAGGTAAGGAGCATTATTTCCAGTAATGAATTAACAGCCTTCTTTGTGTATTTTATTGTTTGTGTTTACATTTTAAATCACAAAGGACTGGTTTGTGCTTTCCGTTTTTTAAAATCCTTCGTAGGTTGTGTCTGTCCAAGATGTAAGTAAAGTAGATGTTTTTGCTGAAGAGACTCTAAATTTGTATACTTGGGAGAATTGTTTTTTTTTTTTTTAACCAGATTAGAGTATATTTAATCTGTTTCATCATCATTCCTTTCATCTTATAAGAAAATATATTTGTTTCGGGGAGCCTGGGTGGCTCAGTGGGTTAAAGCCGCTGCCTTCGGCTCAGGTCATGATCCCAGCGTCCTGGGATCGAGCCCCGCATGGGGCTCTCTGCTCGGCGGGGAGCCTGCTTCCTCCCTTCTCTCTCTGCCTGCCTTTCTGCCTACTTGTGATCTGTCTGTCAAATAAATAAATAAAATCTTAAAAAAAAAAAAAAGAAAATATATTTGTTTCTCTTTCTGATTAAATAATACCAGTCTATTTTAGGCACAGTTTTTGTAACCATTTGTGTAGATGTGGAGGTATTTTCCTTATGTAGAACTGATCAGAAGTACTGCCAAAATATGACACTGTTTTCATCGTGACATGAGTAAGACCACTACCTGACCATGACAGGATTTTAATGCTGCTTTTTATTTAACTGGATGTAGAATAAGGAATATAATTTATGGAATTCAAGGAATTAAAAAAATTTAAGTTATTAAGTAACATGTGAGGTTTCCTAGTAAAAATTTGTGCATTCTGAAGGTAATTATTTCTGACTCTTAGGAGGAGGGAGGATGGGATAGTATATAATCAAGAAAAAATGTAAGATGTCAAAAGGGAAAATGCCTCATGTTTTTTGGGAAAAATGATTATTTCCAGGTTTTAGTAGAAAACAGTACAGAAATAAGATAAAAATTTATTTACGTAATTCTTTACAGAGTTTCTGTGCTTTCTTGTCAAGCATGAATATGTGTTCTTTTCCTGTTTTGCTTTATTCAGTTGCATTTAGGTATTTTCTACTAATTAATAATCACTTTTTTAATGTCCTGAATGTCCGTCAAAATTTATGACTGTTTATGAAGAGATTTTAGTATACGTTTAGTATATGTTTTCTGTAATTTAATTGAAGATGAGATATTCAAACTTGTATTTAGTGGCATGAACAACTGTTTTGGAAAGCTAACAGCTATATACAAGAGAAAAGACTTCTTTATTTTCCAAAGGTTTTACAGTGAACATAGTGATTTTATACTTGAGGGGGAGATACTATTTTGAAGAAATGAAGTTTCTAGAAATACATACAGTGGACCTCAAACCAGGCCTTGGATAATTAAACAACTTGGAAAAAATACACAGTCAATCATATTTTTAAAAGTCAGGGATTAGGAATAAAGGAACTGTATCATTTATTTTCTCTTTCCACCTTATTTTTTACTGATCTGCAAAGTAGCCGAAACAAAACAGACTACTTTTCTGTATCTTCCTGATGTATAACGCTCACTTAGTTACAAAATACTCTGAAAAGTTCGTCTCTCTGACCAAAATTAACATACTTGATCTGTTTTAATTTTATATGAGATATGTATGCTGGTATCATCTAATGCTTTTTCATAGTGTGAAAAAAAGTTTGATTATTTCTAGTAACCAAGTCTGCTTTCTTGGGTATCATCTATAGCTAGGGGTAGAGTGTGATTAAAAAAAAAAATGTCTATAGCACTTTATAATTTTTATATTTAGTATATTTGTGTTTTACCATTAGCCAAATTAGTACTTTTTCTTACTAATTTTTTTCTCTATTTTCAGGGTCATCCTAAAGTCTGTGAAAAATTAAAGGCTCTTATGGTTGAATGGACAGATGAATTTAAGAATGATCCACAGCTTAGTCTAATATCAGCAATGATTAAGAACCTTAAGGAACAAGGAGTTACGTTTCCAGCTATTGGCTCTCAGGTATTTTGTAATGCCCTATGCATTGTGGCTATAATTTGTTTCTCTAAAGTAGCAACATTTATATGAAATTTTCTTTTTTCCTCCAAATCCGGGTAGGTTTTACTGCTCCAAAGGAATTTTTGTTAATAATCTTGCATTCAGTGGTGCCAGAAAATACAGGGGAATATTAATGTGTTCCAACTTCCACTTTCCCACCATTTCTGCTTCCTTATAAATTAGATTAACATTTTTGCAATTTAAAAATTTTCTGTGGCATTTTTAATAATATAGACAAAATTGCTTTATGATATCCGGTAATAAGACAGTCTTCTTAAATATTCTTAGTGTTTTAATTTCATCTACAAAGAATGACAGCTTAAAAATCAGGACATCCTTAAAATTTAAGGATGAGTTTAGAGGTTCTTTTCAATATGAAATTTATGAATACTTGTGTTAAAAATGAAAAGGAGATAAGGTAATCAGTGAGGAGAGACGCACACAAAGTATCTTCCCTTAATAAGAGCTGACATAAATATGATTGAGTGAAAGGCTTAAATTGCTTTTCTGCCCCTCTTTCCCCCAATTTATGTAATGGGATCAATCTCTGATTTAAGTCATAAAGAATGGAAGGGTCTCTCTTTTATTTATTTATTTTTTTCTATTCTGCATAAGGATCCTTTGGAATCTCCAGCTAATCTAGGATGCTTAAAATGTATGGTAATTTACTCTACTGCCTTTCTCTACTGCATGGATTGGGGTAGAATATGACAAGTGGTGTGAAAGCATGCACAGAAAACTCACAAGCTGTGGAGGGCTCAAGTTTGGGGTTTTGACCACTTCAGAGAATTGTGAAGGGATTCATCCATACTTATCTAGATTTCTACCCAAAGCACTCTTAGTTTATCTGAATATTCTTGAGTTATGAAGATCCAGAAATATGTTTGGGAGATGAAGGAAGGAAAGGATATTTTTCTTCTTATTTGAAAAAAAATCTGGCTTATGAATGGTTTTACAATGATAAAGTATGTCTTTAAGACATATGTGGCTTTTGCTACTCAGAATATTTTCTAAAATCTTTATAATTAAGGAATAACTTTAAGCAGAAAAATCCAAGATATCTTTTAATAAGTTCCTTGACAAGAGAGGTAGTGTTTACTTATCAAAGGTAGACTCATTATAGAAAACCAAAAGGTATAGATGATTAGTGAGATTGCAGTTTCTATGCCCTAAGAAGCTATTTTAGAACTTATTGCTTAAAATGTATTTTGTTGACCTTCATCGTCCTCACATGGAAGCTTGTTAGAAATGCAGCATCTCAGGTGTCACTCCAGACCTATGGATTCATTTTCTCTATTTTAATAAGATCCTCAGATGATTCCGTGTGCATGTTATAGTTTGGGAAGCACTGCTCTTGTGGACAGCTTCGGTTCAAGTGAAAAGTGCTTTTCAGTCCACAGAGGGACTGGTTCCAATTAGAGGAGGCAAAAGAACTAATGATCTATGTGATACGTAGCTTTGGTTAACCTAGAATCTCAGATAGTTGTGTGAACAACTTTAGGGATGCTCTAATCGAATCCCCTCATTTTACAGATGAGGAAACTGAGACCCAGAATGGTTAAGTGACTTCCCCAGGGCCACAGCTCATAGTTGACAGAGTTGGAACTAGAACGCAGGCCTCCTGACTCTCAGTCCAGTGTTCTTTCCACTACACGATCCTGCCTTCCGTTTGATATAGAGGTTAGTGGATATGTGTCTGTTTGGACTAGGCTTCAAAGGACAAGAAGTGGAGTGAACACTGGCAAGAGCATTTACTTATCAACTGATATAGAAGTTAGATTATTCTCCTGTTCAAGAGGTTTAGGACATACATCAGCACTAGTAAAGTTAAGAATTACTTTTCTTTTTTTTTTGGCTGGATGTTATAAAATATATGAAAGCTAATTTGATTGTGGTTACTGTCTTAAGCCACAGGAAATATATAAAATGCATATAAAGTAAAATATGAGGTAGAATGGTGTTTTTTTTTAAAATAATGGTGTCTGATAGCTTATCGTTGAAAACCATGTTTATGAAGAATTTCATGCTTAATGAAAAATGTATCGTGTAGGATCATCTACACAAGTCCCTCTAGATCTTAAACTCAATCGCTTAGTCATTGTTACAGTTTGATCAGACTAGATTTTTGTCAGCATACTTAACAAAAGCCTCTGAAAATGTTTTTAAAGTACATTTTTTCATCCTAAATACAGAAGAAAATAATATAAAAGTCTTAAGTCATACTTTAGGCAGCTAACTCATTTTGCTGCAGTTCTTGTAGCACTAACTTTTGACACAGAGATGTAAAAGTAATGCTAGCACTGTGACTGTGTTTGACTGATTAATAACACAGGTATCATTGCTACACTTAGAACCAGTTGATAGGAAGGAATTTTGAAAAGTGTGCATTTCAGGTATATAGGACTTAATGTAGCTTATTTCTGCACTTCCTTCTCTCTTTTTCTGTTGAAGAATATTTGACATAAAATATTTTATTAGCTTTACGTATACAACATAATGATTCAGTGTTTATATACATTATGAAATGGTCACTTTAGTAAGTCTAGCTACCATCTGCCACAATCCAGAGTTGTTAAAATATTATCGATTCTCTGTGCTGTACATAATGTCCCCCTCCCCCATCTTACTTATTTTATAACTGGAAGATTATATCTCTTAATCCCCTTTGCCTGTTTTGTCCATTGCCTTCACCTGCCTACTGTTGTTTGGCAGTTTCTTTTCTGTATCTGAGTTTGTTTCTGTTTGTTTGTTTTTTAAATTGTACATAAACGTGAAATCATACCATGTGTTTTTCTCTATTTGACTTATTTCACTTAGCATTATATCCTTTAGGTCCATCCATGTTGTTGTAAATGGCAAGATTTTATTCTTTTATTATGGCTGAGTAATTGTGTGTGTGTCTGTGCGCACGTACACGTATACCACATCTTTATCTTTCATCTGTTGATGGATATTTAGGTTGCTTCTAGTCTTGGCTCTTATACTGCAGTGAACACAGGGGTGCATATGTCTTTTTGGGATTAGTAGCTTTTTTGTCTTTGGTTAAAAACGTAGAAGCTTTTCAGATAAAAACCAGAATTACTGAATTTTATGATAGCTCTACTTCTAATTTATTGAGGAGGAACCTGCATAATGTCTGTACCAGTTTACACTTGCACCAACAAAGCAGGTATTCCTTTTCCTCCACATCCTTGCCAATACTTGTAAATTTTTTTTTTTTTTTTTTGGATACTAGCCATTCTGTCAGATGTGAAGGAATTATCTCATTGTAGTCCTGATATGCATTTATTTCCCTGATTGTTGGTGAATAGCTTTTCACATACCTGTTGGTCATCTGAATATTGTCTTTGGGGAAATGTCTATTTTGGTCCTCTTTCTATTTTTAGATTATATTACTTGTTTTTATAACACTTGAGTTATATGAGCTTTTTAATATATTTTAGATACTAACCTCATATCAGATATAACATTTATGAGTATTTTCTCCCATTCAGTAGGTTGTCATTTTATTTTGTTGATGTTTCCCTTTGCTGTGCAAAAGCTTCTTAGTTTGATGTAGTCCCATTTATTTATTTTTGCTTTTGCTGTCCTTACCTGAGGAGACAGATCCAAAAAAATACTAATGGAGAACTTACTGCCTCTGTTTTCTTCTAGGAATTGTATGGTTTTCGAATTACATTTAAGTCTTTAATCCAGTTTATTTTTGGTATATGGTATAAGAAAGTGGTCCAGTTTCATTCTTTTGCATGCAGCTGTCCAGTTTTCTCAACGCTATTTATTGAAGAAACGCATTTTCCTATTGTGTATTCTTATCATCTTTGTCATAGATTGATTGACCAGCTAAGTGTTGTTTCTGGGTTGTCTTTTATGTTCCATTGATCTGTGTTTCTTGTTTTTGCGGTAGTGCCATACTGTTTTGATTATGTTACAATTTTATATTATATTCTAAAATCCAGGGGTGTGATAGTCCTAGCTTTGTTTTTCCTATTCAAGACTGCTTTGGCTTTTTGGCATCCTTTGTGCTCCCATATAAGTTTTATGATTGTTCTAGTTTAGTGAAAAATGCCATTATTATTTTCGATATGGATTGCATTGAATCTGTAGATACTTTGGATAGTATGGACATCTTGGCAATATTAATTCTTCCAGTTCATGAGATTGGCGTATCTTTACATTTATTTGTGTCGTCTTCAATTGTTCTCATCACTGTCTTATAGTTTTCAGGGTACATGTCTTTTGAAATTTATTCCTAGGCATTTTAACCATTTTGTTGGGATTGTAAGTGGGATCGCATTCTTAATTTCTCTTTCTGATAGTTCATCATTAGTATATAGAAATGCAACAGATTTCTATATATTGATTTTGTGTTCTGCGATTTTACTGGATTAATTTATTAGTTCTAATAGTTTTTCAGAGGAGTCTTTAGGGTTTCCTATGTATAGTACCATGTCATCTGTGAATAGTGACAGTTTTACTTCCTTTACGATTTCGATGACCTTTTCGTGGCTTTCTTTGTTTTTTGGCTTGCTACGGTATATATTATTGATGGTACATGACAAGGTAGGGCTTCCTAAAAGCCTCTTCTCTTTTCATGGTGTCTGGGATGAAAACTTTGTTGAGGTTGGGAGATTCTCAGTGTGTTGGGGGATGAGCCGAAGCAAGGACAGCATAGCAGCTGAGGGCTTCTCTCTTCCTTTTGTGCTCTGGCTGTGGCCGGTTGTCCAGGGGGCTCTTATGCCTTGAAGGTCATGTGGACCCTGAGGTTGACCCCCCAGTGTCATCATTGTTGACCCATTTGTTGTTCAGTAGTGTGTCAAGTTTTCATGTATTTGTTTCTTAGAGTTTTTTTTCTAGTAACTGATTTCTGGTTTCAAACCATTATGTTTAGAAAATATGTTTGATGTATTTCATTCTTTTTAAATTTACTGAGTCTTATTTTGTGGCCTAATGTGATCTCTCCTGGAGAATGTTTCATGTGTGCTTGAGAAGATGTGTATTCTGCTGTTTTGGGATGGAATGTTCTATGTATGTTACATTCATGTGGTCTAATTTGTTATTTAAGGCTGATGTTTCCTTATTAATTTTCTATCTAGATGATCTAGCAATTAATGTAAGCAGGTATTTTAAAGCCCCCTACTATTACTGTATTGCTGTCATTTTCTTTTCCTAATTTGTCCATTAATAGTCATTTTATATATTTAGGTACTTCTATGTTGGGTGCACAAGTATTTACAAGTGTTTCATGTTTTTGTTGAATTGATCCCATCATTACGTAATTTTTTTTTTTTTTGTCTCTTGTTACAGTCTTTGTTTTAAAGCCTGTTTTGTGTGATATAATTAATGCTACCCAAGGTTTCTTTTCATTTCCGTTTGCCTGGAAATTTTTTTTTCTATCCCTTCATTTTTAGCGAATGTGCCTTCAGAGTTCAAGTGAGTCTATTGATAGGTCTTGGTTTTTTAATTCCTCTATCCTGTGTGTTATGATTGGAGAGTTTAGCCCATTTATATTTAAAGTAATTGTTGATAGGTATGTATTTATTGCCATTTTGTTCATTGTTTCCTTGTTGTTTTTGTGCTTCTTCTCTATTTCTTTTTCTTCTCCTGGTCTTTTCCCTTGTGATTTGATGACTTACTTTAGTGTTTTGTTTGGATTATTTTCTGTTTATTTTTTGTGTATCTATTACAGGACTTTGGTTTGTGGTTACCCTGGGACTCATGTATAACAACCTGTGTATATGTAGCAGATTATTTTAAGTTGGTAGTTGCTAAAGTTCAAACACATTCTGAAAGCACTATATTTTTATTCCCTTCACCCACATTTTATGTTTCTGATGTCATGTTTTACATCTTTTTGTTTGTGTATCTGTTAAGTAGTTATTGTAAATATAGTTGACTTTATTACTCTTGTCTTATAACCTTCATACTAGCTTTATTAGTGGTTGATCAGCAACCCTTACCATATGTTTTCTTTTATCAGTGAAATTTTTTTCTATCTCATATTTTCTTATTTCTAGTTATGGTCTTTTCCCATGAAGTAGTCCCTCTAATATTTCTTGTGAAACCTGTTTAGTAGTGATGAACTCCTATAGCTCTTGCTTATTTGGGAATTCTTTCTTGGTTCTTCAGTTCTGAATGATAATCTTGTCTGGTAGAGTATCCTTGGTTGTAAATTTCTTCGTTTTTGCACTCTGAATATAATGTCTGCACTATCTTCTTGACTGATAGAAATTCCTTCACAGACCACAAAAGATCAATATGTCTAATTTGTGAAATTGACCAAAGTGAAAAAAATATCATATGTAATTAAAAAGGTTGTTCTGAGGAAGCATACCTTTAATTTTCAGAGATATATGATGTTATACGCAACTAATGAATCATTGAACACTACATCAGAAACTGATGATGTACTATATGTTGAGTAATTGAACATAAAAAAACAAACAAAAAAAAACCCCCAAACACACACACACACACGCACACACACAATTAGTATTGAAAGAAGATTTCACATAGGGATGGATCAGAATTGAGAGGGCTTAAAGTTTCATTTAGTGAAGTACAAAAAGCTTTTTGCATCCATTTTTCTAAAAAATGCTTTGTGTATTTGTTTGACAATATAAAATACACTAATGTATATACAGAACTGTATATAGAACTACATATATATCTAGAACTGTATTTTACTGTAACATTGAATGTTTTCCCTTTCATTTATTCAACAGTTACTTCTTGATTGCTAGTAATCCATCCATATTTAGGCACTCATATTCTCAGGGACCATATAGCATGGCTATGGAGACAGATCTAAGCAGATAATTTTAATAGAAGCTGAGATTTATTGACTGTTACTATGTGCCAGGCTCTATTCTATATGCCAGGCTCTGTTCTATGTGCTGTACATGTGTTAATTTGAATATTGTTTAGAATTCCATTTATGTTGTTCTTGGTTAGTTTGGGTATTCTAATACGCATTTGTAAGTGTTCACAATCTATTTTGAGTTAGTACTGTATTCATGTAAAATGTAGAAACTTTGCAACTGTTTAGGGTTTATTTACTCTTCATTTCATCATCCTTTATGCAATAATTATCATACATATGATACATTACTTCCATGTACATTATAAATCCCAGGAGAAAATGTTAAACTTTTTGTTTTAAACCGTAAGTGGTGGCACCCATCCTATCCAAGTTTGGAAGCTACATGTTGATTTAATCTTTTCATATTCTACCATAGGTAGGTGCTATCATTACCCTCATTTTGTAGATGAGAGACTTAAGACACAAAGAGGTCAATGTACCCCAGGTTATACATTAGAACCTGGTAGATTTAGGATTTGAGCCCATGTTTGCATGGCTCCACAATTGACATTATTAACTACTCACAGCATAGTAACTTGTTAAAAGAACCATCAGAGGAACACAGGAGGAAATCCTTAATTTAGGGGTTTAGAAAGCTTCATGGAGAAAGTGATTATGTTAGCTGTTGACTGGTGAGTTAAAACTCTTCTCCTTTCAAATTAGAGACTTCTCCAGTTTGGATTATTTTCTGCTTCAGGAGTCTGTGGTAGATTGATAAGAAGGGTCTTGCAAGTTCTTAGATTAAGTGGAGGTAGGAAAATTTGAGGACAGTCCTCAAATACTGTATTCCTTTTTTGTGTGTGTTAGGCTGCAGAACAAGCAAAAGCAAGCCCAGCCTTGGTTGCCAAAGATCCTGGTACTGTGGCTAACAAAAAAGAAGAAGAAGATTTAGCAAAAGGTATGTTTTTAAGTCCCGGGTACTGGAAAGGTGGGAAGAAAATGGGTCCCTTACTTAATATTATTTTCCTGAGATATTTTAAAGTGAAAGATATAGGGCTTTACAGCTAACACTGAAATCTGCTTTGTGCCCCTTTACGGTATCAAATAATACTCTTCTGAGACAACTACTATTCATTTATGTCCTTTCCATCTATTTTGTAATACTTTTTTAATTACACTGTATATCCATAAATAATACCAATACTTTTACGTGTCCAACAAATTCTTTTTTCGTAAAGAATTATACATACCATTTATAGTTTTTTTAATGTGCACTATGTCTAAGATCTATTCATAATAGAACATATAAATCAAGTTCACTTGTTTTAACTATTATATAATACTCCACTGTACTAATAAATATATACTGTAGTTTATCCATCCTGCCACTTACGGATGTTTGGGTTTCTGGGGTTTTTTTTTGTCTTTTGTTTTGTTTTTTACTATAGTAAGTAGGCTGCATTGAGTATTCTTGTGAATATTTTCTGTGTGTGTGTGGGAGGGGGGGTATCTTGTGTGATGGTAACCAGTATTTTTGGCTCATGGGGGAGGTACATCTTCAACTTTTCTAGGTAGTTTATTTCCTCTGCCACTAGCAGTGTATGAAAGTTATTAATATTTTTAATCTGAAAATATTTGGTATTTGAGTTTGATTTTTGTGATTCTGATAGGTTGGATACAATGTCCAATTATCTTGACTTTTATTTCCTTGATTACTAGTGAGGCTTGGTCCTTTTTTGTATGTTTATTAGCTGTTCTGATTGTCTCTCTTTTTATTGAGTTGTTTTTTTTTTAAGATGATGATATAGAAAGTTTTAATTTTGGATGTTAAACCTTTGCCAATTATTATTATTTTTAATATTTTATTTATTAGAGAGAGAGAGAGAGAGCGCGCACTAGAGAGGAGACAGTCAGAGGGAGAAGCAGATTCCCCTCTGAGCTGGGAGCCTGATGTGGGCTCTATCCTGGGACTCCGGGATCATGACTTGAGCCAAAGACAGTCGCTTAACTGACTGAGCCACCCAGGCATTCTTGCCTGTTATTTCTATTGTCGATATCTACTTTTTATTTTTGGCTTTTTTTTTTTAAGATTATTTATTTATTTAATTGACACACACAGAGAGAGATCACAAGTAGGCAGAAGTAGGCAGAGAGGCAGGCAGAGAGAGAGGGAGAAGCAGGCTCCCCGCTGAGCAGGAGCCCAATGTGGGGCTCGATCCCAGGACCCCGGGATCATGACCCGAGCTGAAGGCAGAGGTTTAACCCACTGAACCACCCAGGCGCCCCTGATTTTTGGCTTTTACTTTAACTTTGATAATGGTATATTTTATCCAATAGAAGTTTTAAATTTTGATGTCAAAATTTTTGCTTTTTTGTGATGAGTTTTGCTTTTTTACATCTTAAAATATTTCCCCCTACTCCCCAAATCCTCAAAGGTACTTTCCTGTATTTTCTTATGATAGTTTTAAAGTTTTCTTTTTCCTGTTAGGTCTTTTATCAGTGTAGAACAGAGATGAAGGGGGTTATGGTTTGAGTTGAAAGCAGGGTAATCAGTCTGTTCCGATTACATTGCAGAGCCTGAGTGACACATGGTGATGGCCTGCATGAGGGGAGGAGTGGAAGCGCCAGAAGAAACACATTTGAGGGGTTCCTGGGTGGGCTCAGTTGGCTAAACATCCAACTCTTGAGTTTCGCTCAGGTCATGATCTCAGGGTTGTGAGATCTAGCCCTACCTCAGGCTCCACGCTGGGTGTGGAGTCTGCTTAAGATTCTGTCTTCCTTCTCCCCTTCTCCCCCTCCCCCGCACCCAGAAAGAAAGAGACATATTTGAAATCTCTTTGGGGGGAATTTGTTAGGTGAAACTTCATTCTAGTTATTTCCAAGTTCCACTTCTTGGACTGATCGCATAAGAATTAACTTTGGAGCCATAAAGTACAGGTTCCCGGATACTACCTTTGACACTCTGATTTAGTAAGTCTTCATTGAGATATGGGACTCTTGACTTCCCTAGTGATTTTGATTATCATTTTGGGAACAGAAGATGTAGAAGTATATTGAAAATATGGAAGAAGATTAAAATATCTGCAGCTAAATTAAAAAAGTGGATCTAAGATATTATATCTTTTTAGTACGTAGAATAATTTAAATTTTATCCATTCAGTAAAAATAGTCATTATGCAGGGCACCTGGCTGGCTCTGTCAGTAGAACATGTGAATTTGGATTTTGGGGTTATGAATTCAAGCCTCATGTTGGGTGTAGAGATTACATAAAAAAATAAACCCTTAAAAAAAATAGTAATTGGGGTGCCTGGATGGCTTAGTGGGTTAATAAGCCTCTGCTTTCGGCTCAGGTCATGGTCTCAGGCTTCTGGAATCAAGCCCCGCAAGCTGAGCAGGGAGCCTGTTTCCACTCTCTCTCTGTCTGCCTCTCTGCCTACTTGTGATCTCTCTGTCAAATAAATAAAATCTTTAAAAAAAAAAATAATTATTCTGTTCAACTTTTTTAGTTTATTCTTTAAACTTTCACTTGTGAATGAATGAATACAATTCATGAAATCATTTTTATTCATTATGTCAAGATATGTCCTAGTTCCCATCTTCACATTTAAAAGAATACATTTTACCTTCAGATACCTTTTTTTTTTACTTTGGATTGTTGGATATATTAACATTTTGAGTCTTTTTAACTCATTCTTTTCCAGCTATTGAGTTGTCTTTGAAGGAACAAAGGCAGCAGTCAACCACCCTTTCTACTCTATACCCAAGCACATCCAATCTCTTAACTAACCACCAACATGAAGGCCGAAAAGTTCGTGCCATATATGACTTTGAAGCTGCTGAAGATAATGAACTTACTTTTAAAGCTGGAGAAATAATTACAGTTCTTGATGACAGGTGATGGATAATATCAAATTGATATTAAGATGACATTCATATGAAAATATATAACATATTACTTCTGTGTTTCATATTATTCCTGTTGAATGCCATTACTAAAGTTAATAAGAAAAAATATTGTAGATATTTTCTCTGTGTGACAGTTTTTTTACTTTGCTTATGTCATATTGTCTGGATTCTTTTTTGTAGTTTAATTTTTTTTTTCTCATCTCTTATTTAAATAGTTTTTATTTGTTTTGGAGGCCTAGTTTATTCATTTTTGTTCCATCTAATAATTTAAATTAGTAAGGTTAAGATTTTAGAAAATATGCCAAATATGTGTTGGTATGTATGGAATTTATTAGAAATGCATAATACATTGAACTTATTTATTCACAAAAAATAGTATATCCATGGGTCAAATTCATTTTACATAGAATTATATACATTTATGTTGTTATGGGAGGTGATTTCAGTACCTCTGGTTTTTTGGGGTTTTTTTTTTGTTTTTTAATTTAAATTCAATTAATTAACATATAGTATATTATTAGTTTCAGAGGTAGAGGTCAGTGATTCATCTGTCTTATATAATACCCAGTGCTCATTACATCATGTGCCCTCTTTAATGTCCTCTTTAATGTCCATCACCCAGTTGCTCTATCTTCTACCTTCCTCTCCTCCAGTAACCCTCAGTTTGTTTCCTGTAAGTACATCTGGGTTTTGACTAGATTTTTATGTTTACTCAAAATTTGTTACTGATGATTGTTGCTGATAATGAGGTACTAAAATTTGCAAGTGGTTTTAAAAAATAAATAAAAAATTTAGGTTGTAGTGTAACACATTATTTTCTCGAGTAAAAGAAAAGTTTGAGCTGTTTAGCTGGAAATTGCAGAAAACCTTGATCATTGATTCATTCAAAAAATGTTCATTGAGAGCTTGGTAGCTTTCCTTATACTAGGCACCAAAGATACAGTGGTGAAGCATGGGATGTATCTGAGTGTATGTTCATTGTGAACGTTTGTGCAATAAACAGTGTCATCTATCATCTTGTTTCTCGTGGGAGAAAAAAAGGTGCTAGTGTGTACGAGAGAGCACAAAATTTAGGAATGGATCTGAATTAAGAGCCTCCTATTACCTTACTACAAAGGAGTCTTGCAGGGAGCCCGTGAACTACCTGAAGTTGAAGAGATCTCTGTTTTGGTGAGCAGAGTTCAGAGCCTTGTTTTATATCCTCAAAGCATTCACCAGCCTTCCAAAAAATAGAGAGCTGTGTGTTTAACATTCTTTATCTTCTATTCGTAATAATGGTACATTCATTTCTTCCCTCCTTAGATTGTTGGGGGATTCAAATCTAGTAAGAATGCAGGTTAAACACTATAAAAGGTAGAGATTTATAGAGATAAAAATCTTTATTATAATCAAGGGTTTCTTTTTTGCTCCTCATTAGTGATCCCAACTGGTGGAAAGGTGAAACCCATCAAGGCATGGGGCTATTTCCTTCTAATTTTGTGACTGCTGATCTTACTGCTGAACCAGAAATGAGTAAGTATTTTCCAGTCTGTAAGTGGATGATAATCTACAACTGTCTTCTTTTTTTTTAATTTTATTTTTTTTCAGTGTTCCAAAACTCATTGTTTATGCATCACAGCCACTGCTCCATGCAACATGTGCCCTCCATAATACCCACCACCAGGCTCACCCATCCCTTACCCCCCTCCCCTCCAAAACCCTCAGTTTGTTTCTCAGAGTCCACAGTCTCTCATGGTTTCTCTCCCCCTCAAGATTTCCCCCCAACTCACTTCTCTCCATCTCCTAATGTCCTCTGTGTTATTCCTTATACTCCACAAGTAAGTGAAACCATATGATAGTTGACTCTCTCTGCTTGACTTATTGCACTCAGCATAATCTCTTCCAGTCCCGTCCATGTTGATCCAAAAGTTGGGTATTCATCCTTTCTGATGGAGGCATAATACTCCATTGTATATATGGACCATATCTTCTTTATCCATTCGTCCGTTGAAGGGCATCTTGGCTCTTTCCACAGTTTGGCGACTGTGGCCATTGCTGCTATGAATATTGGGGTGCTTTTCACTATATCTGTATCTTTGGGGTAAATACCCAGTAGTACAATTGCAGGTCATAGGGTAGCTCTATTTTTAATTTCTTAAGGAATCTCCACACTGTTTTCCAAAGTGGCTGCACCAGCTTGCATTCCCACTAACAGTCTAAGAGGGTTCCCCTTTCTCCACATCCTCTCCAACACTTGTTGTTTATTGTCTTGTTAATTTGGGCCATTCTGCTGGTGTAAGGTGGTATCTCAATGTGGTTTTGATTTGAATCTCCCTGATGGCTAATGATGATGAACATATTTTCATATGTCTATTAGCCATTTGTATGTCTTCTTTGGAGAAGTGTCTGTTCAAGTCTTCTGCCCGTTTTTTGATGTGATTATCTATTTTGTGTGTGTTGAGTTTGAGGAGTTCTTTATAGATCTTGGATATCAGCCCTTTGTAGTGTTACTTGCGAATATCTTCTCCCATTCCGTTTTTGCTTTGTTGACTGTTTTTGTTTTGTTGACTGTTTCCTTTGCTGTGCAAAAGCTTTTAATCTTGATGAAGTCCCAAAAGTTCATTTTTGCTTTTGTTTCCTTTGCCCTTGGGGACATGTCTTAAAAGAAGTTTCTGTGGCCGATGTCGATGAGGTTAGTGCCTATGTTCTCCTCTAGGATTTTGATAATTCCTGTCTCACGTTGAGGTCTTTTATCCATTTTGAGGTTATCTTTGTGTATGATACAAGAGAGTGGTCAAGTTTCATTTTTCTGTGCGTAACTGTCCAGTTTTCCCAGTACCCTTTATTGAAGAGACTTTTTTCCACTGTATATTTTTTCCTGCTTTGTTAAAGATTAGTTGACCATAGAGTTGAGGGTCCATATCTGGGCTCTCTATATGTTCCACTGGTCCATGTGTCTGTTTTTGTGCCGGTACCATGCTGTCTTGGTGATCACAGCTTTGTAGTAAAGCTTGAAGTCAGGCAATGTGATGCTCCCATTTTTTTCTTTTTCAACATTTCCTTAGCAATTTGGGGTCTCTTCTGGTTCCATACAAATTTTAGGATTGTTTGTTCCTGCTCTTTGAAAAATGGCCGGTGGGATTTTGATTGGGATGGCATTGAAAGTATAGATGGCTCTAGGGCGTATAGACATTTTAACAATGTTTATTCTCCCGATCCATGATCATGGAACGCTATTCCATCTTTTTGTGTCTTCTTCAATTTCTTTCATGAGTGTTTTGTAGTTCCTTGAGTACAGATCCTTTACCTCTTTGGTTAGGTTTATTCCCAGGTATCCTATGGTTCTTGGTGCTTTAGTAAATGGAATTGATTCTCTAATTTCCCTTTCTATGTGTTCATTTTTAGTGTATAAGAAGGCAACTGATTTCTGTACATTGATTTTTTGTCCTGCCACATTACTGAATTGCTGTATGAGTTCTAGTAGTTTGGAGGTGGAGACTTTGGGTTTTCCATATAAAGTATCATGTCATCTGTGAAGACAGAGAGTTTGACTTCTTCATTGCCAATACCATTGAATACCTTTTATTTCTTTTTGTTGTCTGATTGCTGTTGTTAGGACTTCTAGTACTATGTTGAACAACAGTGGCGAGAGTCGACATCCTTGTCATGTCCCTTATCTCAAAGGGAAGGCTGTCAGCTTTTCCCCATTGAGGATGATATTCGCTGTGGGTTTTTCATAGATAGATTTTATGAAGTTGAGGAGTGTTCCCTCTATCCATATACTTTGAATCGTTTTAATCAGGAACAGATGCTTTATCTTGCCAGATGCTTTTTATGCATCAATTGAAAGGACCATGTGGTTCTTCTCTCTTCTCTTATTGATTTGTTCTGTCACATTGATTGATTTGTGAGTGTTGAACCACACTTACATCCCGTGAATGAATCTACCTGGTCATGGTGGATAATCTTTTTAATGAACTGTCAGATCCTATTAACTAGGATCTTGTTGAGAGTCTTAGCATCCATATTCATCAGGGATATTGGTCTGAAATTCTCCTTTTTGGTGGGGTCTTTGCCTGGTTTGGGGATCAGGGTAATGTTGGCTTCATAAAAAGAGTCTAGAAGTTTTCCTTCGGTTTCTATTTTTTGAAACAGCTTCAGGAGAATAGGTATTATTTCTTCTTTGAATGTTTGGTACAATTTTCCAGGGAATCCGTCTGGTCTTGGGCTCTTGTTTTTTTGGAGGTTTCTGATCACTGCTTCAATCTTGTTACTAGATACTGGTCTATTTGGGTTGTCAATTTCTTCCTGATTCAGTTTTGGAAATTTATAGGTTTCCAGGAATGCATCCATTTCATCTAGGTTGCTTAACTTAGTGGCATATAACTGTTGATAATAATTTCTTTTTTTTTTTTAAGATTTTATTTATTTGATGGATAGAGACCACGAATAGGCAGGGAGGCAGGCAGAAAGAGAGGGGGAAGCAAGCTCCCTGCTGAGCAGAAAGCTGGATGCTGGGCTTGATCCCAGGACCCTGAGATTATGACCTGAGCCGAAGGCAGAGGCTTAACCCATTGAGCCATCCAAGTGCCCCTATTGATAATAATTTCTGATGATTGTTTCTATTTCCTTGGTATTAGTTGTTATCTCTCCCTTTTCACTTTTAATTTTATTAATTTGGGTCCTCTCTCTCTTCTTTGGATTAGTTTGGCCAATGGTTTATCGATCTTATTGATTCTTTCAAGAAACCAGCTTCTAGTTTCCTTGATGTGTTCTACTGTATCTCTAGTTTCTATCTCATTGATCTCTGCTCTAATCTTGATGATTTCCCTTCTTGTATGTGGGTTGGCTTAATTTGTTGTTGATTCTCCAGTTCTTTAAGGTGTAAAGAGAACTGGTGTAGTCTGGATTTTTCAGTGTTTTTGAGGGAGGCTTGGTTGGCTATGTATTTCCCCCTTAGGACCACCTTTGCCGGCCCATAGGTTTTGGCCCAAAGTGTCTTCATTCTCATTGGTTTCCATGAATTGTTTAAGTTCTTTGATTTCTTGCTTGATCCAAACATTCTTAAGCAGGTGGTCTTTAGCTTCCAAGTGTTTGAATTCCTTCCAAACTTTTTCTTGTGGTTGAGTTCCAGTTTCAAAGCATTGTGGTCTGAGAATATGCAGGGAATAATCTCAGTCTTTTGATATCGGTTGAGCCCTGAATTGTGACCCAGTATGTCGTCTGTTCTGGAGAAAGTTCTATTGTGCTTGAGAAGAATCAGTATTCTGTTGTTTTAGCATGGAATGTTTGGTATATATTTATGAGGTCCATCTGGTCCAATCTGTCTTTCAATGCACTTGTTTCTTTATTGATTTTCTGTTTGAATTATCTGTCTATTACTGAGAGTGGCATGTTAAGATCCCCTACTATTAATGTATTCACATCAGTATGACTCTTTATCTCGATTAACAGTTGTCTTATGTAGTGACAGCATGGAATCGATTAGGGCAGAAGTGAAAGCCGCCTGAGAGGAAGTTAAAAATGCTATCAGTGAGATCCAGTCTAATCTAAATACTCCAACAGCTAGGGTAACTGAGGCAGAAGATAGAATTAGTGATCTAGAGGACAAACTGATAAGAGAAAAACGATTAGGAGGAGGCCTGGAACAAACAGCTTAGAAGCCATGAAAACAGATTTAGGGAAATAAATGACGCCATGAAACGTTCCAATGTCCGAATTATTGGGATTCCTGAGGGGGAGGAGAAAGAAAGAAGACTAGAAGATAGAGATGAACAAATTCTCTGTGAAAATTTTCCCAATCTGGGGAATACAACCAGCGTTCATGTCCTGCAGGTAGAAAGAATGCTCCCCAAGATCAACAAATCTAGAAAGACCTTGAGGCACTTGATTGTAAGACTGACGGATCATAATTTTAGACAAGAGCTTTTGAGAGCAGCTAGGGGGAAGAGATTCCTCACATACAGAGTTAGGTCCATCAGAATAATGTCAGACCTGTCCACAGACACCTGGCAAGTCAGAAAGGGCTGGCAAGACATATTCAGGGCACTAAATGAGAAGAACATGCAGCCAACTATACTTTATCCAGCAAGGCTGACATTCAAAATGGATAGAGAGATAAAGACCTTCCAAGACCAGCAAGATTTAAAAGAGTATGTGACCACCAAGCTGGCACTACAAGAAATATTAAGGGGGGGGGGTTCTATAAAATGAGAAAGAACCCAAGAGTGTCATAGAATAGAAATTTACAGAGACAATCTATAGAAACAAGGACTTTACAGACAACATGATGTCAATAAAAACGTATCTTTCAATAATCACTGTCAACGTGAACGGCCTAAATGCTCCCATAAAACGGCACAGGCTTGCAGATTGGATAAAAGGACAGGACCCATCCATATGTTGTCTACAAGGGACCGATTTGGAACATAAGGATACATCCAGACTGGAAGTAAAGGGATGGAGAAGCATCTTTCATCACAGTGGGCCTCAAAGGAAAGCTGGGGTAGCGATTCTCATATCAGATAAATTAGATTTTAAACTAGACTGTAGTCAGAGATAACAGAAGGATACTCCATCATTCTTAAAGGGTCTATCCACCAAGAAGATCTAACAATTGTAAATATTTATGCCCACAACTGTCTTCTTAATAAAAGAGTGAAAATTCAGCTTCATGGAAAGTTATAAGCTGAGCTGGAACTCGTATTAATTCCTCCAAGGTGTTAATTAAGAATACTGCTTGCGTGCTTGCTTTGGGAGCACGTATACTAACACCAGCCCCAAACTTGGAAGCAGGGGCCTGTAAACAATATAATGGCTTTCCTAAGCCCCCATGTTAGATACTCAGAAGGGTCCATAACTAATCATGTGAATACCTTTTTGTTTGTGCTACTAGGGGAAATAAACTAGAAAGTTTCCCAGGAGGAAATGTGATGTTACTGGCAGTCATAATAGTTGCCGGAGATGTAACTACTGGTAACTTACAAAAATGTTGGTAGGTAGTTCACTGCATTTGTACGTAGTACTATAATTCACTGATCTTCATAATGATGAGTTTGGGACTTCAAGATTAAGCCTAATCTCCCTCTGTTTAAGGAAACAAATACATTGTAGTGTAGAAAGATTTCCATTAGTGGTTGAAAGGTTTAGAATTTTAAGACTTTGTGTATATAAGTTGGTAAGCTGTAGTTATCTGGCAAAATATCTCACCTCATCTCATCTTTCTATAAAGCCAGTAGAAGGGATCAAAGAGAGTTATAAGCCATAGGGTGCTTGGGGTTTTTTTTAGTTTACAAGAATTTTAAGAATTTTAAGAAAGGATCTCTGTCTCATAGTCATCTTTTCATTTCTGACAGCATGTAGTACTGAATCTTAATCAAAATACATACTATCTAAATATTTATATGATAATGATAAGTGTGTGTGTGTATATATACATATGTGTGTGTTTACACACACACACACATATATATATATATGTAAAGATATATATAAAAGGTAAACTTTCCTTGAATAAGAACACTTCTCTTTCAGGAGAAGGCTTTAACAACAAATCGGACATTACTTTTATCATCGATGAAACAAAGCTGTCTCCTAATTACTGCCAAGTTGTCTCATGTCTCGTTTTATAACCAATTTATGACAGAGACTGATTCCTGATACCCATTCTATTAATGGAGTTCTTTTTTGTTAGAACTCAAAAAATATGTTGTAGAACCCTTTTTAAATGGCAGTGTATTGTGTGCCAACTTTTTAACCTGGGCTTATAGTGGTGATTTTTTTTTCTTTGTTTGTTTGTTTGTTTGTTTTTTGAGGTTTGGATTTTTTTTTCTTGTTTTGTCTTCAGTAAGCTGTTGGAAAATAGGGAATTGTCTTGGACTTCTGTTCAAGATGAAACCCAAAATCTCATATGGACCATGTAGCCAATTCATCTTTTTCTCTACCATATAGCAGTTCAGCTTTGAAATGAGTATTCTAGCTCGTCTTCCTGTGTTTCATTGTGGACTACTGTAGAGAAGAGTAGGAACAGCAGAGCTTCTGTAGTGGAATTGTAGTTCTTGAGCTTGGGAAAGGAGTGTTAGCATGATCTTCTTAGCATTCTTCTTTTTTTCTCTTTTTTAAGATTTTATTTATTTAAAAGAGAGTGGGGGGGGGAGGGTCAGAAGTAGAATCAGACTCCCAACTGAGCCCAGGAGCCTGATGTGGGGCTCCATCCTGGGACTCCGGGATTCTGACCAATTAGCCAAAGGCAAATGCTTAATTGATTGAGCCACCCAGGTGTCCCTTCATATCGTTATTCTTCATGAGGAAACAAGCCCACTTTAATGTCCTGTACCAGTACCTGCCCTGCTTAGCTTGTTTTTCTTTAGGAAGTTTAGGGAGATATTGTAAAAACATTTATTTTGTGTCCATACATACACACATGCATACTTGCACACACGCACACATATTTGGTAATAGTATTGGTGCCTATGGGAAAAAGCATTGAAAACTTGTGCATGGTCAGCTATTAAGATGTCATGTCTACCATGTGTTCTCTTATGGGTAGCAGCCAATGTGGTGCTTTCCCAGCTCTCTACTTGCTAATAGCTCAAGATATGAAAAGCAGAATTATCTCCAGCACATGTCTCTTTTACCCCCATGGGAAAATAAAATCAGCTAAAATGTGTGTGTATGTATAGAATTTTGCTTTATGGTGACTTGAATGGGATGAATGGAAATTAAATTATCTACATTTTATACAGAAGCTTACAGCACAGAATACATAAGTGGTGTGAGTTCCTGTTCTCAGAGTGAAAAATCATTGGCCAGATTCCAGTATGTGGGCTGGTAGTGCCAGATAGATTGGTATTTAAATCCAGGTTGTGTCATGTATTAGCTTTCGCCTGTGCAAGCTTTTTTAATATTACTGTGCTGCTGTTAACATCATTTTTAAAATGGGTGTATCTCATAAGATGGTAGAAGAGATTCATTTGGGAGGAAATGTAATATTCTATTATGCACATTTAATAGTTTAATTAATATATTTCCTTTCCCTAATTCTGCTCTGTTCCCAAACCCCATTTCATCTTGATTCTTAATATTTTTGTGAGTACTGATTAACCACATTGGTACAAGGATGAGAAATGCAGAAAGGAAGTTCATTCCTTTAAGAAGTCATATGGGCCTCTCAGTGTGTTGGGGGAGATGGTTAATTGCTCTATTAATCATGACCTTGTATTTACTAGTTAATGATATATTGAATAGTTTTTAAGGATTGCTTTGTTAAGCAAAAGAAATATGTGCTTCTGGCCAGTGATTTGCAGATCCCTTCATAACCACTTTTTTTTTTTTTTTTTCCAAAGAATACTCTAACTAAAAAATGCAGGCTGATTTCATGGATCACTGCCCATACCACTTGTAAAGTTCACTGACCTGGATGTCACTTTCCTAGTAAAAAGTCTAAGTGGCTTGCCAGAGAACATATAGCTGACTTTCCATTTCACTACATTGAAATAGCATGGTCTTTCAAATGAGATTTTTCTTTGAAGGGACTGGTAATTTAAAAGAGGACTTATTTTAATTTGTAGAGTTTATTTATGACCTTGTAAAACTTTATTTTTTGTCCACTGATTTGCTGAACTCTCATATGTAGTAGGTAATTAATCTTTGTTTCAGAAATATACCTCTTATTTTTATTGAAGTATCTTTTATGGAAAATGTAAAATCTTAAGATGAAGAAATCTTCACAAGATTCCATAAAATAATGTTCTCTCATTATTGCCTAAATATGTAGTCTAATTATTCCTTAAATTGAGTCTCTCAGATTGAAGGGAATAAAAGAAGAATCCAAATTCTCTCACGCAGTTTAAAGTGCTTTAAAATAGAATTTTATTATAAGGAAAAAATAAATATTACATGTTTTATAGTTAAAACGGAGAAGAAGACGGTACAATTTAGTGATGATGTTCAAGTGGAAACAATAGAGCCAGAACCAGAGCAAGCCTTTATTGATGAAGTAAGTGATTTCCTCTGCGAGAGTTGGTATTCAATACTTGGTATTGAAGTTTAAGTGTTGTTATTGTCATCTTTAAAAAAAATTGATTGCTTGATTAATGCATGTATTTTATGTTATAAAATTCAAGCAATATAGACAATGCAAAGATTGTCCTTGAAACTCTCTAGTCTCATTCTGTACCTCATCATTAAAAATCCTGCTTAATATTCCATAGAATGGGTTCATATGATTTAATTATTTTGCTATTGGAGCTTGGGTTATTTGCAGTTTTTTGTGTTTTTTTTTTTAATTATTGCAAATACAATTATAGTGAAATTTTTTTTAAAAGATTTTATTTATTTATTTGACAAAGCAGGAGAGTATAAGCAGAGGGAGCAAGAGGATGAGGGAGAAGCAGGACCCCTGCTGAGCAGGGAGCCCGATATGGGGCTTCATCCCAGCATGCTGGGATTATGACCTGAGCCAAAGGCAGACACTTAACGACTGAGCCACCCAGGCGACCCTGTAGTAAAATTTTTTTGGACGAAATATATTTAATAGACTATGTGACTGTCTTATTTGCAATGATCAGTACTTAATGCTCTGGAAATTACATCTTTTTTAACATTTTAAACTTAGGAAAAATGATGTGTCCTCTTTAAAATATTTGAAGGGATTTTGTAGCTTTTTAGCCTTCTTTGGGAGGAGCCATAAACAGAAAATTTGAAGAGTACTCTTAGAGAAAGAGACTGTCGAAGAAGACTGTGCTGAAAGGGAATCTGACTGGATCAGGGAAAGTTTTGTTTGGCCAATTTCATTGCACAAGAAAATGTGTTTAGAGTCAGCCTAGTGGTCTGTATAGATATCTCATTTCTTTGATATTAGATAATTTCAGATAGGGTATAATATTTTATAAACAAAACAAAAAGTAACCACGTGTTAGTTGACTCTCTCATGTTAGCTCCACTTCCCTCCCTTTTTTTCCTTTGCTATAGGCATACTTTTCTGACACATGCCGCCTTTTCTAGGCTACTTAAAAAGGAAATTGTGAATCTTTTACATTGAAACATAGTGTCTATTTTAAGATATAAAATTCTTTTGACTTTAGAAGAGTTTTTTTTATATACTTGTGTCTCTTTCACTGTCCAGTGATTAGTTCATCTCTCAAGCTCTTCTTTGCAGAAACAGTTTTTGTTTTGATTTAAATGACTATATAAAATTGGTAGTCTATTTTACATTTACCTAATGTACCTGTGTTTAGTAACATAACCATGTAAAAACCGTGCATGGAGAAAACTTTGTTGTGTGTGGAGAAAACTTTGTTATTATTATAGTATTATTCTTTGGTACTCAGTATTCTTTGGAGATTAGTATTTTGATTCTTAAAAATGTACATATAAGTATATATATACTTGTGTAATATATAGGTGTATTTATATAATGATGGCTTCCATTGGTTTTTATAAGGAAAGATTCTGAAATAGATCTGAGTCCTTACTTTGAGATGCCTTCCAGCCTTCTCACATAGGAAAATAGAGAAACTACGAATCTTCTTCCTTCCTTTTATGACAGACTGAAATATTGGTGGAAAGAAAATGTAGAATAAAATCTTATGGCCCTACTTAGAAGGAGAAGAGCTGTAATGTAGCTGAGCTATGCCTTGCTAAAACAGCTGCTTTATTCACCATGGTGGAGAAGTAATAATGAGTTGTTAGTCATAAGCAATCCATCTTAAGAGAGAAGTTACCAAGGCTACAGCTGCTCCAAAACAAAATGACAAGAGAAATCCACAGCATGACATAACAGATTGAAGAACTCACACGTTGTAAGTTTAAATATGGCTCTATTTCTTCTCATTTAAGAGAGTCTCTGTTAGCAGTTTCAAAAGTAAGTAGGAAGAGCTTTCAAAGCTCTGACTTCACATGGTACTAAAGAGAACACAGATACTAAATATGTAAAAGCCAAATTGGAGTCTCCATATGAATCACAAAATTTCTCTGTCCTTTATCTAATTAATGAAGTGAGACTGTATTGTTGCTCAATGATTTATTGCTTTTTCTATTAACTATTTAATTCCTATAGGACAAAATGGACCAGTTGCTACAGATGTTGCAAAGTACAGATCCCAGTGATGATCAACCAGATCTTCCAGAGTTACTTCATCTTGAAGGTAAACTATTTTCCATTAACTTTCCACATAAAAAAATAATCAGAGGTATATCTAGTGTTCTGTTACAGAATAGTTTTATATTTAAATAAAATTGAGGATGATATAAAAAATATTAACATTTCTACTTCTCTGTGACTTTGTTTCACTTACATGAATATGCATGAGAGATTTGCTTCCTTTTACTGTGTTTTCTTACATTTCTTTAAATCTTGTTATCTTAGCAATTTGTCACCAGATGGGACCTCTCATTGATGAAAAGCTGGAAGATATTGATAGGTAAAAAAACATTTGCAATTATCTATATTGTATATCTTCTTCCCTCAAGTTCTCTTTAAGTGCATACTGGGATAGAATTGCCTTTTTATTATTTTTTTATTTTAAAGATAGGCCAAAAGAGCCTATCTTTAAAATAAATTATCATTTTCTACTATAGATATGGGAATTAGAATTAGTCACATGTTCCTCTTTTTTTTTAAGGTGAGCATTTGTTTGACCTTAATTATATTAGTCTTTTAAGAAGAATAATGGTTACCTATTGTAATCATTATAGTGCTATAAGTAGCATTACCAGAGCCCACAAATGACCTACCCATCTGTTATTTACTAGGGACACCTAGTTATTTCAGAGTAAAGTCAAATACAGTAATATGGTGGAGTTTTCCCAGCACAGTACATAAAGCAGTTTTTATTGCCTTGAGCTAAAGTACAGGATATTTTCTGCCATAAGTTTAAAATTTTAGTAATGTCTACTTATATTACTTTTTGCTATTTTATGTGTCTTATTTAGAACATCGTATCATTTAAATAGCAATTGTTTGAAATTACTGTGTAATATTTCAGAAAACATTCAGAACTCTCAGAACTTAATGTTAAAGTGATGGAAGCACTTTCACTGTATACGAAGTTAATGAATGAAGATCCAATGTATTCCATGTATGCAAAATTACAGAATCAGCAGTATTACATGCAGTCATCTGGTGTTTCTGGTTCTCAGGTAAGCTTTTAAAAATTCAGGCATATCATTTTATTTTTACTTTTTTAAGATTTTATTTGTTTTAGAACACGTGAGCAGTGGGTGGGACAGAGGGAAAAGGAGAGAAAGAATCTCAAGCAGACTTCTGCTGAGTGTGGAGCCTGACTTGGGGCTCATTCTCAGACCCCCATGATCAAGACCTGAGCCAAAATCAAGAGTTGGATGCTTACCAACTAAGCCACCCCGGTAGCTCCTCAAGTATATTATTTTAAATTCTCAATATATTTGAAATTATTTGGAATAGCTATGTTTTTGTAAAATGTGAAACTTTCTGAAAGTAATCTTAGAATAAAATTTCCAAGAATTTTTTACTTGATAAATACAATGTATAATACACTAATTATTCCAGAATTCTTTATAAAAAATTGTTTTTCTTTAAGGGTATGCATCAGAATCACTAATCAAATTAAAAAAAAAATACAGGTTCCTTGGCCCCACCTGAAACCCAATGAATCAAAACACTCAAGAGTAAGACCAAAACATATATATATTTCTAAAACTTCATATATAATTATCTGGTTAAGAACCTCATTTTTTTTGTCTGATTATTGCTAAAAAATTAATAACTTTTTCTGGGTATCTGCACTTTTTGGTTTTATAGTAAGTTGCTTTAATCTGAATTTTTCCCTCTTCCTTTAAAAAGACATAGAATGTGGGCACCTGGGTGGCTCAGTGGGTTAAAGCCTCTGCCTTTGACTCAGGTCATGATCCCAGGGTCCTGGGATCGAGCCCCACATCGGGCTCTCTGCTCAGCAGGGAGCCTGCTTCCCTTCCTCTCTGTCTGCCTGCCTCTCTGCCTACTTGTGATCTATGTCTGTCAAATAAATAAATAAAATCTTAAAAAAAAAAAAGATACAGAATGTAATATAGAGCCCTTTTCCTCCTTAGTCACCCTAAGCAACTATTTCAAGAGCGGTTTCCCCACAAACTGAGTAAGTTTACTGTCTAGGGAATAATTAGACAGGCATTCTACTTTACTTATGCAGAGTGGCATGGATTTTATGCAAGTTTTTTTTTTTTTTCCTTAAATGGCCCGCTTCCCCTGAAATGAGAGGCCTGATGCCTGGGGCTGAGCAGTCATATTTGAGCAACATGGGGCTAGGTGACAGCTACTCATGGCTCTTGATACCAGTCTGAGAAAAAAACAAAAACTCTTCATTTGCAGAGTACAAAAAACAATGCATTTAGATTGGAATAGCTCTGTTTATAATTAAGACCTTCTGTATTCTGATGTATGGTGAGTCTTAAAAGCTTAAAGAAGCTTTTAAGCTTAAAAGCTTAAAAGAAGTGCTAAGATGATTGTCTTACCTCCTGATGACTGTGTTACTACTATACTATCATTACTACTATCTCACCTGGTAGGAGTCTGTCTCACTTACGTAGACAGTGGGGTTCTCTTCAAATATATGAAATGGAAGGATCTAGTGAATACTATAGAAAATTAGAATATTATGTGTGTTTAAGATTTTGGGCATTTAAGAGGTCAGTCTCTTTAGATTAAAATAAGTATGGTTTTTAGATGCCTGAGTGGTCAAATAGCCCAAAGACAAATCCAGCCTCCCACCTGTTTTTGTTTTTGTTTTTTAAATCAACTTTGCTGTAACATTCTCACTCATTTATACATTGTTTCTGGCTGCTTTCTATATGGGCGGAGTTCAGAGAGGCCCACAAAGCCTAAAATATTTATTATCTGGACTTTTGTAAGAATGTTTGCTGACCTCTGCTTTTGAAAGTTAGGTTGCTCTGTGTTCACTAAACTGTAATGTAGGAAATACAGATTGTATATGCAGTCTATGGGCATGAAATAGTGAATTCAAAGACACTTCTTAAACATTTTTTGGGATTCCTTTTAGGAAAGTACTTAAAATATCAATATGGAAAGAGAGATGATATTAGTGTAAAGTTTCGAGGTAAGTTCCTTTACTGCTTCTATATGAGATAAACACAAGTTTAGCTCATGTTTACCTAAGAAAATCATCAGAAGCCCACTTCACTGAAAAGTATTTTTTTTTAATTAAAGATTTTTTTTTTATTTATTTGACAGGGAGATCACAAGTAGGCAGAGAGGCAGGCAGAGAGAGGAGGAAGCAGGCTCCCCGCTGAGCAGAGAGCCTGATGCGGGGCTCGATCCCAAGACCCTGGGATCATGCCCTGAGCTGAAGGCAGAGGCTTTAACCCACTGAGCCACCCAGGCGCCCCGAAAAGTATTTTTCTTAATGGCTGTCACAAGAAATAACTTTTAAAAAGATTTCAGAGATTTGATTGTTAATTCACTTTGTAACTGAATGCCTTTACAAAGAAATTTTAGCATACCTTTTAAAGTCTTAGAAAATGTAATTTTTTTTTTTTTTTTGTCATGAACTGTTCTAGGTATATCCAGGGCCTCCCCAAAGTGGTGCTTACCTGGTTGCAGGGAGTGCACAGATGAGCCATCTCCAGAGCTACAGTCTTCCCCCAGAGCAACTGTCTTCTCTCAGCCAAGGAGCAGTTCCACCATCTGTAAACCCAGCCCTTCCCAGTCAGCAGACTCAGGCGTCCTACCCTAAGTAATTTGATTTTTGACTATTGTTTTACTGCTGTTTGGAGTTAGTACTGTTGTAACTCTTAAATGCCTCCATTCGCGTGTAACCATAAGAGCTGCGTAAGAAAAACCTAGGATAGATGCCATCACTAGTACCAGATGGTCAGCCCTGTTTGTGGTTAGGAGTGGGTTCTACTTGAACCCCTGCATTATTGCATTACAAGCTAGTGTTCTGTCTCACTGAATCACTGAACAGCTCTATTCAAGTCTTGGTTTTGTGTTTTTAATATTTCCTGTCATTTTTCTTTTTATCAAGGTGATATTGGCATATAACATTATATAAGTTGCAGAGGTACATTTTAATTATCTGTATGCCCTATAAAGTGATCGCCACTAAAAGTGTAGTTACATCCGTCACCATTCAGTTGACCTTCTTCACCCATTCTACCCAGCCCTTCATCCTCTTCTCCTCTGGTAATCTCCAAGCTGTTCTCTGTATGAGTTTGGCTTGGTTTGGTAGTGGTTGGGTTTTTTTAGATTCCACATATGAGGGGAATCATTACGATATTTGTCTTTCTCTATCTGACTTACTTCACTTAACAGTGCTTTTAAGTTCCATGCATGTTGTCTCAAATGATAAAATTTCATTTTTTTTAATACCCAAGTAGTATGTATACACTGCATATACTACTACACACACACACACACACACACACACCCCCCATACATCTTTATCGATTAGTATATCAGTGGACATTTTGGTTATTTCCATTTCTTGGTTATTATAATAATCCTGTGGTGAACATAAGGGTGGATATATCTTTTCCAATCAATATTTTTGTATTCTTTAAATAAATATCCAGAAGAGGAGCAACTGGATCATAAGTCATTCTTTTCTTAATTTTTTGAAGAATCTCCATACTCTTGGCTGCACTGCTTTACATTCCCACCAATAGTATATGATGATTCCCTTTTTTGTACTGCCTCATCAACACTTACTTCTTGTCTTTTTGATAATACCCATTCTAATTGGTGTAAGGTGATATCTCATTGTGAATTTGATTTGCATTTCCATGATAATTACTGATTTCAAACATCTTTCCTGTGCTTCTTGGCCATTGTTAGGTCTTTGGAGAAATATTTACTCATATCATCTTCCCACCTTTTAAATTGGATTGTTTGGTTTCATGTTGTTGAGTTATATGAACTCTTTATATGTTTTAGATATTAATTCCCCATCAGATATATGATTTGCAAAAACTTTCTCCTGTTCAGTAGATTTCCTTTTTGTTTTGATGATGGTTTCTTCCACTATGCAGAAGCTGCTTTTTGTTTTGATGTAATCCCATTCATTCATTCATTCATTCAGTTTTGTTTGTTTCTTTCTCTTGCCTATGGCATTAGATCCACAGAGATATTGCTAAGACTGATGTCAAAGAGTTTATTACCACCTGTGCTTTCTTCTTGGAAATTTATGGTATCGGGTTTTACATTCAAGTCTTTAATCCATTTTGAATTAATTTTTGTGTATGCTGTAAGATGGTGGTCCAGTTTCATTCTTTTGCATTTGGCTGTCCAGTATTGCCAACACCATTTACTGAAGATACTGTCCTTTCTACATTGTATGTTCTTGGCTTCTTTGTTGTAAATTAATTGTCCATATGTGTGTGGGTATAATTCTGAGCTCTTGGTGATGTCCCACTGATCTGTCTCTTTTTATACTGACACGGTGTGTTTTGATTACTGTAGCTTTGTAGTATAGTTTGAAATCAGAGAGCATAATACCTCCAGCTTTGTTGTTCTTTCTCAAGATTGCGTTGGCTATGCAGGATCTTTTTTGATTCCATACAAATTTTAGAACTATTTGCTCTAGTTCTGTGAAAAATGACCTTGGAATTTCAATAGAGATTGTAATCTGTAGATTGCTTTGAGTGGTATGGAGACTTAACAACATTAATTCTTCTAATCCATGAGCACAGAATATCTTTCCATTTATTTGTGTAAGCTTCAGTTTCTTTCATCAGTGTCTTATAGTTTTCAATGTGCAGGTCTTTCACCTCCTTGGTTGAATTTATTTCTAGGTATTCTATTTGATGCAGGTGTAAGGGGGATTATTTTGTTTTTTTTTTTTCTAATTTAATTTTTAATTTTTTTGTTAACATTTAATGTATTATTAGCCCCAGGGCTACAGGTCTGTGAATCGCCAGGTTTACACACTTCACCGCACTCACCATAGCACATACTTTCCCCAATGTCCATAACCCAGCCACCCTTTCCCTGCCCGCCTCCCCACGGCAACCCTCAATTTCTTTTGTGAGATTAGGAGTCTCTTATGGTTTCTTTCCCTCCCGATCCTATCTTGCTTCATTTATTCCTTTCCTGCCCCCCCAAACCCCCCATGTAGCCTCTCAACTTCCTCATATCAGGGAGATCATATGATAGTTGTCTTTCTCTGATTGACTTATTTCGCTAAGCATAATACCCTCTAATTCCATCCACATCGTTGCAAATGGCGAGAGTTCATTTCTTTTGATGGCTGCATAGTATTCCATTGTATATGTATGTGTGTGTGTGTGTGTGTGTGTATGTGTGTATATATATATATGTGTGTGTGTGTGTGTGTATATATATATATATACCACTTCTTCTTTATCCATTCATCTGTTGATGGACATCTAGGTTCTTTCCATAGTTTGGCTATTGTGGACATTGCTGCTATAAACATTCGGGTGCACGTGCCCCTTCGGATCACTACATTTGTATCTTTATGGTAAATACCCAGTAGTGTGATTGCTGGGTCATAGGGTAGCTCTATTTTCAACTCTTTGAGGAACCTCCATGCTGTTTTCCAGAGTGGTTGCACCAGCTTGCATTCCCATCGACAGTGTAGGAGGGTTCCCCTTTCTCCGTATCCTTGCCAGCATCTGACATTTCCTGACTTGTTAATTTTAGCCATTCTCTCTGGTGCGAGGTGGTATCTCATTGTGGTTTTGATTTGTATTTCCCTGATGCCAAGTGATATGGCGCACTTTTTCATGTGTCCATTGGCCATCTGGATGTCTTCTTTGCAGAAATGGCTGTTCATGTCCTCTGCCCATTTCCTGCTTGGTTTATTTGTTCTATGGGTGTTGAGTTTTATAAGTTCTTTATAGATTTTGGATACTAGCCCTTTATCTTATACGTTGTTTGCAAATATCTTCTCCCATTCTGTCAGTTGTCTTTTGGTTCTGTTGACTGTTTCCTTTGCTGTGCAAAAGCTCTTCATCTTGATAAAGTCACAATAGTTCATATTTGCCCTTGCTTCCCTTGCCTTTGGTGATGTTTCTAGGAAAAAGTTGCTGCGGCTGAGGTCAAAGAGGTTGCTGCCTGTGTTCTCCTCAAGATTTTGATGGATTCCTTTCTCACATTGAGGTCCTTCATCCATTTTGAGTCTGTTTTCATGTGTGGTGTAAGGAAATGGTCCAGTTTCATTTTTCTGCATGTGGCTGTCCAATTTTCCCAACACTATTTGTTGAAGAGACCGTCTTTTTTCCATTGGACATTCTTTCTTGCTTTGTCAAAGATTAGTTGACCATAGAGTTGAGGGTCTATTTCTGGGCTCTCTATTATGTTCCGTTGATCTATGTGTCTGTTTTTGTGCCAGTACCATACTGTCTTGATGATGACAGCTTTGTAATAGAGCTTTGTCTTGATGATGACAGCTTTGTAATAGAGCTGAAGTCTGTAATTGTGATGCCACCAACGTTGGCTTTCTTTTTCAACATTTCTCTGGCTACTTGAGGCCTTTTCTGGTTCCATATAAATTTTAGGATTATTTGTTCTATTTCTTTGAAAAAAATGGATGGGATTTTGATAGGGATTGCATTAAACGTGTAGACTGCTTTAGGTAGCATAGACATTTTCACAATATTTGTTCTTCCAATCCAGGAGCATGGAACATTTTTCCATTTTTTGTGTCTTCCTCAATTTCTTTCATGAGTACTTTATAGTTTTCTGAGTACAGATTCCTTGCCTCTTTGTTTAGGTTTATTCCTAGGTATCTTATGGTTTGGGGTGCAATTGTAAATGGGATTGACTCCTTAATTTCTCTTTCTTCTGTCTTGTTGTTTGTGTAAAGAAATGCAACTGATTTCTGTGCATTGATTTTATATCCTGACACTTTACTGAATTCCTGTACAAGTTCTAGCAGACTTGGAGTGGAGTTTTTGGGTTTTCCACATAAAGTACCATATCATCTGCAAAGAGTGATAGTTTGACTTCTTTGCTCATTTGGATGCCTTTAATTTCTTTTTTTTTGGTCCCAATTGCTGAGGCTAGGACTTCTAGTACTATGTTGAATAGCAGTGGAGATAATGGACATCCCTGCTGTGTTCCTGACCTTAAAGGAAAATCTCTCAGTTTTTCTCCATTGAGAAAGATATTCGCTGTGGGTTTTTCATAGATGGCTTTGATGATATTGAGGTAGGTACCCTCTATCCCTACGCTTTGAGGAGTTTTGATCAAGAAAGCATGCTAGGGGCACCTGGGTGGCTCAGTGGTTTAAAGCCTCTGCCTTCGGCTCAGGTCATGATCCCAGGGTCCTGGGATCGAGCCCCGCATCGGGCTCTCTGCTGAGCGAGGAGCCTGCTTTCCCCCACTTTCTCTGCCTGCCTCTCTGCCTACTTGTGATCTCTGTCTGTCAAATAAATAAATAAAATCTTTAAAAAAAAAAAAAGCATGCTGTACTTTGTCAGATGCTTTTTCAGCATCTATTGAGAATATCATATGGTTCTTGTTCTTTCTTTTATTAATGTATTGTAGCACATTGATTGATTTGCAGACGTCAAACCAACCTTGCAGCCCTGGAATAAATCCCACTTGATAATGGGGAATAATCGTTTTAATGTACTGTTGGATCGTATTGGCTAGTATTTTAGTGAGAATTTTTGCATCTGTGTTCATCAAGGATATTGGTCTATAATTCTCTTTTGATGGGATCTTTGGTTTTGGGATCAAGGTAATGCTGGCCTCATAAAATGAGTTTGGGAGTTTTCCTTCCATTTCTATTTTTTGGAACAGTTTCAGGAGAATAGGATTTAATTCTTCTTTAAATGTTTGGTAAAATTCCCCTGGGAAGCCGTCTGGCCCTTGGCTCTTGTTTGTTGGGAGATTTTTTTTTTTTTTTTAAGACTTTATTTATTTATTTGACAGAGAGAGAGAGAGAGAGATCACAAGCAGGCAGAGAGGCAGGCGGGGGAGGGGGCGGGGGAAGCAGGCTCCCTGCTGAGTAAAAAGCCAGATGTGGGGCTCGATCCCAGGACCCTGAGATCATGACCTGAGCCAAAGGCAGAGGCTTACCCACTGAGCCACCCAGGCACCCCTGTTGGGAGATTTTTGATGACTGCTTCAATCTCCTTACTGGTTATGGGTCTGTTCAGATTTTCTATTTCTTCCTGGTTTAGTTTTGGTAGTTTATATGTCTCTAGGAATGCATCCATTTCTTCCAGATTGTCAAATTTGCTGGCGTATAGTTGCTCATAATATGTTCTTTTAATTGTTTGTATTTCTTTGGTGTTGGTTGTGATCTCTTCTCTTTCATTCATGATTTTATTTATTTGGGTCCTTTCTCTTTTCTTTTTGATTAGTCTGGCCAGGGGTTTATCAATCTTATTAATTCTTTCAAAGAACCAGCTCTTACTTTCATTGATTTGTTCTATTGTTTTTTTGGTTTCTATTTCATTGATTTCTGCTCTGATATTTATTATTTCTCTTCTCCGGCTGGGTTTAGGCTTTCTTTTTTCTTTCTCCTACTCCTTTAGGAGTAGGGTTAGGTTGTATATTTGAGACCTTTCTTATTTCTTGAGAAAGGCTTGTATCGCTATATATTTTCCTCTCAGGACTGCCTTTGCTGTGTCCCACAGGTTTTGAACTGTTGTGTTTTAATTATCATTTGTTTCCTGAATTTTTTCAATTCTTTAATTTCCTGGTTGACCCATTCATTCTTGAGAAGGATGCTCTTTAGCCTCCCTGTATTTGGGTGCTTTCCAACTTTACTCTTGTGATTGGGTTCTAGCTTCAGAGCATTATGGTCTGAAAATATGCAGGGAATGATCTCAATCTTTTGGTACCAGTTGAGACCTGATTTGTGACCCAGGATGTGATCTACTCTGGAGAATGTTCCATGTGCACTAGAGAAGAATGTATATTCTGTTGCTTTGGGATGGAATGTTCTGAATATATTTGTGATGTCCATCTGGTCCAGTGTATCATTTAAGGCCTTTACTTCCTTATTGATCTTTTGCTTGGATGATCTTTCCATTTCAGTGAGGGGGGTGTTAAAGTCCCCTACTCTTATTGTATTACTGTCGATGTGTTTCTTTGATTTTGTTATTGATTTGTTTATATAATTGACTGCTCCCATGTTAGGGGCATAGATATTTAAAATTGTTAGATCTCCTTGTTGGACAGACCCTTTGAGTATGATATAGTGTCCTTCCTCATCTCTTATTATAGTCTTTGGCTTAAAATCTAATTTATCTGATATAAGGATTGCCACCCCAGCTATCTTTTGATGTCCATTAGCATGGTAAATTGTTCCCCACCCCCTCACTTTAAATCTGGAGGTGTCTTTGGGTCCAAGATGAGTTTTTTATAGACAGCATATTGATGGGTTTTGTTTTTTATTCATTCTGATACCCTGTGTCTTTTGATTTACATTTACATTTTAGCCCATTTACATTCAGGGTAACTATTGAGAGATATGAATTTAGTGCCATGGTATTGCCTGTCAGGTGCCTGTTACTGTATATTGTCTCTGTTCCTTTCTGGTCTACTACTTTTAGGCTCTGTCCTTACTTAGAGGACCCCTTCCAATATTTCCTATAAAGCTGGTTTGGTGTTTACAAATTCTTTTAGTTTTTGTTTGTCCTGGAAGCTTTTTATCTCTCCTTCTATTTTCAATGATAGCCTAGCTGGATATAATAATGTTGCATGCATGTGTTTCTCATTTAGTGCTCTGAGTATATCATGCCAGTTCTTTCTGGCCTGCCAGGTCTCTGTGGATAATTCTTCTGCCATTGTGATATTTTTACCATTGTATGTTACAGACTTCTTGTCCTGGCCTGCTTTCAGGATTTTGTCTTTGTCACCAAGATTTGTAAGTTTTACTATTAGATGACGGTGTGTGGGCGTATTCTTATTGATTTTGAGGGGGGTTCTCTGTGCCTACCAGATTTTGATGCTTGTTCCCTTTGCCATATTAGCGAAATTCTTTACAATAATTTTCTCCAATATACCTTCTGCTCCCCTCTCTCTTTCTTCTTCTGGAATTCTAATTACTGTAATGTTGTTTCATCTTATGGTATCACTTATCTCTCGAATTCTCCCCTCATGGTCCAGTATGTGTCTCTCTTTTGCTTAGCTTCTTTATTCTCCATCATTTGGTCTTCTATATCACTAATTCTCTCTTCTGCCTCATTTATCCTAGCAGTAAGAGCCTCCATTTTTTATTGCACCTCATTAATAGCTTTTGGTTTCAGCTTGGTTAGATTTTAGTCATTTCTCCAGACAGCGTTTCTTTAATATCTTCCATGCCTTTTTCGAGCCCAGCTAGCACCTTGAGAATCGTCATTCTGAACTCTAGATCTGACACATGACGAATGTCCATATTGATTAGGTCCCTAGCTTTAGGTACTGCCCCTTGTTCTTTTTTTTTTTTTTTTTCCTGGTGAGTTTTTCCGCCTTGTCATTTTATCCAGATAAGCATATATGAAGGAGAGAATAAAATACTAAAAGAGTGGCAAAGACCCCAGAAAAATGTCCGTTAACCAAATCAGAAGAGACCCCAAATTGTGGGGGGGAAGAAAGGGAGCAAAAAGAAGTTCAAAAAAGAAATTAAAAAAAAAGAAAAAAAGGAAAAAAGAAAAAAATATGTATTCGACCGGTGAATAGAACAGAGCCACCACTTAATTTTGGAAGTATTTCGGTCTCTTTGAAGAAACTACCTCCCAAAATTCTAAAAAAAAAAAAACTTACATATACATATACATACACACACACACACACACACACACACACAGAGACACACACACAAATAAGGGTAAACACGTTGAAGGGATGGAATATGACTGTAAAGATGAAAATTTTAAAAAATTCTAGAAAAAGAGTTGATAAGATAAGTTGGTTGGGAAAAGAAAGAAAAAGAATGTGGAGAGAATTTGCTCAGGCTGGAGAGTAGAACAAAGCCTTGTGGTAGATTTAGGGTATATTTTGATCTATTAGAAGAGGTTGTATCCCAAAATTTTTTAGAAGAGAAAACCCAATGTGTATACAAAAATTCAAGTTAGATAACAATTAAGGATAAAATATGAGTATAATAAGGTTCAAAAAGATTTTCTTTTTATGAAAGGTATTGTTAAGATAAATTAGTTAAAAAACATTAAACGAGGAAAGAGTAAAAGTTAAAAAAATTAGAATAAGAAAAAAATAAAATTAAAAAAAAATTAATTAACTTTGCAAGAGTAAAGAATCATGGGCAGAATGCCATGAATTCTATACTTTGCTTTCTCCTCCTCTGGAATTCTGGTGTTCTCCTTGTTAAGTGAGCTTGGTCTTGGCTGGATTTCTTGCTGATTTTCTGGGGGAGGGGCCTGTTGTAGTGATTCTCAAGTGTCTTTTCCCGAGCCGGAATATCACGACCCTTGCCAGGGGCCAGGCTAAGTAATCTGCTCAGGTTTGCTCTCGGGAGCTTTTATTTCCTGAATGGGAATGAAAATGGCGGCCTCCCAGTCTCCAGCCTGGGGGTGCTTAGAGCTCGGGACCCCACTCCTCAGTGTGCCTCGGGAGAAAGTGCTTAATCACTCCTGCCTTCCTGGCCTCTGGCTGTGCTCCGAGCTCATCCAGCCTGTGACTGAGTGTCTCTGTCTCTGGCACTCAGCCCCGCCTGGAGTTTCCAAACCCAGCAGATCCCTGCCACTCTTCCAGGGGGGTTTCCCCGGATCTGCCACTTGTGTGGTCCCTGTTCAAATAGCAGTGCCTGACTGTGCCACAGATTACAGCTTAAGGTAACCCCGAGTTGAGCACTCATTCCTTGGCTCTGTCTCTGTAGCCAGCTTCCCCGCTCTAATACCTGGGAGCTCTCTGATACTCAGACACCCCCAATCCCTCTGTGACCCCACGGGACCTGAGACCACGCTGTCCCCACGAGGGCTCCACCCCTACTTAGCCTCTGGAGCAATGTCCCTCAGTAGAGCAAATTTTTAAAAGTTCTGATTTTGTGCTCCGTTGCTCCGCTGCTTTCTGGGAGCTGGCCCCTCCTCCCTCCCCCCCCGCAGTCTATCTTATCGTCGCTTTGGATTCACTTCTCTGCAGAAAGTAGTCGATTTTCTGTTTCTAGAATTGCTGCTCGTCTTCTCTTAGATCTCCTGTTGGATTTTTAGGTGTTCTGAATGGTTTGATAACTATCTAGGTGATCTCCTCCTACCTGAGATCATCTCAGCCTGCTACTCCTCTGCCTTCTTGACTCCTCCCCAGTGGGATTATTTTCCCAGTTTGTCTATCTGATAAGTCATTATTAGTGTATAAGAAATGCCATAATTCTGTATATTGATTTTTTGTGTTTCTAAAATCTTTGTCACATATCTTTGACTACTGAATTCATGTATTCTCACAAATTTTTGGTGGTGTCTTTTGGCTTATCTACATACAGTATCCTATCATCAGCAAATAGTGACAGTTTTACTTCTTCCTTTTTAATTTGGGTGTCTTGCCCTCTCCTCTCCCTTACACTTACCCTTCCTCTTCCTCTACGCCTTCCCCTTTCCACCTTCTTTTTATTTCTTGGCCTAATTGGTATGGCTGGGATACACAATAGGATCTGAGTAAAAGTGGTCGGAGTGGGTATCATTGTTTTGTTCATGATCTTAGAAGAAAAGCTTCCAGCTTTTTTTTACCATTGAATATAATGTTAGCTGTGGCTGTTGTCATTATGTCTTTTCTTATGTCTAGTAATGGTCCCTGTGTACCCACTTTATCGAGAGTTTTCATTATAATTGGATGTATTTCATGAGATGCTTTTCTCCATCTGTTGAACTGATATGATTTTTTAGATTTTATTTATTTATTTATTTATTTGAGAGAGTACAAGTCGGGGGTGGTGCAGAGGGAGAGGGAGAAGCGGACACCTTGCTGAGCAGAGAGCCTGACACAGGGCTCAATCCCAGGACCCTGAGATCATGACCTGACATGAAGACAGATGCTTAACTGACTGAACCACTTGGGCTCAATGTAATTACAGTCTTCTGATGCCTATTTTGTCTAGTTTGAGTATAGCTACTTCAGTTTCTTTTTGTTTTCATTTGCATGGAATATCTTTCTCTAGTCCTTCACTTTCAGTCTGTTTCTGTTCTTTCTTTGAAGTAAGTCTTTTTGTAGGTTGCATATAGATGGGTCATGTTTTTTTATCTATTAATCATTCTCATCTTTTTTGATTAGAGTATTTAGTCCATTTACATTTAAAGTAATTACTGATAGGTATATATTACCTGCCATTTTGTTAATTGTTTTCTGGCTACTCTCATAGTTCTCTTCTATGTTCCTTCTTTTTCCTCTCTTGTGGTTTGATGGCTTTCTTTAGTGTATGTTTAGATTTTTTTCTCATTTTCTTTTGTATATTTACTATAAGTTTTTGCTTTGTGTTTACCATGAGGTTCACATATAACTTGCTGTGCGTATAACTTCCTGTTTTGAATTGATAGCAACTTAAATTTGAACACATTCCAAAACTTTACATTTTTACCCTTCTACATGATTTTTGTATTTTTAGTGTGTCATTTTGCATTTTTTTTGAAGATTTTTATTTGTTTATTTGACAGAGAGAGAACACAAGTAGGCAGACAGGCAGGCAGAGAGATAGGAGGAAGCAGACTCCCCCAAGAGCAGAGAGCCTGATGTGGGGCTTGATCCCAGGACCCTGGGATCATGACCTGAGCTGAAGGAAGAGGCTTTAACCCACTGAGCCACCCAGGTGCCCCTGTATTTTTTTTTTTTTTTTAAGATTTTATTTTTTTTTTTTTTTCAGAAAGAGAGAGCACACAAGCAGGCAAAGAGGCAGGCAGAGGTGGAGAGAGAGGCAGGCTCCCCGCCGAGCAAGGAGCCTGATGCGGGACTTGATCCCAGGACCCTGGGATTATGACCTGAGCTGAAGGCAGTGGCTTAACCCACTGAACCACCCAGGCGTCCCTCATTTTGTATTTTTTATTTTATATGTCCCTTAACTAATTATTATAGTTTTAGTTAATTTTACTATTTTTGTAATTTAATCTTCATTCTTGCTTTATAAGTGATTGATCTACCTTTACTAGATAATTATCTTTTCCAATGAGATTTTTACTTTTGTATGTTTTCTTGTTATTAATTAGTGCCATTTCTTTTTAGGTTAAAGTCATCCTTTTAACATCTCTTGTAAAGCCATGTTTAGTGGTGATGAATTCCTTTAGCTTTTGCTCATCTGGAAAACTTCTAATCTCCTTCAGTTCTGAATGATAATCTTGCTTGGTAGAGAATTCTTGGTTGGAGGTTTTGTTTTGTTTTCTTTTGTTTCATTAGCACTGTGAGTACTGTCTTTTGTCTGTAGTTTCTGCTGAAAAATCTGCTGATAGCTTCATGGGTTTTTTCTTGTATGAATAAGTTGTTTTTCTCTTATTGCTTTTAGGATTTTCTCTTTAAGTTAACCTTAACCATTTTAATTATAACATGTTCTGGTGTGGATCTTTTGGGTTCATCTTCTTGGGAACTCTCTGAGCTTCCTGGACCTGCATGTTTATTTCATTCTTTCTCCAGATTAGGGAAGTTTTCAGCTATTGTTTCTTTAGGTAAGTTTTTTGGTGTTTTCTTTCTGTCTTCTCCTTCTGGGACCCTATGATAGGAATGCTATTCTGCTTGATATTTTACTAAAGGTATTGCTTTGTTTTCATTGTTTTTTTTCTGTTCCTTCTGGGTGAGTTCTCGTTGCTTTGTATTCCAACTTTGGATTCATCCAGCTTGCTGTCATACCTGCCCAGTATATTTTTCAGTTCAGTTATTGTATTTTTCTGTTCTGTAACTTTTGTTGGATACTTTCTTATGTTTTCTAACTTTTTGTTGAATATATCACTGTGTTCATCCATTCTTTTCCTAAGTGTGATAAGCTTCTTTATGACCATTATTTTGAACTCCGTCAGCTTGCTGTTTCATTAATGTCTTTTTATGATATTTTTTCTTGTTCTTTCATTGGAACGTATTCCTGTTTCTTTATTTTGCCTCACTCTCTTTATTAGGTAAATTAACTGCTTCTCTCAGTCTTGAAGGAGTGGCCTTGTGTACGAAATTTCGTGTAGAGCACAGAAGCACAGTCCCTTCTGAGCAAAGCTAGGTGCTTACAGGGTGTCCCCTGTGTGGATTGCCTGTGCCTGTCTGCTGTGTCAGGGCCCAGTCTATGGTGTGGGAGTGGATGGGGCTAGTGCCTGATTGGGCTGTGTCTCACAGATGTCGTGTGTCCGGGTGGTAGGCAGGGCTGTTGCCCTCGCCTAACTGTTCTTCATGGCTGTGCTGTGAGTGTGGGCAGAGTTCTCCACTGATTGTGATTACTGGTTCTAGCACATTAAAAAGATAATTCCAAACTGGCACTTGCTAACATGGACATTAGTAAGGTAGGGTGAGATCACTAATATGGCTCCTACCAGTGTCTCTGTTCCTGAAGAAAGTCCTAACAGTTTCCTGCCTCTCTGGCAGGCACTTCCAGATTGATAAGTGGTTCTTGTTTACATATGGTCCAGGCGCTTTTCAAAATCCCAAAGGCTGGATTTTGAGTGAGTCTGCATGGCTAGCCTTTTAAGAGCAAGTTCTTTGTTCCCTACAATCTCTGGTTTTCCTGGATATAATTGCCATTGGTTTTCAAAGCCCGACATTTTGGGGACTCTGCTTATGAGCGTTCTTAAGGTTAGATGTCTAGGGAAAATGTATTTATATTTGAGATCTCTCCTGATTGCAGATCACAGTGCCTGGGATGGGGGTTTTGGGCCAGATGGTGTCACTGCCTCTTCTGCCTGTCTCAGTGGTTTTTGTCCTTGGTCACAAAAGTTCTGTTTGTCCAGTTTTCTGGTCTTTTTAAGAGTAAATTATTTCATATGTAGTTGCCTATTTGTTACATTCATGGGATGGAGTGACTTTAGGGTCTTCGTACACTACCATCTTGAACCCAACCCCATAATTTGGTTGCTTTTGAGTATATGATGATATTTGAAAGACTTTAATGAAACTTAAATTTGACTATAACTTATCCTCCACAAATTTCCTATAAAATCTAAGTGTTTTTATCATTATTCTAGAATTTATAGTTCTGAGATGTCTCCTAAGACAAATATTTCCTTCTTTTTCCCCTGTGTCAGAATTTAGTTTATCATAGCAAGATAAACCATTTGAAAGGAGAGATACAAGAAGCCATATGCTCCTATAGTTCATGCGTCCAGTAGCTGAATATGAAATGACAGACCAATGTTTGGACTATTTACTTATGATGCCTCCTATTACAATTAAGTGATTATATATGATAAAATTTATAATTATGTGTTTCTTCTGCTTCAGTGGGAATTTAAACTGAAGTCTTTTCTTTTGACGTGAATAAAAGATACTCATTCTAAAAGTCATGATATTCTGACTCATAACAGATGTTCCTTGTGGCCCAGGCACAATTTGTAGAAATCTTTCCATCAGTGTTGAAGTTGCCCAAGAGTGCCGCTATACTACCATCACTGTTACGTTATTCATCCTCAAAGGAGTCACACTGGGGATGTTTGGGGATTTTCACACATCATTTTGTAATCGCATCTAGTATTCCTAAGTGACCTTAAGAAGGTTAATAGAGAGGCCTATTATAGACATCAAAAGACAGGCCATTTCCTGCTGGGTTATATCATAGGTTATTTAGCATAGGAAAAAAAAATGTTAGGTATAGCTCTTTCTCTTCTAGGACTTTTTTTTTTTTTTAAGTTGAAATTTGATGAAAATGAATACCCTTACATGGAAAATAAGCAAATTGGTAAGGAATAACCTACTTTTTTAAAAAACTAGATACAAAGTAGGTGGGTATTATTGAAAATGTGCATGAGTTAATATAGATACTTTACTGTTAGCCAGAAATGCTGTCTCTCTCCCAGCTAGTCTGTTGTTACTGTGCCACATGCTGCTCTAACACCCTTGTTACTAGAGCTTGCTTCCGAACCACCCTTAGGTCAGGGTCTTGAGAAATTGTTCTCAGAGGTAATCTGATATTAGATGCTTAAACTGTGTTATGCTGTAGCAGTGTAGCATTCTGTTGCTGTTTTGCTGTAGGTTGCTTTGTCTGCTTCAGCACTGAGAATGTGAAATCCCAGATGCACGTCCTGCTCTGTATGCCAGGGCCTGGTTCTGCTGATACACTATAGCTATCAGAATTATCTGTAAGAGGCACAGGCACATTTCAGTAGGTGCCGTTTAGAGGTACCCAATAGAACATTTCCTGGAAATATTTAGCCCTCCATACCTGGCAAATTCCTCCTTATTCTGCAGTTCTTATTCTTAGTCGACCTTCATCTTTCCCAGAGTGCCTGTTTTGCCTTCCTGCCTGTCCAACACTGTTCCTCTTCTGTTGTTGTCACAGTACCCCAGCACAGCGTATACTGTCTTATTGGTTTTTCACTTGTTTGTATCCTCACTGAATTATTGTATATTGAGAGCTGGAGCTAAGTCTCTTTCACCTGTGTATGCACACTATATAGCAGAGTTTTATACCTGCTGGAAACTCGGTTAATATTTGATAAATAAATGTTTAAATGTTGATGGGAATTTTAAGTGCTGTATTAGGCCAATGAGTTATATTTTTTAATTTTTTGCAAAGGTTTCACAAGTCTTTGAGGAAGTTTTTAAATAGATACACACACATACACACACATACGTATGTATAACATACGTTTATAAATATATAAAAACATATTTTGTGTGTTTAAATGAGGAAATTGGTGACAAGGTAAGTGTAGGATAACTAAATTGGGAGGAGCAAGAATTGGGGTTGGAAATATACTTGATAGAGGTGTACTGCATATTCGACTTGAGCTTTGTAATGACAAGTTATATGTAATGACAAATGAGGAATTATTTTTTCTTCTATTTTTTGGTAGGCAGGTTTTTAAGTGTCCTTTATTTCACACCTAGAAGGTAATTTCTTATTCTTTTATATATAATTTTGGTTCTATGGTTATCACTTGTCCAGACTTCTGTCACCCTAGGACGATCTTACTGATAATTTGGTAAGGCGGTACTGATGCAGTTTCCTGAACCTGCCTGTAGCGATGATGCCCATGATAGTACTAAGGTGACCGAAGCTATGTACTTGTCTGTTGTTTCATTTAACTTCTATTAAACAGATATTATATTTATATTTCTTCTGTTCCAGATTATGATTTAGATTTTTTTCCAGCTTTATTAAGATATGATTGACATAAAATATCGTATAAGTTTAAGGTGTACAATTTGTTGATTTGATACATTTATATATTATAAAATGGTTTCCACTCCATAGTATTAGCTACTACCTCTATCCCCTCATTCAGTTACCATTTCTCTTTTGTGGTGAGAATATTTAAGGTTTACTCTTAGCAGCATTCATGTGTATGATACAGTATTACTAGCTAGAACCACCATCCTATATATTAGGTCCCCAGATTTGTTCATCTTATAACTGAAAGTGTGTACCCTTTATTCAGTATTTCCCATTTTCAGCAATCCCCAAGCCCTGCTAACTACCCCTCTCCTCTGTGTGAGTTTGACTTTTTTGGATTCCACACGTAAGTTAGATCATATGGCATTTGTCTTTCTGTATCTTACTTGTTTTACTTAGTATAATGTCCTTACGTCTCATCCAAATTGTCACAAATGACAGGATTTCCTTCTTTCTTGTTTTTGATAATATTCCTTTGTATGTGCGTGTGTGTGTGTGACTGTACCCCACATCTTTATCCATTCATCTCATGACACATTGTTTCTATATCTTGGCTATTGTGAGTAATGCTGCAGTGAAAATGAGAGTGCAGAAAACTCTAAGAGATCCTGATTTCAGTTCCTTTGGATATATATCCAGAAATAGGACTGCTGGATCATATGGTGGTTCAATTTTTAATTTTGGGGGGCAGGGGGAAACTTCATACTATTTTCCATAGTGGCTCTACCAGTTTGCATTCCCAGCAACACTGCCCAAGGATTCTTTTTTCCCATAGCTGCTTTAACAGGTATGAGGTGATATCTCATTATGCTTTTCATTTCCATTTCCCTGATGATTAGTAATATTGAGCTCTTTTCATGTACTAATTGATCATTTTATGTCTTCTTTAGGAAACTCTATATTAAATTCTCTTGTCAATTTTTTATTTGGGTTGTTAGTTTTTTTGCTATTGAGTTATGTGAGTTCTGTATATATTTTGAATATTAACCTCTTATTAGAGATACAATTTAAAAACATTTTCTCCCATTCTGTAGGTTGCCTTTTCATTTTGCTGACTGCCTTTTGCTATGCATTTTTGATGTACTCCCACTTGTTGATTTTTATTTTTGTTGCTTTTGCTTTTGTTGTCATATCCAGGAAATTGCTACCAAGACCGTGTCAGAGATCTTGTTCTTCGTGTTTTCTTCTGGGAGTTTCAGGTCTTAAATATAAGTCTTTAATCCATTTCAAGTTCGTTTTTGTGAATGATACGAGACAGAATTCCAGTTTCATTTTTCTGCATGTGGTTATCAAGTTCTCCCAACACCATTTATGGAAGAGGCTATCTTTTTTTTTTTCATTGAATATTCTTGGTTTTCTTGTCAAATATTAGTTGACCATTTATTTAGAGTTTCTTAGCCTCAAGGTGCTTACTAGCTAGTAGAGACAGACACAAAAAAATATGTAATTATAACAAATTACAAATAGAGGTACTTGCAAGGTGCTTTAGGAGCCTTGTGGTTCAGGAAAGGTTTATAAGAAAATGTGCTCAAGCTGTGTTATTCTTAGCCTGGAAGAAAAAAGAAAGATGTTCTGTCATAAGTAAAGACTTGGTAGTGTGAAATGGCTTGATACCCATGGAATGAATAAACAGAGGAGTTGTGAAAATACATGGCACGTTTTGGGGATTACCAAACAGTACATTGTTACTAAAGGATTAAAGTCTTCAGTGGGATGGGGGAGAGATAACACTTGGAGTTACTGGCAAGGATAATGAGTGGTCCTAGATAAGTTAAGGAGGTTGGGTCTTACCTGGGAAATCTTGTTAAATGGCTTTAAATAGCAGTAGTATAGATGAATTTTTAGGGCCTAGGTAAGAAGCCAGGAGATTATATATATTAGACAAGCAATGATTGTTCAACTGCAGGATGAAATGTTAAGAGATGGGGAAAGAGTTATTCAGGAGATTAACAAATGATGACATATTGGTGACAGGGTGAGGAGCGAGGGCAGAGCAGCGGTATGAAAGAGAAATATTGGGTGAATTGCTGGGTTTTACCCTCAAGTAGATGGCAGAACCATGAATGAGTTAGGAAATATTGTACAAAATGGGAATGACTGCAGTAATAGCTAACATTTATGGAGTGTTTCACTAAGCACCAGGCACTGTGCTGTATGCTTTGCATGTATTACCACTCTTTTACTGTAATAACCTATGAAGTAGATACACTGTCACCCATTTTTTTAGATGAGGAATCTGAGACACGGAGGGGAGAACTAAGGTCCTACTTAGGTAAGATAAAAAACACAAAACCAGGCATTTTGGCTCCACAGCTAAACACTTGGTCTCAAAATTGTATTTATGATACCAGTATTGTGACTCTTACTGATGTAAGTAATGGCATCAAATCCACCCTCTTGTTATACTTTATATCTCACAACACAGCACATAGAATGATAATGGGTAATGTCTTTAAATGTTACTTAAGTGGTTACGTTAGTTGGTGGAACGTAACAGCAAATGACTACCTGTTACAATAATGAATCGGGGTGTTTTTTTGCAAAGTAGAAGAGCATTGAATTTACAAATGATTTGTAAACAATGTAGCAATTGAAGACAAGTTTAGAAATAGGCAATATTTTGAAAATTTTGGGCAATTCCCCATTGTATAGATTGTTTTACATTTTTAATAGAAAGTGTTTTGTGTGTGAGGAATTTCAATATTAAACCTCTTAATGTTTTTCTTTGTTTAGTTAACTTGGTATCTTACACAGAGTAGAAACTCAAATAGCAGATTGGGAACAGGAGGAAAGAAAGCAGAGACAGCACCAATCCTGAAGGAATATTTTTGGTGGAATAGGAGCCGTGCACAGTGGAGGGTGCCTTGGATGGGAGCACTGACCTTGATCAATTTCTGTGAGAGGGAATGCAGAGTCTTATGTGGGTATGGTAGAGATAGTAAATATGGTGGGAGTAGATAGAAGGCCCCTTTTATTTTATTTTATTATTTTTTATTTGATTGGGGGGCAAAGGGAGAGAGAGAATCTTAAGCAGACTCCACGCCCAGTCACAGAGCCCAACTCCGAGTTCAGTCTCACAACCCTGAGATCATGACCTGAATTGAAATCAAAATGCTTAACTGACTAAGCCACCCAGGCACCCCAGGAGGCCTCTTATAACGCTGCTTTATTTTCATGGAAATAAGAGAAGTAAGGTTATTAAGCTTTCATCTACCATAGTCACTGGAACCCCTCTGGTCAAAGATTAGTGATTTCTGTACTGTGACATCCAGTGCTCACTTCCTTTTTGAAATATGTCTTCACTTGACTTTTTTGAAATACTGTCTTCACATGACCATTCTCTCTCAGTGTTCCTTCCACCTTATTGTTGCTCCTCAATCTTCTTTGCCTAGTGCCTATTTATCTTCTTTTTTTCTAGGTCTAGGGTTAAATAAGAACTACTTTATTTCTGTTTGTAATCCCTAGGAGATCTCAGTTCAGGCTCATGACTCTGAACACTGTGTGTATGCCAGTGAGTCCCTAGTGTATATTCTAGTCCTGACCTCTCAGTTGGATTCCAGGCCTGTCCATTGTCTTTTGTGAATCTCCTAGGTCTCTCAATGTGTCTACAACTATAATTTGATTCTCCCTCCCCAAATCTACTGTAGTCCTTATCTCTAGTCTTCCTTTTCAGTGAATGGCCACTCTGCTAATCAGTTCTAAAACTTCAGGCAATCTTGACCACTTCCCACTAGCAAATTTTCATGGCAGTGCATTCAAAATCTGACCCTTTCCTCTCCTTTTTACCATGTCCACCATGGCTCGAGCTACCTGTCATCTCTCATCTAGACAATTGTAATAGCCTCCTTTCAGGTATCCTTGTATCTATCATTGGCCCAAAGTGAGTCTATTAAAACCTGAATCAAATGACATCAGTCTTTTGTCCAAAATCAACCAGTCAGTATCTTCATCTCACTCAAATATAAGCCAGAATCCTTGTTACGGTCTACAGGGCGCCACATATTCTAAGCTCTCCTCCCCCTTAATTCTGTCACTTTATGTTATGCTGTTCTCCCCTTGGCTCACTTTTGTCTCCAGCATGGCTTCTTTTCTGTTCCTTGAACATGTCTGGCATTTTCTCTCCTTACAGACTTCTGTATTTGCTGTCCTCTTTGCCTGATATACTGCCCCCCATAATTAATATGACTCCCCCTCTCATGTGTTTGAGCTGCCTTTTAAATGTAATGTTATCTGAGGGGCCTTCCCCTGCCACTGTTCAGAAACTGGAATCTCTTGTCCCAGGTGCTCTTGGTCCTCCTACTTGCTTTATTTTTCTTCATACCAGTTATTATCCCTTGACATATTATAGACTTGTTATCTTTATTCTCCTACTAGAATTTAAGGTCCTTGATGGTAAGGACTCTTATTCCTTCTTTCTTTGTAATATTCCAGTGTTTAAATTAGCAAATGTTTGGCTCTTATAGGTATTTAACAAGTATTTATGAAATGGGTTGAATGAATGAATGTTTAATGAACAGCTTTCCTGTTTATCTCTAAATGGCTATGTAAGTCCGTTTTGATCTAATTGAGTGTTTTTTCCCCCCTCCACAGCACAATGGTCAGTTCTGTTCAAGGAAATACATATCCCAACCAGGCTTCAGTATATAGTCCTCCTCCTGCTGCTGCTGCTGCTACCGCTGATGTCACTATATACCAGAATGCAGGAACTAATATGTCCCAGGTGCCAAACTATAATTTAACATCATCAACTCTGCCTCAGCCAGGAGGCAGTCAACAGCCACCTCAGCCACAGCAACCATATTCTCAGAAGGCTCTGCTATAGGACTTGGGATTCCTCTTTGTGGCAAATATCTGCTAAATGCCGCCGACAATGTTGTGAGAGTCTTTAATATCATAAGGTTTGTTTATCCTCAGCTTCTAGGAATCTATCTTGGTCTACAGGTTCAAATACTCGAGAAGGTAGAACTCTCTTCAATTTGCACTGACTTTTTAGAGGTTCTCCCTTTCCCCCTCCCCTAGAGGAATGAAACTACTTACAACATTTAATTCCTTTCATAATATGAAAGAATTGATACAAGATTATTTGTCTCATGAAATTACCTGGTCTGCAAAAAGTCAAACTTACAAAAACTGTTGTGGCAAATGTTATGTACATATATTGCTGTGTAACTTCATTAGTGGCCATTTTGAATCACAGTGGTGATCATGTGAATATATTTAACACTGTTAAATTAATTTACATTGCTATTTTATTTTAATCATGAACAACTACCATGTTTCATAATGTTTTGTGTAAATTTAAGATAATTACACTATTCCTTTAAACTGCAAGAGAACAAAGCTGTAGCATATTTACGTGAAGGCGTTATGTTGTCCATGTTTCAGTTTCACATTAAACTGAACCTTCCTTTGACTAATTGTGAGCTAAACATACGTATTTTATGTCTTTCTGTAGCCTCTGCATACTAGCTGTCATCACACCAGCGTACAGTAGCTGAATTTTTGGTTCAATTATAGCAAATGATGATACTCCCTTTCAAACTTTTACATTCGGCATGATATTTCAGAATAGTGTGGGACCATGAGACAAAATTAAGTAGGATCACATTCTTTATATCTTATTTTTAAAGAAGTAATGTTGGTTTACTATTTCCTAGTTGAAGATAGTTAATTAGATTTCTCAGCTGTATACTTGTGTTTATTGGTGGCAGTGACACCAAAGATAGAGGCAATGGATAGAAATTTTTAAACTGGAAAGAAAACCTGAATTACACTACACTTTCAAAGTCTCTTGTAATTATTTAGGACATAAACAAAATTCGATTCATCTGTCGTTTCCCACTATTAGTCTTTTAAATATGTCTTTAACACATTGTATCCTTTAATTGTTCATTAAAATGGATATAAGTAGATGTTTCAAAGTATTCTATATTCCTGGTTTTGCTTCATAGTTTGTATATTTATTCTTATCTTTCAAACTGGACTTTTGGGGCTCCTCTCTCTTAAAGTTCTAATGGAATTATTTTGGCCCTTTTCAGAAGTATTTTTGAATGAAGGCTTTCCCTTTGATCTACATGAAATATGTTTTCCACTGATACTTTAATCTTCTTGAATATTTATCATTTCCCTAGTTGTGCTATAATTTAACACTATTTAAACAACTGAAAAATTGAGTTCAGCATTATATTAAATGAATTGACTTAACATGTTTCACACCATAAATGAAAATTTAATTTGCATTTTCGAAGACTGCTGTAATCAGGTAGATTATTCCTTTCCTTTTTGACAAATCATTCCTTCTGTGGCAAGTAATTTGAATGGTGACTCATATTATAGGTTCAAATTTACAGCATTGTCTTCAACTTCAGTATGTCACCCTAGTGTTGTGTTAACCTGAGTTTAGAGTATGTTGCCCTCAAACAGTAACTTTAGAAACTGAATTCACACTTTATACTAAAAAATTTTTAATATATTGTTTCTTGATAAATATTGTCAAACAGATTATAATCTTTTTCACTCCAATTTGAATATTCTAGTTTAACTGGTAGACTTTTTCCCAGGTCATAATGTATTTTTCTCTTTGTCTTTTGATAAATTTTTGTTTACCAGTGGTAAATGTATCATTTTCCCAGTTTAACTTGATATCCTTCATGCTGTAACATCAGTTATACAGTCTCTAGTATGCTTTTTGACCTATCAAAGTCAATGAATGGTGAGATGAAAAACTACCCTTATTACAATACATATACATTTTTCTTACCTATTACTAGCCTTATAAAGGCTTAAATGATGAGCACTTAAAATTGATAACTGTATTAGTTTGTGCTTTGCATTTATTTGAAATATAAAAATACCAGATAGAAAAATTCCAAAGCAGAGGAACCTGGATTTTCCATCATTCAGATGACATGGCAAGGATAGAAATAGGAAAGTATCAGTTAGGAGCACAAATGATTTTGTTCTGAAACCGGTGTATGTATCATACTCTCAAAAAGTCTTTTTAAAATATAGCTGCCCCTTCCCTTTTTTAAGGAGTAGAATTATGTATAAAATGAATTAACTATAATGTAGATTTCTGTGAAGCAAATTTTACTTCTCTGTTTATTTCCTTTATAGAATTTGAATGTGTATACATAAACGTGAATTTTTCCATAAGTACATACACTCATGGAAAAATTCAGCCAGTTACTGTCTAGCGTAAGTAACTGACAAACCCATGGCCAGTTGGATGTGATAATCTTATCATTGCCATACACCTGCTAGGACTAGTGTGTAGTGTGTACTTATTGTGATTTTACAGTCTCTCCAATTCTAGGGTCATCCTTCTCTGTACCTCTCTCTCCTACTCAGTGAGGGACCATTTTAGGGGCCTGGAGATTCCTGTCTTTATGTTACAAGCTTCTGGAATTTTGTTTCTATAATTTTTGTATTTAAAATGCTTAATAGACCATTAACATTTTTTTTGGTACAATTTTCATGTATATATGACATGTGTAATTCAGTTCGGACATATCTTTAGTCCAAAGCTTCGAGTTTATGTAAGACATATTAGTGTCCTATATGATAAACTATGCAGCTATAAAAAAAATGATCATTTTCTAAAATGAGGTCCATTGGTATTACTGATCAAATGCTCATCTGTTTAATACTTTAAAACCAGTTTTCTTTTTCTCATACATTTCCTTGGTTTATTATTTTATTAGCAATTGTACTAATAATTATAGCTTTCTGTTATATCACTTTTTAAATATTTAGTAACAAAATTAGTTTTAAGTTTTCATTCTTACATCATTTTCTTTCTTTTTTTTAATCAGCTAACTTCCTGCCCCCTTCAAAATAAAATACATGGGGGAGCCTGGGTGGCTCAGTTGGTTAAGCGGCTGCCTTCAGCTCAGGTCATGATCTCAGCGTCCTGGGATCAAGTCCCACATCAGGCTCCTTGCTCCGCAGGAAGCCTGCTTCTCCCTCTGCCACTCTGTCTGCCTGTGCTCACTCTCTCTCTCTCTCTCTCTCTGGCAAATAAATAAATTAAAAAAAAAAATAAATAAAATACATGGAAGAAAGTTAGCTAAATATTTTCTGAAGGCCTTATGTTCAGTTATCTTTTATTTCATAATCATCGTTTGACTAAGTATTCTTGTCAAGTCACTAGATTATTTTCTATACAATTTATGATGATATGCCCACCCCAGTTTTTAATCAAAGCTGAGTTTTATGTGTTCTTTTTTAGTATGATCTTTCTTTAAAATTCTAAAGCTTAAGTCATTTTTTCTGAAGTTTTCTTAAATTCAGCAATATTTTTTTCTTTATGTTTTAGAGCATTTTAAATCTTAGTATTTAAAATCATAGATTTCCTTGCTGAACAGAATTTATCATTTTTATTTGTGATAACCTCTGGTCATTATGTAGTTTGCTGATTTTCTGGCTCTTTAGCTGTGCTAATATTTCCCACTACTACTGTTGTCTGTCTGTTGCTTCTTATAGTTTCTTAGAATTTCAGATAAGGATTATATATTAAATTATTGAGTCAGCATTCCCTCAGATAAAAGCAAAAGGGACCAGTCTTAATGATCTTCTGGTGGTCAGAAACTTAAAAATAGGTATGTCTATTTTGAAGAATTATTATATCCCAATTTTTTTATCAGATATCCTCATCAGTAACAAATATTTTTAAGTGTACAGCTTCAAAATACGTATGTATATGTATTTACAAATTGTACAGGTTCTACTCTGGCAATTTATATTGTGCATTATGCAACACTCTGAAAAACAAACATCTTAGGAGGGTCAGAGAAAAAGAATATTAATAGAAATTCTAATATTTTCCTTCTGTATCTCTGGTTCATTTTGTCTCTGTCCTAGGGTGTGTCTGTCTGATTTTGAGACCGTTGCTTTAGACATTAAGATTAGACAGGGAGTGGGAGATTATTACTAAATTGGCCTGTTGAAGTAAGTATAAGTATCTGATATTATAAATGGCGTTTTTTCCAGCAACTTTTTATGTTGAGAATTTTCAGACGTACAAAAAGATTGAAAGAATAATGATATATTGAATACCCAAATACTCTGTCTAGATTCACTATCGATAACATTTTGTCACACTTGCTTTCTTCATGTATGTTTATATACGTGTGTATATGTATGTGTGTGTCTTTGTGTGTACACACATACTGTCTTGTGTGAATAGAGAAGTTACAAACATTGTGAACCATACTCCTAAGTATTTTATCATGTATCTTGTAAGGATAAGTACATTCTTTTACACAACCTAAATCTTTATCACATCTAAGCTAATTAACCATAATTCTGTGATATTATTGTTACCAAATGTCCCCAAGCTGTTATTTATAGATAAATTTTTTAAAAGTCCAGGAGCATGGGCCACATTTCTCATGTTCCTTTATTCTTTATTAATCTGGATTAATCTTCCTGTCTTTTTTCCTCCCTGCTACTGAGTTTTTAAAGATCTATACTAGGGGCATCTGGGAGGGCTCAGTCATTAGGCACCTGCCTTTGGCTCAGGTCATGATCCTGGGGTCCTGGGATGGAGTCCTGCATCGGGCTCCATGCTCAGTGGGAAGCCTGCTTCTCCCACTCCCCCTGCTTATGTTCCCTCTCTCACTGTGTCTCTCTCTGTCAAATAAATAAATAAAATCTTTAAAAAAAAAATAATGAAGACCTACATTAGTTGTCACATAGAACTCCACATTCTGGATTTATCACTTTCTTTATGGTGTTAGACCTAATGCTCCATTTTCACTATAGTACTTTATTACTTAATCCTAAAGGAATTACAGTTAGAACCATGTGATTTATGGTTAAAAATTATTAATATTTTTGGGTTCATATCAGAAAACCATACATAGAAATGAACATTATTAACCTTAAAATGTATAACCTTGAAGTATATAACAGACTGCATGCTCAAGTCATTGATGCAACCATAACTCAGTACAGTTTTGTGTCCTTTTTTTTTTTTTTTAATCTTATTATTCATTTGAGAGAGAAAGCACGAGCAAGGTGGAGGGGCAGAGGGAAGAATAAGCAGATGACTCCCTGCTGAGCAGAGAACCCCAGTGCAGGGCTTGATCCCAGGATCCTGGAATCATGACCTGAGCCAAAGGAAGACACTTAACCGACTGAGCCACCCAGATGCCCTTGTGTTCTTCATTTTGAATTGCATTTAGAATCTGAAGGAAATTTATGCCTTTAAAAAAAATAACTTCCTTTTCCCCCATTCACACCAAAATTAGCTTTTCTCAAGTTCATGTACCTGATTTACTCTGATGGCTTTTTAAGTAGTTTTTAGAAATGTAATCAACAATGATAGAACTTCATGTTGTTTTGTTTTGTTTTGTTTTTAAGTAGCCTCCATTCCAGCGTGGAGCCCTATGCAAGGGTTGAATTCAAGACCCTGAGATGCAGATCTGAGCTGAAATGAAGGGTCAGACGCTTAACCAACTGAGCCACCCAAGTGTCCCAGGACTTCGTTTTTTGGATGCATGCATTTTGGCATGTTTATTTTAAAAGACTTCTCATTACCTTATAGATCTATCTTCTATTACGATATTGAAATTAGTGAAGAGGGAGGAAAATCCTTCTTAAAAGTTTTCATTGTTACTTCTTTTCCTCAAGTTGGTTACTAAATTGGAATCAGACCAAGTAAAATTTACAACCACAGTCAAGTTAGAAACAAGTGCAAGTTACAGTAATGTACACTATCAGGTTATTAAATAGCTGGCATTTGGACCTTAGATTATTCTGGTTAGTTAATTTAAAAAAAATCAAATATTTGTTTGTGATCCATTGTTTCTGTGGCAGGATATAGGAAGTTTGTTTTGTTTTTAGAAAGTTTTTTTTAAGTCCAGGATCACCCTATTACTTTAAAAATGAGATATGGTGTTTAAACAGTTGAGAATGTTTTCACTTAATTATGTGTTATATAATATGTTAGCCAGTTTAGATACCAGATATTATGAAACAACCATGTGATACGGTGCTTTTCCTCAGAACCAAAAACAAACACAAGAATACCCCTATGCTACTTTGGAATTTGCGCCTCCTCCCTCAGACAAAGGAAGGTTTCAGTATAAGTATTCTTGATGTTCTGTAATTTAAAAATATAATGATAAACTCTAAATGAGTTGCATAAATGACTAAAATAGTTGTAATCAAGGATACAGGTAAATTCACTTTTAATATTTTCCAAAGGGGCAGGCAGCCTGGGTGGTGCAGCTGGTTAGCGTCTGTTTTTTGGTTTCTGCTCAGGACCTGAGCTCTGGGTTGTGAGATCGAGCCTCATGTCAGGCTCTGTGCTCATCATAGAGGCACAGAGTCTGCTTAGGAACTCTTCTCTCACTCACCCCCATTTCTATAAATGGTGTCCATTTCTATAAATGGTGAATGGCACATGATAAAACAGTTTTATTAATTTGCATTGTAAAATCTATCAGTTTGTGGCCACATGGGTTTCTTCTAAAGAAAGTGGTGGTACTTGGTTGAGGATAAGAGTAAGAATAAGAGCTAATTTAGATTGTTTACTGCAGTTCTGTTCTGCTATGAAGTGGAAATTTCAGTTCATTGCCCTAAGGAAATCAGAGGATTGGATTTTAACACATAGATATCTTTTGTCAAAAGAATATCTTGCTAGATAGTTACCTTAAGCAGATTCATAGGAATCTGTCCGGGCTGCCTTCTGATTTATAAATTGTAGTGTTAGTATAACTACAGAATTCTTCGAGATTTGCAGAGCGTCTGCTTTAGATCCTCTACCTCTGTCCACCTTAAATATCCCTGACATTCAGCAGCTACCCTCTCGTAGCTTAGAGGAGGAGCATGGGATGGGGTGGAGTACTGCGGTACTGAGACTTAGGGATGTGATTTCTGCCATTTGTATTATGCTTTCAGAAAATAATTGGGGTATTTTATTTTTATTAGAAAATGCTTGAGCCTTTTGTTTATGTTTGAGTGATCTCATCAGAGACATCTACATTCCAGGTAGGAGTGCTTTCATTTAGTAGTACTTTAATTTTCACTGGTGCTGATTTGGGGTGGTGTGGGGGTAATTATTAATTACAGCTCTGAAGCATATACTGTGGGTTTTTTTTTTAAGATTTTATTTATTTTATATATATATATGTGTATATATATATATGTGTGTGTGTGTATATATGTGTTTGTGTGTGTGTGTGTGTGTGTAGAGAGAGAGAGAGAGAGAGAATGAGCAGGGTTAGGGGCAGAGGGAGAGGGAGAAGCAGGCTCCCCACAGAGCAGGGAACCTGATGCGGGACTCAGTCCCAGGAGCAGAGATCATGACTTGAGCCAAAGGCAGATACTTAACCCACTGAGCCACCCAGGCGCCCTGCATATACTGTTTTTGTATATTGCTTCAAACTAAAGGAGATAGGTAGCATCAGACTATGTAAAATGTTACTGTTCTTGATATTCTCATATACAAACTAGGTGATGTTGGAGGCCCTGTGCTACTCTGGCCTTCCTTCAGCTGTTTTGTTTACTTAGGAAGCAGATTGCTTGAGACATTAACATGCTGGCTGAGAGAGTATTTCTAACATTCCAAATAAGAGGTAAAATCAGCAGTTGCATTTTTTTACATCACAAATATTTGGCCTGGAAAAATGCCATTATACATAGTTTAGTTTCAAGTTATTACTGAAAACAAACATTAGCTAGTTGTTAAAGGTTTTTTTCCTAATCAACCTTTTTCTTATGTGTCAGTCAGTTACATGGATCTTTTATTTTATATATATATGTGTGTGTATATATATATGTGTGTATATATATATATATAGTTACATAAAACAATTCTAAGAATAAAATATATTTTAGTTTTCTTGTGCTTTAGAAGATACCTTGCTAGCATTAAGAAAGTTTCTTTACTAAATTTAGGTTATTAAAGGAATCTCGTAAAGAAGGCTTATAGCAAATATTTAATAAAGTAGAAAAGAAGTAGATAAGCTTTTTATAGCTTTTTTTTTGTAGAGGGCGGAATACAAACTGCCTTTCAGTTTATCACTGCTTGTGTCAAAGGGAATAGTCACTGCCTTATTTATAGCATCTTTGCTGCCTCATGCATGTTTTTTCAAACAATGTCCCAGAAATGAATACTTTTTAGATTTCACCAGAAAAAGTTCTTTATCTGACATCATAGTAAAAACTAATTTTAATTTTGTCTTTGTACAGTTAATATGTTTTTCTTCTTTTTAAAAGGTTGCTTAGATTCTGATTGGTCTTAGTGAAATGTTTTAAAGTATCAGGATAATTTCATTTTATTCATGTGGTTGCAAAATATTAATTTACATGGGAGGGCACGTAGGCTAATGGATTTTCTTTAGGTGAAATTAAATGTGGATTTGAAATAGGAAGACTTCCAGTAGGCGGAATGGAATCACATGAGGTTACAAGTTCAGTTATTGTGCCTTTTGCTTATTCCATTAAACTTTCTTCCCTGTGTGCCTTTCATGTATTTGAAAGATGATAATTTCCCTAAAGGTTTTAGCATGGTAGGACAAAATTCTGTTTTTATTTTAACTTTCATCCAGCATTTATGTGTATTTAACTCTTCTGACTGGTATGTTTGAAATGCAGAAAATACCCCAAATTTTTATTTGCTGAAGAAAACTTACTTTAACATGGTCCTGTTGATGCTTTCAGTAGGGACAGGTTAAAATTGAGTAAGTGCCCAGTTTATACTCAAGTTTTTTTTTATAATAATTCAAAATGGCCAGGAAAATTGTTTTCAAAAATTAAGCCAAAGGGTATGACTGAAGGAGCTGAGTTAGGTAATATGTTTTAGCAGTTTTGTCAAAAGTACACATTTTGAGATTAAAACCTCATTTGAAGTGCTGTTTTCCATGTTTGACCAAGAGGTATGCATCACTAAATTAAAATTGAGTAGCCCGATCTAAATACTTTGTTTAATATCTTTTGAAAGTGGTATTTCTAAGTATTCTTTTTCTCTATTAATTCATGGCTAATTAATCAAATGCTGTTTATAACTCATTATTTTCTAGATACTTACTCCAGGAGCTGTCGTTTGAGAAATACAAATTCTCTACGGAATGCTTAAAATCACTTTAAGAGACACCTGAACATGGGTAGTTGTTTCCAGCAGTTGACTCTTGTATATTGGACTTGTTATAATTCATTTGAACTGGAGTTCATAATAGTATTCTTTGGGTTCTGCTGTAATACAAACATGTGTTCTGAAAATTAGGTTATGCATTGAAAAAACCTTACTAAGGGCTTATGGGGGAAAACAGGGTTAGAGACACAACACCAAAATTTCAGCAATGCCAGCACTTAGGAATAAAGATAGGAATCTAAGAAAAACAGCACAGTTTTATACCTATCAAATGGTTAATAAATATATAAACATTACCATACATATGGCACTTTACTTTGAAAAAGACCTCAGGTGTGCCTGTGGAAGGTTGTGTTGGAAGGGTTGTAGCTTGTGGGTTTGGGGAAGGTGGTAAGTGGGGCTGCTGGGATCTGAGGTCAAGTTGTGACCCAGGTGTGAGGGGAGCGTGACAGCCCCGCAGTGAGCGTTGGTCTCTGCTGCTGGTTGGGGGGGCGGGGGGCGTGGTGTGGATTTTGGGTATTCCTGCGTCGCTCAGGTCAGCCAGGCACAGTTTTCTCTGTTTCACCTCGTGTTTCTCCTGGACGGAAGCCTATAGAAGCTAACTGAAATTTGCATTTTGCTCCTGTTCCTAGTGTATCGGTCTCCTGCAATAAATACATGGTTTCTAAATAATCATTATATCAAAACTGACCCTGAAAGTGATTTAGAGAATGAGTGGCTAGCCACCGTTTATTTCTAAATTTAGAAAAATTCCTTATAAACTTTCAGATGATAAGAATTATGGACATGGAGTACAGAATGCTTTCTTCCTCCTTCGATCAAAATCTATCCCAGTTGAACATTTGAACACATTTAGATTCAAAGAATTATTTATTATGCTTAAATACAGTCTTGAGAAATTGTATGCCCTACAGTTACCCTCGGGGCACCCAGATGGCTCAGTAGGTTAAGTGTCTGCCTTCAGCTTGGGTCATGATCTTGGTATCCTGAGATCGAGCTTGGCATCGGGCTCCCTGCTCAGCGGAAGTCTGCTGTCCCCCTAACTCGTGCTCTCACTCTCCAATAAATAAGTAAAATCTTAAAAAAAAAAAAAAAAAAAAAGACCTGCCCTCTTCCCACCTCAAAAAAAGGGAAGGAAAAGAAAATTAAGGCTCACCATTATTTTCTGACTTAAGTGAGCCTAGCCATTATGTCATTATTTTCATTGAGTTTTGTTTATTAACTATTGATTTTCATTTCATTGACTTGAATGTATACCAGGTGTTCAAGGTTTACTAACTGCTTTCTAAAATTTTACATGTTAGCATTGAATATGATAGGTATTTATTTAAACATTTACCTTAAATATTTAAATGTTTAAATGAATACCCAAACATTTACCTTAATATTTTACCTTAAAACGTTATCTTGAATATTTAAATAATACCTTTACAAATCTGAAAATATGGATGCATTTTCTTTACAAATTCATTTTCGTATCAGTAGATAAACTTTAGAAATGAACAATAGAGAAGTGTACCAATGGTTTCACTCTGTTTTCAAAATTTAATCATCATATAGTATGTTATGACGTCTTTTGTTCATATCATCCATAATTTGTTCCCCAAAAGCTTGTTTGTAATGTGGTTCTGGGACACGTTTGAGGAACAGTGTTGAACCTGGTGATTAGGATGCCAGGCTAGTATCTAAACCCTGTTAAAGCTGTGACGTAACCAAAGTGTGACATTGTGTTAATGGTGTGTTGAAGTTAACTACCATAGATGCTTCACTAGGAAGATCCACTCCGAGAGTCCAAACTTGGATTGCCAGAAGTGTCTCTCCTACCTCTGACTGGTGGGTTCAGACTCTTCCATGTGCCCCTGAACAGTGACACTTACTCATTTCAACCCTCAGAGTACCCAGTCTAGTCCAGTTTGTTCTCCTCTCCTTTTTGAGATCCAGAGATAAATCTTCTTGTCTTCACCATTTTCACAGCTTGCCGCTTCAGATCACGTTTTCACTCTACCCAATCCATTGGAGGACTAAAGACAGTCTCACCGTTGCTTTCTTCCTCAGAGCGACTTTTTGTGTTTTTCTAACTGCAGTTGCAAGCACTAAGGTTGAAGTGAAATGGAGGCCCCAGACAGGCTAATTTCCTATATCTTCCATATGATAATCTCTAAATTTGTTTACCTTTATTTCACAGAAAGGCTACAACTTGTATACTCACCTAGGGAATCCAAAGTCCTGCGTCTGTCCTTAGGAGGGTTTAGCTTCTATTGTTGGCACCTTGGCCCTCGGAGGAGGGAAGGGGAAAGAGGGTGGTCTTTCTCCTCGCCCCCCAAGCACCAAACAGTCTTCCCCATAATACCTCCCTGTGGGCTTCAAAGTAAATAGAATATTTTCATTTCCTTGAAGATTCCAATAATTTGAGAGCATGTCATATCTTAATTTAGCTGTAGGAAGCACCAAGGTAAACTAGTTCCCATTTTGCCCTTTTTTGCTTTTTCATTCATACTTGGGGAAAATGGCAAATGTACCAAAGAATGAAGTAAAATTAATCAGAAAAGCATACCCGCTTTGTTTCTTGGCATTTAAGAGTTGCCAGAAGAGAGTGAAGAAAAAGGCAATCTTCCCTGCTTCCTTCTCAAACTGTTCTTGAGTGAGACAAAAGGTAGGCATGGGGGAGGGTTGCAAAGGCAAGGCTAGGAGGAGAGATTCTTAGAGCTCAAGAGAAGCCTTTTTTCCCTGGATGTGATCAGTTCTTAGGTACTACAGTGATGTAGCTCCCCAAAACTTTGGAAGTAAAGGAAATTAAGATTACCACTTGGGATTCAAACAAAAATTAATACAGAATGAACCACAGTAGGATAGGCACCTTAAAGCAGAGGTTAAAACTAGTGGCTCAGGCAAGTCCAGCTATTATGTTTTATTTGGCCTGCGTAGAGAAAGAGTTCTTTGAAAATGTTATATTAAGATTTGGTGATTTCCCATGGAAAATAAGGATTTTTTGCTCCTTGAAAAAAAATCACAGTAACAAACACGAGGCCTATATTCTTTCCACAGCTGGCTATTTAATCTCTGGCTTGCCACTGAGCCCTCCATTTATTAAAACTTCACCCTTCTAATTGTCAGGGAGAACTAGAGCCAGATCCTAGTTAAGATGGTAACAGAGTTTTAATCAGAAGCTTGCAGTAGAGGAAATGACAGTATAAAACTGGACTCAATCTGGAATAAAATAACTAGGGATTTATAGCGAAGAAACAGAGTAGAAGGGGTGTGGGAGATAGATAGAAAATTTCTAAGAAGAGCCATCAAGGATGGGAGGGATCCTTGCTGAGGGCAGGCAATGTAATCATCTCTAGGAGCGAGAGGTGGATTCTCTCTAAACTGACTTAGCAGACTTCTTGCTAAAATGCGGCTATTTAGGCCTGGCAAGGACAGGGATCATGCCAAGGCCTAGTTGAGGGGAGGGCTTAGAGGAGCCTGATTAAAGTTTGCATCTTGTTACCACTTCATTTGTTTTTTGCCAGACCCCTGGAGATACTTGAGGCTTTGAGTCCTACTTTAATGCTGCACTGTCCGATTGGACTTTTGAGGGCTTGCTAGTGCAACTGAGGAGCTAAATTTTAAATCTTTTTTTTTTTTTTTTTAAAGATTGTATTTATTTGAGAGAGAGCATGAGCCGGGGGAGGGAGAGGGAGAAGCAGACTCCGCAGCTGAGCAGGGAGCCCAACATAGCTCTTGATCCCAGGACTCTGGGATCATGACCTGTGCTGAGGGCAGACACTTAACTGCCTGAGCCACCCAGGTGCCCCACTAAATTCTAAATCTTAATTTTAATTAAATTGAGAACCTGAAGCAACGTAAAAGTATTTTCCCCATTAACCATAACCTTATCATTTCAGTAGGACTATATTTCACTGTAACGATTGGGTCACATAATGGTATTGTAGTGTTTGTGTACTTTAAACTTATTTAATGTAGCTATTAGGAAGCTTAACATTAAATATGTGTCTCAAGTGTCCAAGAATATGTCTGATGTGATGAGGCAAATAGATTTTGGAGTGGATTCCCCCATGATCCCTTCCTCACGATCATGCCTGTGTTTAATCCCTTTAAGTATGGGAAGGACCTGTAACTTTCTAATAACCAAGCAGACTATGGAAAGGTGAGGGGATGTTGCTCCTGTGATTATGTTATATTATTTGAGACTCATCTTGCTAGCAGACTGAGCTTGGAAGCAGAGCCTTCCTGTCAAGTCTCCAGATGAGAACCCACCTCTGGCCAACATCTTTTGTGCAGCCTTGATGAGGACTCAGATAAGCCATGTCCAGGATCCTGACCTGCAGAACCTGTGAGATAATAGATGTATATTGTCCTAAGCCACTAACTGTAGTAATTTGTTGTTCAGTAACTCAACACATAGCCTGGGAAAGGGGGGGCGGTGGGAGGGCAGTGTAGAACCATGGAAGTCTAGCAGAAAGGGGATCTACCGGGGAGAGTGAGTCTTAGCCAGTGTACTTTGAGCATCCTAGCCCTTTAAATAAGCTGTTGTCCAGTTGGTAATGCGTAAAGCTTTAGTTCAGGAGAGCTTAACATCACTTGTTTTGATTTTACGCTCACAGAAAAACACGTTAATAGTTACACGTTCCCTGCGTGGGTCCACTTCAGGGAGAGGAAGTCCAGGTCCATCTGATTTGCAAAGGTGAATTCTGATGGTTTGTGAGATTTAATTGGCTGGGTGCCGGCCACTGGGGCATGGTTGAAACTGACCTCATGCCTCTGCTTGGAGTCCTGTTGGCTATAGTCGTAGTTGAATGCTCTGTGATTAAACAGTTGATTAAACAGTTGAGCCAGACTCTGATTACTAGTGATCAATGGAATGGTGCATGAATTTCATGAAATTCATGAAAATTTCCCCAAGACTCAGATGGTGTAGAAACAAAGGGTAGAAATTGTTGAGAGATGCTTTTTCCATACTTCTTTTGTGTTTCTGCACATCTTGCAAACACAGGCAGTGACTGCTTTTTTTAGACTATCTTCTTCAAGAGGTTTGTATAGTGAACAGCCTTGCTGAAGATAGACATGACGTCTCTCTTTGGAGCAGAGAGCAGGGTTGCTTAAGCGTTGGAAGACAGACATAGTGTCTCCCTTTGGAACAAAAATGCTGATATTCTGCCTACTGCTAGTGCTATGAATGATATAGTCCTTTTGTCTTAGGCCCACGGGTCTTGTGTCTTCATTTTTCAGCACTCATGGAATGGTGCAGACTAGTTGTTAGCTTGCAAGTAAGGTTTTTACCTAAATCAGAGCCTTTAGAGATCTTGAAACTTGTACTGTTTCATAGTAGTCAAGATTTTATTTTTTTACAGAACCGAAGTTAATCTACTCATGACTAAACCTTTTCCAGAATGGATTGGGTGCCCATATGTCTTTCTCTTCCCTGGGGGGGAAAAAAAAAAGATTTGCATTTGTTTTGTTGGATAAAGTTGCTCCATTTATGTCTTAAGCATGTTGTATCAATGAGTGAGTCTTCCTAGGAGTGACGTTATCTGAGACAGCCACATCTTTTACACTGGCTAATTGTATTAATTTTTCCCAGGCTTTGGTTATATCACCTACAAATGAGAGAATCATATCTCTTAAGGTCCTTTCCAATTACAGTATTTTTAGGCAATGTAAAAAAAAGCATCCCTTGGGCTGCCTGGGTGGCTCAGTGGGTTAAAGCCTCTGCCTTCGGCTCCGGTCATGATCCCAGGGTCTTGGGATCGAGCCCCACATCGGGTTCCCTGCTCAGCGGGGAGCCTGCTTCCGCCGGCCTCTCTGCCTACTCTCTCTGTCAAATAAATAAAAATCTTTAAAAAAAAAAAAAAAAGCATCCCTTTAATTTTGTTTATTGGACAAGCACTTACATTGTTCTCACTATGAGACAGGTACCACTCTTAAGTGCTTTTCAAATAATCACTTAAACAAAGGTGATGTAGGTAAGGGAACTGAGGCAGGGAGTTTAATAATTTGCTCAAGATCCTCCAGCTAGAAGATGACATAGCTGGGGTTCAAAAGTGTCTAGGTGAAATTTGTACTCTTTTCCACCGTGCTGTGCTGCTCCCAGGTTTTCACTGAAAAAATGATTCATTCTCTGCCTTGTGAGAAATCTGGAAGCCATAGGAGAGAATGAGGCAGGTCCCTGCTCCAGAATTTTGTGCACTGTGTGTGTGCATGTGTGAGTGAATGTGTCCCACAGGAGGACTCAGAGGTCAGCATTTGTATGTAAGAATACCTCTTTAGAATGTAAAAGTGTATGTGTTTATGTTAAATAATTGGTTCCAGGTTTTTAAATGTCTTATTTAAGGTTGTGGAAATAAGCCTTAGGGTTCTATTCTGGTAGTAATAAATTAGGTGAGACTTTAAGGGGAACTATGCAGACATACTAGCCAAAAGGCTTACCTGTTTGATGCCTAAAATATGATTAATAAGATTATGTATAGGGATTAAAATAGTTACACTGAAGCATCTTCTTGAAAGTTTTTAGTCAACCCGCATCTCATTTATGTATGTTAGTATGAGCTTCTTGAGGATAACAGTGGATGGAATCTTTTTCATCTTTGTGTCGTATCTGTGTTGCACCTAAGAAAATTTTTTTTTTTTTTTTGCTGTATTCACTTGAGTGTTGAGTGAATGATCAATTTTATAGGATACACAGTGGTTCTCCATATCTGTCAGGGCAGGAAGCAGAATGACAGTCAGGAGGTACATAAGAACAGGCTTTCATGAAAGAACTACTGAAGACTAAGGGAACCAACATGGGGTGTTGAGGCACTCCATAAGGCACTCTCTGCTGTTGTGACTCCGAGGTCAAAAGGGGCATCTATTACACAGTAACTGCATAGAGCTCAGTGCGAGCAGAGGTAGGACTTACAGGGGAGGGACAGATGGACAGAGCTGTGGCTGGCACAACAGGCAGGAAAGAGGGACAAGGGGGACAGATATCCCTGTGTCTCTGCCACCCTCTGATCTCCTGCCAGTAATCCTCTTGTTGGCTGAACCCAGCTGGAGTATTGAATGATCGGGAGTGAGGGGGACAGAGGGAAAATAGCCAGCATGCTAGAAACATATCTGGATTTGTCTCCACGCATTCAGGCTGCTAGAACAATACCGTAGACTGGGTGGCTTATAAACAGCAGCAGTTTATTCCTTATAGTTTTAGAGACCAGACAGTCCAAGAATGGGGTTCTGGCAAGAGCCAGTGTCTGGTAAGGACTCACTTCCTGATTCACAGAAGGCTGTCCTCTTCCTGCAAGCTCATGTGGCAAGAGGAAGAGGGTATGCACTTCTCAGGGGTCTGTTTTCTAAGGGTACTAATCCTGTTCACAGGGATGCGGCTCATAGGATCTAATTACCTCTCAAGGGCCCCACTGTCTAATACCATCAAGTTATGGCTTAGGATTTCAAGGTTAATTTTAGGAGGACCCACATTCATTTGATAGCGGGATTGAAGGATGCATTGTCATTTAACGCAACTTGATTCCCCACTTGCAAAAATCATGAAATGTTTCCTCTACTGATTATCATGCATATTTTATGAAAAGCCAAATACCTTCTAGTTGTTTTCCAGTTAAGTGTTTAATATTCACTCTAAGAATTTACACGAAGTACTGAATTTAAGTCATCAGTAGGTGGTGCTGCTGAGATTGAATCCTGAAAAGTACAAAACTAGACATTTAACAGATGATTAGGGTTCAGATAGGTTATTTGGGGAGGAACGTTATTATCCAGTGAGTTTCTGATTCGTTGTTTGAAGTTTCTGGAGAAGAGAATTACGTGCAGGAAACTTCACAGCTTTGCCTTTGGCAGCATCATCTCATGAGACGAACAGGAGCAATGGTTTCTTGACCCCGTGAGATGCCATTTTGCTGTCACCCCTCAGGAAACACAGTAGTACAGGCCTTTACCAATAGGTATAGGCCCATAATAGCCATGGAGTTGTAAAATGTCTAACTGGGCTTGGATTTTAAAGATGCTGAAATCTATCACTCAGATTCGGTATTTGATAAAATACAGATTTTCAGGCCTTTTGCCTGGAGATTCTGATTTAGTTGATCTGAGGTAGGCTGAAAATCTGTAACAAGGTCCTGAGCGATCCTCACGGTCACACTGGTTTGGAAACACTGATATAGGTAGCTTGCTTTTGACCTAAATTTCCTTAGATACTTGGCCTGAGACTTCACAAACATTTTGGAGTGACAGTCACCTAGGACCCTCTCCCAAAGAAATGTTCCTACCCAGAGCTTTACATATAATTTCTGATGCTTCTGAAATTCAGTCCGTCCACATCACCTACTTTACAAACCCTCACAGAATCAGTTTAAAATTCCCCAGCTAGATTTCAAGGTTTTCCACAATTTTGGTCTGCCCTACTGATTGATTGAGCCTTTTGCCTCATTATACGCATCATACTCAGGAGCTGCAAAGATGAGCAAAATTTTCAGATTATATTCCTGGACACATGGATAAATTAAAATCAAAGGAACCTGTATGTTTTTCTTAAAGCCTATATGAGTTTGTTAAAATACAGAATATAATCTGGGGCACCTGGGTAGCTCAGTCCGTTAAGCAACCCACTCTTGGCTTTGGCTCAGGTCATGATCTCAGGGTTGTGGGGTCAAGCCCTGTGTCCAGCTCCGTGCTCAGCACGCGGTCTGCTCCTCCATCCCCTCCCTGTGCTCCCTCCTCCCCAACTTGTGCTTGCTCTCTCTCTCTAAAGTAAATTAAAAAAGTCTTTTTAAAAGACTTTTTTTATATAGAATGCCATCTATTAAGAAAGTGCTCTAGGTAGGTTTTATGGTTTACAATCAGCTTTTTCTGATAAAGAAGACTGTGTTGATCTGTCACGGTATGTGTATCAATTTATTCTATTCTCAAAGACAGGCCTCTTATTTAGAGCATAATTTGGAGGCGGCCATGTCATACCACAGCAAAAGTCATTCTGCTACTGTGGTGGTGAAGCATCCAGGGTCCAGGGATTGAGCCCCACGTGGGGCTCCCTGCTCCCTGCTCAGTCGTCTTCTCCCTCTCCTTCTGCCCCTCCCTCCTGCTTGTGCGAGCTCATCCATGCCCTCTCTCTCCATCTTTTTTTTTTTCTCTCCATCTTAAAGAAATAAACATTTTTAAAAAATAGATATTATATCTGGGCCATTATCTCTGTGGTGATGATTAACCATTACCTATTGTTGACTTCTATATTTATAATAATTAGCTAGATGTTTACATGAAATTGGTTTGTCCAAGTTTAGGTTAATATGGGAACAAACTCCTATTATGTGGCATGACAGTTCTTAAAAACACATACAGACGGTGTTAATATAAACATAGTTCTTCATAGGTATGAAATTTTTACTTCTTTGATTCCTATGGCCTCATTTTATCAATAGCCTAAGGTTGGAAATGGAATTCAGCAGATATTTGAATGTTAGTGGGACTTAACAGTGACCAAGTGGGCAGAAAAAAGAATAGCAGGTCTGACTACTGTCTTTTCAAAGTCCCATTTACAAGGTTGGCCCTTGGCTTGGATTTGGGGAGGGTTCCCACCATTTCCAGAATCGGTAAGAGTGGCCCACTGTGCCCAAACTAGTTATTTGCACAAATGGTGTGGTTTATGCTGGACACCTGCCTTGCTTAGGAAGTCTGGGATTTAGGTATATGCCAGGAAGATCAGTCCCCAATAAAAGCCCCAGGCAATAGTCTAATGAGTTCTCCTAGATGGCAACATTTTACAAGTCACAACTTGTTGCTAGGGGAATTAAACTCATCTTGTGTTACCCTATTGTGAGGAAGCTCTTGGAAGCTTGTACCTGGTTTCCCCTAGACTTCACAACCCAAGCACCTTTTCCCTTTGTTGATGTGGTTCAGAGTCCTTTTGGTGTAATAAATTATAGCCTTGAGTACAATATGCTGAACCCTGTGAGTCCTCCTAGTGAACCATAAAAGTGGGGGGGATGGTGTCCTTGAAATGCAGCAAAATACTGAGCCTGCTGTTAAGGTCATACATGTGTAAGGAAATAAAGTATGTGCCTTTAAAAGTACAGCACAGGGTAGAGTTTAATAATGTGTTAAGTACTAGAAGACAAAGAGATGGTGCTAATATTGCAACTGGGAAGTCAGATAGATATAAGCGTTAATCATTTAATGCTTTGGAGCAAAAAAAAAAAATCCCAGCTGTATTTATTGATGTGATAATGGGTATATAAATAATTACACAAAATAGAGACAATTTTGTGAGCTTGGATATATGTGTACATACAGATATGTATTACCATCACCACAATCAAGGTAATGAACATATCCATCACTCCCCAGAGTTTCCTGGTATTGTTTTGTTGTTTTCGTAGTAAAAACACTTAACGTGAGATCTGTCCTCTTGTAAGTGCAAAATACCTCATTGCTAACTATTGGCATAATGTGCAGCAGGTGTCTGGGACTTACCTTGTAGAACTGTAGCTTCATCCCCATTGAACATGAACTTCCCATGTCTCCCTCTATCCCCTGATAACCACTGTCCTATTTTCTACTTCTGTAATTTGACTATTTACTTATTTATTTCATTTTTCTTTTTTTAAAATTGGAGTTTAATTAATATAACGGTGTTCTATCCATTTAAGATGTACAACATGATGATTTAACAGTTCTGTACATTATTCAGTGCTCACCACAAGTGTAGTCACCATCTGTCACTGAACATTGTTACATTATTGGCTATATTATCTGTGCTGCACTTTTCTGTGCACTTGTTTAATAATTTAGAAGTTTGTACCTCTTAATTCCCTTTATCTTCTTCCCTCATCCCCCACTACACTTCCCCTCTGGCAACTGTCAGTTTGATCTCTGCATTTAAGAGTCCAGCTTTTTGTTTGTGTTTTTTAAGATTCTGCCTACAAGTGAAATTACATGGAATTTGTCTTTCTTTTATTTCACTGAGCATAATGCCCTCTGGGTCTATCCATGTTGCTGCAAATGTCAAGATCTCATCTTTTCTTATGGCTGAGTAATATTCTATTGGGTGTATATATACCATATCTTTATCCATTCATCTGTGGGCGGATGCTTGGGTTGCTTCCACATTTTGGCTATTGTATATAATGCTGCAATAAACGTTTGTAAGGGAATGGTCTAGTTTCATTCTTTTACATGTAGGTGTTCAGTTTTCCCAATACCATTTGTTGAAGAGACTGTCCTTTCCCCTTGTCTGTTTGTGCCTCCCTTGCAGATTAACTGACCACATAAGCATAGGCTTATTGCTGGGTTCTCTGTTTTGTTCTGTTGATCTATGTGTCTGTTTTCATGCCAGTACCATCCTGTTTTGATTGCTACACCTTTGTAATGTATCTCAAAATCTGGGATTGTGATACCTCCAGCTCTATTCTTCTTTCTCAAGATTGCTTTGACTGCTCAGAGTGTTTTGTGGCTCCATACAGATTTTTGTCTTATTGGTTCTAGGACTGTGAAGAGATTGCATTGAATCTGTAGATTGCTGTGCGTCATGTGGACATTTTAACAATATTAATTCTTCTAATCCACAAACATGGAATATCTTTCCATTTGTTTATGTCATCTTTAGTTTCTTTCATCAACATCTTATAGGGGTTTGTGTGTGTGTGTGTGTGTGTGTGTGTTTAAGATTTTATTTATTTATTTATTTATTTGACAGACAGAGATCACAAGTAAGCAAAGAGGCAGGCGGGTGGGGGGGAAGCAGGCTCCCTGCTGAGCAGAGAGACCCATGCGGGGCTCAATCCCAGGACCCTGGGATCATAACCTGAGCCGAAGGCAGAGGCTTTAACCCACTGAGCCACCCAGGTGCCCCAGCATCTTATAGTTTTGAGAGTACAAGTCTTTTCATTTCCTTGGTTAAGTTTATATGTATTTTATTTTTTGGTATAATTGTAAATAGGATTGTTTTCTTAATTTCTCTTTCTCATAGTTCCTTGTGAGTGACTACAAACACAACAGATTTCTGTATTTTAATTTTGTATCCTGAAACTTTACTGAATTCATTTTATAAGTTTTCTTCTGGAGTCTTTAGGGTTTTCTATATATAGTATCATGTCATCTGCAAATACTGACCGTTTTACTTCTTCCTTACCAATTTGGATGCCTTTTATTTCATTTTATTATCTGATTGCTATAGCCAGGAGTTCCAGTATTCTGTTGAATGAAGTTGCCAAGAGCAGGCATCTTTGTCTTATTCCTGATCTTAGAGGAAAAGCTCTGTTTTTCACCTTTAAGTATGATGTTAGCTGTGGGTTTTTCATATACGGCGTTTACTGTGTTGCGGTGTGTTCCCCCAAACCTATTTCATTGAGTTTTTATCATGAGTGGATATTGTACTTTGTCAAATGCTTTTCCTACATCTATTGAGATGATTATATGACCTTTATTCTTTGTTTTATTAATGTATCACATTGACTGATTTGTGAATTTTGAACCACCCATGCATCCCAGGAATAAATACTACTTGATCATGGTGAATGCTTTTTAAAAATATATTGTTGGGTTCAGTTTACTATTATTTTGTTGAGGATTTTTGCATCTATGTTCATCAGAGAGATTGGCCTGCACTTCTCTTTTTTTAGCAGCATCTTTATCTGTTTTGTTTTGTTTTTATCTGCTTTTGATATCAGGGTAATGCTAGCCTCATAGAATGACTTTGGAGGTTTTCCTAACTCTTCTGTTTTTGGGGGGAATGGTTTGAAAAGAATAGGTATTACCTCTTTTTAAAATGTTTGATAGAATTCACCCCTGAAGCCATCTGGCCTGGACTTTTGTTTGTTCAGAATTTTTTGATTACTGATTCAAATTCATAGCTAGTAATCAGTCTGTTCAAATTTTCTATTTCTTCCTGATTCAGTTTTAGAAGATCGTATGTTTCTAGGAATTTATTCAATTCTTACACATCTCATTGGTGGGCATATAATTCTTCATAATATTCTCTTATAATTCTTTGTATTTCTGTGGTATGGTTATTTCTCACTCATTTCTGATTTTATTTATTTGAGTTCTCTCTTTTTCTCTAGTGAGTCTGGCTAAAGGTTTATTGGTATCTTCAAAAACCAGCTCCTGGTTTCATTGATCTCTTTTATTGCTTTTCTTTGTCTCTGTTTCATTTATTTCTGCTCTAATCTTTGTTATTTCCTTCCTTTTGCTAGCTTTGGGCTTTGTTCTTCTTTTTCTAGCTCCATTAGGTACAAGGTTGGGTTGTTTGAGATTTTTTTGTTTCTTGAGGTAGGTAGGCCTGTATTGCTATAAACTTTCCTCTCAGGACTGCTTTTGCTGCATCCCAAAGATTTTGGACCATTGTTTTTTCATTTTCATTTGTCTTTATGTATTTTTTATTTCCTTTTTGATTTCTTGTTTGATTCATTCCTTTTTTAGTAGCATGGGTTTTTGATGGTTGTTATTGTTTTTCATCTTCCACATATTTCTGTTATTTCAATTTTTTTCTTGTAATTGATTTCCACTTTCATACCACTGTGGTTAGAAAAGATGCTTGATATGATTTCAGTCTTCTAGAATGTATTGACATGTGATCTGTTTGTTTTTGTTTTTTTTTTTTCCTGGTTTGACATGTGATCTATCTTGGAGAACATTCCATGTGCACTTGAAAAGAATGTATTCTGTTGTTTTTGGCTGGGCTTCCATATATATCTGTTATGTCCATCTGGTCTACTGTGTCATTATAAGCCCTTGTTTCCTTGTTGATTTTCCATCAGGATGATCTGCCCTGTTATTGTTTTACTGTCAATTACTCCCTTTATGTCTGTTAATAATTATTTTATGTATTTAGGTACTCCTCTGTTGGGTGCATAGATATTAACAATTGTTATATCCTCTTGTTGGATTGTTCCCTTTAGGAGATGTTCCATTTTTGTCTCTCACCACAGTCTTTTTTTAAAGTCTGTTTTGTCTGATGTAAGTATTGCTTCCCATTTTTTATGTTTTTATTTTGCTGTCATTTACATGGTATGTTTTTCCATCCCTTTACTTTCTTTCTTTAAAAAAAAAAAAAGAAGATTTTATTTATTTATTTGAGAGAGATAGAGCACAACCAGAGGGGTTAGGACAGAGGGAGAGGGACAAATCAGACCTCCTTCGGTTAATTTTATTAGGATTCTTTTGTGCTTCCTGGATCTGGATGTCTGTCCTTCCACAGACCAGGGAAATTTTCAGCTATTTTTCAGCTAATTTTCTTCAGAAAACTTTTTTGCTACTTTGCTCTTTCTTCTCCTGGGATCTCTATAATTTCATTGCATTATATTTGATGATATCACTGAGTTCCTTTAACCTAGTATGTCTGTCTGTCTGTCTCTCTTTTTAACTCTTTGCTCTTTTTACTGTTCAGCTTGGTTGCTTCCCATTACTCTGACTCCCAGATTGCTAGCCTGTTCTGCATCCTCCAATCTGCTGTTGATTCCCTCTAGTGTATGTTTTATTTCTGTTACTGAGTTCTTCATCTCTGACTCGTTCCTCTTTGTATTTTCTCTCTTTGTTGAGGGTCTCACTGAGATTCTCCACCCTTTTGTCAAGTCCAGTGGGTATCTTTATGATCATCACTTTTAGTTATTTTTCATGTATTGATGACCTCCATTTCATTTAGCTCTTTTGCTGTTATTTGACCTGTTCTTTCAATTGGGACATGTTCCTCATTTTTTCTTACTCTCTGTTTCTGTGTATTAGGAAGATTAGATACATCTCCTGGTCTTGAAAATAGTTGCCATGTGTAGAAGAGGTCCCTGTAGCACAGTGCCCTCTGGGCACCAGAACCAGGCATTCCAGATGTGTCTCCTCTGTGGGTTGCACACTTTCTACTGTTAGGGCTGAACCTTGTTTGCTTCAGTCCAGTCAGCTGCAATGACCCCCCCACTTTGCCTACCTTCACTACGCTGGGCAGGATTTGGTTCCTGCATTGTTGAGGGCCTTTCTGAGGTCACCATGGGCTTGTAGGTGGGTGACGTCAGCAGGCAGACTAGCTAACTAGCATACTAGCCATATGCACTGAATAGCAGGGCTCTCTCCCTGCATAGTCAGCTGGAAGTTTTCACCTGCTGGAATTATAGGCACACTGGTGTGTGGGGTTATCTCCCACCTCTTTCTAGGGCAGCAATCACTTTGGAGTGGCACTAGTCTCTACTGGGGCTGCTTATAGGGTGTGGCAAGGGCAGGAGCTGGTTTGGAGGGATATCTGCTAAAATGCATGGGTTGGATAAGGCAAGAGCACAGGGGAATGTGAGGGCAGGGCATGCAGTGCCAACAAGATAGGTGGAGAATGTTTACATTGGTTCCCACAAATGTGTGACTATCTAGGCTGGAGGTAGAGAAGAGAAATGGCACCAACCAGCACTCTTATTCTTAGAGAAGTCTCCTGAAAATCTCTTCCCCTATAGGGCATGTTCTGAGATTAGTAAATGAATCTACTTTATGTAATACCACAGGCACTTTTCAAACTTCTGTCTCCTCGGGGTTATTTATTATGTTGGCTCTTTAAGGGCAGGGTCTCAGTTTCCTCTTGCTTTCCAGTTCTCCCTGGGCTAAACCCACTGGTTCTTAAAGTGCCTGGAATTAAGCTTCAGTGATTCTAAAAGCTCAAGAAGTTAAGCTTCACAGGTTTTCAAATTAAGTGTTACCGGGACTTGTCTTCTCAGTGCAGGCCCCCAGTGCCTCAGGGTGTCTGGAGTGGGGTGGGAACCTTTCTCTTCTTGCTTGTGGATTCCCTTCCATTTGTGGTCAGTTTCATCAGGGCTGTGGTTCTCATCCCCATCTCTCCTCCTCCCACTCTTTTACACGTGTCCTCTCTAAGACTTAACTGTGGAAGTTCTATTCTGCCAGTCTTTGGGGGGTTTTTTGGGTTTTTTTTTCCCCCCAGTATTAGTTGTACGGATGTAGCTGTTATCTCTGTGTGTCCACGAAACGAAGTGAGCTCAGGATCCTCTGCCTCTGCCATTTTCCTCTGAACTTTCCTCTACATTTGATTGTTTTTGATGCTTCATGTAAGAGGAAGCATTCATTATTTGTCCTTCTGTGATTGACTTATTTCACTTAGGATGTCTTCCAGGTCCACCCATGTGCAGCAGATAGTAGGATTTCCTTCTTTTTTTTTTTTTTTAAACACTGAATAATAGTTCATTGTATGTAATTGCTATATCCATTCTTCTGTTAATGAACACCTGGGTTATTTCCACAACTTGACTGTTGTGAGTAATGCTGCAGTGAATGTGGGAGTGCAGATATTTCTTTAAGATCCCATCACCCAGAAGTGGGATTGCCTAATCATATGGTGGTTGTATTTTTAATATTTTGAAGAACCTTTATAATATTTTCCTATAATGGCTACACCATTATACATCCCCACTAACAGTATACAAATGTTCCAATTTCTCCACATCCATCATTACCAATAGTACTATTTTGGGGCTGTGTGTGGAAGAATAGCCATCATAACAGGTGTTGTTGTGTTCCAGATTTTAGGGGCAAAGATTTTCGCTTTTTACCATTAAGTGTGATGGGAGCTTTTCGCTTATGGCTTTTACTGAATTGAAGCAAGTTACTTCTATGCCTTTTTTTTTTTTTTTTTTTTTGAGAGTATCATGAAAAGGTAGTGAATTTTGTCAAGTAATTTTTTTATACTTATTTAAATGATCATGTGATTGTTTTTTGTCTTTCATTCTGTTAATGTGATGTGTCACATTGTTTGATCTGTGCATGGTGACCCATTCTTGCATCCCAGGGATAAGTCTCACTTGGTTATGGTATGTGATACTTTTATTTTTTTTTAATTCTCATTTTTTATTGCTTTTTTTAAATTAAAAAAATTTTTTTATTGTGTTTTATTAGTCACCTTACAGTGAATCATTAGTGTTTGGTGTAGTGTTCCATGATTCGTTGTTTGTGTATAACACCTAGTGCTCCATGCAATCCTCCTTAAAACCCATCAGCAGGCTCACCCATCCTCTGTTCCTCTCCATTCTAAAACTCTCGTTTCCCAGAGTCTCTAGTCTCTCATGGTTCATCTCCCACTCTGATTTCTTCCCCTTAATTTTTCCCTTCTCCTAATGTCCTCCATGATATTCCTTATGTTCCACAAATAGGGGAAACTATATGATAATTGACTTTCTCTGTTTGACTTATTTCACTCAGCATAATCTCCTCCATTCCCATCCATGTTGATGCAAAAGTTGGGTATTCATCTTTTCTGATGGCTGAGTGATACTCTGTTGTGTATATGGACCACATCTTCTTTATCCGTTTGTCTGTGGTATGTGATACTTTTAATGTGCTGTTGAGTTAGGTTTGCTGGTAATTTGTTGAGGATTTTTATATCCATGTTCATCAAATATATTGGCCTGTAGTTTTCTTGTGATTTTTCAAGAAATTCACAAGTAGTGAAAACTACAAGTGTAGTTTTCTTATTTGGTGTTGATATGAGGGTGAATGCTGGCCTGTGAAATGAATTTGGAAGTGTTCCCTCTCTTTTTTGGAAGAGTTTAAGAAGGATTACTATTAATTATTTTCAAATGTTTGATAGAACTCACCTATGAAGACACAGACCCTGGGCTTTTTTTTTATCCAGGAGCTTCCTGATTATTGATCAATTTCAGTATTTATTACTCAGTATTATTATTGATCTTTTTAGTCTTTCTGTTTTTCTTTCTTTCCTTTTCTTTTTTCTTTCTTTCTTTCTTTCTTTTTTTTTTTTTTTTGCAAGAGAGAAGGGGAGAATGCATGCATGTGTGTGCGTAAAGAAGGGGGCAGAGGAAGAGGGAGAAAGAGATCCTTAGGCAGGCTCCATGCCTAGTGCAGAGCTAGATGCAGGGCTGAATTTCCTGATCCTAAGATCATGACCCCAGCCAAAATCAAGAGTTGGACACATGCCCCTTTCTGTTTCATCTTGATTTATTCGTAGGTTTTATGTTTCTAAAACTTTATCCATTTCTTCTAAGTTGTCCAACTTTTCATCATATAATTGTTCATATTAGTTTCTTCTGATATCTTTGTTTCTGTGGCATCAGTAGTAATGTCTCATCCTTTATTTCTGATTTTATTTATTTGAGTCTTCTCTCTTTTTTTCATACTTGGTCTAGCTAGGGTTTGTTGATTTTGTTTGTCTTTTAAAAACCAACTCTTAGGGGCGCCTGGGTGGCTCAGTCATTAAGCGGCTGCTTCAGCTTAGGTCATGATCCTAGAGACCTAGGATCAAGCCCTGCATCAGGCTCCCTGCTCTGCAGGAAGCCTGCTTCTCCCTCTCCCATTTCCCCTGTTTGTGTTCCCTCTCTCACTGTGTCTCTCTCTGTCAAATAAATGAATAAAAATCTTAAAAAGAAAAAAGAAACTCTTAGTTTTGTTTATTTTTGTATTCTTCCATTTTTTTATTTTATCTATTTCTTCTCTGACCTTTATTATTTCCATCCTTCTACTAACTTTGGGTTTCATTTGTTCTTCTTTACTAGTTACTTGAGATATAAATTTAGGTTGCATGTTTGAGATCTTTCTTATCACTGTAAACTCTAAGTACTTTTTTTGTTGTTATATCCCTTAAGCTTTGGTATATTGTGTTTTCGTCTTCATTTGTCTCAAGATAGATTTAAATTTCCCTTTTGATCTTTTTTTGAGTATTGTATTTCTGTAGCTAGACTAGCTTCCTGAGCACAGAAAATCTGCCTATTTTATTTTCTTTTTTTTTTCAGGATGCTTTACCTGAACCTCCATGTTGCTCTCCTGTATGCTTCTAGTGACTTGGGTGTGCATCTCTCATTGTGCTTCTATTGAACTTACTTGTGGAAATGTCTGTCTGTTTAATTAGACTGTAAGCTTGTAAGGGCAGAGAGTATGTCTTGGTCATCTTCGTATGCTGGCATTAGCACAAAAGCTAGCATTGAGGGCCCACTCAGTTCATTTGTGAATTAATTCTGTCACTCAGTCAACAAATATTTATTGAGATTTTACTATGTGCCAAGCACTAGTCTGGTTTTGAGTATATAACAGAGATCAAAACTGCTAAAAGTTTCTGCCCTAAAGAAGCTTACGTTCCAGGTAAGAGACCAGACAATATTATAAGCAAGTCAAATAAACACTATGTTGTTAAGTAAATAAGAGGAAAAATAAAGGAGGGGAAAGATCAGGAAATTAAGGAAGGAGGTGTGTTGACATTTTGGATAAGCAGTCTCACGGTTGACAAGTCATTCATATAAAGACCTAAAGAAAATGAGGTAGTGGGCTCCGTGGATGTTTTGGGGGAGAGAATAGCAAGGACAGAGTGTTCGTTATGGGTGGAGCCTCTGTGTCTGGCATGTTTGGAGAACATGGAAGAGAACAGCGGTGGGTGGGGAAGATTCTGGAAACCATTGAAAATTCTGGTAAAACCATGGGCTTTTACTGAAAACGAGGTGGGAAGCCCCTGGTGGCTTTGGACAGAGAAGAGATAAGCAAACTTACCTATTAAATGTTTTTGGAACTAAGTGGGCCAAATATGCATAGTACAAGAAGACTTAAAACTTGTATGCCTTTATAGTCTAAATTTTTAAAGGAGTAATTTAGGTTAGAAAATTCCAAATCCATAATATCATTAAAAATACGGACTTAAAATGTGTGATTAAAACAAAACAAAACTTGCTCCACCCAGTGGAGTGAGGGAGCACTGCATTTAGACATACCACTTGGAAATTTTCTCTTATCTACATTAACCAGAATAACTGGATAGTTGTCATTTCTGGGGACTTCACAAAGATCTGGCCATGTCCACTAATACTGTTTTCAAGTTATTTTTTTCTTAAGATTTTATTTATTTATTTGAGAGAGAGAGAGAGATCACAAGTAGGCAGAGAGGCAGGCAGAGAGAAGGGGAAGCAGGCTCCCCGCGGAGCAGAGAGCCTGAAGTGGGGCTCAATCCCAGGACCCTGAGATCATGACCTGAGCCGAAGGCAGAGGCTTTAACCCACTGAGCCACCTAGGCGCCCCCATGTTTTCAAGTTATTTTATCTTAAGTAAGGAAAAATTGGAGAGCTACAAACTTGCCAAGTCCTTAGCAGCGAAGATTTGAGAAATACAGATTAAATCATTTTTGTGAACTTCGGGATGAATATACAGTAATTAATTAGGGCTGCATCTACATTTAAATAGGATTTATTTATTTGCTTAAATTTGTTAACTTTGGAATATTGAAAAGCTAACCCAGACTGTTGTAGTCTCTTAAAATATAAAATCTGAGAATCACTGTACAGAATGAAGTAACTTCCTCTTTTCTTTAATAGTCTACTTTTTTTTTTTAAGATTTTTATTTATTTACTTGACGGACAGAGATCACAAGTAGGCAGAGAAGCAGGCAGAGAGAGAGAGAGGAGGAGGAAGCAGGCTCCCCGCTGAGCAGAGAGCCCGATGGGGGGCTCGATCCCAGGACCCTGGGATCATGACCTGAGCTGAAGGCAGAGGCTTAACCCACTGAGCCACCCAGGCGCCCCAGTAGTCTACTTTTAATGATTAGCTCCCAAATTTATGCCACTACACACAATTTGTGTAATGGGAAATCTTAAATCATCTTTCTTTCTGTCTTTCCATGTTTGAGATCTGGGCACCTTTGACAGAAAAAATATTTCAGGGGAGCTTTATTATTTTTACAAAAGTAAGGACAGCCTCTAAATTTTGTTAATTTCAAGAATAGCATCACTAAGTAAATACCAGATATTAAAAGGGCTGTATAAGCAAATGTGCTATTGTCCTTGCTCTTACAAAGTTGTTTATTTCATAGTCAAGGAGATGAAATTGTCCTTTTTTCCCGTAATAAAAGTGGAACGTCATCTGGACTGTGATAGCATAACATTACGAAAAGGGGCACAATCCGTTGGTGATAGAATCTTACTGAATTCACTTCGTGTGTTTTGTTTGGTGACACCTGCTTATGAGGATCGGTATTGTATTTTGGAAATACTCTTTGGAAATTACAAATAATCGGTAATTAGGTCCAACCTCTTTCCGAGGCTCTCCGCAGATCCAGCTTGATCTGTAGAGCAATTTCACTGCCCCCAGCTCCTGCCTTTCTGCTCATCAACACCATATGATCACAGGAAACAAACCCCAGATATACCGGAACATTCCTGGCTGTCTGTACATTTTGTTTCACAGACCCTACACTGAAAACAATGAACGAACCTTGAGATTACAAATGATCTTACTAACAATTTAAGAGACTTTGAATTTTTGACTTCCTGCCTGCAGGAAGGAAATGACAGTTGGAAGTGTGGAGAACAGGTGTTACCCCGGACAGCATGATATCTTCTGCTTACTAAAATAAAAAACACTGCATCAACATTCCTACGTGGAAGTGAGTTCTAACCACAAGACTCAGTCTTTCCACCACAGACCCAGCTCCAGAAAACCAGATCTGTTTCCTACCAGGAAGTTGTTAAACCCAGCATTAAAGGGCAGAGTAAGGGGCAGAGTTCTTTGAATTGGTCTTGGATGAATCCAAGTCAAGAATTTGGGGGTATGAAAATGTCCCCCTGCGTGTCCTTGCAGTTACTGGCCCTGCAGTTGCATGGCGGAATCGTCAGGGGACTTAGAAGGGAAAGAATCAGGATTGGCATAAACTGGTCTCAGCGGAAGGGTAGGTGATTTCAAACCCTCTCTCATCTCCTTTTGTCTTTGTCTCCAAGTGAGGGGTCTAGCACTGTTTCCTCCCAGGAGCTTAATGTTGCTGTCATAGCATTCTTTTCTTTGCCAGGCTAGCTTGTTCTCTATCCCTGGTGAAGGAACCTACCCTGCCTCCCAATCTGTTATGGAAATTTTAGACTATTTTAGATCCCTTAGAAGAGCTGAGGACTCTTAAGTAATTGGAGGCTATGTCTTGGTCCAGACAAATAAGACCAGCCAGTCCTCTCCAGCCTCCTTTGTTAATGGTTCAAATCCATTATAGGATATGCATTTTTGAGGACATATGGATTAGAAAATGTTGGGAACGATATTGTAACACTGGGACCTAAGTCTTTGTGAATGCTTGTAAAGAAGCATGGTCTTGGGGCGCCTGGGTGGCTCAGTGGGTTGAAGCCTCTGCCTTCAGCTCAGGTCATGATCCCAAGGTCCTGGGATCAATGGTCTCAGGGTCCTGGAATTGAGCCTCGCATTGGGCTCTCTGCTCAGCTGGGAGCCTGCTTTTCCCCCTCTCTCTCTGCCTGCCTCTCTGCCTACTTGTGATCTCTGTCTGTCAAATAAATAAATAAATACATACATACATACATACATACATACATAAGCATGGTCTTTTCCTAACATGCATCTTGAGGTGAAGAAACTGCATTCCCCAGGAGCTTTGTTTTCTCTCTTCTCTAGAGACCTTACAGAGCCATGGCTGTGCAGGAAGGAGTCCTGGGGGCTGTAATTGGGACCACACAAGGAAATCGAAGCTCACAGGCTGAGTGGACAGATTGTATTGGGACAGGTAATACGTGATTTCTCCTTCTGAAAGGTCAGTGTGAGAACCAGGATTCTCTTGGAATAAAAGATGAGTTAGCCATTATCAAAGCTTGGCACATTCCCCCTACTGCCCACCACTTCTCTTACCCTCCATCTCCATCCATTCCTTTCACGAGATCTTTCAAGGGCCCATAACGCGGTAGGCACCATGCTGAGATACGACCGTACAAAGATGAAAGCGAGTTTTCTCTGCCTTCAGGGAGCTTCCCTGGGGAAAGGGAGCTTTTGTAGGGGATCCAGTGCCCAAACTATATAGGGAGACAAGTGGGACAGTACAAGCGTGGACGAATCCAGAAGGATGCAGAAGGTGTTCTGACTCAAAGGAGGACATCCTTCCTTCTGTTTGGAGAAGGAGAGTAAGGAAGGGTTTCAGAGGGGAGGAAACTCTTAGAGTGGGGCCTGCAGGTGGAAGGCTATGCTTTTCCCTCTGTCATGTGCGATCAGAAATAGGCGGTAAAATTCTATCCCCGCTGCGTAGCCGGCACACAGTTATTCAAGGCTCTCCCCGTCTTCCGCTTGCCTCTTAGGCATTTCATTGCTCTTTAGTGCTGCCATTTAAGGGATAAGTAGAATTGCAATTCATTTATGTTGCTTTTGCTGAGAAGTTAGGGACAACAAACCAGTGGAGGAAAGATTTTAAAAAAATAGAGCATAAAATGTATATTAAGCCAGAATTGCTTTGTTTAATTGATTGTTACTAATCTGTAATTACTTTCCAATTTTTATGCTAGTGAAATACTGCAGCTATGCCAATATTAATCAATCGAGAGTGAAAACTCCTCCACCCCGCCTCACCCATTCCCCAGGGGCAACACTCTTAGTCTGAGGAGTGTATTTCTGGATTTTTAATTTATGCTTCAATCCACAGCTATGATATTTTAAGACAAAAATGAGATTGTGCCATTCGCATTGTTATACATAGCTTCTACAGTTTGCTACCCTCTCCTACCCCTCTCCTAACTCTCTCTATCATGAACAGTCTTAGGACTAATTTTCAAAGAAATTGTCCTCATATGGCACAGAGAAAGTTCCATATGGATATTGCTTTGAGTCAATAGAAAAATCAATTTGGCCAAAATTCACCTCCTTCAAGAAGCCCTCTCTGATCAACTCTACTTTGGTTTGTTTTCAGTCCCTTCTTCTGAGTCATCTAGCAGCCTTACATCTTGTTTTTGTGTACTGTTTGGCCCCTGCCCCTAAATATATTCCTTTCTTGTACTCAAGCCCTTTTGGTTGCCAAGACCAGAGAGCCCATTCTGTGAGCCCTTTGGTTGCCTCTCACTATTGACCTCCGTTCCGGTCTTCTCACTCTCTGCGTTGGCTGCTATGCTAACTCTTCCGTCCCCTCACCACTTGCCTTATGTTTGTTCCTTCCTTCACTCGGCAAATAAGTACCGAGTGTCCCAACATGCCGGGCGGGTGGCGGGGGGTGCCCACACGTAGAGTCTGAGTGGCTTTAATCCTGACTCCAGATCATGGCCTCCCGCAATTCCACTTACCAAATTCTCCCTGTGTTTCTTGGTTCAGATTTCTAAGCTGGAGCATGTGGCCCAGTTTACGGAGGGGCATTCTGTGAACCAGGGCCTGGTCATCCAGATGTGGCTGGAGAGGGGTGTGGAGGACTGTGCCCGGGAGAGCCCTTCAGTCCATCAATGTTCTCAGGTCTTACCTGTGCATTGGTGACATATCCCTAACTGGGACATAAGTGAGGAAGAACTGTGTCTCTTACCACGATCTGCTCGTAGAAAAGGTTCATAAGCTATGCTAAAACAGGCGCTCTTTTGTTTACAGGAGGTGGGCTTATTGTGGGTAGCAAGCAAGCATCACAACCTCCTTTCTGTTCAGACAGCATGACTAGTTATCAGAGCTTTCCGTGCCATAGAGAATTCGGGGTCCTATCACACGAACTCTGTCTTTGAAGGTAAAGGTGAAGAGATTAGAAACTGGAAGGAAGGGTGCCTGGGTGGCTCAGTGGGTTAAGCCTCTGCCTTCGGCTCAGGTTGTGATCTCAGGGTCCTGGGATCGAGACCCACGTTGGGCACTCTGCTCAGCGGGGAGCCTGCTTTCCCCCCTCTCTCTCTGCCTGCCTCTCTGACTACTTGTGATCTCTCTCTGTGTCAAATAAATAAATAACATCTTAAATAAATTTTAAAAAACTGGAGGGAAATTAGATATGAGAAATATAAAACGAGTGCCATTTTTAAATTCCCACACATGGAAATAAAAAAAAAAATTTGAGTATTTAAAATGGAATTAAAGACCTAGGCCAGAGTCCTTTTACTTGGTGCCAGACAATTTTATTCAACAACTGTCTTCAAATGCCCAGATCACAATTCCTATTAAAACACAAAATTTCTAGAAGAAATTACAACACAACATACCATGATGACTCAAGACAGAGGGCTAGGAGGTTAGAGTCTAGTTTGTATCCAGTCTCTCTTAAATATAAAGTTTTGTCAGGGATGACACAGAGAATCGGTGACAATTATACGGTATTAGAAATAGTTGGTGACAGAAATGGTGCTCGCATGGTTTTTCTACCCTGTCCTCTCGTGTTCTCGGTACCAGTCTTCCAGCTCTCTTCATTCGTCTGAGAGGACTTCCGCAAAACATCAGCAGGTTGCAAGTTCAAGTTCAAATAAAATAGCTAGCTTGAGGAACCGGCTGACTGACTGTTGCAGTGGGCGGGCAGGAGGCGGTAATCCTCAGAGCTGCTACCAGAATCCTGGGGGCATCGGGGAGCCAGGAAGTGCAGGGCCTCTTCTGCAAAGGGCCTGCCTGGGGAGAGAGGAACCCAGAGAAATACTGGCGTGCCTCAGGCTGCCAGGAGGCGCAGGGGAAGCCATCAAAGGAAGCAGGTGTGTGGCAGGGATCAGAATCAGTGCTCCCCTCAGCGCTCTTGCTTCATTGGTTGCCCCCGAGGCTCTCCCCGCTGCCCAGGCGGCTCTGGGGCTCCCCTCTGGCTTCCCCTCCTCCAGGTTAACACTGCTCCTGTCCTTCCTCCACACCAGTGCTCACCACCCTTTCCAAATGATCAAGTAAGTGGATCTTCTGTCCAGAAAACATTGCTTGATCGCTGCCTGCCTCACACACACGCATACACCACACACGCAAACACCCCACCCCACCCCGCACCCACACCCAGATCCTTCATGGAACATTTACATTCTGACCCCAGCCAAGTCTTCTAACATCACCCGTCCTTACTTCCTGCCACAGGACACCAGACTCTCATAACCGCTCCAGCCTCCTGCCTTCTTTTTTTGTGTCTGGAATGTTACTGACACCCCGAAACCTGCCATCTGTCCTCCTGTCTTTCCCTCCCACAGCCCAAAGAGGAAATTCTCCTCTGTGTTACCATAGCACTTGGGTTGTACTTCTGACCTCAGTGATTTTTCTCGTCCACGGGTTTGTTTCGTCTGTTGGACTTTGAGCATCTTTAGGGCAGAAATCTTCTGTCCATTCACTTTCACACTCCAGCACCTAGCAAAGGCAAAGTGCTCATTGTGGGTGCTCCCAAGTAGTTTTTGAAAGAAGGATATTCATGTTGACAGTTGTTGTCTTTTAAATATTTGATATGCTTTCGGACTAGATATGGACAGCTCTTAAGACGTCAATCCTGAGAACAGGTTCCCAACACATGCTGGTTCCCTCACCAGCAAAATAAAAATATTAATCTGGGTTACATAGCAATGAATGTGCAAGAACAGATAGTTCAGGTACCAGGAAGAAATCTGGTTAGGAGGCTGGCAGTGTGAGTCCAAACTCCCTTTTCAAGCACTTTGAAGAAAAACAAGGGGTACTTTTCCTTGATGAGGACCCAGGTTTTGGGTATCTCTTTTTGCCTGGATTTACTTAGATAAAAAATCAAGGATCGGATTACAGCTCTTCTTCTCCTTTAACTCTAAAATTATATGATTCTGATGGTTCCACTTAACAAATGTTAAGTATTCCATAATTTTTGTGTGTGTGTGCTCAAGTTGGTGATCCAAGCTACACTGAAAGACCTGCTTTTTACCAGCGCTGCAAAGCATATTCAGAAATCCATTTGACTTTGAATAATGGACGTGCAAACACATTAAGTCATCATCTCCACAACTGTTCTGTTTCTTTAAGAGACCTCGCTCGGCAAGTTGGAAGATCATTGAACCATATGAGGGTCAATAAAAGAATAAAAAGTCACTGATTAGTGATTTCAGGACAAGGAACTGGATCCTCGCTCCATATCAGTGTCCGTACGCTGCTCACAACCCAAGGGGGAGTGTTTGATCATCAGCAGCTAGCCCTTCTCAGGATGGCTTCTGGAAGACTCATCAAGCTCCTGATTTTTGAGCTTCTTGAGTTTGCTGCTTTCGCAACTCCCACGCTGGTGATCGTGGAAGGGTTTGCCACTGCCTATCAAAAGAAAGCGGGTAGCCCCGGGAAAACGCATTATTGGCTGATTGTTTCCTGTTCCATTGCCTATGTGGCTTCTGTGACTCTACTGGTATGGGTTCCTGTTAAAGTTCTCTTACACAAGAAGCATCGCCTTTACAAAAAAATTAAAGGATGGTGAGTAAAATGGTTCTAAAGCAGGGAATCTCTGTGATGCTTTCAAAGACACTTTCTCAGGTACTACAGGTAAGGATGTTTGTGTAGCACAAATGTACATAATGTATGCATGCTATGATCAGTGAAGAGGAATTAGCACTGCTTCTATAGATACGCTGATATTATGGAATCTTCCTTTAAAAAAAAATAGGGACATTTTTCCTGACTGATAGCAACACATTAATGTGTTCCTAAGTTTGTGGTTAGCATGAGTCTATGATATACTAAATGTTGGACCTAATTCCTCTGTACACTGAACTGCATAAAGTTATCACAGTGAATTTATAGAAATCGTAATTGAAAGATTATAACGTAGAATTTTACTTTTGTGTGAAACAGAGTAATGTCTATTTAGAAATGTTTATATTGCATTGTTTTGCAGGTCTAAAGCATCCTTTGACCCTTAATCAACTGAGATTTTTAAGCAACTGGTCTCTTTACTTAGATTTTTAAAAAAATAATACTTTACTATGTCAGTAAATTCTTTTTCCCTGGTGTGTGTCTGGTGGGGGGGACTGCCACAGTAACAGTATAGAAATGTTTTAAATAAATTAAGATCTAATGTTGGTTCAACAGTAATTTGACGACCATATCACCTGTATCAATTAAGTGCGAATAATCTCTGATACTAATATTTTTTCCTTTTAGATATTCAGATCTGATTTTTACTCATCTGAGATTTCTTTGTTTTCTTTGCTTAGTTAAACCTTCTTTCATACTGATATTTTATTTATTTATTTTAAAGATTTTATTTATTTATTTGACAGAGAGCGAGAAAACACAGCAGGGGGGAGGGGTAGGCTGAGGGAAAAGCAGGCCCCTCTGCTGAGCAGGGAGCCCCATGCCAGCTTGATCCCAGGACCCTGGGATCATGACCTGAGCCGAAGGCAGAGGCTTAACTGACTGAGCCACCCAGGGGCCCTAATACTGACCTTTTATTTTAAAGTCAAACAACATCAACATATTTGAAAGCAAGCCCCTGGGAATTTTAACAAGGACAGAAATGTAAAAATCATAGAGAGAACCATCTAATTGTATTGGGAGGGTGCAGAAGGGGAGGACTGACGTGTTGAGTTCACAAGGGATCTCTGGGTGCCAATTTTAGATGTGGGACTTTCATTTCCCTGAGGGCAAATATGTTGAAGTGTTTCTGGAAATAAACCATTTGGTCGACACTGCATTTATCAGTGGGGTTTAGGGATTTTCCAAACCTTGACCCAAAGTTTCAGAATTACCTGTGGAGCAGGTTTGGAGCTGAGCTGGGTCCTTTACTTCTTATATCACCTAGGAGTAACTTTGACTGTCTAGGACTCCTGGCTGGGCTGGGAGTTTTGAGGGAAGGATGGACTATCCAAATGACTCTAGAAACCATTGGTTTACTCCAGCCCAGAAAGGCACTGCTTGATTTTTGTTTTGTTTTGTTTTTTACTTTGACTCAAATCCCTAGGACTATAGGTTCTGAGTATCATTCAGGCAGCAAACCTTCCATATCAATTACCATCATCATCATTAAGTTATAAGTGCTTCTTTACTCATCACGTTTGTGCTGAGAGATTTACATGTGAATTTCATTTCCTTCTATATTACCTTGTAAGTAGATATTTTCCTGAGTTTATCATTGTTGTTCCCGAGAGGAAATTTATGATTAGAGAGGTTATGCAACTTCCCTGGTCATTTAACTAGTGAGTGAGAGGACCAGACTTTGGACCTCCATCCGTCTGACTCTGTAATCGGTACTTCTTTTTTTTGTGTTGTTTTTTTTTAAGATTTTTTTTTATTTATTTGAGAGAGAGAGAGAAGAGAGAATGAGAGAGGTGAGCATGAGAGGAGAGAGGCCAGAGGAGAAGCAGACTTCCTGCCGAGCAGGGAGCCCAGTGCAGGACTCCTGGGACTTCGGGATCATGACATAAGCAGAAGGCAGTCGCTTAACCAACTGAGCCACCCAGACGACCCATAATCGGTACTTCTAACCACTCTCCTAACTGTGTCTTTGAATGACAAGGTCCCAATCTGCTGGGGTAAGTTGAGGGTAAGGAAGAGAGGAGCTTTACAATTCTACTCCCCGGTACACATTTTGTTTTACAAATCTGGTCCACGTACTCTCCTTGTGCTAATGAGTCTTGGGCTGTGTCACAGTTACACTTTCCATGAATTCTTTGGAGAAATACTTTTTTGGTCTTTCATTTTCTTTGTAGGTGTGGCTGGGCGCAGGTGTTCTAAACAGGTATACGATAGGTTATTTAGTTATACTGCAACTGTGAAACTATTTCCTCATGGCCTCATTTGTGAACACTGTCATATTGCTATCTCTTACTGGCATAGAAGAGAAAAGTAACCTAGCTCTATCCTAGAAGCTTTACACATTCTGTACTATTAAATTAAAGTTTTATGACAGCCAGGTGGGGTATATGCTAGTATTCTCATTTTATAGATAAAGAAATAGAAACTCTAATAACTGATCGACTTTGTCAGGTCAAAAAATTTGTAAGTGGTGGAGCTGGGATTTATAAGCCCAGATTGGCCTAAATCTGTGCTCTTTCCTTTATCTTGTATAACTTCTCCTTTACTTTTTTCTGTCTTTGAATGCCAAGTGTATTTCAAGATCAGTGCAACTCTTTTGGTGTCATTAATATATAGTACATCCAAAGATGTGTATTTAGATATTATATATGATTCTCAAACTTGTGTATATGGATATTTTAATATATGTAGTCAGGCAGAGTGTTTATCCTAATTGCTAGATAAAGATGATGCAAAAATAATTGGTATTATAGAAGGTAGGAGTTGAAATAGTGACTATTGAAGAATGCTTAAATAGTTATTTACACAAAATCTTATAGGTCCTTAGTATTTACAGATAGATGGTTGTCCTATTTGAGGATGTCCCTGTAGGTTCACAATGCCATTATTCGCCCCATGAAGCTGGTATTCAAGAGAGAGTAAGGAGTGTGCCCTGGCCATATAGCTGAGAGGAACAGACCTGAGTTCATATCCCAGCTTTTTTTTTTTTTTTAAGATTTTATTTATTTATTTGACAGACAGAGAGACAGCGAGAGCAGGAACACAAGCAGGGGGAGAGGGAGAGAGAGAGGCAGGCTTCCCGCCAAAGAGGGAGCCTGAGGAGGGGCTTGATCCCAGGACACTGGGATCATGACCTGAGCCAAAGGCAGATGCTTAACAACTGAGCCACCCAGGTGCCCCAAATCTCAGCTTTGACATTGACTGTGAGGATTTGTGCGAGTTATTTAAGTCCTTTGAATCTTAATTTTCTCATGAACATAACAAGGACAACTGAGCTTTTTCATTTGAGTGCTGTTTTAAGAAACTGAATAGGATTAGGCATATACAATTCCAAGCATAATGCCTGGCACGGAGTATGGATTCAATGAATATTATTGTTATTACTTCAGGGTGAATTTAGTATTTCCATTTAATTAGCAGTAATCATGCCTCGGATAAACCTCATTGACTACAATACTGCCACTGCACAAAGCTAGTATTTCCATTTAAAACATGATCTTGTTTAGGGGCACCTGGGTGGCTTAGTTGGGTATGTGTCTAACTCTTGATTTCGGCTCAGATCATGATCTCAGGGTTGTGAGACTGAGCCCAGTGTTGGGCTCTGTGCTGAGCATCGAGCCTGCTTAAGAGTCTCTCACTTTCTTCCTCTGCCCCTTCCCACCCCATGCACACTCTCTCTCTAATTAAAAATACCAAAATGAATAAATAAATAAACAAAAATGTGATCTTATTGAATCCCCAGAATAACTCCAAGAAGTGGTAAAAGTGATTTTTTAAAAAGTGATGATGAAGAAAATTATATGCTATAAGTGATATTCTTCGAATTTGGAAAATCTTGTAGGTCTCTTTCATCCTTCGAGAAAAATGATGGCCCATATAGTGATACCATGAATATCTTACAAAGTATTTGGCACTTATACAGTGCTTCTATGTTTTGTTTTTTTTCACTTGACCTGCATGCCAGTGTTGCGAAGTTGACCGAGTGGATATAATTCCTATTTTGTAAGGGAGGAAACAATGCCAGAGATCTTAAGACATCCACACTAAATCAACAGTAGAGTCTGAACTTTAATCCAAGTGCTCTTTCCTTTACTCTGGTGAAACACTTCCTTATTCTTAGAATGAGTGTTCCTTTTTCGGGATGCCTGTCACAATTCATAATAGACTAGGGAGATAGTTTGAGGAATGAGGAAAAGCTGTTTACGTACCCACCAAATTGTATATCCCAGTAAATAAGAGAAATCCTTTCCTGGGCTATCAGTGAATGTGTGAAACCATTGAGCTACAAAGCTGGTCTGCAACTGGAGCCTATCTCAGTGGAGAGGGTACCTGGGAATAACTCATGGGGATTCCCAGAATGCCTTGGGACCCAGGGATGCATTTCAGGAATTCTCTCAGTCTTTCTGAGTACAATTACCTTGGATCATGACATGTCATGAATTCTGGGCGGCGCCATGTTTGAAACACGCCAACCTTTTGGACTGCACTTTACCTTGCTTAAGTCCTTAACCTGTCAGACGTGCTTTGCTGTTGATTTGTTGAAGATAGTGATAGTAATAATAGTAGTAGTAGTTATAGTCGTAGTAAAATAAGAGAAGTACTTATTGAAAGCTGCTCAGTAGGAACACTATGTACCAAGCATAGTGGTAAATACACGGCCTATATTATTTTAGTTCATTCTCTGACCTTTTTATGTGAGAACACTTAGAGTGTTCTTCTTACAAATAAGGAAATTGGGGCACAGAATTTATAAGACCACAGCCAGTGAGCTGTGGAACCAAAACTGACCACGGGGTGGTCTGTCTCCAGAGCCTGGTCTCTTGAGGACCTTACTATCTTACTACCTTAAGTAAGGACCTACTTCTTACTACCTTCCTCCCACAGTGACACACACCAGTCATGTGCACAGTGGTAATAACGCCTGGGCACTGCCGGACAGGCTGGACGAACGGAAGGAAGTAGAGCTTGCTCTTTTCAGACCTGGGAAGGCCATCAGTAGGTTACCATGAACTAAGCACTGGTGCTCAAGTTACTTCTTCCCAGAGCACTCCTCTTTTTTTCAGTGGTCTGTCCGTTTTCTACTCATTAGCAATAATGGTGTGACATTTGACTATAGGCTTTTTCTTCCTTGCCCCACCATACCCAGTAAATCGGGAATATATTTACTTTTGCTTTTCTCTCCCGCCTTGCGAAATAAGTCACCAGATTCCATTAATTCTTCCTCTCTCATCTTTCTTGCACCACCTCTTTGTTCTCCATGACTGTTAACCTCACCCCAGTTAGGCACTAACTTCCAGGGCCATCGTACACAGACACAGTTCCCCAAATTTACCTATGTTCAAATCCAGTATCAGTATTTGTCCTGGTTGTTTTGTTCAAGGAAGCATGAGGAACACTTTATTAACTAATGCTGGGCCTCGTGAGCTTCACCAGCCGCTGTCCTTGTCCTTTGCTGCTTCTCCCCACCATCCCCCTCCTTTCCAGTCTTTGTTCACAGAGTAAAAATCTCCTTTAAAAATGTTTTCTGCACACCCTTCCTGCCCCTTAAAAATTGAATCTCCCCCTTGCTGGTACAATGGTATTGACATTATACCACAGAATCCTAAAGCTAGAAGCCACCTTAGAGTTCTACCACACTATTTCTCACAATACAGATAGACAATGGACCTCTGACTTCAAGGGGAATTCACTAGTTTTGGTGTCTCTAATTCTGAGGATAGTCTCCCTTATTTCTATATAAGAAAATAAAAATCTGCCACCATGAAAGTTCCTCCCCATCTTCTTCGTAGACTTCATGTCCTCTACCCTCCCTTGATATGCCAGTGAATTTGGCCATGGCCAGGAGCTCTACCCAATTCCTACCCCTAATTTTCTAGATTCCCCCCCACCAAACTCTTTCTTTTTAAGTAGGCTCCATGTCTAGCTGGAGCCCAGTGTGGGGCATGAACTCATTACCCTGAGATCAAGACCTGAGCTGAGGTCAAGAGTTGGATGCTTAATGGACTGAGTCACCCAGGTGCCCCCCACAATTTCCCCTTTTTATTGCTTTGCAAGTGTTCTCATTGGCTCCTAATATAAACTCCCCCTCATATGATGATGATTCCCAAAATTGTGTCTCCAGGGTTGACTTTCCTCTGAGTGACTTCAGAGGAAAGTGTGTATATTAAACTTTTTCAAATATTTGAAGGTAGCGACCTCACTCTGCCATCCCAAGCACACCCCATGGCGGTCTGCTAAGTCTTCGGTGGGGTACAGGTTTCATCAGGTATCCTTGCTCTGTCATTTCTGGACCTTTTGCCCTTTTGGATATTTCCTTGGGACGATAGCTGACTTGTTAATGTTCAGATGATCTCACTGGATACTCTGATATCCTATGGATTCATCTGTCAACTTCAGCTATTGGTGTGATGTATTGACTTCAACTACAACTGTGTCACTTTCATCACTGAGGGTGTGACTTCTCGAAAAACTGGCTTTTATTGCAGTTACCTTATCTTGTGCTTAGGCAACTTCCAGGAACCTGTAAGTGCCATACAGTCAGTGTGTCTTACGTGGTTTTTCATGCCAGGAACAGAGTGTAGTTCACCTATTTAACAATAGTTTAGATGAATGGGTGAATGGATGAGTGCAGAACTCGGCTTGTAGTATGAGCTCATTGGGGTTAGTGTCAAGGAGGAGGGTCATTATTTTTTGTTGGGAAGTTAATGGAAGATTGTGGGGAGTCTTGAAAGACAAGGAAGGGAACTTGGACTTGAAGAGCTAGGTGATAGAGAATGTGTGTGAGTTTCTGAGCATAGAGTGGTTTCCCCCATTATTATCTGACCTGCACTTTGTCCATGAAAAATCTCAGGGCCAGAATTCTTGCTGCACAAATAGGAATCATTAACTCATCATGGCTGAGCTCAGTCAGGTCTTTCTTGGTAGGGCTACTCCTGGGGGAGGGAGGGGTCCTTCTTTCTAACTTATTCCAGATACCCCCAGAGCTCTACTGGCAGTGCCCTAGCTCATCCTTCCACCTGGAACTTACACCTGGTCCACAAGTCCTTCTCCGCAACTGTTCTGTTCTCTGGTTACAGCCTTGCACTAATCTTAGCACAAGTACATTTTCAAAGATGTGTCTGTGGGATTTCCAACATAAATTTCATTGTATGAAATTCCTAGGGTAGCTGTTATAGAGTATCACAAGCTTGGGAGTGTAAACAATAGAAATACACAGTCCCCTAATTCTGGAGGCTAGAAATCTGAGGCCAAGGTGTTGGTTGGTTCCTTCTGAGGGCTGTGAAGGAGAATCTGTTCCAGGCCTCCCAGCTCCCGGTGGTTTGCCGGCACTCTTCAGCATTCCTTAACATATTGACGCATCACCCTGATCTCTGCCTTCATCATCGCGTGGTGTTCTCCTTGTGTCTCCTCACATGGTCTTCCCTCTGTGTGTGTCTGACTCCAGATTTTCCCTTTTTATAAGGACACCAGTCGTGTTGGATTAGGGCCCATGCTGATGACCTCATTTTAACTTATTACCTCTGGAAAGATACTATTTCCAATATAGTCACATTCTGAGTTACTGGGGGTTGGGACTTCAACATGTGTCTGCCTATGACAGTCTGCCCTCTGGCCCTGTCCAAAATTCATCTTCTTCTTACATGCAAAATAGACTCATTGAAACGGAGAAGGGCAAATTTCACTAAATTGTGAGGCTTGAGAATAATCCCCTGTGGCTGGACACTGTATCCTCTGGGCCTATCAGACTGGAGGCTCCAGGTTTTTCCTGGCTTCTGGGTCTGAGGAGGAAACTTCTGGGCCACTGGTGGCAGTGGTAGCCTCTCAGGCCTCTGAAGCACTGTCAGAGTCATTCTTCCCTTTTCTTGAAAGATAGCACACGTTCACAGCCAAATAGCTCTAGCAGCCCACTTCCTGCCTCTTGAATCCCAGAAGGCTTTCCTTCCTTTTTGTCCCATCTCTGTCCCCCTTTAGTCCCAGCTGGCAGTGCCAGCATTTCTGCTGAGACAGGTGATTGGATTCACAGGTCACACCCTTAGTATCCTCTCTAGAATATCCTCTTTCATTTTTTAAAAAGATTTTATCTATTTGAGAGAGAGAGAGAGAACATGAGCGTGGGAGTGGGGCACGAAGGGGCAGGGGAAGAGGGAGAAGCAGACTCCGTGCTGAGCAGGGAGCCCGATGTGGAACTCGATCCCAGGACCCCAGGACCATGACCTGAGCCGGAGCCAAACACCCCACGAGCCACCCAGGCGCCCCTCTTATTTTTTACATCATGGATAGACAGAAATTTCCAAATCTTCAAGTTCCAGTTCCTTGACAGTTATTCTTTCTTCAGTTTCTCTCTCCCCTCTTGAATTTTGCTCTAAGCAGCCAGGAGACACCAGGCACTGTCTTCAGGACTTGGCTTAGAAATCTCAGCTAAGTATCTGAGTTCATCAACTGTGAAGTTCTACTCTGTACCCCGCAGAACACAGGTCCTCCAAGTGTTCTGCTACTTTATAGAAAGGATCACCTTCCCTCCAGTTTCCAGTAACACTATCCTGCGTGCTGCCTGAGTCTTCACCAGGAACACCTTAACATTCGTATTTGTAGCATTTCTGTTCATGACAATGTGCATCTACCAGTTCTGGAGGCTAGAAGTCTTGGGTCAAGGTGTCAGTTGGTTCCTTCTGAGGTCTGGTGGTTCACGGGCACTCTGGTGTACTTGGCCAGCATCATCTGGCTGAATTTATGCCTTCATCTGCTGTCTCCTTGTGTCTTCATATAATCTTCCTTCTGTATATTTTCCTAATTTTCCCTTTTTATAAGGACACTGGTCATGTTGGATTAGGCATCACCCTAATGACCTCATTTTAACTTCTTACCTCTAGAAAGACCCTGTTGCCAAATAAGATTACGTGGTAAGGTGTCATGAGCTGGAACTTCAACATATCTTTTGGGGAGGGGGCACAGAATTTAACCCACAACCCTTATTCATAAATTATAAACATATGTTGGCAGTCAGTCAAGATTTTAAAATACAAATTATCATTATTTCTGGTTACATAAAACACAGAACTTGGACTGGGAACAGGTTACATCATTATTTTCACTAACCTCTAATTGAAAGCTATGATTTCTTTCCGTTTTGAACGATGGTAACAAATCACAGTAGTATTACCAGAACCTGTAATTTCATTACATAGGTCTTTTCATATCACATTACAGCTGTTGCAGATACTTCATTGAATGGGTTATGAATGATTTCAGTTTCCACTAGATCTTGAGTACTCCAAAGGAAATCAGAAGACCATGTTCATAGATAGGCACGTATATTACTATATCAAAATTGTAAAAGAATTTGGATAACTGTATTTCAACATAATTGGTTGTTTTTTTAAATTATGTTTGATGAAAGGCCCATCACCGCACAAAAATTGTTCAAAAACATTGTGCTAGCCTGTGGAGAGAATGTATTGAAACCACTCAGATAAGTTTCCAGCTTCCATGGAACTTAGTTTGGGTGACTGGCAAAGAGGAGGAATGTGTAAAATGGTACACAAGAAATAATAATCAGACTTTCAGATGGCCGTAGGGCTATAAATGTATATTATTCTGTGTCAGACACGGAAGATCTGGGAGTAGAGAGCTGCTGGCGAAAGGAGAGCAAGTGTACAACTCGAAGGTGGGGCGAGTTTGCTGTGATCAGGAAATAACTAGAAGGCCAATATGGCTGGAGTTAAGAGGTTTTTGGGAGAGAAGAAGGTCATTCTAAATGAGAAAGACAGTGGGAGAAGAAGAAAAACCACAACATATAGAACATGTAGGCTAGAGTAATAGGTTTCAGTTTTATTCTAATGACGTTACTCATGCATCGGTGATTTTTAAAAATATGTAAAATGCACAAGTGTATGTATTTTATGAAAAATACACAACATAAAACTTACCATCCTAATCGTTTTTAAGTGTACAGATCAGCGGCCTTAAGTGCATTCACACTGTGTCCAGACCAACCAACCATCCGCAGGGCTCTTTTCATCTTGCAAAACTGTAACTTTATCTCCACCAAACGCTAACTCTCCATTCACCCCACCCCCCATCATTGGAGAATTTTTGGTAGGGCAGCGATAATCATGTTTTAAAAGTTTAGAAATATAACTGCCCTATGGAGACAATGTTGCTAGGCAAGAATAGAAGCACTAACAGGAAATTGGTTAGGAAGTCAGATGAGATATGATAGCCCATGACCTGCAGTGTTAGCAAAGGATAGATTGGAAAAGTTTTTTCAGTAAATATACTTGATGTAAACCAGACAGCATTTGATGATAATTGGAACAGGTATGGGGAAGGATGTGGAGTCTTTTTCAGGCATGTTAAATCTGGATTGCCTACTAGACATCCAAGTGGAGGTACCAATAGAATTGGGCATACAAGCCCAGAACTCAGGCGTATTTACATTTATATAATACTGATATTGATTTTTTGGAAAAAAGACAGAGATCGTAAGAGATAAACCATGACTTCAAGTGAAAACATTTGGATATTTCTTACTCGAACCAAAAAAATCATATATATATATATGATAATGTATATGATATTATATATATATACACATACATATATACATATATACACAATATTCGGAAGCTATGGGTAAGTAGGTGTTATTTAAAACCATGGGATTGGCTTAGGTAATTGAGGGAGAAAATATAGATAAGGAGGAGGAGTGGGAGTAATCCCTGGGACATTCTTATCTTTGAGTACAAGCTGAGTAGAAGAGGGCTTCATAAGGCTCTAGCTAGCCTTAGAGAACCAGGTGCTGCAGGAACCTAGATCTGGGCTCCGAAAGGGAGGCAAAGCTACCCCTTAAAAACCCCATTGTACCTCTGGTTTTAGCAGGTCATACTGGGTCTGGTTGGGAGAGAGGTGTATCCCGCCCCCTAATTTATGTCTATACCTAGAAGGCGAAATAGACGGTAGCATGGTAGTACCAAGGGGAAAACCTTAGTTATTTGAAAGAGTTCAACACTTTTTTTGTACTTAGAAACACATTATCATATAAATGTAATTTTTAAAATGTGTAATTAGTGAAATGTGTATTTAAGGAAAGGAGGTATTTCATGATACAAAAGCTTTGAGTATACTTTGTCTTCCCATAAATTAATGATGCTAAGTGTATATTTTAATTCTTTCTGTCGTAAGATATTTTAGGTATTATATATGTGTTGTATCCCAATAACTATTTGATTAATTGATTATTATAATGTTTAAGAAGGAGTTCAAAAACAAGTTTGAAATATTATGTGATTTTTATGTATCATATATATGTATATATACACACATACATATGTGATTTTTTATATATGTGATATATAAAAATTTTTATTTTCGTGTATATATATTAAAATGTGATATATGTGGTATATAAAATCACATATATAAAATCACACAATATTTCATGATATATATATATATATATGATTTTTTTCAAGTAAGAAATATCTAAATGTTTTTACTTAAAGTCATTCTTGGTATATGTTCTCTAAATATCTTTTTGAAAAATCAACTTTAGACATGGGGTATAATATAACGTAAGAAAGTCATGTTCGGGATGCCTGGGTGGCTCAGTCAGTTAAGCTGCTGCCTTTGGCTCAGGCCATGATCCCAGGCTCCTGGGATCGAGTCTCGCATCGGGCTCCTTGCTCCGCAGGGAGCCGGCTTCTCTCTCCGCCTCTGCCTGATATTCTGCCTGCTTGTGTGCTCTCTCTCTCTCTCTCTCGCTCGCTCTCTTTCTCTCTGACAAATAAATAAATAAATAAATAAAACCTTAAAAGAAAAACAAGAAAGTCATGTTCTTTTTTTCAGTTGGTCACAAGAGCCAGAACTCTTGGGCAAGATTCCAGATAATAATGAAAATATTGAACGTCTCTCGTCTTGTACAGAGATGCTCTTAGAAGTCCATGGTTTGCTACTTATTTGGAAATCTCTCACCCCTTTGTTCTAGAAAATATTCTGGTTTTTGCATGTGTTGCCCTTTGCCATACTCAAACATTTGGGAAATGGAAATAGGGAAGCAGTAGTTTCTTAGAAAAACTATAGATGAATGGAACAGGAACTGCTAAATTAGCAGAATAGAACAGGAACTGTTGATCTTGTACATTATTGCTTTTGCTTATTTTTTTTCTCCTTTGCTAGGAGACCTGTTATGATGATGTGTGTTATACTCACCACACTTCCCAGCTTCAGCTTTTCTATCGCAACGACCGAGGTATGGGATTTTTATTTCTTCTGCTGCAAGATTTTGAGATTTTAAAATTTCCTCTGTTACTGGAATTTGATAGAACAGTGTGCCCCAAAATTTTCTTAAAACTTTATTGTATCCAATTTTCTTCCAAGTTGCAATGTATATTTTTAAAGTACTAAGAACAGTTACCTCTGTGATTGTGAAGGAAGGTCTAGCAGCCAATTAAAAAAATACCTTCTGTGTTTGTGCGTGAGAGACAGGAATGTTAATTTCAAAATAATAAAAAAGAAAAAGCAAGGACTTTGAAAGTAGATTTGTATTTGTTTCTTTTAACTAGATGTCTTTTCAGTGTCCTCAGTCCGAAGGGACATCTACTCACATTCTAAGACCTTTGATAGTACCTCTATTGGCAAAGCATTCGCACATGATATATATTTGAATATAAACTGTATGTTTTGACTAAATGCAGCTTCAAAAGGACTCTGATAGATGGGCATCTACAGGACAGGAATATTATAGGCAGAACTTGCAGGTTGTGAGAATTTTATCGTCTAAAAAAGGTTCAAAGAAGAATGCCCTATTAACCTTATTAATTTGCACGATGCTGTGAAGTATATAATTTTCACTTCCCCAAAGTGAGTAACTTAAATTACTTTATATTCCACAGATGAAATATGTTGAATAGGTACTGGGATAGAACACTCAGGAAATTTGTTGGAATCTCTGGCGTTCAGTAATTATTTATTGACAGTAGAGAGAGAAATAAACAGACAATCAGAATAGTTATGATAGGCTTTATGAGAGAAGTGAGTACTGGGTAATGTATGATATCATTAGAAATACACAATTGTCGGACTGTGTCCTAGATTCTACATTAGGACAATATATAAATGTATTAGAATAACTTCTGAAGGCTGCACTCGATGCACATACTGTCCCTCAAACAACAATATGTGTATATTTGTATCTAGATTTATCTTTTTTTCCTCTCTCCTCTCCAAAGACTTTGTAAAGCTCATGGGAGGTTCCCAAGACCTTTAAAAATTTAGTGTACAACATTTTAAGCAACCCTATTATCGTAAAGTGATGGTATATTTGTAGTCTGATTGCCCTTCTTGAGGCAAAAAGACCATTTTTTTGGCTCTTTTCTATTACGTCCTTATCCACTGTTGCACATTTTTTCATCCTTTCATTTCATTTTTCACTCAACTATAAGACACAAACAGAAATGTGAACAAAACGATATTAGTGAAATACTACAGAGCAAAAACCAGTGTAAACACTATTCAGGTCAAAAAATAAAATATTGCCAGCTCCCTTGTTTTTTTGCAATGACAAGCTTTCCCTCCTCTTTAAAGGTAACTTCTACCTTAACTCCTAATACCATAGGTTGGTTTGTCTGGTTTTGAATCTTTCATAAGAGAAATACAATGATAGATATATATATATATTATCTATCTATCCACCTATCTATCTATCTATTTATCTACCTAATGTACGTCTGGCTTCTCTTATTCAAAAGTGTGATTCATTCAGGTTTTTGTATACAACTGTATTCCATTCATTTTCATTCTGTAGAGTAGTTCATATTATGAATATATTACAGCTTACATTTCTGCTTTTGATGCCCACCTTCAGATGTGTCTGGTTTGGGTTATTAAAGATAACACTGCTGCGAACATCTTTGAATATGTCTATTGATGCACATATGCAAGAATTTCAGCTGGTGAAATATGCAGGATTATAATTGATGGGTCATAACATAACATAATAGAACAATAAAAAAATTTAAAAGACCAAAAAAATTCAAATGTTCAACTAGCAGCAAGTGCCAGGTTTCCAAAGAGATCCTACTAAGTTAGACTGAGCACTGGTGGAGAACAAGCATACCTGTTGCTCCACAGCCTTGCTAGCCTTACCTCATAAATCTTCTAGCCATCCCAGTGTGTATATTCTTGAATCTCATTGCAATTTTATGTTGCATTTCGTCAATAATGAAACTGAGCATTTTCTTTTCTTTTTTTTTTTTAAAGATTTTATTTATGTATTTGACAGGGAGAGAGATCACAAGTAGGCAGAGAGGCAGGCAGAGAGAGAGGGAGAAGCAGGCTCCCTGCGGAGCAGAGAGCCCGAAGCGGGGGTCCATCCCAGGACCCTGAGATCATGACCTGAGCCGAAGACAGAGGCTTAACCCACTGAACCACCCAGGCATCCCGAAGCATTTTCTTATCTTGCCAATTTTTTTTCCTATTGTGTTACTTATCTTTTTGGAATTGACTCAGAAGTTAATTATATATTCAGATTTCAAGCCCTTTGTTGATTATATGTGTTGCAAATATATTCACACTTTGTGACTTAATACTTGTCATGCCATTTTTGGATGAAGAGTTCTTCATTTAAAAACGGTGCAATTTGTCGGTTTCTTTTTTTCATGGATAGTAATTTTGGTAGCTTGAAAAGATTTTGTCAATCTGATTTTGTGAATCTGAATCTCAAAGACCTGAAGATATCCTCCAATATTATATTTTGGAGCCTGTATTGTTTTATATTCTCTTTTAGATTCACAATCCATTTGAAACTAATTTTTGTATATGTTGTGCAGTAGGGAGTGCATTTTCCCCCCAGTTAATGTCTAATGGACTGAGCACTATTTATAAAAAATTCTGTCTTTCCATGTTTCTCTGCAGTGCTACTTTTACAAATCAAGTTTATATACGTACATGTCTATTTCAAGTCTTCTGTTTTGTCTGCTTTTATATACCTCTGCCCACACTACATTGATACAATTCTTCCAGGTTTATAATAGCTCTTTATACCCCAAAGAGTAAATCTTTATATCTTTTTCACCTAAATGTCTTGCCTTCTATATTTCTATATGGATTTTAGAGTTTGCTTGTCATTTTCTGCAGTCTTTGAATTTTGGTTGAGGTTGCATTGAATGGTATCATTTTTTAAAATCTCATTTTCCCTTTATTGGTATTTAGAAATAATTTATCCACTTTGGGGAGATTTTCCCCATGTACAATTATGTAGTCTATGAATAAAAATATATATTTCTTTTCTTTCCAATACTTACTGTGTTTATTTCATTCTCTTGATTAATTACACTGGCTAGGACCTCTAGTACAATGTTGAATAGAACTGGTCATGATGGCACCTTGGTCTTCTTCCTGATCTCAGAGGGAAAACTCTCAACATATCACCACTAATATGATGTTTGCCATAGTCTTTTTTTTTTTTTTTTTGCGTATACCTTAGTCAGATGAAAGAAGTGTCCCAAAACCAGGTTGGGTTTAACCTGGGCTATCCCTTCTTAGAAGACCCTGAACTCCATCCAATATCTGTCCCCCACATTCTTCAACCTAAGGACTCCCAAAGGCTCTGGTTAGCAGTAGAGTGGGAAGAAATAACCCATCCCACCGTTATCAGGAGCCTGCTGTAGTATTTTTGCATGTGTTTACCAACCTCAATCTTGAGCTGAAAGCTCTCCCACTGATAGGAATCTTTGTTACATCTTTACAAATTGTTCAAAAGTTTATGGGGCTGCTGAGAGACTATGGACTCCCAGAAGCAAACAGGAGAGTTTTTAGAAGGGAGGGGAGTGGGCGATGGGTGAGCCTGGTGATGGGTATTAAGGAGGGCACGGATTGCATGAAGCACTGGGTGATATATGCAAACAATGAATCTTGGATCACTACATCAAAAACTAATGATGTGGGGTGCCTGGGTGGCTCAGTTGGTTAAGCAACTGCCCTTGGCTCAGGTCATGATCCTGGAGTCTTGGGATTGAGTCCCACATCGGGCTCCTTGCTCCGCAGGGAGCCTGCTTCTCCCTCTGACCTCTCCCCTCTCATGCTCTCTCTCAAATAAATAAGTAAAATCTTAAAAAAAAAAAAAAAACGAAAACAAAACTAATGATGTACTATATGGTGACTAACATAACGCAATTTTTTTAAAAAAAGCTTACCGGGTTGAATACCTGAAAAGCTGGAAATTAAGCCTCTAATATTTTAGTAAATGTCTTTATAATTTAGTGGTGCTTTCAGACTATTAAAAGAATTTTAAACAAAGAAAGCACAAAATTTAATCCTTCTAAATGGTTTTCTGAAAACAGGTTCAAAAAAATAGCAGTAGTTTGACGAATGGCTTTCCTGAGATGTTACCTGACCTGCCAGTTTCTCTGGTTCTGACTTCCTTGGTTGTGGTTGATATTATTGAAAAACTCAGGATATATCCTCTTAAAGGACGGCTAAAGAGTAAGTATTCTTTTAAATATAAATATTTTTAAAAGTTTGACAGATTGGGACACCTGGGTGGCTCAGCGGATTAAGCCTCTGCCTTCGGCTCAGGTCATGATCTCAGGGTCCTGGGATAGAGCCCCGAAATCGGGCTCTCTGCTCAGTGGGGAGCCTGCTTCCCCCTCTCTCTCTGCCTACTTGTGATCACTCCCTCTCTGTCGAATAAATAAATAAAATCTTTAAAAAAAAAAAGTTTGATAGATTGTTCACCTTTCTGTCCCTCTGTTATTTGCTGACATGTTTAATGATACTTTTTCTTACAGTTAACATTATAGTTAGAAGATCAGAAATGAAGATACCTAAATATAATTATTTTAAAACCTACTTTGATTGCTAGACAGTTATTCTTCTTTGTATTTTGTTAGTACTGATAAATGAATAAACTTACCAAATATTTAATACCAAAGCTTTAATGTTTACTCTAGCAAGAAAATTTTCTAAGTAAATTGCTATAGATTTGTATTTTTTGGAAACTCTCTTAAAACCTTTAGTTTAGATAAATAAATAGTTTAGTTTTGTATACCTTTGATACAGAAATTAATGGGACTGATGCAGTTATATCCTAGAGAATTATGTGTTTTTAATTGTGGATTGTCAAAAAGCTAAAGATCACACTGACAAAACCAAGATACGCCACAAATATTCCTCCAAAGGGATCAGTCAAAACTAAATTTAGGTTGGCCTTAAAAAAAAAAAAGATATTTTGCTAATTGAATTTGTGCTTGGTCTTAAATTTTCTCAACTTTCACTTAATTTCATGTCATAGTATTTGTGTTTAATTTATAATAAGTGTATGCTATTGTTCTTGCATGGCTAAGATTTTATATTTGAGATGGGTAGATTTTTGTCTTATCACTTCCTGGTGGGGTGGAGGGGTTAAATTGAGTGAGTCACTAGGAGAATGCTGAAGAGCAATAGGGTTGACTACTACAGCCGGGAAGGAAAAGACCAGAGAATCATTTATGGGCCATGAGCCACCAGCCTTCCAGTCACTCTTACTCCTCAAATTGAAAAATAAAACGGAGTTGGGAGGCCACCAGGAAATCTGAGACTCTGAGCTTCATGTTTTGCACTCTGTCCTCAAGTGGGAGATGACGGTCATTATGTTTAACATAATGCAGGGGACAAAGTACGTAAGATGGTAGCCAGTGGCCATCTTTTGAGGGAAGAGTATCCTTGAGTTACATCTACCCTCCAGAGTCAGGTGTCTTTGTCTCAGACTGAGGAGATTCAGGAATTGCCATGTCCTTTGCTACTTGCCTAGACTCTTTCTTGATGCAAACCTATTTTGAAATTGGATTGTTTTTAATAACGCTGTACCTTCCATGTACGGGGACATTCTGTTTAAGTTTTTAGTGAAAGTTCTCTTTCTAAAAAATGTACATGCATGTTTTGGGAAATGAGTTATTGGCATCTTATATTTTGAGTGATGAGTTGGATTATCAAAGGGGAATTTTCCCCCTATCCAGCAATGATGATGATACTGAGAATTGAAATAAGAAAAGCCCAAAGAAGTCAGTCTTGGAGACAAGACTGGAGAACATCTTGCACAACTGCACAACAACCTTCTTCTTGAGCTCTTCTCTGCCTAAACTTGGGAAGGTTAATATCTGGTTTAATAGCCCTACCATTTAATGAAGTCATGCTTTAAAAAAAACTAGCATTCACTCAAAATACCTTTGCAAATATTAATATATGTTAATTTAATTTTTGGCAAGCTTTTGAACATGCATACTAATAAAATGGATTATGTGAGTTTTGAATTTATGGTGTATTCTCATTCTCTGGAATTTAATACATAAATTCATAAACATGTAGGTTATAATGCATAAATTTGAACATAAGCCAGTATGCTAAAAATATGCTGTCATTGCATGTGGTAATTCAGAATCCAAGAGGTAGAGAAGGAGTGGGTGATAAATAAGCTCAAGAAATATTTGGCTTCCTTTAGAAAATGTTGAGAAATGGAATATATTCTGTTCTGTGCTCTATCCAGAGTTTGAAATGCCTGCCCATCTATCAGCTTGTAGCAGTTATGACCTTATATTTGATGAAACTAAGGTAATCTATAGTGCTTGGATTTCTGGACACTTTCATGCCATCTCAACCATCTCAATTCTAAGCTAGCGAAGCTTGATCCTTGTGTAGCTTTTCCTTTCCTGTAATTTTAAATAAAAGTTCTTCTATATAAAAAATATGCTTATGCTTAAAGCAGTCTTCACTGGACCAGGAAATCCTTTCTGCTAACTTTCCATTACCCGCTGAAATACCTCAACCTCACACGGTCACCATGTCATAACAGCCAAGCACATCATCTCACATATCCTGAGCCTCACACAGGAATATTTTCTGACACACATATCTCCGAGACACAGCCATTTCACAGATGTATGTCGTACCTAATAATGTCACGTCCCCATCATGAGAACAAGTAATAATAGGAACACAATATATAGACTAAATGTCCCCAGCTCTTACTAGTATGTGGGTACAGGCGAGCACACTTTGATATTTCTGTTTGAATTTTGCTAGCTCAGTCCCAACCAGTGAAGGACGGGACCTCCATCCCTCTCCCTCTTCCATATTGTTCCCTCTCTCGTTTTTTAAGCCAGACCCAACGTGAGTCTTCTGTGATCTCATTTTTTGGTCCAGACTGCTAAATATTCCATTGCTCCAGCTTATTTTTCCCCAGTCATTGTTCTCACACACAAAAAAACCTGGCATGCTCTTTTCCCACCACTCTTGATTGACTCTGCTTGAAATGCTTATACCGTTGTTACTTGCCTCTGGGATATTGTTTGATGTTTTGCTGGTGCTTTAACTGACTGCCTTTCTTCTGACAGTTAGAATACTGACTTCACTTCACCGAGATCTACTTGTTTAGAGAGGTCCCAAGCAGAGCAATAGATTTTCATTTGGGAACACAAGCTTTTTTTGCCCAGAATGTCTATGTACCAACAGATTGGCTGGGATTCAACAAGTTCAAATGATGGCCATTCCACTCCACTGGAAATCACCATTTCTCCTCGTATCACTAGATCTTGTTGTTGATTCTGATAGAGCCAGACTCCTTCTCTTGAGGTAGTCCCCCCTCTCCCCCACCATCAAGGGATCTCAAGAGTTTCTCCTTACATTAGTTGTACTTATATTATCTGAACCCCAAATCATGGCCACCATTAGATTCCCCCTGCCCCATGTAGATTTCTTAACCTCCATAAAAGCCAGTGAGGCAACCAGACCCACAAAGAAGTCCATGGTTAGGAGGCAAATTTTCAGTTCTACCTACAAGGACTCACTTAAATAGCTTAAGCCTAGCTCAGGTACCACGTTGCAAGTGATATAATAGAGTATAATAGTTAAAGTACTATGGGGTGACACATGAGGTAATACTTTGTTTAATCTAGGGTGTTGGAGGTCAGAAAAATCCAAAGGGAGTATCTGGGATTTGTAGGAGTTTAGGCAGGTATGGTGAAGCAAGCTTTCTACATGGAGGGAAGATTGGGCCTCAAGAAATCCAAGTATACATGTAATTAATGGGCGAAAGTAACCATTTGGATTTCATACTATGAATGGAAAAACCTATTGCTGGAATGGAAGTTGCCTTCTTAAAACCAACTTTTGTTTGTTTCTCAACTAGTGAATGGGGAAGCCTACCAAGTTGCTTTGGGGGGGGGTGTAGGCAGAAGGGGGAGGCTTAATTGGCATCACTGGTTGCTGCAATTCCTACTTGAACCAAATCAATACATTTGCTGTTTAGGAGTTGATATTTTATGTAAGATTTCATTTGGGGAGAAAAAAACCCAGATTCTTCTGCTGTCTGGAAACTAACCCAGGACCCCATTTAGAATCACAGCCTATGGCTTTGTCTAAGGCAGTAGCATAACTCAAGTGTCCAATTCTGTACCTCTCCAGCCCATGGCTTCCTGGGAATTATGACCCTTTACCACCAAAGGACAAAGTGTATCCTCATCTGAGCTGTTGCTCTGGGCTGTGATACAACACAGTACAACACAACACAACACACTAAAATGCACTACAATACCAGGCTCATTCCAGTAGAGCACACACAGGTTTTGAGGAATATAAACACATATAACATCAAATACATTTTTTAACATTCCATTTTGAACTGTTTTACTTCTAATGTGCTGCTTTCCCAAAATCATACTCATTCATTTAAAAGATGGTCAAATAAACATAAGCAAAAAAGAAGAAAATGGAGATCAACCACGATCCTGTAGACTAGAGATTTAGAACTGATAACATCTTCGTGAACATGCTTCACTTAAGGAAACTTATTTTGTATCTTTTTTTCTGAGCAGAATGTGGTGGATATCGTCCTTATTATTGTATCTTCTTCAGTACATGGTTTTTATTGGTTGAATAATATATTCCATTATTAACAAACCCTGACTTATTTAACCATGGTTCATTAACTAACCCCTGTTGTTGGACAACTAGATTCTTTTCCAGTTTTTCACTACTAAAAAGACGATTGTTAGGACTCTTATTCGGAAGTTAAAAGGGTTGCAGAAAAAAGGAGAAGGATGTGGTAAGAAAGAGCAGGGTGATGTGGTTTGAGTTGAGCAGGGGAGGCAAGCCTTGCTTGGAGCACCCATGCATGGATGGCAGAGGTGGATGGTGTCTGGGAGACCCTGCACTGTGCAGGACCATTAGCAGCCACTTGTAGGTCACTGGCCAAGCAGTGGCTGGGGACAGAGAGAGTTAACTGTCCCGGGATGACAGCTGAGTGATACCAGGAGGATGACCACAAAGTGTCCTCGGAAGACCCTGAGCATCTGCACATGCCCAGACTCCTTGGCAACGGCACTTGCCAGAAGAAATGGGACTATTATGGGCTGGCTGCCCATGCAGACAAATAGAGAGGGGGTCATTCATAGGGGATTGGACAAATGGGGTGGCAAGATGGTCGGGCTGCATTAGGGATATCTGCACAGTCAGAGACGACTTGCTAGAGGTGAGGTCAACGGGCTGTTTGTGTGGAAAACATCCGAGCTCTGAAGAGGGGTGGTTTCCACTGTTGCATCAGTGAGAGGTGCCAGGTATGACATCGGCAGTGTAAGGTTTTCAAATAAATCTGCTCTCAGTGGCCCTAGTCCTGTTCCTACTGTGCAGTCTCTTTAAAACGCAGAGACTGGGGCCAAGAGCTGTAGGACCTCAGCAGCCTAGATAATTACTCCTTTATGTTAAATGCCTAGACGTACAATTTCTTGCTCAAAGTATATGTAAACTCTCACGGGTTTTGACAGATGTCAATCGATCAAATGGCCCCCCTCTAAAGAATGCCCTAATTTACCATCTAAACAGTAGTATAAGAAAACACCTGTTTCCCCTCAACCTTGTAAATTTGGATAATGTATTCCTTTTCATCTTTGCCAGTTTCATAGGCAAAAATAGTATGTTACTGTTTTAGTAATTTGCTTAAGGTAGTAGTGGTGTTGAGCATTTTCCCATAGGTTTCTTGGCTATTTGTATTTTTAAAAAATCATATCTTTCCGTCCTTGATCTCTTTTTCTGTTGATATGTCTGTTCTTTTGTTGTTGTTGTTGTTTTTACTACTGATCCATGAGTTCTGTAAATAGTGAGGACATTAAACTTTGCCTGTCAGAAGTATATATTTCAGAGTTATTTTATTTTAACTGTACTATAGTGTTTTTTTTTAAAGATTTTATTTATTTATTGGTTAGAGAGAGAGAGAGAGAGAGAGCGCACATGCAGACAGAGTGGCAGGCAGAAACAGAGGGAGAAGCAGGCTCCCCACCGAGCAGGGATCCGGATGTGGGACTCGATCCCAGGACGCTGGAATCATGACCTGAGCCGAAGGCAGCCGCTTAACCAACTGAGCCACCCAGGCGTCCCACTATAGTGTTTTTGATATAGGAAATTTCTAATTTGGACATTATCTGATCTACAAATATTTCCTTTCTGGATTCTATGATGTTATGCTTTAAAATCTTTTTTTTTTTTCACTCCAAGCTGATATAAATATTTACCAATTATCTTCTCAAAAATTTTGTACATTTAAATGTCTCATGAAGAGAAGAAGTTGGAATCTCTGTAGGGTATAAACTCATTAATTTATAGGCATATATATAGATAGATAGATACACCTGTATATTTATAGGTATAAACTCATTAATTTATAGGTAACCAATATCAGGAATGATAATCAGTATGTTTATTTACTTGATCTGGCAAAGCTTTTAGACCCTGCCTTTATTGTACTCCTTTCTCCTGAGATGTCCAACATAAAAAAAGGACTTAATAGAGTGCTTTAAAAATGTCAATGCCAGTCATAGCAAGCCCAGATAAATTGAATCAGGATCCCTGAGGATGGGACTTGGGCATATTTAAATCTTTAAAAGCAAAACCTCATTGGATTCTGATTTGTATCCCCAATTAAGAGCAGTGGTTTTCGCTTTCTGACTGCATGTTCAGATCGCCTATGGGACTTGACTTTTTTTTTTTTTTTTGACTCCCAGACTGAGCCCTAGATCATTAAATCATAGTTTTGGCGGAGGATAGGTCCAGGCACAAGGAATTTTTAAAGCCCCCCAGGTGATTTACACTTGTGAATGTGATTCAAGTAGATGGGCAGAAAGCAAGCAGGGACCGTTTGTACCTGTTAACCTCCCAGTGCCTTTGTAAAATAGGAAGCAAAGTTACCTGCAGAGAGCACTGGGGACGGATGGAAGAGAGAGAATCTGTAACAGGTTGGATAAGGTTTGGAATAATCGCTGAGGGTCAAGGACAAGAAAATGGATGATTGAGAGATGCATAAGGTTCAGCAAAAGATAGAACGCAGGAATTTGTCCTGGGACCAATCAAGATTATGAGAGCTTTCTTCAATGATACTGAGAAATCTGGGCATTGATTGTAGAAAAGATAGAACTGTAGGACTGATCCAGGTTTAGGGGTTCGCAGAACAGAAATGGAAGAAGGACAAGGATCTGTTGCTTTAATAGTTATTTCTTCTTATTAAATTATACAGTTTCTTAAATGCATGACAATGATGGTTTTTATTGAACTTGTACACTATTTCCAGTGAATCATGGACCACCATGTTCATGGACCACCATGTTCATGGACCACCATGCAGGGACCCACCCTTTGGGTACTCACCAGAGGCGTCTTTTCACAACACATATGCGTGAGCGTTCTCTTCCTATCAGTACGCCGGGGGAAGGTTGTTGGGGTCTCAGCATATACAGTTAACTTCTTCAGGTTAAATGCCTAGACTAGCAATTTCTGGCTTGAAACATATGTAAGGTTTTAAGGTCTGGCATCCGCAATTTTTTAAAAGTTCCATGGACAATAAAAGTTCTGATACCTACCCTGGCTGAGAGCCCCTGGTGAAAGGAAGTATTGGGACTTGTAATGCATCCCAGGTTAAAAGCTGAGAGCCCGAATCCAAATTCCTGAAGCTATTTGCTTTCCAGATTTCCTTGAAATGGAATGCAGCACACTTTAACCGGATAGAATGTAAGAGATGCCACAATAAAGGTGGGGGTGGGGGTGGGAGTGGGGGCGGGGAGAGGGACGCTGCTTTTGTCTGAATAAAATAAATGGGACTTTGAGTTCCCCTTTGTTTCTTTTTAAGAAAAAGCTTATTATACAATATAAGCCCAGCGTGTGAGCTGGGTTTCCATAATGTGTTTTGCAATGGGTTTAGAGAGTACGTATGAGGAACACTGTGTTCGGGGCTATGCCAAAAAGGGGGAGTATTTCCTTCACACCCTCCTCTTGCTGTTTAGAAGAAGGAAGTTTCAGAAAAGTACGTACGTTAGTTCCAGGATTTTTCCCTCCTCTCAAGAAATAAGTAGCTATTTACCAGACTGGGATGAGAGAAGGATAGAATTTCTGATTTATTCTTTCTAATGAAGTACCAGCTGTCAGGATTAGGTCAGCGTGTATCGGGCCAGGAACTGTATTGTGGCGATCCCCAGGCCAAAAGACAGAGGACATCACGGTGCTATCGAATTGTGACCCTTTGATTAGAACAACTTCACATGATTATAACAATTTGGCATTCAATTGTTACTTTCTTCCTACATGGGGAAAATTATGAACAATTTCAGTATCTACAGTGAGATTCTTGAGGGTTGCAGGATATTTTCAAAGTAAATATTTTAGGGAGACTGACGGAAATAAGGGCACATGAAGAACTCAGCCTGCATTACTTTGTTACAATACTGAGCCTTGTTCTTCCTATCATTATTAGTCAGCAAAGAGTATGGCCCCAGATTGAAAGTAAAGGCATAGGTCCTTGATTTTGAATATCTAGACTTCCGTGGGGTGCCCTGGGGGTGGCTCATTGGGTTAGGTGTCATCCTCAGCTCGGGTCATGACCCCAGGGTTCTGGGATGGAGCCCCATGTGGGCTCTCTGCTCAGCAGGGAGCCTGCTTCTCCCTCTCCCTCTCTTCCTCCCCCAGCTTGTGTGCTCTGTCAAATAAATAAATAAAATCGTAAAAAAAAAAAAAATCTCGATTTTCTTATCTTGGAGTGAAGAGAACAAAGTAGGTTGAGCTGATGGTCTACATAATGTATGGACGTTCTGGATCATTCCGTGTTAAACATGGTGGGTCCTTTGTATGGAGCACCATTTTGTTGCTATTTCAGAACCCCAAGTCCCTCTATTTCTGAATGGCGGGGGGGGGGGGGAGTGTTTTGTCTGTTTCCTATGAACTCACAAACACTGTCTTCTTGGAATCACCCGTGGACATTTTTGTTCCCTGACTGGTGACTCCCGATGCCTCCAGGGTCTGGGAAGCCTTTGCAATGTCTTGAATCAGGCTGCTGCTGTAGGGGTCATCTGTCTGTCCCAGTCCTGCTGGGCAGTGCCGGGGACACTTTGCACTGGCTGGCATCCTGGGCCCAAAGCCATGTGTGACATCCTCTCCCACTGTTGAGTACCAGGCCCTGCTGCCAGGACCTCCTAATGTCCCCCCAGGGCTGTGCTTGTTGGCTTTATCAGTCTCCTGGTCTCTCTTAATAGAGCTCTCTCTAGGACTCGGGGCAGGCGGCAGTCTTAGTGGCTGACCCTGTGCAGGACTCCAGAGGCCTTCTTGCTGGTGAAGGAGGGTGGAGGGGGGTGCGTTGTTATTCCGCATGGTTTGGGTGCTTTGGCCTACTTGCCTTCGTGCCCATTTCCCCCGCAAGATGCCCATTGCTTGCTTATGCGAACAGACCCCGGAACAGGAATGTCTCCCATCTTTCATACGGCAAATCTTTAGGGAGGATCTCTTGCATACCAGGAGGTCCGCTAGGTCCTAGGGGTACAGCGGTGAGTGAAAACGGGTTTTATGGAGCCCTCGATTTAGTGGACGTAAAAGCACAGCAGTGAACTACACTAGCAAATGGGTATAATTAAAGCTGAGGCAAGTGCTTTGAAGGCTAAAAACAGGCTCATTCCCATTTGGACACAGGTGTCCATTTTTGTCACCCAGCTTGGGTTCCTGCTGGGATTCCAAGCTTTGGTCTATGTCCAAGCACTTACTAGTAGAGGCATTTCAAACCATTTCAGAGTTTAGAATTATGTGTATTTGGAAATAAGATACCCATATGCTTTTTAACATTTTATGTTATTTGTTTTATTTAAATTAGTCAGTATTATATAATGGATAATTATCATATATCAATGCATATTATAGATTTATAATTGTGTATGTAATATACTTAATATATTATAATGATTAATTATTACATTATTTTATATAATATAGTATCTTGTCCGGGAAGATGGTCTTTAAACTAGCCAGCCTTCAAGCTGCAGAAGACAAAAGAATTTTCTGAGTATTTTACCTTGCCTAAAATCCAGAAATGATACATTTATTTCTTCTCATGCTTGGGAGGGAACTGGGATTGAACAGACTTTGGGATGTACTGAGAAACAGTTCAGTGCTTTTTCTAGAGAAAGTCCATGAGTTCTTCCAGAATTGCTCATGGGTTGAATATTTGTCTTGACTTCATTATTATTATGAATTATTATTATTTGGTGAAAACTTGCACACTATTTTGAACACAGGCAGTGGTATGCTGGTCAGTGTTTAAACCACTGTCTCTCCAAAGGGTGCAGGGGAAAACTTTTTGGCCCCTGCCCATAAATGGGAGAGGGGGTAACAGTGTAACTCTAACCAAAGTTTAACAAACTGTGATCCCTTTTACTATTTATTGCATTCTTCTATTTAGTGATTGTTGCGTTTGATGTGTTTAACACATATACGGCTGTTGCTCCGTGTGTCAGGCACGATTTTAAATGTTCTACACACACCAACTCGCTCAGTGAGGTAGATGCTGCTTTCATCTTTTATTACTTGGCAACGAAGCTACTGGTCTTCCAGAGCTCAGATGTGCTGCTGAAAGGAAACAAGCTCTCCACAGTCCAGCTGGGTTTAGGAAGTAGATAGCGTCAAAGTAACAATGTATATAAATGCCCTGTTGTGTCTTTTAATTTATTACGTTTTTTCCCTTAGTTTCCAAGATTATGACCAAAAGTGTTTTGTGTGCTTAATATACTTTCAAATATTTGTAATGACTAATAATTTTCTTTTTGTCTAGATTTTTTTTCTCAGAGTGTGATTTCTAGTTCATTAGCATTTCACGTTCTCTAGAACATTTTTTTCTCTCAGGAAAAATAGATTTGGGGTTCTGTTCATCAAGGTTAGTCTTCTTTTTTCCGAATACTTCTTTGATCTCCTGGCTGCCGTGAATTGAGTAACAGTCTCATTTCACAACAGCTGCCTCAGTGGCCTTGAGAACCTCTCTGCTGATGATTCCATGTCCTTTCTGGTTCCTCTGCCTTCCTCTCTCCCTCTTCCATTGAGCTCAGAGGAAAAGTCCAAAGCCTTTACCATGTCTGACTCTGCCACGTATGATAGCGTGATCTAGGGGCAAAGGGTTTGAGGTTCAAGTTCTGGTCTCTCTACTTGCTAGCTGTGTGACCTTAGAAACAATTGTCGATCTTTCTGTGCCTCTGTTTATGCATCTTTCAGGTAGGAAAATAACGGCATCTATGGTATAGAGCTATTCTCAGGATTAAGTGAATTAATGCGGAGAAAGGGCTTAGGACAGTGCCTGGTATGTAGGGAGCACTTCCTAGGTTTGTCTCCACCCCTCTTCTTCCCCCTCTGCCTCCCCAGCTCCTTACAAAACTTGCCCTCTTTCCATCACTGTGGCTGTAAGATCTTTACACACATGCTCTTTCTACCACCTAGAAAGTTCCTTTCTCCATTCTTCGCCTAATTCATTCCTACTTATTCTTCAGGTCACTGCTTAGCCGTCACTTCTCAGATGAGCCTTCCTGACCACCAGTCTCACTCAGACCTATACAAGAATTTCTCATCACAGCACTGACCTTCCTTTTAAATCCCTGCCACATTTTATTCTTCTGTGTTTATTGATGTGATCCCAGGTGACAGCATGGTCAAGGTGGGAATGTGGCTTCCATTCTCGATGCCCAGCTGAAGCTTGGTCTGGCTCTCTACGATCTGTCTGCTCCCAAAGGACAGCTGGGAGACTCACTAGTGCATTTTTACTATGGCTCCATTCCTGTCTTGGTTTTCGGTGCCTGTCCTTGTGATTCTTTTTATTTATTTATTTATTTATTTATTTATTTATTTATTTTAATTTTTTAAGTAATGAATTTATATTTCCTCATTAGCTTTTCCAGTAAAATTTCAGAATTACATAGACATTCTAGATTTTAATTGGTCTTTAGGAATTCATACAATGTGTATCCTTCTCTGATTTCAATGAGTATTTCATTCTGAATGTGAATAATTTCCTCATTTTTCATGCATCAGCCTGTCATATTTCTTTTTTTTAAACTTTTTTTTTTTTTTTGGTGTTCCAAGATTCATTGTTTATGTTTAAATAAGTTATATTTCCTTCCTAGTCTCTTTCCAAGAGGAATGCATGCTCACTTCAGAAAATTCTCCCCTACTGGTTTGTTACATTGTTCTTAGGTTTTCCCTGTAAGCTATCTAACGCTTTGGGGAATAAGTCAGAGATGGAAATACATCAATACAAAGAAATAATCAAGGGCACCTGGGTGGCTCAGTTGGTTGAGTGACCAACCCTTGGTTTAGGCTTTGGTCATAATCTCGGGGTTGTGGGATCGAGTTCCCTGTTGGGTTTCCTGCTGGGTGCAGAGTCTGCTTGTCCCCACTACCTCTGCCCCCCCACCCACTGATGTGCTCTCTCTCTCTCAAATAAATAATTAAAAAATCAAGTAAAATAGATGTGAGTCACCTACTTAAACATTTACCTGTGATTAAAATGACATGTTTTTAAGTATTTAGCTTGCACAGTGAGGACCACAGGTTGTTTTGGCGACTGGCATTAGATGTAGGGGGCTACACAGAATGGCTGTTACTTTTACTTTTTGCAGGGAAATGTCAACCTCTAGGGAAGTGAGTAGATTTCTTTCTTTCTTTCTTTCTTTCTTTCTTTCTTTCTTTCTTTCTTTCTTTCTTTTAAGAATTTATTTATTTACTTGAGCGAGCGAGAGAGAGAGAGAACGTGAGAAGGGGCAGGGTCAGAGGAAGAAGCAGACTCCCTGCCGAGCAGGGAGCCTGATGCAGGACTGGATCCCAGGACTCCAGGATCATGACCTGAGCCGAAGGCAGTCACTTAACCAACTGAGCCACCCAGACGCCCTAGATTTCTTTCTTCATGCTTAAATCTTTTGTGGATTTTGCACAAATAAATATCCTTTTCCCCCAGTAGAACACTAACAACCACAACAAAAGAACAAAGTGGAAATTTGAAAAAATAATGATTTGGAGGGGAACTCGTTATTGAGTCAAAGGGGACAGTATTGAGTACATGAAAGTTTACATTGCTTGGAGGTAAATTTGTGGGTCTACTCTAATGACCAAACAGTTTCTTGGCATCTTCAGTACTACCTTGCCCTCTGCCAGGCCAGCAGAGCTCTCCAGCCGATAGTTCTAGTACTTCTCCCTTGGAAAGAAGACAACAGAGTCCCTGTAACTGCAAATCTAAGCTAGTTTCTATTGAGCTCTAGAGAGATAGGAAGCTCCCAACCCCACTTTCACCAAATACCCACGGGTTGGGACTTTAATATTTTATTAAAAATGAACTCTAGCTAAGAATTCATTGTTCATCCTGTGACTCTTATCCTCAGATATTAGGATTCTTACTGACTGTTTAAAAATGTTAATGTGTCATGTCTTATCTTGCCACTTCCTGGCATTGAAACAGTGCTGAATTTGCAATCAGCCTCCAAAGCGCACATTATACACTGCATTATTGATGTTGACAAAGGAATTTGGATTTCCATTCAAACAGTTTTAACTACAGAGACAGGTGAAGGAGAGTTCTCCAGGACATAACATACTCTAAGAAACATAATTTCCATGTTGTTTTTCTTTCTTTTGTAAAACGAGAGATATAGCTGATGCCAGTGTGCATCTGAGTTTAAAAAGAGATGATTTTATGAATATTAAAATAATAGTAATGAGTATATAATCTTCTTTCTTACTTGACTATTGTTTATTAAAATGATACTCATTCATGCTACTCTGTCATCTAAGGTTGGTAAAGAAGTTTCTAAAGGTCTTACCATTTCCTATAAATGATTCATATCAGAAGTACTATTTCATCAAGAATTTAGATTATCTTTTTATTTTATTGATTTATGCAATTTGCACTTAAAATTTAAAAAAGGAAAACTGAGCTTTGTTCTATAAACAGCTCCTATTTATAGTAATCATTTTATTAATCATTAATCATAATAATTTATTTATTTTAAAATGTTTTCAGATCAGTTCGATATAGTTCAACAAATTTTTATTGACTTCATGTCTCTAACCTTTAGAGCTATTCAATACAATGACTTCTTTAGATTTTGTCTTATCGTATTGCTTAATAGGTAATGATAAGCATGTTTGCTGAATAAACTTTGCTAAGACCTAACAAATTCTTAGCCCCCCCCCCCAAAAAAGGTGCTTAACTAGGTAAATGAGAAATGATGTGCTCTACCATTCACGTATAGGAACCACACCATCAACATTGGTGGTGGTTTTTTTTGTTTTTTTTTTTTTGTTTTTTTAAAGATTTTATTTGTCTATTTGACAGAGAAAGATCACAAGTAGGCAGAGAGGCAGACAGAGAGGGAGGGGGAAGCAGACTCCCTGCTGAGCAGAGAGCCTGATGAGGGGCTCAATACCAGGACCCTGAGATCATGACCTGAGCCGAAGGCAGAGGCTTAACTCACTGAGCCACCCAGGTGCCCCTGGTGGCAAGTTTTGAGTTTTGAGGATCCCTTCGTAATTCCCCAACCTCAACACCCATGTCTCACAGAGAGGCACACTCGTGGGTGCACCTACATGCTCACACACAGTGTGATGTTCATGAGAAAATATCCTCCTTATTCAGATAACTGTCGTGTTGATCAGGGATAGCCTTGTGGCCACAAACAAATTGCTTTAGTCTAATCAGTTGTACTGACCGGTTAAAAACTCTGAGGATAGCACAGCTTAAAAAATCTCAGACTGAGCGGCACCCTTCACCAAGATTTCTCATGGTCAAACAGATTCTGTCTTAGGACCAAACTCCAAGCCTGGAGATCTGGGTTGTAGTGATCTCTGTGGTCTTCTTATAAAAAATGACAGGATTGGACCATTGGACTTTTAGAGTCATTTGATTTTATGATATGTGCATGTTTTATAATTAGCACATGACGTATTGCCTCTAGACAGTAATAGCAGCCATAAAGTTAAGAGATTGTCGATTGGGGTCAAACAAATCTGGGTGTAAATTCCAACTCTGCCCATTACTGTGTGTTTGTATTGGTGTGTCATTTTACCTCTCGGGCTGCAGTTTCTATATTTATAAAGTGGGAGCATAATCCCCATCTGTCAACTTTTTTCCTGAGGATTAAATGAGATAATGTGTGGAAGTGCTTATCTCTCTAACCAGTAATGGCTAGTACTGTGAAATGGTAACATGACTTGGGATCCGTAAATAGAAAAATAGAAAAAGAAGAAGAACTTTCTCTGCATTTGGGTTTTTTTTTTTATTTAAGATTTTATTTATTTATCTGACAGAGAGAGAGATCACAAGTAGGCAGAGAGGCAGGCAGAGAGAGAGGGGGAAGCAGGCTCCCCGCTGAGCAGAGAGCCCCACGTGGGGCTGAGACCGTGACCGGAGCTAAAGTCAGGGGCTTAACCCACTGAGCCACCCAAGTGCCCCCCCCCCAACTTTTTGTCATTATGCTTCCCATTGAAGTTCCATGTGTGAAACAGACGTCACATAAGAGAACACTTACAATTTTATCTTTAAATTTTAACACTTTAATTTACAAAAAATTAAAATGAAATTTTAATTTACATAACATTTCAACAAGTTTGAAAATTCAAATCTGTTTGTTGCAGGTGACAATGATAGGCACATCTGTACAACTACTTTGCAGCAAATAAAAACTGTGACGGACCAAGTGAAGCAAAATGAAGGAAGCACTTCCCCTCCGCAGCCGGCCAGGAGGACTGAGGCATCACTGCCACCGTCATCGAGGACACAGAATCCCTCTCCAGTTCTGGCGAGACCCCAAGAGCCCTCCTTTCACTCAGGACTCCTGGGAGCAATGTCCCAGCAGGATGATCGTGCCCAGATCTTCCTGTGGAGCTTTATACTGTGGTCTGACACCATAGAAATGGTGCGCGTGGCTGGCCACTCTGCCGTGTACAAGTCAGGCTGGGTATACCCAGTCTACATATTCAGTTTTATTTCTCTCCTTCGAATTATATTAACTCCTCAGAACCCTCTTCTGAATACCCTGGGCATCCTTCTCCAGGATTTACCTTTTATTTTTGTTAGACTTAGTTTGGTCATTGCCCTGGGCACTATCACACCCGTATTGGGCCTTTGTAAAAACATCCTAGTGACTGTCTCTTATGTGTACTTCAATTACTTAACCAAATTCAGGGCTTTCTCTACCTTCGAAACATCTTCATTTTAAAGAGAAAATGTAATATAGTCAAACCTCTTCATTATGCGTGTGTATACATTCGTATTTTTTTTTTTCTGGAGCCTAAGTTTTTGTAGTATATAACGAAATGAGGAATACATTGTAGAGAACACACTTTTTTTTTTTAAAATAACTGTAGCATATCACTTTTTCAGAAATGTATTCAAATGATGTTAAATTTAAGCAAAGTTTTATTCTTATGTTAACTCCCCTGGGTCTCTAGAAAATGTTAGTCATTTTAGTCCGTTATGTATACCACACTTTTTCTCAGAACACTCTCCATTAAAGCTTTAAAAAAATTAGAACATGTTTTCCCACTAAGTTAATTTCAACCATGCATTTGTGAAAAACAATATGTAAAATCTTAGGATTACCTCAGATTATAATTTTTCGTCAAGTAGTATTAGGTTCAAAATGAGCAAATACACAGATTAAAGTTGTTCTATTGATTCGTCAGGCATTTGACTGTCCCCCCCTGAGTTTTCATAGATCCTAATTATAGCGCTCTGTTAAGACTTTATGGATTTGCTTTTTTGAGTTCCCCGTCAATGTTTAAATCCTTAATCTTGTGGACAAATGGATCTCTCACCTCATCTGTCAATCCAACAGGAACTTGTAATACTTATAACTCTTAAAAATGAGAATTGAAATAATTTCTTTCAAATTATGCTATGATAATCTTTTTTAATTAAGGAAAACTTATGGTGAAGTAGTTGATTTGTAATGTTCTTAAATATGAAAATATTTTATATACACATATATTGGAATTTATAGTGTGAACAGTGCTTAAACTCTAAGGTATTACTTATCTGAGTTTAGAATGCATTTTGTGTCTCATATTTGAATATGGATGTACCTGATATATTGGGAAGTCACAACACTTAATACAAACAGTGAAGTCATGTATGTGTAGTAGGAAGATTATTGAGTAACTAATATTTTATTTCAAGAGTATACACGTTTGTAAAGTTCAAGTCTATTTTTTTGTTTCAATGCTTTTCAGTATTTTGTTTAATTAAAATTTTTTTAAGTTGAAGAATAGTTGACATACAGTATTAATTTTAGGTGTATAACATAGTAATTTGATATTTACATACATTACAAAATGATCACTATAATGAGTCTAGGTACCATCTGTCACCATACATAGCATTTACAATATTATTGACTACATTCCCTATGCTGTGTTTTATATCCCCATGACTTACTTATTTTATAACGTGAAATTTTTATCTTTAATCCCCTTCACCTATTTCACCCACCCACCCACACCCTTCCTCTCTGGCAATTACCAGTTTGTTCTCTGGGTCTAAGAGTCTGTTTCTTTGTTTTGTTTGTTCATTTGTTTTGTTATTTAGATTCCACATATAAATGAAATCATATGGTATTTGTCCTTCTCTGTCTGACTTATTTCACTTAGTGTAACACCATCAAGAACCATCCATGTTGTGGCAGATGGCGAGATTTCATTTTTTATGGCTGAATAATATTCCACGGTAATATATATCACATTTTAAAATGTATTCATATGTTGATGGACACTTAGGCTGCTTCTGTATCTTGGTTATTGTGAACAGTGCTACAATGAACCCAAGGGTGCACATATCTTTTGGAGTCAATGTTTTCATTTTCTTCTGATAAATACCCAGAGGTGGAATCACTGGGTTGTATGGTTGTCCTATTTTTAATTTTTTGAGGACCCTCCATACTGTTTTACATAATGGCTCTACAATATTACATACATTCCCACTAACAGATGTAGGTTCCCGTTTCTCTACATTCTTACCCATGCTTATTATTTCTTTTCCTTTGAATTCTAGCCATTCTTATTGGTGACGTGATATTGTAGTTTTGATTTGCATTTCCCTGGTGGTTAATGATGTTGAGCATCTTTTTGTGGTCTGTTGGCCATCTGGATGTCTTCTTTGGAAGATGCCTCTTCATCTTGCTCCTTTGCCCATTTTTAATTAAATTGTTGTTGTATGGTGTTGAGTTGTATTAGTTCTTTATGTATTCTGGATATTAATCTCTTATCAGATACATCATTGGCAAATATATTCTTCCATTCAGTAACTTGCCTTTTCATTTGGTTGATGGCTCTGTACAAAAGCTTTTTCATTTGATGTGGTCCTATTTGTTTAGTTTTACATCTGTTACCCTTGCCTGGGGAGACAGGTCCCAAAAAAATATTGCTAAGACCTATGTCCAAGATTTTACTGCCTCTGTTTTCTTTTAGGAATTTTACAGTTTTGGGTCTTAAATTTATGTCCTTAATTCATTTTGACTTTATTTTTGTGTATGGTTGAAAAAGTGGCCCAGTTTCATTCTTTTCCATGTAGCTGTCCAGTTTTCCCAACATTATTTATTGAAGAGCATGTCTTTTTTCCTCATAATATATTCTTGCCTCTTTGCCATAGATTAATTGACCATGTAGTTGTGGGTTTTTTTCCTGGGCTCTCTGTTTTATTCTGTCGATTTGTGTGTCCATTTTTTGTGTGTGCATCTGTGTTCACGTGCACACGTATGTGTGTGTGTACCATGCTGTTTTGATTATTAAAGCTTTGTAGTACACTTTAAAGTCATGGAACATGATGGCCTCCAACTTTGTTCTTTTTCAAGACTGCTTTGGTTATTCAGGGACTTTTTTTTTGCTTCCATACAAATTTTAGGACTATTTGTTCTATTTCTGTGAAAAATGCCATGGTATTTTGATAGGATCACACTGAATCTATAGATTTCCTTGGGTAGTATGGGTACCTTAATAATATTACTTATTCCAATTCATAGCCAAGGTCTAGATTTCTGTTTGTTTGTGTCCTCTTCAATTACTTTCATCAACATCTTAAACAGTTTTTGGAGTACAATTCTTTCACTTCCTTGATTAAATAGGCATTTTATGCCTTTTTGGACCCCGGCTAGCACCTTGAGAATTGTCATTCTGAACTCTAGATCTGACATATTACCAATGTCCGTATTGGTTAAGTCCCTGGCCTTTGGTACTGCCTCTTGTTCTTGTTTTTGTGGTGAGTTTTTCTGCCTTGTCATTTTATCCAGATAAGAATATATGAAGGAGCGAATAAAATTCTAAAAAAGGGTGGCAAAGCCCCTAGTAAAATGTGCTTTAACCAAATCAGAGGAGACCCCAAATCATGGGGTAGGAAAGGGGGTAAAGAAATTCAGAAAAAAAAAAATTAAAAAGAGAAAAAAAATAAAGAAAAAAAATAAAAAAGAAAAAATATATATATTAGACTGGTGAATAGAACAGGTTCACCCACTTACTTTTGGGAGTATTTTGGTCTCTTAGAAGAAACTACCTCCCAAAATTTTAAAGAATGAAAAACATATATAAGGGTAAACATGATGAAGGGATGGAATATGACTATAAAGATGAAAAAAAGATTTTTTTAAAATTTCTAAAAAGGGAGTTGATAAGATAAGTTGGTTGGGAGAATAAAGAAAAAGAAAGTGGAGAGAATTTCCTCAGGTTGGAGACTAGAACAAAGCCCTGTGCTAGATTTAGGGTATATTTTGATCTATCAGAAGAAGTTGTATCCCAAATTTTTTTAGAAGAAAAAAACCCTTATGTGTATACAAAAAATAAAGTTAGATACAATGAAGATTAAAATGTGACTATAATAATGAAGGTCCAAAAAAGATTTTTTTGGGGGAAAGGTATTGTTATGATAAACTAGTTAAAAAACGTTAAAAGAGGAAAGGGTAATATTTAAAGAAAATTTAGCAGAAGAAAAAAATAAAATTAAAAAAATTAATTAACTTTGCAAGACTAAAGAATCATGGGGAGAAAGCCATGAATTCCATGCTTTCTTTTCTCCTTCTCTGGAATTGCTGTTCTCCTTGGTAAGTGAACTTGGTCCTGGCTGGTTTACTTGCTGATCTTTTTGGGGAGGTGCCTGTTGTAATGATTCTCAAGTGTCTTTGCCTCAGGTGGAATTGCACCGCCCTTACCAGGGGCGGGGCTAAGTAATTCGCTCGGGTTCGCTTTTGGGAGCTTTTGTTCCCCGAACGCTTTCTGTAGAATTCTGGAGCATGGGAATAAAAATGGCAGCCTCCCAATCCCCAGCCTGGAGGAGCCGAGAGCTCGGGGCCCCACTCCTCAGTGCACCCTTGGAGAAAAGCAGTCAATCATTCCTGTCTCCCTGGCCTCTGGCTGCGCTTCGAGCTCACCCAGCCTGTGACCAAGCATCTCTGTCTCTGGCACACAGCCCAGTCTGGAGTCTCGGAACCCCACAGACCCCTGAGCTCTTCCAGGGGAGTCTCACAGAGCGGTGACCTGTGCCACAGATCACGATAAGGTAACCCCAGGTTGAGAGCTCACTCCTCCGCTCTGTCTCTGTAGCCAGCTTCCCTGCTCTAATACCTGTGAGCTCTGCGACACTCAGACACCCCTGATCCTTCTGTGACCCTACGGGACTTGAGGCCATGCTGTCCCCATGTGAGCTTCACCTCTGTTTAGCCTCTAGAGCGATGTCTCCCTCAGTGGAGCAGACTTTTAAAAGTTCTGATTTTGTGCTCTGTTGCTCTGCCGCTTGCCGGGACCTGGCCCCTTCCCCTGGGGTGTATCTTCCCGTAGCTTTGGGTTCACTTCTCCACCAGTCCTACCTTTCAGAAAGTGATGGATTTTCTGTTTCTAGAATTGCTGCTCTTCTTCTCTTTGATCTCCTGTTGGATTTGTAGGTGTTCGGAATAAGCTATCTAGCTGATCTCCTGCTACCTGATGTTATCTCAGCCTGCAAATTCTCCGCCATCTTGACTCCTCCCCTAAATACGCATTTTAAAAAGACTTCTTTGTCAATTTGGATGCCTTTTATTTCTTCTTGCTGTCTGATTGCTGAGGCTAGGACTTGTTGAATAGCAGTGATGATAGCGGACAGCCATGCCATGTTCCTGACCTTAGGGAAAAAGCTCTCAGTTTCTCCCCATTGAGAATGATATTTGCTGTAGGTTTTTCATAGATGGCTTTGATGATGTTGAAATATGTATCCTCTATCCCTGCACTTTGAAGAATTTTGATCAAGAAAGGTTGCTGTACTTTGTCAAATGCTTTTTCAGCATCTGTTGAGAGTATCATATGGTTCTTGTTCTTTCTTTTATTAATGGATGTTTCACACTGATTGATTTGTGGATATTGAACCAAACTTGCAGCCCAGGAATGAATCCCACTTGGTCATGGGGAATAATCCTTTTAATGTACTTTGGATCCTATTGGCTAGTATTTTGGTGAGAATACCGTGTTCATCAAGGATATTGGTCTGTAATTCTCCTTTTTGATGGGGGTCTTTGTCTGGTTTGGGGATCAAGGTAATGCTGGTCTCATAAAATGAGTTTGGAAGTTTTCCTTCCATTGCTATTTTTTGGAACAGTTTCAGGAGAATAGGTATAAATTCTTCTTTAAATGTTTGGTAGAATTCCCCTGGGAAGCCATCAGGCCCTGGGCTCTTGTTTGTTGGGAGATTTTTGATGACTGCCTCAGTCTCCTTACTGGTTATGGGTCTGTTCAGGTTTTCTATTTCTTTCTAGTTCAGTTTTGGTAGTTTATGTGTCTCTAGGAATGCATCCATTTCTTCCAGATTGTCAGATTTGCTGGCGTATAGTTGCTCATAATATGTTCTTATAATTGTTTGTATTTCTTTGGTGTTGGTTGTTATCTCTTCTCTTTCATTCATAATTTTATTTATTTGGGTCCTTTCTCTTTTCTTTTGGATAAGTCTGGCCAGGTGTTTATCAATCTTACTAATTCTTTCAAAGAACCAGCTCCTAGTTTCATTGATTTGTTCTATTGTTCTTTTGGTTTCTATTTTATTGATTTCTGCTCTGATCTTTATTATTTCTCTTCTCCTGCTGGGTTTAGGTTTTCTTTGTTGTTCTTTTTCCAGCTCCTTTAGGTGTAGGGTTAGGTTGTGTACTTGAGACCATTCTTGTTTCTTGAGAAAGGCTTGTATTGCTATATACTTTCCTCTCAGGACAGCCTTTGCTGTGTCCCAAAGATTTTGAACAGTTGTGTTTTCATTTTCATTTGTTTCTATGAATTTTTAAAATTCTTCTTTAATTTCCTGGTTGACCCATTCATTCTTTAGTAGGATGCTCTTTAGTCTCCATGTATTTGAGCTCTTTCCAACTTCCTTTTTGTGGTTGAGTTCTACTTTCAGAGCACTGTGATCTGAAAATATGCAGGGAATGATCCCAATCTTTTGGTACTTGTTGAAACCTGATTTGAGACCCAGGATGTGATCTATTCTGGAGAATGTTCCATGTGCACTAGAGAAGAATGTGTATTCTGTTGTTATGTTCTGAATATATCTGTGATGTCCATCTGTCCCAGTGTGTCATTTAAAGCCTTTATTTCCTTGTTGATCTTTTGTTTAGATGATGTGTCCATTTCAGTGAGGAGGGTAGGTGTTAAAGTCCCCTACTATTATTGTATTATTGCCGATGTGTTTCTTCGATTTTGTTATTAATTGGTTTATATAATTGTCTGCTACCATGTTAGGGGCATAGATGTTTAAAATTGTTTCATCCTGTTGGGCAGACCCTTTAAGTATGATATAGTGTCCCTCCTCATCTCTTATTATAGTCTTTGGCTTAAAATCTAATTTATCTGATATAAGGATTGCCACCCCAGCTTTCTTTTGATGTCCATTAGCATGGTAAGTTGTTTTCCATCCCCTCACTCTAAATCTGGAGGTGTCTTTGGATCTAAAATGAGCTTCTTTCAGACAGCGTATTGATGGGTCTTGTTTTTTTTATCCATTCTGATACCCTGTGTCTTTTGATTGGGGCATTTAGCCCACTTACATTCAGGGTAACTATTGAAAGATATGAATTTAGTGCCATTTTATTGCCTGTAACATGACTGTTACTGTATATTGCCTCTGTTCCTTTGTGGTCTGTTATTTTTAGGCTCTCTCTTTGCTTAGAGGACCCCTTTCAATATTTCCTGTAGGTCTGGTTTGGTTTTCTGAATTCTTTTAGTTTTTGTTTGTCCTGGAAGCTTTTTATCTGTGCTTCTATTTTCAATGACAGCCTAGCTAGATATAGTATTCTTGGCTGCATATTTTCCTCATTTAATACTCTGAATATATCATGCCAGTCCTTTCTGACCTGCCAGGTCTCTGTGGATAGGTCTTCTGCCAATCTCTATTTCTACCATTCTGTGTTACAGACCTCTTGTTCTGAGCTACTTTCAGGATTTTCTCTTTGTCACTGAGACTTGTAAGTTTTACTAATAGATGATGGGTTGTTGACTTATTTTTACTGATTTTGAGGGGAGTTCTCTATGCCTCCCGTATTTTGATGCTTGTTCCCTTTGCCATATTAGGGAAATTCTCTAGTATAATTTGCTCCAATTTACCTTCTGGCCCTCTTTCTTTCTTCTTCTTCTGGGATCCCCATTATTCTAATATTGTTTTGTCTTATGGTATTGCTTATCTCTCAAATTCTCCCCCTGATCCAGTAGTTGTTTATCTCTCTTTTGCTCAGCTTCTTTATTCTCCATCATTTGGTCTTCTATATCACTAATTTTCTCTTCTGCCTCATTTATCCTAGCAGTAAGAGCCTCCATTTTTTATTGTACCTCCTTAATAGACTTTTAAATTTCAACTTAGTTAGATTTTAGTTCCTTTATTTCTCCAGAAAGGGATTTTATTTCTCCAGAAAGTGATTCTCTAGTATCTTACATGACTTTTTTTTTTTTTTTAAGCTCAGCTAGCACCTTGATAATCGTCATTCTGAGCTCTAGTTCTGACATCTTACTAATGTCCTTATTGATTAGGTCCCTAGCCATCAGTACTGCCTCTTGTTTTTTCTTTTGAGGTGGGTTTTTCCACCTTGTCATTTCATCCAGATAAGAATAGATGAATGAGAGAACAAAATACTAAAAGGGTAGCAATGGCCCCAGAAAAATATACACTAACCAAATAGGAAGAGACCCAAAACTGGGGGGAGGGGGGAAGAAAGGAGAAAAAAAAATCTATCTAGATATATCTATATATCTCTCCATATATAGTGAATTGAATAGAGCTACACACTTGATTTTGGGTGTATTTTGCTCTGTTAGAAGAAACTGCCTCCCAGAATTCTAAAGAAAGAAAAACTTATATACATACAAAAATAAGGGGTAAACATGATGAAGAGATGGAATATGACTGCAAAGATGAAAATTTAAAAAGATTCTAAAAAAGGAATTGATAAGAAGTTGGTTGGAAAAAAAAAAAAAACAGAGGAAAAAATATGATCAGGCTGGAGACTAGAACAAAGCCATGTGCTTGATTTAGGGTATATCTTGATCTATTAGAAGAAACTGTATCCCAAAATTTTAAAGAAATAAAAACCTGTAAGTATACAAAAAATAAGTTTAAATACAATGAAGGGATAGAATATGACTATAACAATGAAAATTTAAAAAGATTTTTAAAAGGTATTGATAAGATAAAATAGTTTAAAAAGATTAAAGTAGGAAAGGAAAAATTAGAAAAAATAGAATAAGAAAAAAATAAAATTTTAAAAATTTAACTTTGAAAGACTAAAAAACCATGGGAAGGGTGCCTGGGTGGCTCAGTGGGTTAAAGCCTCTGCCTTCAGCTCAGGTCATGAACCCAGGGTCCTGGGATCGAGCCCCACATCGGGCTCTCTACTCAGCTGGAAGCCTGCTTCCTCCTCTCTCTCTGCCTCCGTGTGATCTTTGCCTGTCAAATAAATAAATAAAAAAATCTTAAAAAAAAATAAATAAAAAACCATGGGAAAAAAGCCATGAAATCTATGTGCTGTATTCCCGTAGCTCTGATGTTTTGCAGTTCTCACTGATTTGTGAACTTGGTCTTGGCTGGATATTCTTGCTGATCTTCTGGGGGAGGGGCCTGTTGCCATGATTCTCAAATGTCTTTGCCCAAGGCGGAATTGCACCACCCTTGCCAGAGGCCAGGCTAAGCAATCTGCTCAGGTTCCCTCTCCAGAGGTTTTGTCCCCTGAACGCTTTCCGTACAGATTTGGAGGACGGGAATGAAAATGGCTACCTTCCAGTCTCCAATCCCAGAGGAGCTGAGAGCTCACAGGTCCCACTCTTCAGTGCGTCCTCAGAGAAGAGCAGTGAATCCCTGCCATCTCTGTGGTTTCCAGCTGCACTGTGAGCTCACCTCACTGACGAAGCGTTTCTATCTCTGGTGCTCGGCCCTGTTTGGAGTCTCCAAACCCAGCAGATTCTTGACGTTCGCTACCTCATCACTCCTTCCGGGATCTACCAATTGTTGGGTCCTTCCTCAAAGAGCAGTGGCCTGACTGTGCCTCAGATCATGGTTCAAGGTAACCCCGAGCTGAGAGCCCACTGCTCAGCTCCATCTCTGCCTCCAGCTTCCCCACTCTGTTATCTGGGAGCTCTATAACCCTCAGATACCCCTGGTCTTTTTTTGACCCTGAGACCACACTGTCCCTGCAAGAGCTCCACCCCCTCAACTTAGCCTCTGGAACAATGTCCCTCAGTGGAGCAGACTTCTGAAAGTTCTGATTTTGTGCTTTGCTGCTCCACCACTTGCTGGGAGCCAGCCCCTACCCCCCACTGCCCTCTCTTCCCACTTACTGCTTCGGATCCACTTCTCTGCATGTCTTACCTTCCAGAAAGTGGTTGCTTTTCTGTTCCTAGAATTGCTGCTCTTCTTCTCTTCGATTTCCTGTTCAGTCTGTAGGTGTTCAGAATGGTTTGATAGCTATCTAGCTGAACTCCTGGGACCCAATGATATGAGGAACATGTTTCCTGCTCCTCTATCTTGCTCCTCCCTACCCTTAATCTTTTCTCTTTGTTTTGATGATTTTCTATGGGTTTTGTTTGAAATTCTTTCTCCTTATTTTTTGGGTGTTTCTTGTAAGGTTTTGGTTTGTTGTTACCATGAGATTTATATTTAACACCCTTTGTATATACAAGTCTATTTAAGTTAATGGACCGTAAGTTTGAACATGTTCTAAAAGAGCTGCACTTTTGCTCCTTACCCAATGTTTTATGTATTTGGTGCCATATTTTACATCATTTTATTTTGTGTATCCCTTAATTAATTATCATAATTATAATTGATTTTACCACTTTTGGTCTTTTAACCTTCATACTAGCTTTATAAGTTTTATGCACTACCTTACCTATGTGTTTTCTTCTACCAGTAAGATTTTTCCTTTCATTTTTTTTTTTTTTTTTACTTCTAGTTATAGTCTTTTCTTTTCCATCTAAAGAATTTCCTTTAACATTTCCTGAAAGGCCAGATTAGTGGTGATAAATTTTAAATTTTGTTTCTTTGGAGAGCTCTTTATTTGTCTTTCAGTTCTGAATGATAACCTTACTGGGTAGAGTATTTTTGGTTGTACTTTTTTTACCTCTTTCAGCAGTTTGACTATATCATGCCAGTCCCTTTTGGACTGTAAAGTTTCTGCCAAAATATGAACTGATAGTCTTAGAGGCGTTCAATTGTACATGACAAGATGTTTTTCTCTTGCTACTTTTAAGAGTCTTCCTTCAACCTTAACTTTTGACATTTTAATTATTATGTGTCTTGGTGGGAACTTCTTTGGGTTCATCTTATTTGGGACTCTCTGTGCTTTATGAACTTGGATGTCTGTTTCCTCTCCCAGGTTTGGGAGGTTTTCAGCTATTATTTCTTCAAATAAGTTTTCTTCTCCTTTTGTCTTCTATTTCTAGAATCCCTATAATAAAAAAAAAAAAAGTGTGGTTGATGTTGTTTCAGAGGTTACTTAAACTATTCTCTTTTTTTAATTTTCTTTTTGCTGTTCACTTTGGATGATTTCAACTACCCTGTCTTCTGGATTACTGATCTGTTCTTCTGTATCCTATAATCTGATGTTGATTCCCTTTAGTGTATTTTTCATTTCAGTTATTGTATTCTTCAGCTTTGCTTGGTTCATTTTTATATTCTTTATCTCTTTATTGGAGTTTTCACTATCTTCATTCATTCTCTCCCTAGTTCAATAACCAAGTTTATGACCATTACCTCCAATTCTTTATCAGACAGATTGCTTATCTTCATTTCATTCACTACTTTTTCTCTAGTTTTGTCTTGTTTGTTTGTTTGTTTTGTTTTGGTTGGAAAATATTCCTCTATTTCCTCATTTTGTCTGACTCTCTCTGTTGGTGCCTACGTATTAGGTAGATCAGCTTCATCTCCTGGCCTTGAAGAAGTGGCCTTATGCAGATGTCCTGTGAGGCACAGAAGTACAATCCTCCCAGTCACCAGAACTAAGTGCTCCAGAGGTTTCCCCTGAGTGAACTGCATGTACCCTCCTATTATGGCTCTGCTATGACTGGTGGGCAAGCCTGGCCCCAGTATGGTTGATTAAGAGGCCAACTGTGGCTTCTATGGGCATTCTTGTGTTTGAAGTTGGCTGAAGGCCCAGCTGATGTGTAGGCCACCCTGCTGTACCTGTACTGGAAATGTGCTTCAGTTTCTCACAAAGAGACATTAATTCATGGACTCTAAATCGTGCTTCTCCATGTATTTTTCAGGACTGTCATGAATGACTGTGGTAGCCCATGGGAAGGGCACCCCTTTAGGTTTACCAGTGACCAACCCACACATCCTTTTGCAATGCCCTTGAAAAAAAGAAACTTCCTCCAATATGCATTCCCTGTTTGGTGAGTGTTAACCCAGAAGATACAACCAAGCTGAAGAATAGGAAAAGGAAAGACTTTTACCTGCAACAAGTAAGAAGAACATCAGGGATTTTTCCAAGATTGGAGAGACAGACAGGGAGTCACAGCTTCCTAAAAGAGATACCAGCACCCAGGTGGGAAAACCTCAGATGTAACTGATGAATTGTTGAAGGCTCTGTGTAGATAACTGAGTTAAAAGGTCCAGAGGGACCCAGTCATAGGAACTCCCCATAATACTGTGAGATTAACCTCAGGAGCTTGATCAAGTTTCCATAGTAAATATTGGGGAAAAAAATTCCCTCATGCTTCCACCAGGGGGAGGAGAAAAGGAACCTATTTGAAATAATTCAGGGGAAGCTAGCTAACCAGAGCCTAATATGCTGGCTGATCATCAGAGTCTAGCTGAGGGAAGCTGACCCAGTTTCGGCCCACTTTAGCTATCTTGTTGACTTAAGGATGGGGGAGAAAACAAAACAAAACAAAACAAAACAGGGAAACTCTTGTGAAGTTCACAGTCCAGAGTCATAGACTGCCTAAAGACTGAGACCTGGTCATAAATTATAAAATGCTGCCCTCTGACACACACATGTTTCACCAGAACATCACTAAAGGCCTAGTTACAAAAGTTCCTTTTTCCTGGTATACCATGTCCAGCTATCAAGAAAAAATTAGCAGGCATACCAACAGGCAAAAAATAAAACAAAACAAAACAAACAAACAAAACTCCCAAAACCTGAAGAGATAGAACAAGCATCAAAACCAGACATGTCAGGGATGTTAGAATCCTCAGACCACGAATTTAAGACAACTAGAGTTAATATGATAAGGGCTCAAATGGATAAAGTAGAGAGTATGCAAGAACAGATGGGCAGTGCAACCAGAGAAATGGAAATCCCAAGAAGGAATCAAAAAAGAAATGCTAGAAACAAAAAACAGTGTAGCAGGAATGAAGACTGCATTCAGTAGACTTACTAGTAGATTGAATACAGCTGAGGAAGGAATCTCTGCATTAAAGGATATAGCAATAGAATCTTTGAAATCAAAGAAAATGAAGTCTGAAGAAAAAATGGAACAGAGTACCCAAAAACTGTGGACAGCTGCAGAAGGCATAAGTTATGAGTAATAGGAATACTAGAACTGGAGAAAGAGAGAAAGGAAGTAAAGAAATATTTGAAACAATCATGACTAAGAATTTCCCCAAATTACTGTGAGACGCCAAACCCACAGATCCAGAAAGCTCAGAAAACACCAAACAAGATAAATGGCAAAAGAATTACACCTCGGGATATCATTTTCAAATTATAGAAAGTCAAAGACAAAATATCCTGAAAGAAGCCAGAGGGAAAAACCACCTTATCTCTAACACCCACCTTCTCAGAAACCATGCAAGCAAAAGAGAGAACAGTGAAATACTTAAAGGGTTAAGAGAAAAAAGCTACCAACCTAGAATTCTGTACCCTGTGGAATCATTCTTCAAAGGTGTGGAGAAATAAAGACTTTCCTAGACTTACAAAAGTTGAGGAAATCTGTTGCCAGTAGATCTGTCTTACAAGAAATGTTTAAAGAAGTTCTTAGAGAGAAAGAAAAAAATGAATCAGAAACTGAGATACACAAAGAAAGGAGGAGCATCAGGAAATGGATAGATGAAGGAAAATAAAAATTAAAAAAAAATTGTAACTGACCTAATGAGTAACAGTTTGTTCAAAATAATAATAGCAACAATGTAATTATGTATGCATATGTATATAACATATATATATATATTTATTACATGCTTTATACAAATACGTGTAAATAAAGTGAGTGATAGCAATGATACAAATGATGGGAGGAAAGAATTAGGAATTTTTTAAAATTTTAAGATACTTTCATGGTAAGTGGTTTAGCATTATTTGAAACTGTACTTGGATTAGCTGTAAAAATATGTTGCAAACTCTAGGGAAGTCACTAAAAACGTTTAAAAAAGGAAGAATAACAGACACCCTGATAAAAGAGACAAAATGGAGTCATATAAAACGTTCAGTTAATACCATTAAAGGGCAGAAAAAGAGTGAAAGACAAAAAGAACAAAGAAAACAGCAATACATATGATAGATATGAATCCAGCTTTATCAATAATCACTCTGAATATCATTGGTCTAAATACACCACTTAAAAGACAGAGATTGTCAGGAAGGCCTGGTAGGCTCAGCTCTGCCTATGGCTCAGGTCATGATCTCAGGGTCATGGGATGAAGCCCCGCCTGAGGCTCCCTGCTCAGCCTGAGGTCTGCCCCTCCCCCTGCTCATGTGCACGTGCATGCTCTCTCTTTGTCTCAAATGAATAAATGAAATCTTAAAAAAGTTGGAGATGGTCAGAGTGGATCAAAAAGTATGACCCAGCTCTCTGGTCTACAAGAAACCCACTTTAAATATAAGGACACATTATAGATAAAAAGTAAATGGATGGAGAAAAACATGTTTACATTAACAACAAAAACAAAAAGCAGTAGTAGCTATATTAATTTTGGAAAGAGAAGACAGCAAAGTAAGGAAAGTTACCAGGATTAAGGAAGGTATTCCATAATGTAAAGGGTGGATATCTTAAGGAGACATAAAAATTCTTAACGTGTATGCAACCTAAAAACAGAGCATCAAACCACATGAGTCAAAAACTGCAATAGATAAATCCATTATGGTCAAAGACTTCAACACCCCTGTTCAGAGATGGACAGTTCCAACAGGCAGAAGTAAGGGCATAGTTGAACTCAACAACACTATCAATCATACTACAAAGCTCTGATAAAAAATATCAAAGGAGAACTAAATAAATGGAGAGACATTTCACGTTCATGGATAGGAAGACTCAATATTGTCAAGATGTCAGTTCTTCACAACTTGATTTAGAGATTCAGTGCAATCCCAATGAAAGTTTTCACAAGTTATTTTGTGGATATTGACAAACTGATTCTAAATTTATATGGAGAGATAAAATGTTCAGAAGAGACAACACAGTATTGAAGGAGAAGAGCAATATTGGAGAATTGATACTGCCTGACTCAAGACTTACTATAAAGCTACAATATAGTATTGACAAAACAATAGACAAACAGATCAATAGAATAGGATAGAGAGACCATAAATAAACCCACATAAAAGTAGTCAACTCATCTTTGAAAAAGGAACAAAATTAATAAAATGAAGAAAAGATAGTCTTTTCAACAAATGGTGTAGGAACTACCAGACATCCACATGTAAAACATTAATCTGTATATAGACCTTACATCCTACACAACAACTAAGTCAAGATGGATTATATATCTAAATGGTAAATATGAAACTATGAAACTCTTAGAAGATAACAGGAGAAAACCTAGATGACCTTGGATATAGTGATGCTTTTTTAGGTATAACATCAAAGGCATGATCCATACAGAAATAATTGATGAACTTGATTTCATTAAATTAAAAAGCCTCTGCTTCATGAAAGACAATGTCAAGATTAGAAGCCAAACCAGAGACTGGAAGAAAATAATTGCAAAATTCATATCTGATAAAGATTGCTATCCAAAATATACAAAGAACTCTTAAAACTCAACACAAAGAAAACAAGCAACCCTGAAGACAAACCACAAGAGACTCTTGACTCAAGAAACAAACTGAGGGTTGCAGAAAGGGAGGTGGGTGGGGGACTAGGGTAACAGGGTGATGGGCAGTAAGAAAATCACGTGATGTGATGAGCACTGAGTGTTATATGCAACTAATGAATCACCGAACATTATATCAGAAACTAATGATGTACTATATGTTGGCTTATGGAATTTAAATTAAAAAGAAAAGAAAACAAGCAACCTAATTAAAAAATGGAAAAGGACCTCGCCAAATGAATAGACACCTCACAGATGGCAAGTTAACCTACAAAGAGATGTTCCAGATCGTATGTCATCAGGGAAATGCAAATTAAAACTACAATGAGATACCTCTACACCTCAATTAGAAGGGCAAAAAAAAAAAAAAAAAAAAAACTGGCAAGAACAAATGCTGGGGAGGATGTGGAACAGAAGAAATTGTCATTCATTGATGACAGGAATGCAAAATGGTACAGATACTTTGAAAGACAGAAAGATGGTTTCTTACTAAAATAAACAGTCCTATAAAACAATCCAGCAATCAGGCTTCTTGTCATTTACCCAAAGGAGCTGGAAACTTACGTCAACACAAAAGCTTGAATGTGGTTATTTTTAGCAACTTTATTTATTCATAATTGTCAAAACTTGGAAGCAAAAAAGATGTCCTTCTGCAGGTAAATAGGTAGGTAAAATAGTTAAATAAACTGCGGTAATTCCGATAATGGAATATTATTCAGCACTAAAAAGAAATGAGCTAACATGCCAGGAAAAGCCATGAAGGAAACTTATCTGAATATTACTAAATGTAAGAAGCCAGTTTGAGAAGGTTGCATGCTGTATGATTCAAACTATATGACATTCTAGAAAAGGCAAAACTACAGAGACAATATAAGAATATGAACAGGCAGAGTACAGAGGATGATTGTACTGGTGAAGGCTATGTATATGTAAGGGCAGGGGAGTAAATGGGAAATTTCCATACCTTCCTCTCAATTTTATTGTAAACTAAGTGTCCTAAAAAAAATCTTAAAAAAAGCAGTGTAGCCTTAAATATATAAAAAATGATTTTATATGTGTTCAGGATAATATTTACTATAATAATATTTGTTGTGAAAGTTTTCATTTATATATATATAAAAATCTTAATTTTTCAGGATGTGCCTATTAAAAAATCATAATTTCTCATGCATTGAAATTAAAATATTAATAGATTTTCCAGAAATCTCTTATTTCTCTGCAATGTATTTCTTTCCTTTTTTTTGAAGATTTAGATACCTAAGAGAGTAGAATTTCTAGAATATTTCAGTGAATAGATATAACATTTACATTCTATATTGCTAAATATTATAGGTAACATTGCATATTTGTGTAGTTCTGGAAAAGAAATCTAATGTTCTTATGTTTTGGCTTCCAACTATAAAGTCTTGGTTGTTTTCAGACCATAAAGTACATTTTTAATCTTATTCTTACATTTTTTCACAAATATTAAATGGGTCAAATAACATTCTAATTAAGTTATTTTGCAAAGTTAAATAAGTTTATTATAAAAATGTGTGCGATGCCAAACAAAAGAAAACATAACACCAATTGGAGAACTGTAAAACTCAGGCCCTCAAATAATCTGCATATATGTACTGTAAATTATGATCAATCTAAATATTCTATCTGAAGACAAATTTTATATAAATAATCCAATACAATAATTTTTTTATTGCAGTAAGGCAATTGTTTTCTAGTAAACTGCAAATGCATTACTGGTGTTTTGACATATTTTGGTAAAGATCAGAACATGTGAGGAATAAGAACATAAAGAAACAGTGTTCTATCCTTTAAATTTTTAAGTTTATACTCAGCTGCATCATTATATCTTCTTTTTTTTCTGGGTCAAAATTATTGTGATACCATTTGAGCCAATTTGCCCATCAAAAGATAGTCTTGCTTAAAACAAACTTCTGAATCAGTTGCCAGTTTTAACCATGGAAAATGATAGAACAGTTTACAAAAAATGTGTTGAGCTAATTTTCTTGGAACTGTTTCAGAGCAAAAGAGTCACCAAATTCATCTTTTATGGAATTGAGTGGGTGTGAAGTACGTGATGCTTGAGAAAGAGAATGTCTAGGAGGAAATGAAATAGTTCAGCAATTATCTTGGCTATTAAAAAAGTAAGGATTTTCTTAATTTTATAGAAATACTTCATTAGCTTGAAGGAAGTGCTAGTTAAAAGCTACCACTATTGGGGTCCCTGGGTGGCTCAGGGGGTTAAGTGGTTGCCTTCAGGTCAGGTCATGACCCCAGGGTCCTGGAATTGAGCCCAGCATCAGGCTCCCTGCTTAGTGGAGAGCCTGCTTCTCCCTCTCCCTCTCCCTGCTGCTCTGCCTCCTTGTGATCTCTCTCTCTCTCTCTGTCAAATCAATAAAACCTTAAAAAAAAAAAAAGAGCTACCACTATCATCAACAGTTAAGCAAAAACCAGAACCAAAACTTAGTAGAAAAATATGGTAACAGATTTTATTTTAATGTGATAAAATATATGTAACATAAAATTTCCCACTTTAACCCTTTTTATCTGTACAATTAAGGAGCTTTGAGTATGTTCACAATGTTGTGTAATTATCACCACTACCTATTTTTAGAAGGTTTCATCATCTCAAACAGAAACTCTGTACCCACTAAATAATAAAATTCACTCTCCCTTCATCACTTGTCCCTGGTAGCCTCTATTCTTTCTGTCTCTATGAATTTCTCTGTTCTACATACATCGTATAAGTGGAATCATACAATATGTACCCTTTTGTGCCTGGATTATTTCACTTAGCATAATGTTTTCAAGGTTGTACTTGTTATAGCAGGAATCAGATTCCTTTTTTATGATTGAATAATATTCCATTGTGTGTGTATGACAAACACTACATTTTGTTTATCCATTCACCTGCTGATAGGTGAATGCTTCTATCTTTTGGCTAGTATGAACAATGCTGCTATGAACATTGAGGTACAAAAATCTGTTTTAATCTTTGTTTCCAGTTCTTTGAATATATACCTAGAAGTGGAATTGTTAGATGATATGACAATGATATGTTTAGCTTTTTGAGGAAGGGCTGAACTATTTTTCACAGTGGCTATATCATTTTATGTTCCCTCCAGCAGTGCCTAAGGGGTCCAGTTTCTCCACATCTTCACCAATGCTTATTATTTTCTGTTTTCATTTTCTGATAGTAGCTATACAAATGGGTATGAAGTGGTATGCCATGGTGGTTTTGTTTGTGCTTCCCTAATGACTAGTGATGTTGAACATCTTTTCATGTGCTTATTGGCTATTTGTGTGTCTTCTTAGGAAATATGTCTGCTCAAGCTCATTGTCATTTTTAAACTTGATTGTGTTGTTGTTGCTGTTGACTTCTACTTCTTTATATATTATGGTTATTAATCCCTTATCAGATATATGATTTGCAAATAGTGTCTCCCATTCTCTAGATTGTCTTTTCACTCTTTCGATTGCATCCTTTGATGTACAATTTTAAAAAAATTTTTAGTGAAGCCCAATTTATCTATTTTTTTTTCTTTCATTGTCTGTGCTTTTGGTGTTATCCACCACCACCCCCAAAATTCATTGCTGAATCCAATGGCATGAAGATTTTCCCTGATGTTTTCTTCTAAAAATTTTATAGTTTTAGCTCTTGACTTTAGGTTTTTGATCCATTTTGAGTTAATTTTTGTATATGGTATAAGGTAAAGGCCCAATTTCATTCTTTTGTATGTGGATATACAGTTTTCCCAACACCATTTATTGAAAAGACTATTCTTTCTCTATTGAATGGTCTTGGCACCCTTGTGAAAAATCAATTGGCCACATGTGTGAGAATTGATTTCTGGACTTTCTATTCTGTTCTATTGGTATTTATATTTCCCTTATGGCAGCACCACACTATTTTGATTACTATAGCTTTGTGGTAAATTTTGAAATCAGGAAGTATGAATTGAGTTCTCCAACTGTGTTCTTTTTCAAAATTGTTTTGTCTATCCCTTGAGATTTCATGTGATTTTTGTGATTTTGTTTTATTTCTACAAAAAATGTCATTGGGATTATTATAGAAATTGCACTGAATCTATAGAAATCTTTGGGTAGTCCTGTCATCTTAATAATATTAAGTCTTCCATTGTATGAACATGGGATATCTTCCCTTTTATTTAGGTCTTCTTTAATTTCTGTTTTATAGCTTTCATTGTATAAGTCTTTTGCTTCCTTGGTTAAACTTACTCCTAAGTATTTTATTCTTTTTGATGCTATTGTAAGTGGAATTTTTTTTCTTAATTTCCTTTTTAGATTTTTCATTGATAGTATGTTGAAATAGTATGTAGAAATGTAACTGATTTTTGTGTTTTGATTTTGTATCTTTTAATTGTGTTTCATTTGTTTATTAGCTCTAACAATTTTTTTTTTTTGGTGGAAGCTTTAGGGTTTTCCACATATAAAATCATGCCATCTGTGAAAAGAGATAATTTTACTTCTTTTTTTTTTTTTTAAAGATTTTATTTATTTATTTGACAGACATCACAAGTTGGCAGAGAAGCAGGCAGAAGGAAAGAGAGAGAGAGAGGGAAACAGGTTCCCGCCTGACTAGAGATCCTGGTGCGGGGCTCGATCCAAGGACCCTGAGACCATGACCAGAGCCAAAGGCAGAGGCTTAACCCACTGAGCCACCTGGGTGCCCCAATAATTTTACTTCTTGAGAGACACTTTTACTTCCTTTTAGTTTGATACTTTTAATTGTTTTTTTTTTTCTTGCCCAATTGCCCAAGCTAGAACTTCTAGTACTATGTTGAATATACGTGTTGAAAGCAATTAAAAGCAGTGGCCAGTCTTCAGAACCCACAACTCTGATATTTTGAAGGACAAAGTCTTTATTGTCCACTCTGACTCTCGCAAGCTACACTGGAAAATCAGTCTGCCACCTTCACACTGCCAGCCACAAAGATTGGGGATAGAGGATGGTAGCCACTGCCATTAGGGAAATGTTGAAATTCATTGAAATTTGCCAGTTCTCCACTGGGTGTTTCAAAGTTTCTGCTACAGCCCAGAGTTTCAGAAGTCACTTCATACAGTTGCTGCCAGTTCAATACTTGTTGAGATGAGATGATGGATTCCTAGAGCTTCCTAGTCCACCATCCTCTGTGATGTCACTCTCCCAAAAGTTACATTTCTTTTTTGCCTGTCCACCCCTTCTAGCCTGATATATTTTTGTTTCAATAAGGTCAAGGCCTGAAGCCTTTGTCTTCGGCTCTGGTCATGATCCCAGCGTCCTGGGATCGAGCTCTGAATTGGGCTCTCTGCTCAGCAGGGAGCCTGCTTCTTCCTCTCTTCCTGCCTCTGCCTGCTTGTGGTCTCTGTCAAATAAATAAATAAAATCTTAAAAAAAAAAATAAGGTCAAGGCCTTGAGGTAAATTCTTTGTGGGACAATTGGATTCCTTTTGTTTCAAAGTCACAGATTTACCATTGATTTTGGCTGGCCATGTGACACATTTGTGTAATTCAAAAAACCTTGAGGATGAGTGTAGAGAGAATATAATTACATTTTCTTTGCTTCTGAAATTGATATACATCTAAATTGGGACAAATTTTTTGTATTTATGTAAATTATTTATATTTAAAAGCCATGAATGACTCATTTAAAATATCTTTTTGTGTATGTGATAAATCAGTGAAACAGTGTTTCAGAAACAAACTTGTTGTTTTATCTGTTCTGTTTCATAACCAACTTTTTCTTTCAGTCAAGTCTTAGCTTAATGAAAAAACAAAAACGACAAACTTTTGTCCTGTGCCCTACATTTTTATCACCTTTGGCATCCTGTCTGAATAAAATTAGAATGTTTTAAAAAATCAGTGAGGAGACTATATCATATTTCTTCCTAGGAAGCAGTTTCTAACTTTTATAATGTTCACAGAAATAGTCAATTTGGGGGCTACTTCATGATAAACTACTCATTTAAATTTTCAAAAAAAGGGGTATCTGGGTAGCTCAGTCAGTTAAGGGTCTGCCTTTGGCTCAGAGAATGATACTAGGGTCCTGAGATCATGCCCTACATTGGGCTCCCTGCTCAGCTGGAGAGCCTGCTTCTCCCTTTCCTCTCAGCGAATCTGCTCTCCTCTGCTCATGCTCTCTATCTGGCTCTCTTTCTCTCTCTCAAATAAATAACATCTTTAAAAAATTTTAAAAAAATGCAATGTTTCTAGCAGCTTCATTTTGAATTGCTAATTTTTACCATGTTCCAGGTGTGGGTTGGCTATCTAATTACTGATATCTGCATCAAGATACTCTTAATCCACGTTTTACTTCTAAAAATAACAAAGTAGATGTTCAGGGGTTAACGTTGTGTTTAATGAACACTTTTGTTTTTATTTTTATTTATTTTTTAAATTATCATTATTTTTTTAAGTAGGTTCCACACCCAGCATGGAGCCCAATGCAGGGCTGGAACTCACAACCCTGAGATCAAGACCTGAGCTGAGATCTAGAGTCGGACGCTTAACCAACGGAGCCATTTGCTCCCATTTTTGTTTTTAAAGAAAGAATTCCATCCATCATGTAATGAATATACATCCTTGTGACCAAGTAAGCAGATTTTCTCCTTTAACAGGACCTTTCTGAAGTTGAAGAGGATGAGTATGGTTGAGGCTGGGCTTCGAGGCTTTATTAAAAATCTCTTATCCCTGTTTTCTCTGTTTTTCTGGAGAACTTTCTAGAGAAAGCCTTCTAGAACTATCTGCTTCCTAGCCTTGAGGAGATTCCCTCTTAGGTTTAGCCTCTCACTTTTCTTCTGACCGAAGGAACAAAGCTCTGTGAGAACGGTGTCTTTTGAAGCTAAGAAAAAAAGACACGACACTCCAAGCACTGAGTATACAAAATGAGGGGAATCCATTTCAGCCCTTAAGAAAACGTTTCCAGCACAAAACTGTCCTTTTTAGTGCCTGCCATTTCTATCACTCTACCGTGAGGTTGTCTGCTGAGGGGCCGTTGACTGAGCCGCTTCACTGAGGGAAGCCCAACTTCCGAGGCCAGGTAATGGCCTCCTGCTTGCTTTTCACACAGCCCCTTCTGAGCCAGCCCTGAGCCACGCAGCTGTTTCACTTCTCCCCTTCTCTGCAGGCCAGCCTGGCTCCGCGTTTCTCACCATCACCCTTTCGCCACCCTCCCTTCCTCACCCCTCTCCCACACGTGTCCCTTTCTTCCCTTCCTCTGTGTCTGCTCTTCTCAGAAGTTAGCTTACAAAGCAAAGTTGTAACTTTGAATTCCTGTTTTTCCAACTACCATCATGTGACAGGATATCTCCTTATTGGAGGTTTTCCCTAATTTCAGAAGCCCTTTAAAAGTGAGAGCTTCCTCCACACCTCTTTTCAGCAGGGCAGCTCGGAGAACAGAGTAGGGGAAGGGGTGATTGGGTGCCTGCATTGTTTTGGTTCCTTCCTCCCCCCTCCTCTCCATTAGTGCAAGTGAAGGATAAACTGTGGGACATGAGGCTGTCTCTGCTCCTGGTTTTCTTCCCTCTCGTTCCGGTCGCTGTACAGCTGTTGGGTAAGTTGACCAAAGCAGAAGCTTTCTGACTTGGGGCCTGGGGGAGATGGCACACCTTCCCTTTTGGGTCAAGGTTAATGGATTCCTTTTAATACCGTGGTGAGGAGGAAAGCAAAAGTCCCCTGCACCACCAGGTCTGTGGGGGAAACGGTTTTCCTCCTCTTGGAAGCCGGGAACATGGAGTAGGGAGGCTGCTTCTCAGGCCAGAGGTGCTACCTGGCCCCTGGCCCCACAGAACCCCTGTTTCTTTCTGACTTCTTTCACGTCCCATGGTTCCTTCCCTGTTCTGTTCTTAGAGGCATTTCCTCTGTAGTTTGTGCGTTCTGGTTTTCAATTCACAATATTCCTGTCTAAGCACCAAGAAATATCTTCTGAATGTTTTTGGCCAAAAGGAGGGTGGCACTGCTCTCTTTCTTCATGGTGGGTTTAAGGACAGGGTCATAGATCATCCTCCAAGGACAGATTTCATGAGGTTTTCACAACGCGTCTTTTTCTGTGAACAAACCTTTTAATCATCCATAGATTTTTACAGCTACAAAGTTCATCAGTATTCTAAGTTGTTCAAACTGATTTACACTTGTTTTCTTCCCTTCCCCCCCCACCCCAGAGACTGGTGATTACTCACGAGGAACAGAATCATAGCTTTTCAATTCTCAAAGACATTGTCGAGTCTCCCTTTTCTTTTCTAGTCCTTTAGACTCAGCCTGTTTAACTTCAGAATGAGAGTACCCATTAGAATTTTCATTCCCTTTTGAAATGAGATCGAAGGGATCTCAACTTTGAACTTTGGTTCCTGATCTCTCTTCTTTTCTCCCAAATGAGCACAGGCCATCTGTGTGCATTCTGTTCCAAGGGCACTCCACACTCTCCATGTAACTCTCCCGTGTGGGCGGGACTGGGGCACATCAGTAACACAGAAATGCCCGCCACCAGGAGACTTCCAGAGAGGGTGCTGACCACAGAAAGCATTAAATCGTAATGAGCACTAAGTAGTGGTGATTATATGGGGGCACTTGGGTGACTCAGTCAGTTAAGCATCCGGCTCTTAACCTCAGCTCAGGTCTTAATCTTAGATGGTGAGTTCAAACCTCTTGTTGGGCTCCATGCTGGTGTGGAGCCTACTGGGGAAAAAAGAAAAAAAGAAAAAAAAGAAGTAGAGTGATTACAAAAGGTCAAGTGAAAGACCTCTGCCCTTGCCAGGGAGCTACTTAATTACACTGTGTTTTAGATTCCCTGTTTATGAAATGGGGGGCATAATGTTACCTGCACCACGTTTTTGCAAGGATTTAATGAGTTACAACATGGAAAATGTTTAGAACATAGTCTGGCCCATAGGAAGGCTTCCCAAGTGCTAGCTGTTAAAAGTAGTGACTTCTGCGTGCCTGGGTGGCTCAGTGGGTTAAGTCTCCGCCTTGGGCTCGGGTCATGATCTCAGGGTCCTGGGATCGAGTCCCACATCGGGCTCTCTGCTCGGCAGGGAGCCTGCTTCCTCCACGCTCTCTCTCTGTCTACTTGTGATCTCTTTCTGTCAAAAAAATAAATAGAATCTGTTAAAAAAAAAAAAAAGTAGTGACTTCTTGTTCCCGCAGCAGTAACAAATTATCCAATAAAAGCAATATACTAAGCATTTAAAGGAGAGATTTCCCAAGGAACCGTGCTGAGGTTCCAGGAGACTGAAAAGATATTTTGCCTTATTGCTGGCTACAAAGCATATCTCTCAATGAGTAGGGGGTGCTGGAGGAGGAGATGCTTAACGCAACTGGGAGAAGACCACAGGCTGGGGTTAGACATTAACACAGTGTTTGTCTTGCTAGTCTGTCTTGCGGCAGGGACTTAATGTATGCTTCAGGGCCCCAAAGGTTAAAACTAAGACCAGTGAAAATCTAAGAGTTGTGCTGTCTTAGATAGGATAGTCTGCTTAGGAGTGAGTTCGCTGTCACTGAAGGTCTTCAAACAGAATGTCAATGAACAGTTCAAGGGCTCTGTATGCGACCTGGATTCTAACCCAGGCAGTCCAATAGAAACATCATTGGTTAAATTATGTAGCCATGCTAAAAAAAGTAAAAAGAAACAGGTGACATTGATTCTTATGAATATATTTTATTTAATGCAATATATCCAAAATATTTTCAGTGAAGATCACTAATATCACCTGATCATTTTATCAGGATAAAATATATGGGGATATTTTTATATTGATTTTTTTAAAACATTAAATTTTCAAAATCCAGTATGTATTTTGTACTTAGAGCACCTTTCAATTCAGACTGGCCTCATTTCGAGTGTACAATAGACCCTCAGGGCTGATGGCCACCATATTGGGCAGCATAGGTGCTAATTTTCTTTAAACTGACTCAATGTTTTGGGGCAAGAAATGTTTCTCAATTTGCTTAGGAAAGTTTCCCTCCTTGAGACAGCAGGATGCCTTGCTCTGATGAATGTCTTCCTCTTCTTAGGCACAAATATGGGGGAAGCAGGGAGGTGCTAAAGATGTGTTTACTCAGAGAATTTGAAAAAAAAAAAAATGGGTAAGAGAGCCCCTTCCAAGTTTTTTTCTCTAACTCGAAAGCCTATAATTCTGATTTTACCTTTTCTTGGTTCACACAGCACATGGACAGAGGTTAGTTACTGCTTCATAATAAAGCAGTAGAACCAAGGGTATTTGAGTTCCCATACCCCTTCCACCAGCTGCCCTGGGTCCTAACCCATGAAGAAAACCCACAGAAAGGTCTCCTTACATTCTGTGGTTTATTTATTTATTTATTTATTTTAAACTCAGAACACTTTCTCCTACCTCCCGTAGTGCATCCTGCCATCATCAATGCTGGGAGTACCCACGTCATACCTCGAGGGGCCAGGAGCCCAAGCTTAAGCGGGGGGTGGGGGAGGGTGGTACACGGAGTTCTTCTGCTTCTCTTGCCCTGCTATCTGTTAGCAGGAAGAGTTGCATTCAGCACTAATGTTTAGATCTCAGTGGGGATATAGTCATGGTAGTGGTATAGTAAGAGATGTTCAGACACAGAGGTTAGACCTCAGCTGAGAACTTTAGCTTAAAATGGAATGGCTTAGCTTATCAGCAATGGTGTATTAGTAAACTTAACAATCGATTCTCAGAGAAGAGGGAAAAAAGACCTGATTTGTGGCATTTAGTGATTTCCATGGTGTAAGATTCCTGCTATGGTTGATTTCAAACTACAAATGCTATGTCACGGGAGGCAGAGTTGGAAAAGATGCCAACAATAGGACCTCACTAGCCAATGAGTGTAAAACAAATACAGTGAATGTGATCCCTGGCTCAGTCTCATGCAGCATCCAACCTCTGTGTTTTATAGGTAAGAAAATTGAAGTCCTGACAGATCTTTCCAGAGTCCCACAACTAGTTAATGGCACAACCTATTTAGTGCTTAGGAGTCCTGACTCCCAAAGGAGTATTCTTTCTATTAAAGAGAAGCGATGTGTTTTCTTGCTGAATGAGTGATTGGTTAATACCAATCTAGAATTCTTCAAGAAACAATTCCCCACTGCCATTCCCTTTGTCATTTTAATTTTCATGAAATTTTCCTTATGATATTTCTATTTTTCTTTATTTCTAGTCTCTTCATTTCTTCCTTTACATATGACTTCTTTTAGAGACCAGATTTAAGACACACTTTATCTAAAGTTACTGAGCAAAACCAAGTTCTTGTCATTGTTTTTTTTTCCTCCATTGTTCTTATATTTGTCTATTTTTCCTGTTATTGTTCCAAACTTCATCTGACTTTTCTGAAATTGAAAAATGGAGTTCTCCATATGTAGGATATTGCGGTTAATGGTTGGATGACACTTGCTTTGCTACATGACAATTCAGCGCCTTATGAGGACGCTGAACTTAATTTCTCAGTAGGAGGAGTCAATTTTTCAGTAGGAGGAGTCATCGTTGGTTAAATGTGAACTTTACAGGGTCCTATGTGCTCAACCTCAGTTAAAGACAAAAACCCTTGCCCTCAAAAGGGAGCTAGAGTCCATAGGCATCCTTCAACACTCAGATCTGGCCTCTGGGACTGGAAGGCAAGCAGCTAAGGGAGAACTAAGAAGTCACAGAGGCCACAAGAGGAGTGGAACAAAAGGAAAGTAGCTTCTGAAGTTGCATATTTCCATAGCTGAGAGGGAGTCAAACTGATGTCGAAAGGAGAACACTAATGTCCTCTTGCCTCTTGGCCACCATCAAGCATTGTTGGATGGAAACATCATGTGGTTAGTTTGGGCCATAGAGGAGACTAGTAGAAATCAGTCAGAACACAAATGAGAGTGAAGGTGGTAAGAAAGCAAGGACCCTTTCAAAAAGAATTGAAACTGACATTGGAAGGAGAAAGCAATCTAAGACAAATTTGTCCACTTACAAACCAAGTTAAAGTCACAAAGCACGTTCAGATCCCTCGTTCCATTCATTAATCATTTTCAGATCCTTCACAATAGCCCCATGAGGTAAGATGGGTAGGTGTTACTGCCCACCTTTTACCACAAGAGAAAACAGGTTCAGAAGTCAGCTAGCCACTAAGGACCAGAGCTGATTCTTGACTATTTCCTTCTGGCTCTTGACGCTACGAATTTGACAGCTGGAGTGTGTTGACAAGGAAAGACATAAAATGTGCTCAAAACAACAGTATTTCAAAAAAGGACTTAGTCCCTCTATTTGTATCAACTGTTTAGACTTTTCACTTAGGGAGAGGTAGGAGGGCATTAACCCCGCAATATTTACTGTATGCAAAATGATATGCTGGGTTTTTTACATAAATTATCTCATTCAGAAATTCATAGCAAGTCTATCATGGAACATTATTATCCCTATTTTACAGATGAGGAAATCAAGGCAAGAATGGTTAATTTAACTGAGCAACACAACTAGCGAATGGTGGAGGCAGAATCTGATCACAAGTTTGCTGACCCCAAAGAATGCACTTTTCTCTACTACATCACTTGTCTATTGAGTTTGGAAACTCTGGAGTCTCCATCATCTCTGCTCTTCTGTTCCTTTCTCTGGGCTGCTGCAACAGCTCTATTTTCTCTAGTCTCATCCTCTTTTCAACCATTTCATGCTGTCTTCAAGACTGATTTTCCCAAGTTAATGATAATACTTAACATGGATATAGTAATTTCCACACGTCAGGAACTGCTCTCAGCCCTTTCTTTAGAAGATCTCATTGGATCCTTACAACAACCAGCAGGTTCTATTATTTCCCCCTCATTTTTCAGATGGAGAAAAGGAAGCACAGAGTGGTTTAGAAACTTGACCAAAGTCCTATAGCCAGTGAGCATCAGAGCTCTGATTATGACATGGTCATATGGACGTGATACGTAAAGACTAATTAATTAGCATGACTGTGAGGGGAAGAAGAAAGAAGAAAGAGTGGTGTAGGTTCAAAACCTGCAGATTTTGCTTGTTTGTCCTAGGATTGGGGGAGGGCCTGGCAATCTGAGGTTGAAGATCTAGGAGAGAAAGAAAGGAAGAGAACAAGTTGAGAGGCAGAAGGGGGTAGCATCCAGGACTCAGGTGAAGAGATCAGCATACTGAGGGTGACCTGCTGAGACGAGAGTGAACAAAATCAGGAAGGGTGTAGCTATTCATATCTTTAGGAAGTGACACAGGAAGTTGGAGAAATTTCTTACTCCTGCCCTCACCTTTCTCCTGAGGTCAAAACCCATATTGGATTCACCCTTGTACCTCCCCAAATGGCCAAATGCAGTGACTTAAAGTATTAGGTTCTCTGAAGATTTGGTGAATAAATGAAGGATCAGAGTGAAAACTAAAATTACTCAATTTTTCCTTTATTCTTTTATTTGATATTGCCACACTGAACACTGTGATCCTTAGTCTGGCCCCTGCCCCCAGCACTTGGCTTAGTTTTTTTGCATGTACTTGGTGTATGATAAAGATCTGCTTTTCACTTAACCTTGGTCCTTGTTGGACACCTCTGTAGGTTTTACCTTCATTTACTGAGGCTTTAGGGACAGATTTCTTGGTTTGGGTTGTTTAAGACACTATCTCTGATGGTGATCGGCGTGAAGTCGTTCATATGGGAAACAGTCCCAGGAAACACTGGCAGAGGAGTGGGGAGGTGAGATGGGAAGGGAAGGAGCTGATGGCCACTGTGGACAGCTGGAGTTCAGCCCCTGCTGGGGTGCTCTGGGTGATAAGGCAGACTATATCATCCCACCCAATATGCCAGGGATTGGGGTTGTTTCTTCATCAGCTGCTATTAGCCACTGGTGAAGAGCTCCTCCCGGGGGCCTTCATTCTCCAACCCTTCTTGCCTTCATAGCATGTGGGGATGGGGGCCTCTGATGCACCCCAGGCCCAGAGATGCTGTGCTGACATTGAGGAGTGGGGCTTGCATGCACTGAAATGGCGAAAGGCGAGAAGAAATAAGTAGAGTTCTGGCAGCGCCTGCTACAAAATATCCAATTATTTTCCTCGTATCCAGTTTCTCTATCTTGCAAAAGATCGTTTTTCATGTTTGCAAGTCAGGATTTCATTTATCGATAGTAAGGAAAGACTACAAATGTATAAGGAAATAGAGCATATAATAGTTCTGTCTCTAGAGGTCAAATTTAATAATCTAATTTTCTTTGCTAGTCAATTTAGAAATTTCAGTATTTGCTTGATGTTATGGAAAAATGTAAGACTGTTAAAACATGCTTAAAAGAATATTCGCCTTCATGGGGTGCCTGGGTGGCTCAGTTGGTTAGGTGTCTGACTCTTAATCTAAGCTCGGGTCTTGATCTCGGGTTGTGGGTTTGGGCCCTGCATTGGGCTCCTTGCTGGGTGTGGAATGTATTTAAAAAAGAAATAATATTCACACTTATGTTATTGGTTACCTGGTCTTCACTCATTTTGACATGAGATATGGAACTGAAACTTATTATCATTGCTTCTTTCCTGCATGTATTTTGACCTTTGAGGTTTCTGCCTTTGAATTAGCTACAGGCAGTACGAGCTCAGTGGGGCACAGAAGTTGTCTTTGGTTTGTCCTTACAATGTCACCCGCACAGTGCCGGGTACATATTTATCGAAAAATTAATATGAGGGACCCCTGGGTGGCTCAGTCAGTTAAGCATCTGCCTTCATCTCAGGTCACGATCCCAGGGTCCTGAGAGTGAGCCCCATGTTAGGCTCCCTGCTCAGCAGGGAGTCTTCTTCTTCCTCTCCTTCTGATTGTTGCTCTCTCTGTTTGTGCTCTCCCTCACTCTGTTTCTCTGTGTGTCAAATAAATAAAATCTTCAAAAAAATAAAAAAAATTAATTTGAGATGAGGAAGATAAAGATGAAAGCTGGGTCTCTTCAATTCTGTAAATATATTTCTTTTTTTTTTTTTTAAAGATTTTATTTATTTATTTATTTGACAGAGAGAGATCACAAGTAGGCAGAGAGACAAGCAGAGAGAGAGAGAGGAGGAAGCAGGCTCCCTGCTGAGCAGAAAACCAGATGCGGGGCTCGATCCCAGGACCCTGGGATCATGACCTAAGCTGAAGGCAGAGGCTTTAACCCACTGAGCCACCCAGGCGCCCCCAATTCTATAAATATATTTCTGATGTGTATTTAAAAAGCAGAAAGAAAAACACACATTCAATCCCATAATTGAGATGGCAGAGAAAGGAATATAACAATTCTACTGTCCTCATTTGTTAGCTTTGTGCTGTTTCTATTATAATTACATAACTAGTATAGACAGAGAACAGAATGTTTATATATATAAAACATTGGTATAGTTAATAGTGGCAAAAAAATACCACAAGGTATCTTTTGGTCAAGGTCTTGACTCCATTTAGAGCAAGAAACTGCACAGAGCAACTGCACAGAGACCATGATAAAAGGAAAACTCCATGTTGATTAGTAGGGGAGAGGAATAATGGATTATTGTGGAATCATAAAGTGATAATGTTACATTTCCTTATATTGTCTAGCAAAGACAATATCAAACTTGCCCTGCTCCCTAATGTCAAAAATAAATAAAGGAAACCAGAATAGATAGGGTTGAATTGAAATAGAAACTTTTCATTTCCAAGTACTCCTTGTATAAACAATTTATGAATTGTTCTTTGGTAAAAATAAACTTTCAGGAGAAGAAGTAACATGAAATATACTAATCACCATTCATCAGTTATTAAATAAACTAATGTATCTGAATTATTAGTCAAGATGCTTCAGATTAAACTTATGTTCTTTCATTCATTCAACTAATATTTGTGGACAGAATATTTTGCTCCAAAAAGAGATGATACAGTCCTGAATCAGAAAGATTAAGTCTTTCTACTTGTGGGATTTACATTCCAGTAAAAGGACATGGACAAAACATAACTAAATGATTTTTTAAAAAGAGTCTATTTTAAGATGGTTATGAACGTTGTATAGAAAAAGAGCAAAATTTGGATCATCTGCTCACTAAGGACTTGACGCTTGAGCTGGGACCTTAAAGAGCATCCAAAGAAGAGGGAACTTGAACTATGAAGTTTCTCAAGTGGAAAGGAAGGGTTTGAGGAACAGAAAGGTCTTGCGGCTGGAAGGTGGTGGGTAAGAGCAGGGACAGGATCATGTCCTCCCTAGGGAGCTAGGATGTGGAGGTTGACATTTTTCTCTTGTGTACAAAAGCACACTCTTAAAGGATTTAAAATTTTGGGAAAATACAGTTAAAAACAAAATCTCTTCCCAACTTAGAAAACCTCCCATCAAGGTAGAAGAAAAAGAAAACAATTTTGTGGTAGAATAAGCACTCAACCAGAATGGGATGCATATCACAGGTCATCTGCTAAAACAAAGAAATCTGACTCTTTTATATAGTTAAGTGGAAACAACCCATTACATTAGGGAGGTGCTGCAATTTGGAGTCAGCTGGCAAATTAGGCCCATCTCACCCAGGAAGCTGGGAGATCAAGAGTTATCTTCTTTGATGCTTGCATTTCAAAGAAAGGAAGACCAGAGTGAAACTATCCTGGCTTGGTCTAGTGTGTTGGCCATAGTGAAAGAGAGAAAAGAATGGATTGTCAAGGTTCTCCAGAAAAATAGAACCAATAGGGTATGTAAGTGTGTTTATATGTGTGTGTATCCCTATGTCTGTCTGTCTGTCTGTCTGTCTATCTATCCATCCATGTATCCCTCCTCTATCAGTCATCTTCTGTCTCTCTTTTGGGAGATATTAAAGGAACTGGCTCATGGAGTTGTGAAGGCTGGTGAGTCCCAAATCTACAGGGGTAGACTGGCAGGCTGGAAACTCAAGAAAGAATTGATATTGTAGCTCAAGTCCAAAGGCAGTCTGGAGGTAGAGATTTTTCCTCTTTAGGGACCTCTGTCTGTTATCTCTAAAGACCTTCAACTGACTGGATGAGGCCCACCCACAGTACAGAGGATAATGTCCTTAAAGTTGACTGATTCAAACGTTAATCTTATCAAATAAACAAACGAACAAACAAACACAGCAACAGCCAGACTGCTATTTGACCAAATATCTGGGTACTGTGACCTAGCCAGGCTGACACATAAAATTGTCACAGTATATTTTTGGGTAGAGCCAGTAGATTCTGCTTTTGTTCTAGAAAGTGAAGGACAGCTTGGTATCCAGGATGTCCTAGGTTTTTGGCTTATGGATATGAGTGGATGATGTCACCATTAATGAAAAACAGAAGATTGGATGTTTGCTCATTAAACGCCGTGATATTTAGAGAAAAATTAAGATGGAACTACAGATGAAAATGAAGTACATGAAATGAAAGTCAAATAAGTATACAAATCTCCAAAGGAAGAACACTATTTGTGCATGAAAACTTTCAAGCACCTTACCTTAAATGGCTGGTGACCAACCGGTTGTATGACTGAATATGGGTGATGAACAAATGTTGGCTGTTCAGTGATGCTGACATATGTTGTGGAAGATATTACTGTTGATGAGATGTTACTAAGCAAAACTATCTAAAAAGTGGAAGATAAGTCTAAATAGGAAAACAATTGGCAGAATAGCAAACAAATTGAACATAAAGGGCCATATAGTTGAGTCTACAGATCTATGTGACAAAATTTTCAGACTTCACTACCATTTTAGATTAGAAGAGCCTAGATGTACATTTACGTGAGGTAAATGATCATAGCGATTGGGGTTTTTTATTTTTTTTTTACTTTTTGTTTTCCTATCTCCTGTTTTATTATGATCAAGACAGCATATTATTAATATTTTGATTGTATTGCCAATGCAGAAAGTTACTCATCTTGTCACACGAGGACATAAGCAGCCACAAGATGAGATCAAGTCTGGGAAGGAGTTCAGCTAGATGGGAGGGGCTCCGGCGGGACATTGCCTGCTCAGTTGACAGTTGTCAACTCCAGAGACGCCAACAGAAGCAGGTGTTATGAGTTGAGACTCTATTGAGTCCCAATTCCAAGAAATCAAACCAAGAGAAATGAGAACCCCATTCCGAGGAAGCCCGGCTAAGGTTCAAAGTAGCACCAAATTAGGAACCCAGATAGGTTAGAGGCAGGATGTCTCTAGCAAGTGTGGGACAAGAGCCGATGCAGGAGCAGGGCAGGGAAAAATAATCTTTGAAGGCACAGAATTGTGCCCTAAATTAATGGTGCAAGAACTGATCTCAGAACGTAATGGTGCTAACCTTACAGGGGTGTTGAGGACAGTAAGTAGAATACGGCTTGGGAAAATGTTTTGTAAATGGTGAAGGACTCTGCTGTGGTACCTTAATGACTTAGTTATATTTCACTGGGATGCTTTGATTTAAAATAATGAGCTAATTACTCAGACCCTCAAATATCTGAAATTCTACCAGCTCATTTTGAAAGAACACTTGTGTAAAAGGAATTCAGTAAATCTTTAGAAGTAATATTTGATATTTATGTCATAAAATGAAGTCAGTTCTTTTCATTTGTCTATTCTTAAAAAAAAAAACAAAAAGGAAAAACCTTTACATGAATTCTGTTTTAAGGGGAAAAAATATGCTTACCAGATCCTTTTCTTTTTTTCTTCCTTCCTTCCTTCCTTCCTTCCTTTCTTTCTTTCTTTCTCCCTTCCTTCCTTTCTTTCTTTCTTTTGGCAAGAGGAAGTTCAGTTTTGCCAGCTAGCAGCTACGTGCTCCAAGTATAAGCCATCTACACATATTTATTTAAATTACCAGCCCCAAATTATAATTATAAAACAACACTGTTATTTGTAGTTATTGTCAAAAATATTACCACAAATGAAATAAAAACATATTTATTTAATCTTTACTGTGAACTTGACAAATTAGTACACTTATAAGTACATTTTTATATCTTTTTGTTATACAAAGTCTAGCATGAGCATGCCAATGAAATGAAAGTTAAAATTATATAAAAGATACGAACTTATAGATCTAGATGCTACACTATTAAGTTATCTATTGTTGCAAGGGAAAACAGAACAAAACAAAACACTTCTCTAGTAGGGCTCTCCAGAAAGCATTTAGTTCAAAGATTTGCCGAACATAAGGGTAAAAGTTCCTAAAATAAAACTATCTTTTAAGTTACAAAAAACCTCACCAATATTATAATTAGAATAATTATGTATGAGCTTCCTCTATCTCAAAGAGAGTAGGAATGAATCAGATTTCAAAATTCTATTCCAGGGTACACATATATCTAATTCTACAGCTTACTGTATTCATATCTAAATTTTCTTTTTTTTTTTAAGATTTTATTTATTTGTTTGCCGGAGAGAGAGCAAGAGAGCGTGAGAGTACAAGCAGGGGGAGCAGCAGGCAGAGGGAGAAGCAGGCTCCCCACTGAGCAGGGAGCCCGACATGGGGCTCAATCCCAGGACCCTGGATCATGACCTGAGCTGAAGGCAGATGCTTAACCATTGAGCCACCCAGGCGTCCCTCATATCCAAATTTTCTTTACTCAGATGGTTATTATTTCTTTCTCTGTTCTCGACCTTTTATGTTTACTACACTACAATTTGTGTGCATTTAAGACAGGCCTTTTGTAATGGTCCCATAATGAACTAGGATGTCTTAAGGATTTCTGGCCAGTTGCTGGGGCCTCCTGGGAAGAGGCCCCTCATCCCCTTCTCTATCTCCAGTCTCAAGGACATCCCCCTTTCTCCTGGGATCATAAGTTTTCTGGAAATGGAAACATTGGGAATTTTGACCAAAAATATTCTTTGTCACATGTATCCACTTAAACATCTTTTCTTATTCTTTTTTTCTTTTTTAAACAGACACTAAGCAATTTTTAATGTATAATGAAGATCACAAGCGCTGTGTGGAAGCATTAAGTCCCAGTGCAGTGCAAACAGCGGTTTGCAACCAAGACAATGAAGCACAGAAATTCCGATGGGTGTCTGAATCCCGGCTTATGAGTGTTGCTTTTAAATTATGTTTGGGGGTACCATCAAAAACGGACTGGGTGGCTGTCACTCTGTATGCCTGTGACCCGAAGAGCGAACTTCAGAAATGGGAGTGCAAAAATGACACACTTTTGGGGATCAAGGGAGAAGATTTATTTTTTAATTATGGCAATAAACAAGAAAAGAATATTATGCTTTACAAGGGTTCCGGTTTATGGAGCAGATGGAAAATCTATGGGACCACAGATGATTTATGCTCTAGAGGTTATGAAGGTAAGAAGCATGGACTATCTTGACTTTCTGTCAAATTTTTCTCATCTTTCTTAGTTGGAACCTAATTCAAGAAAGTAAGAAAGGCTGGGTGGCTCAGTGGGTTAAAGCCTCTGCCTTCAGCTCAGGTCATGGTCCCAGGGTCCTGGGACCGAGCCCCGCATCGGGCTCTCTGCTTGGCGGGGAGCCTGCTTTCTCTTCTCTCTCTCTGCCTACCTCTCTGCCTACTTGTGATCTCTGTCTGTCAAATAAATAAATAAAATCTTAAAAAAAAAGTAAGTATATTCTTGTTTAGTCTGTGCTAGAAATACTCATTCATTATGTTTGTGTTTTAAACCATTCTGTGTGCTATGAGAAAATGACAGTGAATAAATATAGTAAAAAGTACTGAATGATACTTTAGCTGTTTATAATTAATGGAATGAATCTTTTCTCTGTGTGTGTGTGTGTATGTGTGTGTGTGTGTGTTTAATTTCTGCTAAGGCTTTTTTTTAAACTATGGATTATGATTTTTAAAAATGAATTTTCACTCTGGCCTTTGACCAAAAGCCTCCTATTTGACATTATCTGGTTGTAGTGATAAATGAATTTAACCAGATGTCTCTTTTCCTTTGGTTTAAGCTATCTCTAGAGAAATGACCCATGGAAAATCATTCTTTCCCAAGTCAGATTGCCTAAAATGAAATCTTGACATTCCTTGATCTTTTAAGTTTCTCAACGTTTCTCTGTCACCTTATGGGTATTAAAAGACTGTACTAATGAGAAGATTAGAAAGGCTAAGGAATTAGCCTGTAAATTAACATGCAACATAGTCCACTCTTTTAGAAAGTGGTAACACCTGTGGGCCAGAAAGTCATTTTATATGAATTTGGTTCCTTAAGCTGTTGAAGGTTAAATAAAACCAGAGTATTTAGTTTTCTCTTATCTTGGCCAAATTTCATTCTCTGGTGGCTTGACAGAAACAACATAACACAAATAAAACAGAACTGGAAGCCTTTTACAAAGCCTCTTTGTGTCAGATGACGTTTTAACCACATTCCAGGTTTGGACACTTGGTTATTTGGAAGTCTTACCAAGAACGACCTCAAGGTCAGAGGAAGAGATTACCTGTTTCCAAAATTACTCTGTTACTGAGGCTACAAAGATTGGTTGAACCTAGTTGTCATAGCTCATCAGAGCCTGGGAGTTCAGATCTTTGTAAGGCCACAATTTGTCAGCTTTCCATTTTCCTTCTTTATGAAGAGGAGGAAAAATAGGCATTGAATAAGAAAGAGAAGAAGAGTTCAGAAAAAGGCTATCCTGAGGCATTTCTTGAACATAATGAAGGTTTAGAAGTTATAGGGGAAGCAGCCTAAGTAGTATAACCTTACAGGGGAAACTTGATAGAAAACTTTAGCAGGACAAGAGTGAATCAAACTTGACTGAGTCAAATTCCACAGATAGGACAGTAGTCCTAATTGAAGGATTCCAAACAAAGAAGATTGCCATTAAGATGCTGGACTTCTTATTTTATTTAAAAATATTGGGGCGCCTGGGTGGCTCAAAGGGTTAAAGCCTCTGCCTTCAGCTCAGGTCATGATCTCGGAGTCCTGGGATCGAGCCCCACATTGGGCTCTCTGCTCAGCGGGGAGCCTGCTTCCCTTCCTCTCTGTCTGCCTGCCTCTCTGCCTACTTGTGATCTGGCTGTCAAATAAATAAATAAAATCTTTAAAAATATATATGTATACATATATCACTGAAGTTACATAGACCCCACTTCTAATCCCCACCATCCTTTGTGCTCTCCTGATAATTTGAGAAGAATATGCACAGGGTTAGGATGGTGGTTCTCAAACTACATGTTTAAGAATCACCAGGAAATCTTGTCAAAAGTGCAGATACCAAGGTTCCCAAGGACATGGGGGTAGAGGGGAAAAGGTCTAAAAATCTATTGAGTTATTTCTATGAGCACCTGGGTGGTTGGAAGAAGACTGACCACATTTTGCCTGCTCCCCAAATCTCTCTCGGTACTTAAGATTTTTCTGCTAGAAGGTCTAGCACTTCAGAGTGATCTTGGGATCTACTCATCGGGATACACCTTTGATCTGAAGACAACGTAGAGAGGGTCTACGTAGAGTCTGTCTCTCTAAAGAAAACTTGAGGAAGACAACTGGCTGGAGCCAGGGATTATTTTAGAATAATGGACTCAGAATTGCAGCCTTAGCAGGATCTGAGTGTTGTCTGAGAATTTGGACCATAGAGGAAGAAAAATTGACTGCAGTTTCATGACTTGTCAGTGAAGTGGTTGGAATAGAACTTGGTTCTTTAGGCCTCATCAGGACTTTGTTAAATAAGTCAGGTTACTCCTAAAAAGGCCATTTCTGACTGAGAACTATAACCCAGCACTGAAAATTTCTTGGCTAATTTAATGAACAGTACAACTAGCCCTGAGGTGGTCTTAACAGATTTTTTTCATATGAAGGAACAGGAGACCTCGTGATTAATAGGGGTGTAATTATATCTAAATCCAGGATGTTCCTTATACAATATATGATTTGGAAAACTGGTCCTGTAACATGGTGGGACAAAAGCTAGAATTGTATCTTGAAGTTCCTAACAACTAGCTAATTGGTGAAAAAGTGACTTTGTGGTAAATGAAAATAAACCTAACTTGTCAGGAGGACTGGATAAGTACAGTGAGGAAAGAGAAAGGAAAGAGGGTAAGGAACTTAATGTGCATTATGATTTTAATATATGTTAGGTGCTGTGCTGTATGTTTTACAAATGTTATATCATCTAAATTGGATTTTGAGATGTCTTTGGGGGGCTTTTTAAAGTCATAGAATCTAAAAAACTTAATTGAGAAAAGAGTGTTTTTATCCTGGACAAATTTTCTCTGTAGAAGTTTTCCCCAGGGGGTGTCCCTACAGAGACAGAGACACTTAAATATTTTGGAGAATGTGGCTACGGGGGGTGGTATTGTTTTGGTGGAGATTTGAGCTTCTCTAATCCTTTGGCTTCAGCCAAACTACAATCAATGATGGTTTTTTATTTTAGGCAAACCCGGAGATTACCATTTTCTGTCTGAAATCGGTTTTAAGAAAGACAAATATTGACTGTCAATGGTATCCAATGGTTTTGAGTGCTTTCTTTCCATGATGTGGATTAGAGAGTTACATCCAAATTCTGACCCTTTCTCATAGTCCTTGTTGAGGGACTCCAGGAGAGGCTGGCTTGACAGGAAGTGGTGGTTGGCGGGGGGGGGGGGGGGGGCGGCAGGGGGGGCATTTAACTTTCAGTTAAGTGTTTGAGTTACACAGCTGTAACGCTATTTTTCCATCTAGAGAGTCATTCATTCTGTAAGTCCAAGCAAGAGGAAGAATGCCTTCTTCTCTGTTTTGGGAGAAATGCAGAAGTCAAGGCAGGTGTCAATAGAACTTACTACTTTTGCCTCACATGAAGAGAGAGGAAAATCTGTCCTAAAAGACAGCAGACATGAGGTGGTACTAGAGTTGTTCCTAATACAGGATGCTGTGTGTATTCAGCAAAAGATGGGGTAGAGAGAGAAGGCAGAGAGAAATGAATTCCCCATGTGGGGACATCCAATGTGGTCAGAGAAGGAAGACCGCATTCTTTCAGCATCCTTCTTATTGGAAAGCCATAGGTCAGAAGATTGACTGACATTGTAAGTGTGATCAATGTATCTCTTCTAGACATGTACACGCTGCTGGGCAATGCCAATGGGGCAACGTGTGCCTTTCCATTCAAGTTTGAAAACAAGTGGTATGCGGATTGCACAAGTGCTGGGCGATCGGACGGATGGCTCTGGTGTGGGACCACAGCAGACTATGACACGGACAAGCTATTTGGATATTGTCCCTTGAAATGTAAGTAACGTTATCACCAAGAAAAGTTTGCCACATTTAGTACAGCAGCGTGGCGAAAGACCTTGTGTTTATTGAGACCATTTTCCCCCTCAAAGTTATTTCTCATTTATTGACTTGTCACACTCTACCACAACCCTGGGCAGATGTCATGGTCCCACTCTATAATGGAGCAGCTGATCCATATCGGCTGGAGCCCAGACACAGGTTTTCTGACCCTCGGCCCTATGCTGCATCACATGACCCCTTTATTTCTGCCAACTGCTTCTTTCCTTCAATGTTTTCTGCTACTATCTGTTATTTTCTAAGACTATACGACAAATTATACTGTATATGATACAATATATACTGAATATCCCCCAGGAGTTTACCTTCATTAAGCCATAGATCAAAAATAAAATTTAAGCAAGCATAGAGTTTGATGGAACAAAAGAGATGTGAGGGGCTCCTGACTTTTTGCCAATGTGATGAAAAGGGCTTCTTTCCCTGAAAGTCGTAGTAATGAATAGTAATGATTTTAAATTTAATTTAAGAGCAGTATCATTTAATTTAATGTAGCTGTGAATCAAATGGAAGTGGATTATTTTTATGCTTGAAGGGATTTTTAAAATGAAAACCTATTATTGCAGTAATACAAAATAAGTAGCTTTGCATGGTATTGATGGGAAAGCAGCCAGAACATAAGAATTCTCCTATGTTCCTTCCACACTCAAGAATCTGTAAAGAGGGGCGCCTGGGTGGCTTAGTTGGTTAAGCATCTGCCTTCAGCTCAGGTCATGATCCCAGTGTCTGGGGATCGAGCCCCATGTCAGGCTCCCTGCTCAGTGGGGAGTCTGCTTATCCTTCTGCCTGCCACTGCCCCTGTTCCTGTTCTCACTCTCTCATTCTCTTTCTCTTTCAAATAAATAAAATCTTAAAAAAAAAAATCTGTAAAGAGACAGTGTAACAGGTTTGGGTGCGGTGGAGGAGGGCATCAGCCTTGGGAGAAGGGGTTGGGACTCAAGAAGGAGGCAAGGGAGGGGTTCTTCTACTTTCCCTGTTATCCTACATCGTCAGCCTGCTGCCAGCTACCCCCTTCCTTTTTCTACCCCCTAAAGTTCTTACTGTCTGCCCTCTTGCTCCTTCAGACTTTATGGATCACAGCAGCTCCCATTTTGTGCTATTACCCAGAACTTTCTCCTGTTGGCCTGCAGAGGGATGGGTGCTGGAGAAGAGACTGGGTGAAGATGTGGTCCAGGATGGTTCTAAGGCCACAGAAATTGCAGGAGCATTGCTTACAACTGAATTGTGGGGACCCCACATCCACATACAGTCACATTATTCCAAGCACTACTGTGAAATAATTCACAAAAATGTTTTAGTGTTTTTTAAGTTAAATCCCGAAGTCTAAGATCATACTTATTTCTCCCTTTTGATTTATAATCCCACTTAAAATAAATTTTATTTTTCAGCTCCATATATTTATTATAATTCTGTCCTTTGTGCAGTCCCTATGTTCTGTGTGAGTAGCTACAAAAAGAGGCTTTCCCATTCATAGTGACACTCCTCTCCTGTTCTTGAGTAAATTAATTGTACTTGCCTCTCTTATAACAACTCTTAGAGGTTTGATTCCTGTGAAACGTTTATAGATGTCCAACCTCATTTTAGATGCTTTTTGTCAGAATCAAGCTATTTTTCCCCCTAAGATAAAGCAACACTTATTTTCCAATGGTTGAGGACTGTCTTTCACCTTTACTTAGTAGAAAGGGTATTTTCTGAATCTATTATCATGAAGTTTCTTGGGAGTGTGGATTTTGTGGGTCTAACTATAGCATCTCACACTTAAGTGGTATTGATGAAAGAGTTGTTGGAGGTATGTACGATTTAATCAATCATTAAATGGAAGACAAATAGTTAGTCATTAATCACACACACACACACACACACACACACAAAAACCCCCCCAAAAAAATCTCACAACCTTGGGATCAATGTGTGTTGGAGCTATATCCTGAGTATTTTCTTGAATAATCTTTTAGTATTATTACTTCTAATTTATGTCTTCAAAGCCTATATATGTATTTTTTTATTTAATATATATCTTCATATTTTATATATGTCTTTAAAGTCTACATATATGTATTACTTTTACATTTATCTATAAATATGAAAGTAAAATAACTGTGGGGTATCAAAAATGGTTTGATATCAATATACATTAAAAATTTAAAGCACATTTTACACATTTCATGCCTTTCTTAAAGGGCTTTGTGATTTCCCAATCTATTTCACTTTCCTTGCTCTGTGTTTCTTTCAAAAGAACATTTTAGGGGTGCCTGGGTGGCTCAGTGGGTTAAAGCCTCTGCCTTTGGCTCAGGTCATGATCCCGGAGTCCTGGGATCGAGCCCCGCATTGGGCTCTCTGCTCAGCGGGGAGCCTGCTGCTTCCTTCTCTTTCTCTGCCTACTTGTGATCTCTGTTTGTCAAATAAATAAATAAAATCTTTAAAAAAAAAAGAGAGAACATTTTATTTCCTATTAGCCTTAAAGTAACGGTTTAATACGGGAAGATGAGGTATCAGTTATTGACCTAGTGACATTTTAATAAGTGCTCTTTGTGGTCCTTTGCATTGTTTATTGTCATGTTTTCCTTCTGTTTAGACATTTATTTTAAAGTATCATGAGAACAGGAAAAGGAAAAAACCCTTTCTCTCAGTTCTCCATAGCTTGCAACTTTAGCTCTCCAAATCGGTTGTGCTGGTTTGCTGCAGAAATTGGAACAATCTGGAGAGGTGTAGGGTCAGCAAACCTCTACACTCATTAAGAAATGGATTTTAATTCCTTGATCTAAAGAGCAAAATATACTTTTTTTAAATGAAGAGAAGAGTTAAATTGCATTTCTTTCTTGGGTCATGTATATCCCCTCTCTTCCATTCCTGGGCAAGAAAATTATCCCTTTTTTTTTGGTTTGTTTGTTTTGTGTCTCACATTTTCTACCATATTAGACCTCCAAATTTCTAAAAATATGTATTTTAAAACATCTCCATCTTCAAAAAGCCCTCAAGTCAGTCTCATTTAAATGATCTTACTTACGTGGAGAAGAATCATTTTGGGTATGGAACTAGTAAGATCTCAGGTTGTGATCACTGAAATTAAACATTACCAATTCAAATTTATTTTTATGTAATCATATAGTAATTTTATAATGAAAATATCTTAGAAATTTCTATGTTGTTGCCTGAATGGAATTTTGATTTATTTTTCTTCCTCTTTGATGTGCCATGGAACCACAGGTTTCATATCATAGTGTGTGTTGTCTGTCTGAAAAAGGTCACTTCCTTGTTACATACAAAGATTCATGGCAGCATAGGCTATATGCTTATGGGAAACTGGCCAACTTCTTGGCAGGTTGAACACGTCTCAGAAAATTTGAGAAATTACATGATTATTTTCTTCCTTACAAATAAGTAAAGAGATTATTACTCCCTAGAATTTTTAAGTAGAATTTTATATTATTAAGAAGAGAAAAGGGACATTTTTATAACACCAAGCACACAGAAATACTTCATTTGTTGACTAATTTCCCAAACATCTTAGAAGTAACATCTTAGAAGTAACATCTTAGAAGTAACACATTATAAATTATATTTATCCATTGACACTATTGGCCTTTCGTAGGTACAACTAAGTTTATAGAGTATATTGGGAACCATAAAATAGCAAAGGCAAAAATAAGCTCAAAAATGATTTTTTTACTCTGAAAATAACAATCTAACAATCAGTATCTACTAGGACCTGGGGATACACAGATTTAATACATCCTAGAGATGAGGATATGAGGCTTCAGAACTAAGGACAAACCAGTAGTGAGTGACCATGCCTGGGTGTAGGTCCAGTCATCCTGGTGGTGGAGTGCATGACTTTACCTTCTAACACCCATGCCTTCGGTCTAAAAAGACCTATCTAGAATGTGAAGGCAAAATATCTACTTGTTGAGAGAAGATTTATATCTTTTCTCTTTCTCCTATATTTTTTCTAGATTAAGGAACTTGGATTAGCATCTCTATTCTTAGTATTTTCATTTGCCTCACTTCCCAACTCAATTGATCCCAAACATCCCAACACAAAAATAGGAAGACAATGCCTCTCTTTCCTTTCATAGGCATTTGAAAAGAATGAGATACAATCGATCTTTTGAAAGCTCCCACTCTTCATCAGAGGAGTGAAGAAAATCTCCTAGGCACTTCAAAAATAAGTAAAGAAAAAAAAAAGGAAAACAAATATGCTTCAGGCAAAAATGCTCCTAGACTCGTTTAAGAAGTATTGTTACCTGAAAGTCTTTTCTATGCCTAATGCAGCCAATCGCATTTGACTTCTTTTCTAGTTGAGGGCAGTGAAAGCTTATGGAATAAAGACCCGCTGACTGGCATTGCCTACCAGATAAACTCCAAATCTGCTTTAACTTGGCACCAGGCAAGGAGAAGCTGCCAACAACAGAATGCTGAACTCTTGAGTATCACGGAGATTCACGAGCAAACATACTTGACAGGTAATGATGGGAAAAGAAAACAAAGTTGCAAGTAAGATCATGATGGTTGTATTTTGGTCCAGTTTAGCTTAGAAGCAGACGGCACATGTGATTATAGACATCAGGATAGAGTAAGTCCTGAGCAGGTGTTACAAAGTGGGGGTGGGGGGTGGGAGGGCGGCGACGGTCTCAAGAACCTGTGTTAAGAAGGATTCTGAGACTTGATCTGGGCTTAGAATAGAAGATACTGCAATCAATAGGTTATGTTCTTAGACAGGGCAAGGGCACTGTGGTGGTCATGTATTCCAGGTCTAATCTGAAGCCAAAGATTTTGCATCAGCATCACAGACATCAAAAGGAAAAAAGGAAAAGCCAGGGATGAGTCAAGAGCAGCTCAGAAACTCTGCCTCCTTTTGGCTTCTTCTCTCTCAAACTCGCAGGCTGGACAGGGTTTCACGTCTTATTGGTATTCTTTTCACGATGTGTTTGCTTTTTAAGCATTTGTTCTCATAGGATTGTAAAGATGAAAAGAACGAATGTTTGCTTGGTATGAAAGTATTTGTTGTAGCTTTGAGATCCACACTTGGGGATCAGAGAGATTAGGAGCAGAAAAGAGCAGGGAGACAAGGCATCCTCAGGCCCCTGTTCCAGAATCCCCTTCCCCCAGTTCACCCTGACACTGCTGCCAATGAACAGATCTCTGATCTATGACTTACCATGTTCAGAAAAATCTTAGTGGCTTATTTCTTGTCAAATAATTAAGAAAACACTTTTGCCTGCCATTCAGAGGCTGTCATCTGTCCCCTGGCTGCCATTCCCCTTCATGCGTGTTGCAGTCTTGACAGAAGGGTTTTGGGTTTCTCATCTTTCCCTAATACTTTCTCACTGCTACATCTTTTCCCAGGCCATTCCATGCACCAGGAATTCCCCAGATTTCATACAGCTGAAATGCAATCCTATCCATTTCTAGCTGCGTTTCTCTGGTCTGCTGCTTTTATAATAGCTACATACATTTATGTCCCCCTTCCACTAAGACTAGAAATGCATTCACTTATTTTTTGTTCATTCATTCGTTCATTCATTCAACATGGTGGCTGGTATCTGTGTGTGAGGTCTAGGTCCTATGGACACGACGGTGACCAAAGCCAGTCATGTCCTATCTACAAGGAGCTTAAAGTTCAGTGGGGAAAACAAACAGAAACAAGAAAACAAACAAATACAAATTTTAGTTAGTGCCATGAAGAAAGGAAACTGAAGGCTGTGTGGAGAATGGATTGTAGGGGCAAGTGGCTGAAAATCAGGAATGTCTTATGAGTATATATGGCTCCCCAATCCCCAAGGAGACTCACACGGAACCTTCCGGAAGAGTCTCAAAGAATGTTTGCTGACTGGCAAATGATGGTGGAACACAATAAAAGGGATTATATAGAAAGTCATCCTCGTGTGTGGCGAGGTGGTCAGTTTATGGCAAGAAGACAGTAAGTGCCCTGGTCCTTCAACGTGAAGGTGCCTATTAATCACCGTTGAACTTTGTTAAGATGAAGGTGCGTGGGCACAGACTCCAGAGATGCTGGATTGGTGGATGTGACCCCCTTCCTGGGGCCCAGGAAGCTGCAGATTGTTAACCGTCCAGGTGACTCTGGGATAAGTGGTTGAGGGACCCCCACGTTAGTGTCCGCTGCGTCAGCCATGCCTACGCATTCCAACTCACTAGCCCCCAGGCAGCAGAGTGCAGGAGTAAAGAGAGTCAGGTCTGGAGCCCCACTGCCTGGGTCTCAGCTTCTAGGCCTCAGTGACTTCGTCTGTTAAAGGGGAGAGTATGTGAACCAATATGAGGGATAGAGCGTGTCCCCACCTTGGCCTTCTTTTCTCTTTCTGGGTGATACTCTTCATTAACGGGACCATCTTTCTCCTGTAAGTTATTATTTTTATTTGAATTTTTAATTACTTTTAATTGAATTTTCAGGTGTTTATTGCATTCTTTTTTTTTTTTTTTTTTGGAGAAAGGAGTAAACACATTTATTTAGCACAACCTTGCGAAACGCATTTTTCTACTCTTCCTCTCTTCCTAAGGACTAAAGCATGAACTGCTTCACTGTAATGAAATCTTTAATATTTACTTATTGTCTCCTCTCAGTAGAGGCAGCAGTTAGCCATTTTCTTTCCATCATTATTACCGAGACTGACAGAAGACGAGCCCTCTGACCTCACCGTGTATTCACACACTCAGAGAGGGAATTATGCCTCAAGTCTGCTCAATTATTCTGTTTTGCGTTGGTCTACGGGGCCGCTAGTATTGGGGCATAGTATCAGAGTGATTAATATTTATAACCATGTCTAAAAATAAGGATGGAAATCATAGAAAGAGATAAAACTAAATTCCTATAGATGATCAAGGAAGAGAAAAGATGACTTAAGACTACCCAGGTGTTTTCTGGGCGTGCTGGCATGAGTGCGAGAAAGTTCTATGAAAGTTGAAGTGATTTCTAAGTCAGTTAGAGGAAGACGAATACCATAGGATTTCACCCAGATGTGGAGTCTAAGAAACAAAACAAACGAGCAAAGGGCAAAGAGAAAAGACAGAGAGAGAGAGAGAGGGAGAGACAAACCAAGAAACAGACTTTAAGTATAGAGAACACACTGCTGGTCACCAGAGGGAAGGAGGATTGAGGGTGAGGGGAAGTAGGTGATGGGGGTCAAGGAGGGCATTTATGGTGATGAGCAGAGGGTAATGTATTAAAATTAAAACTAAAAAAAAAAAAAGTTGAAATGGTTTCAATTGGCTTTTTTTTTTTTTTTAAAGGAATCTATTAGTGGGTTGTATTATCTTGACTCTTTCCAAGTTTCCAAGTTGACTCTTCCAGACTTTCCAAGTTTCTTGTTTCCTGGCTTTCTGGAAGCCACAGGAGAGAACCCAGGTTACTTTTTACCAACCTTCGGCAGCTACCTAGAAGAAAGGGGTGATGTGGGCAGGACAGAAGCTCTAGCTGGGACTGCAGGAAATGCTTCCCTAATCAGCCGTGTTATCATTGTGTCCCTCAAGAGCGCAAACAAGCCCTGAGAGATTCTGAGGCTGAGTTCATTTCAGATACTCATTTGAAACTTATCCAAGCCTCTGGAATTTTAGTCAGCAAATTTTAACTGAAATCTGGATAAGAATGATTTCATTAATGAGATCTGCGGTATTTCCTGATTTTCTTTAAGTCAAAAATATCATGCATTAGGGGGAAAAAAGCCTACGGGGGAATTCATAAAGTGAAGCAGAGGTTTGGTTTTTGGAGGGAAGATGTTCATGACTTTCAGGATTTATTGGGATGTAGTGGGGGAAGAATCTAGAAAATAATGGTGTGAGTAAAGGATTGTGATCTACCTTCTTTGGGGAAATATGCCACTAAAATACAAAAAATATGCCCATAAATAGTTATCTTTTTAAAGTAAGATTTATTCTATGTGAGGATTGTGAACAGTGTAAATATTCTTTTTTTATAAAAAGATGTAAACCATTTTTATGACTCAGTTCCATTTAGCTGTCATTTATTGATCAGCTGCTGTGTATCAGACACTGGGTTTTCTTTCTTTCTTTTTTTTAAGATTTTATTTATTTATTTATTTATTTGACAGGGAGAGAGAGATCACAAGTAGACAGAGAGGCAGAGAGAGTAGGGGAAGCAGGCTCCCCACTGAGCAGAGAGCCCAATGTGGGTCTCGATCCCAGGACCCTGCTGTGTATCAGACACTGGGTTTTCTTTCTTTCTTTCTTTTTAAGATTTTATTTATTTATTTATTTACTTATTTGACAGGGAGAGAGAGATCACAAGTAGGCAAAGAGGCAGAGAGAGTAGGGGAAGCAGGTTCCCCGCTGAGCAGAAAGCCTGATGCGGTTCTCGATCCCAGGACCCTGAGACCATGACCTGAGCTGAAGGCAGAGGCTTAACCCACTGAGCCACCCAGGCGCCCCTGGGCTTTATTTCTAAAGCTCACACCAACCTCCTAAGTGAATACTATTGTCTCCACTTTACAGAAGAAATAACAGGGAGAAGCTAGAAACTTCCCTAATTCCTTCTGTTCAGAAAATAGTTAGATTGGAACTGAGCACTGTCTGATGGCCTGGGTCACACTCACGAAATAGGTGAGGATCTGGTGGTCCCCAAAGCACTAAAGAGAACTTTAATTTAGTTGTGAGCCACTCCTTGCGCTGGTGAACTTAGTCTAAACCCACACTCTGATTCCCTCTGGTCTGCAGGGGTTAGTGTCTGCCCAGCGGCGACTTCTTACATCATTCACGTTCTTTGCATCATCCTCACTTCTGTTTCTACCCCCAAAATGTTGGGAAGCTATTTAATCCTCAATTCCTAAATCAGAGTTATAACTACATTATGTGCAGGATTAGGATTTACAGAACTGAAATAAGATGCGGGAAGTGAAAGCTGGCTTGCTACCGTGATTGTTTTTGATGTTGGCTGGACAATGAATTGGACCACAATGCGGAAGAGATGAAAGCAAAGGGCAACATTGGACCCAAGTATATCTTCTGTTATTACTAGGTTTGAAAGTGGGTACATAACCGTTTCAGACAATACATGCAGAAAAAGCAAGAATTAAAAAGTTCAGCCTGTGAAATTTGTATTTTGTGTTATAATGCTAAAAAAAAAAAAATAACAACCCTTGGTATCTCTATGACATTGCAAAAGCACATTAGAGAAAGAAATTTGTGGATGGTGCTCATTTGCTCTAAGTGAGGATTTATTTAACACAAAACTTGAATTTTGTTTCTAATCATACTTTTTGCCAACCTGATTCAACATAGAGTAGTAGTAGTAGTAATAGTAATAATAATAATAGCTCATTTTTATTGGGCACAGATTATGTGTTAGGCCCTGGTTTGAAAAGTATTTATTAATTCAATTCTTCAAAATAAGCCTACAAGTACCTAGAGTAGATGAGGGATGTCAGAGGACAGATAATTCCTTTAAGAAGCTATCTGCTTTGCTCTGTTATGCTAAACACAGTAATTTCAGCAATCAGAAAAAATCTACATCAATTCTTTCTATAGTCAGTGAATTATTTATAGTTTGAAAACTTATAAATGCTTATTTTCTTAATGAACAAATTTTTAAAAATACAAGAGTATTTGATTTGGGGGAATAACTATATTAAGCATTTGTGAAATGCTACTTTCAGCATCATTGTCTCTAGTATACCCCTCTCTACGTACAGAGATTATTAGTCAGGTGACTACAACTTTAAGTAATTTATGAAAAAAGTCATTCAGTGTTCAATAGTATTTAATGGAGTAATTACTAACATAAAATGTAGTGTCAGTGTGACACTGATCCCAGAATGACATTTCTAAGGCACAGAGTAGTAGACAAGTATTTCCACTTGACACATCATAAGTTACCTATTACATAAATAAGACAGAACTTTTTAGTTGATTTCTTTAATTTATCCTAAAGTGACTAAATAGTATAGTACTCAAATAGTTTTAATAACTATATGTAAAAAATAAAAGGTGACCACTGATAAGATAAATAATTATAAAATTAATTTCATATGAATGCATTTTATCACATTATTATTATTATTTTAAATAAATGCAGTCATACTTGGTGATGCTCATCCCAGAGATTTAAGACTATAGAAATACAAAGGCTTATCCTTTTGATAATCTCATCTCCTTGGTAGAGTTTACAATAAACATTTCTATTTTTTTAAGATTCCAACTTTGGAGAACCCAAAGCTGAGTCTTCACAAGTGTTAGGAGTGAGTTCTGGCATGGGCTTTTGTTTGGAGAGGAATGACACGTATCAGAAATAGTTGTCTGGTTCATTGTTGTTTATTTAAAAGTGCTATAATATTTAAAGTTATCTAGAAAGCATATTATAGTAATAACTCACAGGCAAAATTAATTTAAACTGGGATTGAATCCACTGGAAAAACCACATTGAACCTGATCTGCTAATCCTCTGCCTCTCCCCATGTTTCTTAATCTCTCTGTCTTTAATTTTTTCCTCTGTAAAATGAAGAGATTGGACTAGATCCCTCCCAAGGTACATAAAGCACCTGTCTGTAAAGAACTGTGCTAACTCAAACAATTTTTCTAGAATATCTGATAAAAATGAGCAGATCTGAATTAATTTTCACTGATTTTTACATTGCAGTATTTAATTTCATCCCATCATTATTTTATTACTTTGTTTAAAGAAATCACACAATAGGGTTTACTTTTCAGTAAGTAATTCCAGTATCGAATTCAGTTCAGTTTATTAAGCATCAACCTACCTAATCAATATCAACCTAATCAACATTCTCAAGTGGGTATTTGGACCGCGCTTTGTGAGTGCCTTGCTTCCAGATTCTGAATGTACGGAGTGTAACATTCAGGCCCCATGACCTCTAAGACCATCACCTGCCCTTTAATGGAAGTGGATGCAATAAATGTGAGATCTGGTTATTTGGCACTGAGTCACTGTGACCTCCATTCATTTGAATTGGTGACATGAATATATGCATATGTGAGCTAATGAGAAATTGGGGAAAATGTTAGTGACTTTGAGATAGCTCAGTTGGTTACATGAGAACTGTAGAGTCTGGGCTTTGGTGTCACGAGACACCTATCATAGTTTGTGGGATTAAATGGACACATACAGTACTCTGAGTAGAGTAAGTGGTAATTCTCGCATTGACAAGAATACCAACTTAAGTTTGGCATTTTACTTAAGACAAAGGATAGTTTTGCTTTTTATGCATCCCCCCTTTTTTAAATTATGTTCAACTAGCCAGTATATAGTACAACATTAGCTGTTGATGTAGTGTTCAACGATTCATATAACACCCAGTGCTCGTCACCACATGTGCCCTCCTTAATACCCATCACTCTGTTACCCCATCCCTCCACCCCCATCCTTCTGTAACCCTCAATTTGGTTCCCAGAGTCCAGAGTCTATCATGGTTTGTCTCCCTATCTGATTCCTTCCCATTCACTTTTCCCTCCCCACTGTGGTCCTCTTTAATCAACTAAAAACAGGGTAGAGAGAACAGAGAATCTGTTTTTTAGAAGTGTGGGTAGGTAACAAATCAGAGTGTTTGACACCACAGGGCTGATGTCCGTGTGGCTTGTTTTTTATTCTACATCAACCTCCACCAAACCACCCCCCCCAACTGCACAGAGTTTGAAATATTGTAATTATGATTTATGAAGTGCCTAAACAAAGTATTGTTCATGTTAGCCAAAGAATTTCACTTAGACTTTAAGCAAAATATTAATAAAAAGAAAAATTGATTTTTAAAAAATGTCATGAGATTAAATTCATAGATTATGTTCTACAAGTTTAGGTAATAACTTATGAGAATGATAGATTGAAATGTTCATTAAACATTTTATGATAGAAAACTTGGAATTTTTTTCATAATAAATCTTATTTGTTTGGGTTTTTTTTTTTTTTAATAATAAATCTTATTTGTACTATAGGGGCACCTGGGTGGCTCAGTTGGTTAAGCGTCTGACTCTTTATTTCTGCTCAGGTCATGGTCTCAGGGTCGTGAGTTGGAGCCCATGGAGGGCTCTGGGCTCATCAAGGAGTCTGCTTGTCCCTCCTGCTGCTCGTTCGTGGACTATCAAATAGATTAACAAAATCTTTAAAAAAAAATCTTATTTGTACTCCAAAATGAAGTAAAATTATTTTTTGTTGATAGAGTCTTATCCAAATTAAAAGCACACTCATACTATCCGATAGGAGTATTCCAAGATGATAGGGTCGAAGCCTGGTCATATCTGGGTTAGAAGTTAGCAAGAATCTTACTAGAGCTCGCTAAGATTCTTACTCGGGCTTTCTTTGTTTTTCTGTTTCTTTATCTGCCAAGGGAGGTAGTAGTTGTACTTACTTTAGGAGAATCTGAGGAGAAATGTTAGGCATTGTTTTTTTTATTACTTCTCTCTAATACATTTTGATCCAAGCACTTAATTCTGAATTCAATTCCATTGTCTTTTCCAAATGTCAGTTTTGTTTTTTTGTTTGTTGTTTGGTTTTGCTTTTGTTCCATAGGATTAACCAGTCCCTTGACCTCGGGACTCTGGATTGGACTTAACAGCCTGAGTTTCAACACTGGATGGCAGTGGAACAGCGGCAGTCCATTCCGGTATTTGAACTGGTTACCAGGTAGGGTCCGGCTTGTCTGTGGATAAATACATCTGGACACCAAAGTGATCTTCATCATCTCACATGGGGAGCTCCAAGAAAAGAATTGGGAGACTTTACCAAATATAGTCTATTTCTCACATACCTTGGAAATCTGCCAACTAGACTTGCATATCATAAAACCGTGAAGTTATACCTGCTTCCCGGGTTAGAGATTTGGTCTGGCAGAGTTATGACACAAATCAATACAGGACTCTGTTAAAGTACACATTCTCTGAATATCCTTGATTTGCTAGCTATTATATTCAAAATCAGATTTTCAAATTCTACAATGTTCCAGTTGAAAGTGCTTATATATGAAATTTATACTTATGAGATATATATATATATACTATATAATGCTATATAGTATATTCAAAGATTGTATATGTATTTATTTACATTTACACACACACATACTGTGAATTTAAGTGAATATGAATTATTTGGGGCTGGACAATTTCTCATTGTCTTGAGCCCTGAGATATTTGTGATATTTCTGTCATTGTTATAAGGAGCTTAACATCATTTTCTTTTGTTGTTAATCTAATAGAGTTGGATTAAAATGGTATTTCAGACATAGATGATAATATTCCATGCTAGCGTAATAATTCATTAGCACTTTTGTGCTTGAGATGCTCTATGGAGTGTGATTCAGAACTCCCCACCCCCTCTTCCAACCCCACCCCATACTAATGTTGGTTTATTAGCAAAGAGTATAATAATTAATGATTACTAATGTCTGCATGGGTGTGGAAAAGGATAGGTCACATTTTCATTTACTAATTCTGCTATGAGAAAATACTGACATAGTGTTTCTTCATATGGTCAGATTTCTTTCTTAAAAGCCACCGAATGTTTTTTGCATTGGGCTTAGGAAACTAAATTCTCTTCTATAGTACTAATTTATGGTATTTAAAGAAAATGAAAACTTTGAAAATAAGAAAGAAGCAAGCTAGCTAGCTAGCTAGCTCAGAATAGATGCCAAACACAAAAGGGAAATTTTAGAGGATATATTTGGTTTAAACTGATGCACTTTTACTATGAAATTCCACATCCAATGCATTCCTTCAGTGCATAGTAACAGGGCTGTCACTAGAGTCAGCTTTGTTTTCCTCTACAATATGGGAACTAAACATTACGGTAGAGGAATATAAGATGTCTTTCTCGTGGGTGAGGATTTGATTTGTCTGCCCACTCAGTCAAATTAAATTAGAGAATGCCAGTTGGGCTCAATCAGATCATTAAATAATAATGTTTTTTTTAAGGAACTAGAGTTTATTTTTTGCTGCTGAGTTATTGCATGTTTGGCAAGTCACTTTGTTTATTATGCAATTTTGGAATAATTATTGTGATACTTAACCACTTGCATTCTAAGGGTTCAGTGAGAAAATTGGGGGGGCTAACTGCAGTGAAAATGAGGAAGGAAATTGGAATATTGATGAGAAAAGAAAAGAAAAGAAATGTCCTCCGTTATTAAACCAAGTTCCTGAGAAATAAGAGGCACAAGGTTAAATCACCTTCTGAAATAATCTGAAACTCTCTGGAGAGTTTCTTCAAACTAAATTCAGAAACCTTGTGGAATATTAGAAGCTGTTATTGCATGAAATATTTGATTAAGCATTCAATTGTGTACTTACCAAGAAATACATCTATTAAAATACATTCACATTTAAGGTGGGGATATTTTACACAAATGCCGGAGAAGTGTGAACTCAAATCTATATCTATGGTAGCCATTTAAAGACAACTAATTGATATATTTAAGTCCTTATCACTAACAATGTTTTTCACTGTACGCTCTTCCAAAACTTTCAAAAAATGTTGACAAAAGCTTTATGGAGCAGGAGATATGGTTCCCATCTAGCAGGAAGGCAAAGTGAGGTCCAGGTCCAAGTTATATACATGTCAGAGGTCACAGAACAGAGTCATTAACAAAAGGTGGCTCATCACCCTGTCTTCAGGTGAGAGATGGCGCTAGTTTTCAGAACACTGGTTTTAAAATCCTGTATTAAGTAGTGAAAAGGCATGAGAAATGTGGGCATCAGTATATCCATTGCATTCCCAAAGTTGACTTTATCTGGTTCTTTTATCAATTTTCAGGAAGATATGGGATGAAGGGTTAGTGGTTAAAAATCTTCTGTAGTCTGGGTTGAAAATCTTGAGGAAGAGTCTGGGTTTGGGGTGGACTTTATCAGTGTTTCCTAAGTCCTGTTCCTTCTCAAGCTCCCCTTCCCTAGTCTTTCTCCTCTTTGCTGTCTTCCTTTTCCATCTCCTCTCTCTAGTTGGAGAAAGTTTTCTCATGTTCAGAAATTCTCTAGTTTGCTCCTCATAGTTAGCCTTACATAAATTTTTGGTAGGTATTTACAGTGTTTAATATGGTTGGTTTAGAACATTGTGTGTTTTGCATTTTGTTAGTTACCTCTAGATTATACAGAACAAACCCCAATGTGAAGATTGTTCAGGATTATAAAGTCTAGCTTTATTGTCAATATTGTGAAATGAGTTACTTCAAAGAAGTAAACTTGTATAATCAACATTTTAGACACTAGAATGACCCAACGATAAGAAAAGAAATAGATACTCAACATATCTTTTGCACTGCAGTCAGTAAAGATTTATTGGTGAATGTGAAGCCAGAGACAGAATGGGATCCAGTTAAATCCCAAGGATGAAGCTGTGAGGTTGTGGTGGCTAACTGTTTGCACTACCATAATAATCCCACTTTGATTTTTCCTTTTCCCCAAAGGAAGTCCATCAACAGAACCTGGAAAAAGCTGTGTGTCACTAAATCCTGGGAAAAATGCTAAATGGGAAAATCTGGAATGTGTTCAGAGACTAGGCTATATTTGTAAAAAGGGCAACACAAGTTTGAATTCTTTTGTGATTCCCTCTGGTAAGTGATCTGTTTGGTCTGAAGTGTCGAAGATATTATAATTGGAAGAAGAAAATTATAGACAAGCATAACTGTAGGAAATGACAGGTTTTGTTGATAATTTATGGAGTAAACTTTGTCATAGTCCTACGGAATTTCTTTTTGTTGGTTACTCGTAACGGTCACTAACATTTCCTGAGTGTGCTGTGGTGTTCAGGCATGTACAAAGCCTTTGAAAGAACATAAATAAGAATTCTAGCCTCATAGCAGCCCTACGAGCAAGGCATTATTATTCACACATTCTCGATGAGGAAGAGGATATTCAGAGGATATATAAAACTTGCACATGTGACAAAACAGGAATCCAAACTAGGAAATAAATATCTGCAAAGGATGTTTTTATTATATTCTGGCTATTTAAGGATTTATCTGGGCTCTCGTGCTGTAAGTTTAGCGTCTTCAGTGGAGGTCTTTACAGAAATGGGATAAAACATCCAAAAAATACCAACTGAATTTTATATATTGGCTAGATTCTGGGGAAAGAAGTCAATTATGCTCTCTTTTATAATTTTATAGAAGAATTAAGTTACTAATGCAAGAATGCACCCTTTTTTCAAATTGACAAAAAGCAGACAACCCACATTTTTTTCACTATCAGCTGTTTTTGGAGAGACACTTAATACTTTAGAGGGATGTATGTATGTACGTGTGTATTCTGCTTGAGAAATCTGACAGTATGGTCTTCTTGACTTCTCTCCTTGACTTCTAAAGTTAAAAAAAAGTTGACTTTAAAATATGATTGACATGGTTGGAAAATCAAAATTTACAAACTGATAGAAAATAATAGTATTTTCCTTCTACCTCTTAACCTCTAACACGTAGTTCTCGTCCCTGATAAATAACTGTTTCTGGGTGTTGATCCTTATCTGGTTAGTCTATAAATATATAAACAAATATGTTTATGATTATTTCTTTCTGCTTTATACAAATGACAGCACACAATACATATCTTATTCACCTTTTTCAGATAAAAAATGTGGACATCTTTCCATATGGTACAAAAATAGCTTTTTGGTTTATTTTTGTGACTCACAATAGACATTAGAGAGAGACCATGTATATTTTTGGCCAGTCACCTATTAATGGACCTTCAATTTTCTTCTGATTTTTTATTTTTACCAACAATCCTACAGTGAATAATTTTATACACATGTCATTTCATGTGTGTGATCATTCCCAAAAGTGGAGTTGCCAGACCAAAGAGTAGGTGTATTTGCAATTTTTAAAATATTTTTATGAACATATAATGTATTATTTGCCCCAGGGGTACAGGTCTGTATTTGCAATTTTAATAGAGACAGAAATGGTCACGATCTCCAGTGGGTACAGACAATGGTCCTGGTTCTTGGGTTTGATGATATTATGACTGTAAACATGTGTCTGGGAGACCTAAATCATTTTGTACTTCATCTTCTCTATTCCTCCCATAGGAGAAAAAGTATAATTCTTTCTCCTTAGAAAAAGTCATACAATTCTCCTTTAGAAGATTTGGAATTACCATGTAGGGGGAGATGAGAATGCTTTTTTTATAGCTTCCCTGGTACAGAAAGCAGAATTCTGGAACTTAGCCTTGTTACTTAACTCCCAGTTTTGGGTTCCTCATCTGTAACAGGAAATATTAATACCTGTTTTGCCTGTGAAAATATGTTCATACTGTCAAGCATTCCATAAATTAGCCTCATTTCTCTACTATGCCCCACCTCATTTCCCTTGCTAACCTTCACTTGACATGGGGTTTTGAATTTCTCTGTATTTCCTGGATGAATCATTCTGTCTTATCTATAAACTCAAATAAACCACAGAGGAAAATCCTGTGAGAGTTAAAATTATGCAGTACACATGACTGGTGGCTCCCTGGGGCAAGTGTTCTACCTTGTACCCTGTTGGTCCCTGCAGGGCTACCCCATTTGCCATAATTCCTGGGATCCTAGAACCACACTGTCACATGACCACACAACCACGAGTGGCCACTGAGATCACGAAGTAGGGCTAGTCTGACCTGAAATGTGCTCAAAGGGTATAAAATGCATACGGCCTTTCCAAGACTTCCCACACGAACGAGTAAAAATATCTCGTGACTTCTTTTTTATTGATTACATGTTGAAATGATAATATTTGGGGTATACTGGGTTAAATAAAGTAAATTATTAAAATTAAATGCACCTGTTTCTTTTTACTTTTATTTAACACAGCTGCCAGCAAATTTAAAACCCCGTATGTGATTCTCATTCATGACTTACATCGTATCTCTGTTAGACAGTTTTGCTCCACAGGAACGAAAGATCTTTTCTGGCTGCCCCTTTTCCTTGGCTGTCTTCATGTTTTAAGATATTTTTAAAGGTCACCGGTTCAGTTTTTGAAGGCCTCAGCACTTACTGACATTCTTTTCAGCATCCCAGGTAGCAAGATCAAAATATCCCACCAGAGGGCTCCAGAGTTAAAGTAATTTTTTTTTTTTTTTTTTTTTTTTTAACATAACGTAGCAGTGTAGACTATCTAAACTGTATTGAGGGGCTGGAATTTTTTAAGCACGTGCATGTTTTCTGTGATAATAATGCAGTGCTTGGTCATCATGGGTGACTGTTTACTTACATGACTCCGGTAAACAGAATCCGGGACTCAAACATGTGGCAGACAGTCCTGGTCTATAAGGGAAAAGGGCTTTAAAGGATTCGTTAAATGAATAACACACATTTACCATACTGAGCATTTGCTTAGGTAGCATGCTGAGAACGTTCACTACCAAACATGTATAAATTAACATTCATTTGGTTATGGAGTCCCTCTTTAAGCAAGGTGCATTGCTAACTTGCAGTTTGAAAGAATATCTATAAATGGTAATGATAAGCTGTTGCGTACCCAATATATTTTTTCAACCTACGTTCATTACACCAGCCATGTGCCAACCCCCGTGCCAGTCCTAGGGCATACAAGGGTGGAAAACCTGAGTTTCTGCCCTCAAATATCTTTCCTTTCCCTTTCACCAGCTCATTATTATTACAGTTCATTTTTGCAACGTGAAATCACAATTTGAGATTTAACGCTAACTCTTAGTAGCAATAATTAGGATGTTGGCCACTATTACTCATTGACTTAATAATAATTATTGTGGTGTTTGTAATTTATAGTAACATTATCTCAAATGGTTTCTAGTCCGGAAGAACACAGTGAGGATAAGTAACTTCCTATTAGTATTGCTATCAATATTAGTGAAACATTTTTACATATATGGATCCTTTGGGTCCTGTCATGTGACTTGCCCAAGATCACATGACCTGTGGCAAATTCAAAAGACTTCTGAATCTAAATCCCTTCGCTCACCACAGTATCATACGCTGTCTTGCAGGAGCAAGCCAGAGGCCATGCGAAGGCACAGGTGGCCAGCTCATGCTCTGGTAGTTTCTGTGGGTTTTTGGTGGCTCTTCTGCCCACACCTAGTGTATCTTTTGTGGATATGCATGCCAAAAAAGAAAAATAAATATTGCCTTTAAATGTTTACTATGAATTGTTTTGTATATCAAATGATAGAAAATTTTGTTATAATTTTTAAAACTCTTTTTTTCTCTAGAAAGCGATGTGCCCACTAACTGTCCAAGTCAGTGGTGGCCATACGCAGGTCACTGCTACAAGATTCACAGAGAGGAGAAGAAAATCCAAAGAGATGCCTTGACTGCATGCCGGAAGGAAGGTGGCGATCTAGCTAGCATCCACAGCATTGAGGAATTTGACTTTATCATCTCCCAGCTGGGATATGGTGAGAAACCTACAACAGTAATACACTTCCCTCTCCCCAACTCTCCATCCATCTCTGGAATTTGATCATTGTCCACTTAATCACAAATGTTATGATTTAATAATTTTAATTTAATAACTTAAAATTAATGAGATTATTTACTGCATACAATAAATATTAATTATGTATAAAAAGTAAAAATTGTTTAGAAATTTAAAGAATTTAAAAAATATTTTATTTATTTATTTGAGAAAGAGAGAGAGAGAGAGAGAGAGTGAGCATGAGGTGTGGCGGGGGGGGGGGGCGCAGAGGGAGAGAGAGAATCCCAAACAGATTCTTCACTAAGCATGGAGCCCAATGCGCAGCTTGATCCCAGAACTCTTGAGATGATGACCTGAGCTGAAATCATAAGTTGAACACTGAACTGACTGACCCACCCAGGCACCCCGAAATTTAAAGAATTTTTATCCGAGATGATTTGACTTATTTTTCTTTAAATATGCAATCAATTGACAGTTTTAAAAATATTATTTTTCTCTATATAATCTGCATTCAGAGCAGTCTACCTTAGATTTGTCAATAATACTCCATTTATTAGAAATATTGGTGCGTATGTATTTTCTTTCTTAATGCCATATTTTCTCTCACCAGAAACGTCTCTAAATGAACCATTTCATACTCTGGACTTTGTTTTCTTGATTAACCTAGGTACCGCTGCTACGGTGTTGAGCAGTGGAAGAAACAGGATAGTTTATTGGGGTAGTTAGGTGTTGGCCTCAAACTTTTAAAGAAATGTATGCCTCAATTTTAGGTATGTAAAGATTCTAAAGAAAATGTACTGAACAAAATTTCGTAAAGTTTTCAAAAATCAGTTCTATCAAAAACAGAACAAAGCAAAGCAAAGCAAAACAAAACAAAACAAAAAACCCCCCAAAACAAAACCAGGGAAAATGAGCTAGGAACAACTCCTGAAGAGGCAGGCGAGGAGGAACAGAACGCTAACTGGCAAGCAGGGGTACCTGCTGGTTAAATGATGATCATTTTCTGCTTCCCCCCGAGCCTGCTGACTAGCCGCAGCTGTTCATTTCCAGCCAGCAAAACAAGAGGAAATGGATGGTGGCGATGGTGGGGACGGCTTCCTGACGTTTATTGCCTGAAAATTGATAGGAGTCAGGGTTGGCGGGGGAGGGGAGAAGAAAAATACAGTTGACAAATAGACGGGAATTAGCAGCCTAGTCGCAGAGAGCAGTTGCAAAGACCCCAAAACACCAGGACATCTAACACCCGTGCCAAATGGGATTCTTTCTCCTCTGTGTACTTCCCTCGGTTTAATAGACCCTGATAATAGCCTGCGGCAGCCTGTAAACAATTTCTTGATATTCTCTGCTTACCCATTCTGGAGAATTAGACCAGACGGTAATAATGTAAGCAGGACTGATGTGTCTGAATAATATCATGGCATACAAGTCACAATGCTTACAGCAGGTAATAAAAGTTTGCAAATGAATCACTGGAGACCAGATTAGTTAAGGGGCTGTAGTGCCAAAGTGCAAAATTTTCTTTACTTTCTATAACATGATATAGTAATAGGAAAAGCTGGTATGTTTATTGCTCTGGTTATATAGGGAAGTTGGCTGACAAAGGTAGCCTTTATTTATTGAAGTATAATTGACATAGATTTTGTTAGTTTCAGGTATATAATGTAATGATTCCACAACTGCGAAATGATCACCACAATATACCTAGCTACCAATATTGACTACGGTCACCACGCTGCGCATTACATCTCCTCGACTTATTAATTTTATCACTGGAAGTTTGTACTTCATTTTTTAAAAAAGATTTTATTTATTTATTTGAGAGAGAGGGAAAAACAAAACGATTGGGGGAGGGGCAGAAGGATAAGCAGACTCCCTGCTGAGTGGGGAGCCCATCACAGGGCTTAATCCCAGGACCCTGAGATTGTGACCTAACACTTAACTGACTGAGCCACCCAGGTGCCCCTGAAGTTTCTACCTCTTGATCCCCTCACCTATCTCACCTTAACACCCCCCCTCTCCTTTAAGTCTGGCAACCACAAATCTATTCTATCTATGAGTTTTGTCTGTTTGTTTGTTTTGCTTTTTAGATTTCACATATAAGTGAGATTAAATGGTATTTGTACCTCTGTCTTAGTTCACTGAGCATCATGTCCTCAAGGTCCATCCATGTCATTGCAAATGGAAAGATTTTATCCTTTTTTATGGCTTTATACTATCCTTGTGTATGTGTGTGTGTGTGTGTGTGTGTGTGTGTACAGATTGGAATATCTATGTGAAGTATCTTCTTCATTTATTCATCCATTGATAGACACTTAGGCCGTTTCTGTATCTTGGCTATTGTAGATAATGTTGCAATGAACATTGAGGGCGCATATGGCTTTTTAGTTAGTGTTTTTTTTTCCTTTGGATAAATGCCCAGAAGTGGAATCACTGTATCATATGGTAGTTCTATTTTTAATTCATTGAGGAACCTCCATACTGTTTTCCAAGGTGGTGACACCAATTTCTGCTCCTACCAACCACACAGGAGGGTTCCCTTTTTTCCATGTTGCTGCCAACACTTGTTATTTCTTGTCCTTTTGATAATAGTCATTCTGGCAGGTGTTAAGTAATATCTCATTATGGTTTTGATTTGTATTTCCCTGATTGGTGGTTTTGAGCATCTTTTCATGTGTCTTTTAGCCATATGGATGTACTCTCTGGAAAAATGTCTATTCAGATCCTCTGCCTATTTTTAAATCAGATTTTTTTGTTATTGTTACTGAACTGTATGAATTCTTTACATAGTTTAGATATAAACCCTTAATGAATATATGATTTGCAAATATCTTCTTCCATTTAGTAGGTTGTCTTCTCATTTTGTTGATGCTTTCCTTTGCTATGCAGAAGTTTTTTAGGTTGATGTAGTCTTTTGTTTACTTTTGCTTTTGTTGCCATTGCCTTTAGAGTCATATCTCAAAACATACTGCCAAGAACAATGTCAAGGAGCTTACTGCTTATATTTCTTCTCAGAGTTTTATGGCTTCCAGACCTATATTTAAGTCTTTATTTTGAATTAATTTGTGTGTATAGTGTAAGGTAAGTGTTGTTGTTAAGTGGCTTCCAGTTTTCCTAACATCATTTCCTGAAGAGAGTGTCCTTTCCTCATTGTATGCTTACCATCTTTGTTATAAATTAATTGACTATATATGTGTGGGTTTATTTCTGGGCTGTCTATTCTGTTCAATTGTTCTGTGTCTGCTTTTATGCAGATACCATGCTATTTTGATTATTTTGGCTTTGTGATATAGTTTGAAATCTGGGAGTGTGATACCTTCAGCTTTGTTATTTCTCAAGATTACTTTGGCTATTTGGGATCTTTAGTGGTTCCATACAAATTTTAAATTTGTTCTATTTCTGTGAAAAATGCCATTGATATTTTGATAGGGATTACATTGAATCTGTATATTGCTTTGGGTAACAGGGACACTTTTATGACATTAATTCTCCAATCCATGAGCATGGACTATCTATCTCTTTTTTTGTGTCTTCTTCAATTTCTTTCATCAAGTCTTATAATTTTCAGTATAGAGGTCTTTTACCTTCTTGGTTAAATTATTCCTAGGTATTTTATTCTTTTTGATGCAGTTGAAAATGGGATTGTTTTCTTAATTTCTCTTTCTTATAGTCATTGTAGTATATAAAAAGAAAGCAGTTTTATATATTGATTTTGTATCATGTGACTTTATTGAATTTGTTTATTAATTTTAACATTTTTTTTGGTGGATTCTTTAGGGTTGTCTATAAAATCATGTTATTGCAAATAGTGATAATTTTATTTCTTCCTTTCTAACTTAAGTTCCTTTTATTTCTTATTCCTTCCTAAGTTCTGGCTAGGACTTGCAATATTATGTTGAGTAAAAATGGCAAATGTGGTCACCTTTGCCTTTTTCCTATTCTTAAGGGAAAAGCTTCCAGCTTTTCAGCATTGAGTATGTTAGTTGTGGACTCACTGTATATGGCCTTTATTATGTTAAGGTACATAAGGTATCTATAAGGTACATAAGGTACATAAGGTATCTATTCCCAATTGACTGATTTTATCATAAATAGATACTGATTTTGTCAATTGTTTTTTCTGTATTGAGATGATAATATGATTTATTTTATTTTTATTTTAGAGAGAGAGAGAGCAAGTGTGAATGGAGGAGGGGCAGAGGGAGAGAGAGAGTGTCTTTTTTTTTTAAGTTTTTATTTATTTATTTGTCAGAGAGAGAGAGGGAGAGGGAGAGAGCACAAGCAACGGGAACAGCAAAGGGAGAGGGAGAAGCAGGCTCCCCTCTGAGCAGGGAGCCCGATGTGGGACTCAATCCCAGGATCCTGGGATCATGAACCAAGATGAAGGCAGATGCTTAACCGACTGAGTCACCCAGGCATCCTGAGAGAGAGAATCTTAAGCCTATATTGCTATGAACTTCCCTCTTGAATGTTTTTGCTGAATCAGATGGATTTTGATATGTTTTTTTATATTTCATTTTTCTAAAGGTATTTTTTGATTTCTTCGATTTCTTCAGTGACTTATTGGTTGTACAGTAGCATACTTTATTTATTTATTTATTTTTTTAGTAACATACTTTAAAATCTCGACTTATTTGTTATTTTTCCAGTTTTCTTTTTGTAGTTGATTTCTGGTTTCATACCACTGTGTTTGAAAAAGAAGCTTGATACGATTTCAGCCTTCTTAGATTTATTGAGACTTATTTTGTGGCCTAGCATATGACCTATCTTGGGGAATATTCCTTGTGTACTTCAGAAGAATGTATATTCAGCTGTTTGGGGGTGGAATGTTCTCTACATGTAAATTACTTATCTCCATTTCCTTAAGTTTTTTTTTCTGGGATTTTTATCTTGGATTTTTTTGTTTGTTTGTTTGGAACATATTCCTCTTTTTCCTCATTTTATCTAACTCTATGTGTTTGATTCCATGTGTCGGGTGAAACAGCTGTCTGTCTCAGTCTTATAATGGAGTCCCTTTGTGAGAAATGATCTTTACCATTTAACTTTGCAGTAGTCATTAGCTGTTTCTTAAATTGTTTCTCCAATTGTTTCAAACCTAATGGGGCCCGGAACATAGTCCCCCCTTACCGAAGCCCAGGACTCAAGGGGCATCCCTTGTGTAGGCTGTGCTTGGAAGAGCTGTGGAGAGGTGAAGTGCTGCCTGCTGTTTATGGAGGCTGCAGTAGTGGCATGGGGGGTGGGGCCCTCACCTGCCTCAGGCAGGGCTTCAGCATCAGTGTAGTGGGGTAGGCACTAGCTGGTTAGATTGATAGTGCAAAAATAGTGCCCACTAGTGCTGCCACTAGCAAACTAGAGCAAGAATGCAAAAATGGTGCCTTTTTTCAGTTTTCTCTGGAGATAGTTCCAGTAGACTTTTGCCCCTCTGACAGATTTTTTTTTTTTTTTTAACAGAGAGAGAGATCACAAGTAGGCAGAGAGGCAGGCAGAGAGAGAGGGGGAAGCAGGATCTCTGCTGAGCAGAGAGTCCGATGTGGGGCTCGATCCCAGGACCCTGAGACCATGACCTGAGCCAAAGGCAGATGCTTAACCCACTGAGCCACCCAGGCACCCCTGGCAGAATTTTTAAGATTAGCAAATGATTCTCAATTGCATATGGTCTAGGGTCTTTCCAAACTGCTGCTTTTGCCCTGGGTCTTGGGGTGAGTGAGTTTGTATATCAGATCTTTAAGAGTAGAATCTCTATTCCCTAAGCCCTTTGGTTCTCTTGGATTTAAGCCCCATTGGTTTTCAAAACTAGATATTTTGGGGACTCATCTATAATTCACATCCCAATAGTTGGGGTGCCTGAAGTGAGAAACAAACCCCTCACTTTCTGGGAAGGAGGTCCACGTTTATAAGACCCCTCCTGATGCTGGGTCACTACACCCTGGTAGGGTTTTTAGCCATACTAGGTCTCTGCTTCTGCTACCCATCTCAGCATGGCCTTTTTATCCTTTGTTGAAGAGCAGTTGTTCAGCTCAGTCTCAGGTTCCTTTCAGAGGGAATTGTTCCATATGTAGCTACAGATTTGTTGTAGGGTTAGTTCAGGGTCTTCTTATGCAGCCATCTTGAACCACCTCTGGCAAAGATTGCTTTAAAGTTCAACTTAAGAATTAATAAATTTTCACTAGGGAAATATTCCCTTTTTTGATTATTGATAAAGCTTATTTATTTAAAACAATGAAAATAATGTTGCTAAAGTTAAAAAAAATTATAAAATTATTGTTTCTAAATCAAAAGCCTAGAAAAACTTTTTAGGTAGTTGAGATAGTATCTTTTAAAAATATTTTTATATTAATTGTGGAAATACAGTGGAGAAATTTGGACTTACACATGTAAGTTATTACTACTTCAAGTAAGACAGCTTCCCTAACCGACTCATAACAATTGAGCTAACAACTTTTTATACTCGTGTATTATATATTTTTATAGAGTCTAGCTTGTGCTTAGGAATTACAAAACTAGATGGAGGTGCACAATTTAGTGAAAAACATATTTATAGGGAACTTTTTTTTTCCAGATTTTATTTATTTATTTGACAGACAGAGATCACAAGTAGGCAGAGAGGCAGGCCAGAGACAGAGAGAGGGGGACGTAGGCTGCCCACTGAGCAGAGAGCCTGATGCGGGGCTTGATCCCAGGACCCTGGGATCATGACCTGAGCCGAAGGCAGAGGCTTAACAACTGAGCCACCCAGGCACCCCATGGAACTCTTAATACTTTATTTTAATTGTGGGACCTGAGGGTTTAGGTTTTTATTAGTCTAGAACCTAAATCCTGGAAGGACACGTGAGGTCATTTTGAAGCCTGTATTTGCTGCCCAAAAGATCATAATCTGCCATATTAAGTGAAAGGAAAAGGGGATCATCCTGGCAATGTCATTCATGCCTCATGGCACTGGAAACATCTGTTGGGGCTGGCAATGAGCCAATCAGGGACTTCTCCAAAAGCAAAGTTAAGTGACAACTTTTAGGAGGAAGAGATGAAACCATTTAGGGAAATTCCTATATAGTGTGGCATTTTTCTCATTTTCTACTACAACATCATCTTTAGAATCCTTTGACAAGTAGTTTTATTTTTACATTTAAAGAACATAAATCAGTCATTCATGATGAAATTTCCAATAGTACAAATTAAATAGATATTGAATTGTGTATTCTTTCATTTTTTGAATTTGCAAATATATATGTTCCTAGCCATGAAAACTTAGGCCTTAAATTTTGTCCTATTAGTTAAAATACTTAGAATTTTTAGAATTCTAACTTCAGGTAAGGTCAGTAATCTTCATAGAATAAGACAAAAAATGATTACATTTTATATCTGTACCTGGTTGTTTTTGTTTTAACTTTTATTTGTTATTTGAGTTTTTCTGGTATTTTCTGGTGAAAATGGTTACAGATTCATTTATATTTTTGTACTTGTAAATAAGTCCCAAATGTCAGGAGAGACAGTTCAAACCCTCAGTTTATGTATGTTCTCACTCCTATTACAGATATTGAGTTTTTTTGTGTGAGTTTTTTAAAATTTTATTTTATTTTTTCAGTTGTCCAAGCAGATATTGAGTTTTAACAGAAACGACTAGAATGTTGTTAATCACAACACAGTAATAAAATAGAAGTGGTTTTTAATAATACTTTAAAACATTCATGAGATTTAATAATCGTCAAATAGAGTAATAGATAAGTTAGCTATCATATTTCTAACACTGTGAGTGCAGTTGTTACGGAAAGTTATTTATAACAAAAAAGGAGCTTCACAAGATAGGGGATAATGAAGAACCAACTTCAGACTCCTTTTACCAACTGCCAGGAGGTATATTATACACCCACAATAAAAGAATAAAGTTGTGGGGCACCTGGGTGGCTCAGTGGGTTAAAGCCTCTGCCTTCGGCTCAGGTCATGATCTCAAAGTCCTGGGATCGAGCCCCGAATTGGGCTCTCTGCTCGGCGGGGAGCCTGCTTCCTCCTCTCTCTCTCTGCCTGCCTCTCTGCCTGCTTGTGATCTCTGTCTGTCAAATAAATAAATAAAATCTTAAAAAAAAAAAAAGAATAAAGTTGCATTCACAATGTAAATAATACGTTGTGCAATTAAACTAATATTGACAATGTAAAATGTAGCTGACATTTCAGATTAACACTCAAGAGGATGGTCTTTTATCCGTTATAATATTAAGGGAGTAGAACTTTTGTTAATAAAGCAGGGGGCCTTCTCTTCCTGATAACCTCCCGATTTTTGGAAAGAAAACATATGTACATTACTTTTGTGTCTTTCTTCCTGTTTAGAGCCAAATGATGAGTTATGGATTGGCTTAAATGACATCAAGATTCAAATGTATTTTGAGTGGAGTGATGGGACCCCTGTCACATTTACTAAATGGCTCCGTGGGGAACCAAGCCATGAAAACAATAGGCAGGAAGACTGCGTTGTAATGAAAGGCAAGGTAAGGCAACTTTATTTGCTGATGTCTAGCAAAAGCCAGAGAGCATTTTTCTTCCTGCCTCACTCACTACACATCATCATTTAAACTGGTATTAGTCTAGGTGATCTATCTATATTTCAATTGTTTAGCAAAGTCAAATTTTCAAGAGGACTAGAAAATCAACAGAGAGAAACTTCCAGTTCAAGGACAAAATTAACCATTTTCATGGTTATTCATACTGTTCTTGTGCTGAGTTCTAAAGGGCAATACATAGAGCTTGACTGAGCAAATGAGAGCTTTGGTTCCATTTTGACTGGTTGCTCTGAGTTGATGTACTTAGGTCTATTCTGGGTTCCACAATCCGCAGTCTGTATTTGGAGGGTTACATATGTTCTTTTAGGTTACATGGAGATGTCACATATGAAAAAATTGTGTCTATATCCTATATATGACTTGAGTGACTGAAGAATATCATCAAATTATCTTTTGCTAATGGGTAATGAACATGGTAGTTGAGAGTCTGGGTTTTGATGCATGGCTTATTTTCACATTTATAAGATGGGCATAATAACTATACCCAGCTTAATGGTGGGTGTAAGGATTGAATGGGTTAATGCATATAACAAGTACAATGACTGACCCAAACCTAATGTTCAGTAGTTATTAGCTTCTGTTTCGTCATAGGGTTGTTTTCATTGTGATTAATTGAAAGCTTAAGAAAAAAGTAAGTGTTAACTATTGAAAGGGTAGGCCGACGTGTGGAGGAAACCAGAAAGCATCATTCTGGTAAAGAACTGAAGGACAATATGGCCGAAAGCCCAGAGTTAGAGGTGGAAGGGTAGGTAAGAACGCTAGCAACTGCTGAGGTGGAGAAAATATGCCTTTGTCCAGGAGTGGCAAGACCAATTTTTCAATTTAGAAATATTACTCTGGCTGAAGGTTGAGTACCAGATAGCAGTGGGTTGTAACTGAGTGAGAAATGAGGAATCAGAGGCAGACGATATAGAAACCATTTTTCAAGGTGGTTAGGAGTTTTGTGAAGGACAAGAGAGGCCGTTTTGACATGAGGTCTCTAAGGAAGGCAGAGTAGGTGCCGTCTGAAGCAGAGTGGGGGGTAGAGCCTTAGACCCAAGAGGATACTCATTGATATGAATTGGAAAAGGGAGGAGAGATGACTGGTTTCAGGTGTGTTTTCAAGTTTGGTGTGTTGGGTGAGGGAATTTTCTGGATGGCTTTCTATGTACTTGGTTAACTTGAAAAGTCAACAGAAGAGGCTGCATGTAGACCTTTTGACACCACCACTTAAAGGCTTACAAGCTTTTTTAGTTTCTCTCTAGATCCCTCTACACAGTGGCAGGGATAGTTAAAATATAAAAACGTATTGGGGAGCTTCAATCTCTTTCACATCTTTGTAGCCAGAACCAAATTTGCTGTTGGCTTATAAAATGTCAATTTACCTTTCGTTTCAGAGATGCCATTTTTCTCTTAACAACCTTTGTTTTTCTTTCCTGAGGCTCAATTACAAGAAAACCGCCTCAGAGTCAAACATCTGATAATCACTATTTTTTTTCTCTTTGGTTTCCACAGGATGGTTACTGGGCAGATCGGGCCTGTGAGCGGCCTCTTGACTACATCTGTAAGATGAAATCTCAGACCCAACCCTCGGGAACAGTGGAAGTAGAACAAGGCTGCCAGAAAGTGAGTATAGAGCATGGATGATAATTTCAGACCCAGAAATATTATGTGATCTCTTGGCTTTATTTTTTTGGTGGTGAAAGTGCTTTATTATTGTCATAGGTAGCCAAGTGTTCCAGCTGTTTAGACGTTCAATAGGTTCTTGTTAGGGTTTGGTATCATTGTTCTTCCTGAAAGCCTCTTCCGGTGTTCTCTACAGTTACCGTGGGTGCATGTGGTCTGCAGCAACTTTCAGAATGCTGTGGGAATTCTCCTACCCCAATGGGGGAATGAGAACAGAGAATAAAATCACATGCCCGTGGAGGCTGGTGAGGGTAACAAGATTCAGGTGGGTTATGGTCATGGAAAAGGGTCATTGAGGCCTTGGTAGCCGATGATCCTATGGGTGGTGGAAACATATCCAGTAGATAACTGTTAAGTTTCAGGTAGCAAACTATCCTGTCATTTTCTCCATTTACAAGGATGGCCTCCATTGAGGACATTGCTTCTGGTGGGAATTCCTCCTAGGAGATCCCTTCAGTAGGAGGCAGATGAGACTAGCTGGTGGTAGCTGGTGGTAACCATGGAGTAAAGCCACGCCATCTTAGCGTGTGTCATCCTTGCCTGTACCTCAGTTCGTCGCCGCTCCCTGCATCTCTTTTAATTCTTTGAGATTGAAGGAAAGGGTCTCTGTGAAACAATTTCTAACAGCAGAAAGAAACTCCAAAATACAGGGTGTATGGTTATCATTTTCCTGTTTAACTGCTGAGTTGCTTGTCTTCCTCTTTTTTCCTTTCTCACTTCTCTTGGATAAAAATAAAATAGAAACTAAATCTCTTTCCAAGCTCGTCATGTTGTGATCAGATCATCTTGTCACAAACACCAGAAGGCTGAGAGTTCATGAAACATAATTTAGGACTGTCCGAATAAATCATCAAGAAACATGGAGCAGACACAAAATCAGAGATCGTTAACAATACAGAGGATCTTTGTGATAATTGAAATCCTCCCTTTAATTTTTATGTTCTGGAAATTCAGCCCAGAGAAGCTATGACTTTCTTGGAATGACAGAAACAAGACTAGAACCCTGGCCTCCTGACCCCACGTCTCACACTGAGACTACTGGGTTCACTACCAGTGTGTTTACTTTTCCTTTGTCTAATCATATGGATATATGGGAGAGTGTATATTATTGTAATTTTCTATAAATAAGAAATAATCTTTAAATGTGATTACTTCTATACAACGGATCAAAGTTTGTAAACGTATAACAGTTATATAGATAATAAAAGTTATATATATATGGTCTAGTAATTGTCATATCTATAATGTCTGATAAAATCCACTTTAATCATAGGGTGATAGTAAGATAAATAAGATAATATCCATAACTGTTGGTTGAGTGTATTTATTATGCTGCCAATGATCTTAAAGGATAAACATTATGTTCTTAAGTAGACAGGAGGGGAAACTGACGCTCAGAGACATTAAATAATTTGGTCAGTTTAAAAATACCTCCTGTGGCTCAGAGGGCTGGGAAGATTCGAACATCAAACAACAACAAAAAAATCCATTCACTAGCAAAGAAATATAACAAGACTGTTTCTTTTGTGGTTTTTTTTTGTGGGTTTTGTTTGTTTGTTTTTGTTTTTTGTTTTTTTCCTGTCTGGGTCTAGGCACTTGGTGGTGTGGGGACCTTTTTGAGAATTCAAAACCACAGGTATATTATACAGATCTGGGATTCAGTTTTCAATTCATTGTTACCTTTGTGGTCAATCTGGGGCAAAGTGGTCCTGAGTCTCTGAGATTCCAGGATGTCTGACAGATACAAATGTTAAGCTGTTTTACATAGAAGTTCCCTTTACCCAGCTGACGAGGAATCCCCTGGATGAGTTTGAAATCTTGAAGTTATAGAATCTACTACCAGGAGCTTTAGATGGTGAGATTAATGGATGTGACATTCAAATGAATGTGTTTTTAAATACTTACAGAAATGAAAGGTGAGCGTAGAACCCTGGACCAACCAAGTTTTCTTATCAAGTACTTCATTATGATTCACTTCCAAATATTTTTGATTTCCATTAAGATTTCTTTGATCCTTGAATTATTTAGAAGTGTGTGTGTGTGTGTTGATACTGGGTGGGGGTTTTGGTGGTAGTGATGGGAATTTTGTTTCTTAGTTTTTAAATAATTAGAAACTATTGATTTTAATTTCACTGCATTGTGATCATTAGTTGTGGTTATTGTTACTTATTGAGCTTTCTTCATGATCTAATTCATAGTTTTGGTAAATTTTCAGTGGGGTTGAGCAGAATGACTTTTTTTGGTAATTTTATTTTTTATAAACATATAATGTATTATTAGCCCCAGGGGTACAGCTCTGTGAATTGCCAGGTTTACACACTTCATAGCACTCACCATAGCACACACCCTCCCCAATGTCCATAACCCCATCACCCTCTCCTGATCCCCCTCCCCCCAGCAACCCTCAGTTTGTTTTGTGAGATTAAGAGTCTCTTATGGTTTGTCTCACTCCCAATCCCATCTTGTTTCATTTATTCTTTTCCTACCCTCCAAACCCCCCACGTTGCATCTCCACTTCCTCATATTGGGGAGATCATATGATAATTATCTTTCTTCGATTGACTTATTTCGCTAAGCATAATACCCTCTGGTTCCATCCACGTCGTCACAAATGGCAAGATTTCATTTCTTTAGATGGCTGCATAGTAATCCATTGTACATATATACCACATCTTCTTTATCCACTCGTCTGTTGATGGACATCTAGGTTCTTTCCATAGTTTGGCTATTGTGGACATTGCTGCTATAAACATTTGGGTGCACATGCCCCTTTGGATCACTGCGTTTGTATCTTTAGGGTAAATACCCAGTAGTGCGATTGCTGGGTCGTAGGGTAGCTCTATTTTCAACTTTTTGAGGAAGCTCCATGCTGTTTTCCAGAGTGGTTGCACCAGCTTGCATTCCCACCAACAGTGTAGGAGGGTTCCCCTTTCTCCGCATCCTCACCAGCATCTGTCATTTCCTGACTTCTTAATTTTAGCCATTCTGACTGGTGTGAGGTGGTATCTCATTGTGGTTTTGATTGGTAAAACAGAATGACCTTTGATTGTTCAGTTCGGGGTCTATATATGTTAACTAGGAAAAAACTTAACAATTTATATTATTCAAATGTTCTATATTCCTAATATTTTGTCTGCTCGACAAAATATTCTCCTTGCAATTCTGTCAGCTTTTGTTTTATATACTTTGATCTGCATTATATATACTTTGTATATATACTGTGTTATATATACTTCAGTCTTTGTTTTATATACTTTGATCTGATGTATCTTATTGACACATTGGTCCTTTAATTATGTAATTACTTTCCTTATTCATAATGTTTTTTTTTAACCATAAGGTCAACTTTAAATAATATCAGCATTGTTACAGAAACTATCTTTTGCTTGGTAGTTCCCTAGAATCTCTTTTTCCAACTAATTGTTTTTAATCATTCTATATCATGGAATGGTTCTTGTAAATATGTATCTTCATTTTTACTTTTTATCTAATTTGAAGAACTCTGGCTTTTTATTGGCAAACACGAGTTTAGTTTTTGTTTTATTTTGGTTTATTTTTTTGCATACTGATATATTTGCCTTTGTTTCTACCATCTTATTCTGAGCTCTATTTTATTTACTGTTCTGATTTCTTTTCTCTCTTGTTTGTCCTTTTCTTCATTCCACTGGTCCTATTGAATGTTTTTTTGTTTGCTTTTTTTTTTTTTTTTAAGGATTTTATTTATTTATTTGAGAGAGAATGAGTGATAGAGAGCACGAGAGAGCAGAAGGTCAGAGGGAGAAGCAGACTCCCCAAGGAGCTGGGAGCCTGATGTGGGGCTCGATCCTGGAAGTCCGGGATCATGACCTGAGCCGCTCAACCAACTGAGCCACCCAGGTGCCCCTATTGAATGTTTTGATCCCATTTTCCTCCTCTACAGGTTTGGGAATAATACATTTCACTTTTTTAAATGCTTAAACTTAGATTTGTTTGTTTGTTTTTTAAGATTTTATTTATTTATTTGAGAGGAGAGAGAGCTTGAGAGAGAAAGAGTACGAGCAGTGGGGAGAGGGAGAGAGAGAAGCAGACTCCCCGCCGAGCAGAGAGCCTGATATGGGACTTGATCCCCGGGACTCTGGGATCATGACCTGAGCCAAAGGCAGACGGTTCACCAACTTGAGCCACCCAGGTGCCCTAACCTTAGGTATTTAACATACATTTCTGACTTGAAGTTAAGCAGTATCTCTTCTGCTTCCTAAACAAAATGAAGTTCATTATTCCACTTAAACATGAAATTTTTTTAAAATTTAGAAATGTTAGACTCACAAGGAACTGAAAAAGAAAATACAGAGAATTCCCCCATGCCATCTACTTTCTTCCTTCCAGTGAGAGCTTCTTATGTAGCAAGAGTGCAAACAGCTAGGTAACTGACATGGATACAGAATATTAACTAAACTATACATCTTGTTAATTTCCCATTCCTTAACTTCCCACCTGTAATTAGTTATCTTTGCTATTTGTACATTTAGACCTGTTCTCTAAGGCATTTATTGGTTTCTTTGTTCAGTGTGACTTTCAGCCCATTTATTCCTCCTGACTTAAAATTCCTTCTTGCCAAAGTAAATCTTTTCGTGATTTTTTCCACTGGTGATATGGGAGTGGAAAACTCCCATCTTTATCTGAAAATGTCTTGTTTCATCATCACCTTGTGTAATAATTTTAGCCTGCTTCAAAATGCTCAGTTGACAGCCATTTTCAGACCGTGCTGTGTATATAACGTTTCATTTTCTCCTAGCCTTTATTTTGTCATTGGAATTCCTGTTATTAGGATAATTCTTCTTTTTTAAAAAGTGGGTCCTCTGTATTTTCTCTCTGATTGATTTTAAGATCTACTCATTAGCTTTGTCATTCTGCTAGCTTTTAGCACAGTATGTTGATTTTGGATTAATTTTCTTTTGTTTGATACTCAATGTTCTTCAGTTGTAGAATTTGTCTCTTTTGATTCTTGAAAATTATCAGTCAGTAATTTTATTTGGTGATTCTGAAACTTTTCTTAGGTTGATTTTCAAACTTTTCATTCTATTTTTTGTGTTCTCTCCATGTTTTTAAAAATCTCTTTCATGGGCGCCTGGGTGGCTCAGTGGGTTAAGCCGCTGCCTTCGGCTCAGGTCATGATCTCAGGGTCCTGGGATCGAGTCCCGCATCAGGCTCTCTGCTCGGCAGGGAGCCTGCTTCCCTCTCTCTCTCTCTGCCTGCCTCTCTGTCTACTTGTGATCTCTCTCTGTCAAATAAATAAATAAAATCTTTAAAAAAAAAAAAAAAAAAAAAAAAAAAATCTCTTTCATATGTTCATCTCTCTGCTACATTCATTCATATGAATGAATCTTTCTGAAACCATATTTTCTATATTTAATAAGGCCATTGAGTTTTTAACTTTATAGATTTCTTTTCTGGAAATTCTATTTTTTGTGTGTTCAGGTCCTCTTGTCCTTTGTTTATAGCATTTTGATCTTTAGTTATTGATTCTCCTTTTGTTAAATCATCTGAGACATGTTTTTTTTTAAGATTTTATTCATTTACTTGAGAGAGCGAGAGAGAGCACAAGTGGGGTGGAGGGGCAGAGGGAGAGGAAGAAGCCAACTCCCCACCCCACAGAGAGCCCAACATGGGGCTCAATTCCCAGGACCCTAAGATCACAATCCAGAAGGCAGAAGCTTAACTGACTGAGCCACCCAGGCACCCCTGAAACATGCTTATTTTTGTATTTTTTTCCAGATTGTTTTATTACGTTACATTGCTGACTTTCCCTTAAAATGAACCTCAGGTGGTTTATAAATTTTGACTGTGATTAGTCCCAATCCCATACCCACCCTAAGCCTCAAAAGTCATAGCTTTTTTTTTTTTTAAGGTTTTATTTATTTATTTGACAGAGAGAGAGAGATCACAAGTAGGCAGACCAGCAGGTGGGGGTGGGGTACGGGGTCGGGGGAAGCAGGCTCCCTGCTGAGCAGAGAGCCCGACATGGGGCTTGATCCCAGGACCCTGAGATCATGACCCAAGCCAAAGGCAGAAGCTTAACCCATTGAGCCACCCAGGCACCCCTCAAAAGTCGTAGTCTTACATGACCTGTGTTGTGGAAATATTTCCATTGTGTGGTTCTGCATTTTACTTCTCTGAGTGCCTAGGAATTTCTCCTTTTGTAGACCAAGATTTACTTTATGTTTTTGGCTGTGGAGTCTAATACAACGTGAATAGTGTCAAGTTGGGACCAGCACCCATCTTTGGCACAGAATCAGTATTTATTTTTAACAGAATGATTTCTTATTTCCCTGCACCTAGAACCCCAAGCAGATGACAAGAATCTGCTATTGCCTGGTTTTGTGAATAGAGTTTTCTCACTTTCCTTTCCCAGAGGGATTTTCCTTAGTGGGTATCCTCTTTTTTTTTTTTTTTTTTAAGATTGATTTATTTATTTGAGAGAGAGAGAGACAGAGAAAGGGCATGAGTAGGGGGAGGAGCAGAGAAAGAGAGAGAGAACCCTGAAGCAGGCTCCTCAGTGAGCCTGGAGCCTGATGTGGGGCTCGATCCCAGGACCCTGAGATCGTGAATCATAAAATCAGGGGTCAGCCAATAATCTGACTGAACCACTCAGGTGCCCCAGTGGGGATCATCTTTATGTAAGGACTTCAGCCCCACTTCCCTGCCTCAGGTAGACTGATGGCCAAATACCCTCATTTGTATGGACATTAGTACTCTTGCCTCTAAAGCCTCGTACCCTAGTCTTGGTCTGTTACATGACAGGACAATGACAGTCTTGGCTTGAGCATTTCCCATTCTAGTGTTTTAGTTTTCTATATGTTTTCAGTACCTGAAGATTCCCTCAAGTATGGATTTTTTGTTTAATGTTATGTTTTTATTTAGCATTTCTGTATATTTGAAGTATGGGAGAGGAACCATGCCGCATCATGTTACCAGAAGTTTGCTTAGTATTCTCCCTGGACCAGATGACCCAGCTTTATGGTCGCTATCTACTTTTGGCTTCAGTAGACCACTAGGTTAGCTACTCAGCAAACGATTTCCTTTGGCTCCCTATTCTAATACAGAAATCTTAGCCATTCTGTTCAGGTTCCTCAGTATGCATATCACAAGTCACTTTTGTTGGAAGATGTATCAGGAGGGGAGAGAATGAATATCCTGACCCCAGTTTTGTGTCATAAGAGGAACAATGTACTACTGTTTTCTTTATTCATATAAATACTTTTCATTGCATTTCAAACTTTCTATATTTGTGTTCTCTACATACTTCTGTCATTTATCAATTTATGTTTCATGATAGAGCAATTATTAAAATAATATTATTTAATTAATACCCCTGGTTATCTGCTTGATAACATTAACAGGGCTGGAAAAGACATGGCTTCTACTGCTATATGATTGGACACACACTTTCAACATTTATGGAAGCAAACCAAACCTGTATAAATGAGAAGGCTTATTTAACAACTGTTGAAGACAGGTATGCAACCATTTTAATTTCATTTGAATGTAGGTCAAGTAATGAAATGTTTTCAGAGAAGCCTAAATATCAACATGCTCTAAATTTCTGTAAATTTCTCTAAATTCTAGAAATTGACACATTGTAAATTTCTGTTCATCTTGAAGTATGGCTTGCAAAAGTAGGAGCATTAAAAATCATATCCTTATTTGGATTCTTCATTGCAAGCACTATAAAATATTTTGCTACTTTTAGAACTATAAAGCAATATTCAAAACAGTTTATTAGTACTCTAGCAAATATAGTTTGTGGATCTTTTTTCTGACCTAATATGTATCAATTTTTTTCAAGCAGGGAAACTAAGTAAAATTTATTAGTTAAAAAATGCCACTTTCTATCTTTACCATTATCTCCACCTAAAAAGCTAGTAGAGAGATTTACTGAATATTTTATTATTTCTTTACATTCTTCTGGGTTTTTATTTTTGTTGTTTTTTTGTTTGTTTGTTTGCTTTTGTGTGTGTGTGTGTGCATTGCTAGGTTTACTAGATTGATGAGTCAGAAAAATCAAAATCACATAGACGTAGAACGTTTTATATAATTTTTACTTCTAGAGTCCCAGCCATCTTTAAGGTTTTAGTTTTCATTTATTTTTCCCTTAATCTTTTCAAAGCACTGGATTAGGCACCGAAGATACTTAAATTCTAAAATGTGCATTTGACTTGTAATAAAAAGGGAAAAATGTATCTAGTTTAAATACAAAAAATTATGTCCATTGGTCTTTCAAGACACACCCAATAAAATATAGAGAATACTATTGATATGAAAAAAATCCTTTGATAAAACCAAAAAAAGAAAGATATCATGGAATTTGTATAGTCTCAGTAAAAGTGCTTATAGTTCAACCATATCCTTTTTCACATACGATTAAATGTCTAATATTTGTAGCACACTCATATAATGCTAATGCCTGAAAATCTGAATGTAGATACTTTTTATCTTATGACAAGGTGAACTTTACCTCTTTAAGTACTATGGGAACATATTCTGAGCTTCCCTGTAGTGGATCTTTTGGTTTATTGGAGCAGAGATTTCCCTATATTTTATATTTTAGGTTTGTTTTCCTTTGTGTTTTCTATGATATTTATATTCAGGAGCTCACAAACTGTGGTCAAATTTGGTTTCTAGACATTTGAGAAATATTGAGTTTAGGACTTTTAAATTTTTTTGTTTGTTCAATTTAGGGAATGAAATTACTCAGATTAAGGTCATACAAATGTTCTGTTACGGTAACCTCTCCATTTCCCTCTCTACTCTCTCTGGAGTCATCCACCTCTCTTTGTTCCTGGAAACTTTGACTCTCACTTTTCTTTTGCTCCAAAGAAAGATTTTTGCCTACATTGCTGCCTTATTGTGTAATGTTTGTCTGTGAAGACAAACTTTGGTCGCTTTACTAACCAAATTGTGTTATTACCAGATTTTGCCAATACGTGGATGAGATCCAAAAGGAGAGAAAATGTGAGAATTTGTGACTCTGCTCCCAGTTCTTTCTAGAAATTGAATCTCTGCTTCTCTATTTTTCTCAATTTTCTCTTCTGTTTCAGACCTGAGATGAGAATAAAATTGTGGGGGACACCCAACAGATTTTTCCATCTGTATCCTCCTTGATAATGTTATGACCTCACAGTTTTCTTAACCAAGCAATTGTGTAGAACATTTAAATATTTGGAAATTGGACTAAGTTTTTAAACAATGTATTTTGAAATGCTGTAGTTTTCTCCTTTGCTTTTTCAGAATTCTCTTACATGTTGAGGAGGGGCAGAGGGGCTGATGAGGAATAGAGAGAAATTGTTTGAATATATTTGAATGATTTTATTTACTCAGCTCTCTTGTATTTCCCCCTCATTTCCTTAGTAGAAATTTGCATAATTTAAATGACCTATCCCTAGGACACAAGATGTTTGGATTACCAACTAAATCATAACTTAAACATAAAACTGAGATACATTTCATGTGGCTAATTGGAAAAATTCACATTTCTAAAATTTAGTTAATTTTTTTTTCTTAAGATATGAACAAGCCTTTCTAACCAGTTTTGTTGGATTGAGGCCTGAAAGGTATTTTTGGACAGGACTTTCAGATGTGCAAAACAAAGGGACCTTTCAATGGACCATTGAGGAAAAGGTTCAGTTCACCCACTGGAATTCAGATATGCCAGGTATGTGAATTGCTTGGGGCTGAGGTTTTCGTTCACCCTACCAGTCCATTATCTTTCCATGTACATTTCCAGACAGACTGTATATATTAATTATGTTCTCAGCATTTTGTATTTCACTTTCTTTTTTTTTTATTTTATAATTAGTTCACATTGGTCTAAGAAAATAAGGAAGATAAAACTACTCATTGTCTGCTACTACTCTGTTTGAAAAATATTTAGGAAATCCTAAATGGCCACAGATGTTCTAAATGGCTAATTTATTCCTGTACCCTTGAAACTATATGAAAGGGATTTTAAACTTTTGAGTGCAATGATGAATAGAACCATCAGTGGTCTTTGGTGGCGGGGCAAGGAACCATGTTTGCGTGGAACGTATTATTTCACGGTCTTGTGTGCACTGCCTTGCTTAGCCTTTTATATGTCCGGATCTTATTTTATCTTTTTAAAGAAATCTGCCAGGTAAGTTGAAGGATTTTCATTTTAAAGATGTGGAGGGGCGCCTGGGTGGCTCAGTGGGTTAAAGCCTCTGCCTTCGGCTTGGGTCATGATCCCAGGGTCCTGGGATCGAGCCCCGCATCGGGCTCTCTGCTCAGCAGGGAGCCTGCTTCCTCTTCTCTCTCTCTCTGCCTGCCTCTCTGCCGACTTGTAATCTCTCTCTGTCAAATAAGTAAATTTTTAAAAAATCTTAAAAAAAATAAAGATGTGGAAACTAGAACTCAGAAAACATATGTGAGTAGAAATATTCTAGGCGTGGGCTTAGACTAGCCTGTGTGATTCCCAAATCTGTGTCGCTTGGCGTGAACACCGCCATGCCTCTCGATCAGTTTGGATTTACCTTCCCTAGTAAGTAGTTCTAGAAATAGTCTCCGAACGATTGTTTGCCTTCTTTATTCACTGGTATCACAGCATGTGACATTATTCACTGTGACACCTTCCAACAATTCCACATCTTTAATAGCAAATGTTTCGTTGTGTCTGGGCGAAAAGCTAAAGGAGGACCGTTAGTTCAAGTGCATGAACTTACTACTTGGCCTAACAAGTCCTAATCTTCAGAAGTTCTTTTAATTTGTATTCTCAAATTATTGGCAAAGAAAATAGATCAACAATTTGGATAGTGGAATTCTTGGTGAATTACTGAATGTTCTGAAAGACGGTAGGCTTTCAGTTTATTTTGAAATTAACTGGGGAGGATATTAAAAAATAAAATAAAATTAAGTGGGCAGGATATTAAGAAAAATATATATATATTTTAGCATCAGTAGGAGTGGTAATTCTTACCCTCTTGGTCATACTCCTTATTTTTACTGGCGTTGACCATTCAGTGGTAGGATGTTGAGAGATTAATTTTGGAATGTCCTTAGGGAATAAAAATGGATGATATCAGAGCCATAGAGAATCAGAGATCTTAGAGACATCAGAGATCTTAGAGAAAATGTTTTGGGAAATATGTGCCTTCCCAGAACTTTGAGAGTTACCTCTAAACACTGAATGTCCATTAAAAGAATAATAATAAAAGATTATCTCATGCTAGCACCATAGACTCTTGGTGTTTTCAAAGTTCTATCTTAATGAATTACTATTTGGAAATAATCACAACTGTAAAACAGATTTATAAATTGTTAAGCTGACTATAGTCCTCATTTTATTTTATGTGCCTTTTTATCCACTAAAGCTGGCCCTCATCACAACTCCAAGATAGGTAGTGATATTTGCATATTAAGGTGAGGAAACAGGCCCAAGGTAGTTGCAAAGTCAATAAATAACTAAAATCTCTAGCTCAGTTGTATTTCATTTTGAAGTCTGTGAAAAATTTCTGTTCTGAGAGACCTACAAGGGCCCCATGGGGGGAAAATGGCTTTTAAAAAACTTTAAAAAAAATTAGACCACTATTTTTGCCATTATGGTAAATTTTGTCATACTAAAATCATTGTATTGTTAGATATCTATATGAGGAGCACCCTGACAGATGTTAGAAATACAAAATGTTATCAAAACCCTGATGTAGGAGATCAAAATTCTGTTAGGGATGTGGGCCATGCAAATAAAAGGTAAATAACAGGTCAAAATAGCATAAATGAATTGCCAAACACTGCCAGATTTCTCCTCTATATTTTCTCTTCATATGCGGACTTTCTTTTTTTAAGATTTTATTTATTTATTTGACAAAGAGAGAGCACAAGCAGGGGGTACAGCAGCCAGAAGGAAAAGCAGTCACTCCGCTGAGCAAGGAGCCCTGATGAGGGACCCGATCCCAGGACCCCAGGATCGTGACCTGAGCTGAAGGCAGATGCTTAACCCACTGAGCCACCCAGGCGCCCCTTTTCACGTGCAGACTCCACCACGTAGTTCACAGTCCGGTGTGTACTGTCTTCTGCAAGCACCGTCAGCCATCAGTAGCGCCCGTTAAGTGACTTCTGCTTTCTGTATTTAATACAGGGCGGAAAACAGGATGCGTTGCCATGAGAACTGGAGTTGCAGGGGGCTTGTGGGATGTTTTGAGATGTGAAGAAAAAGCAAAATTTGTGTGCAAACACTGGGCAGAGGGAGTCACTCGCCCGCCGGAGCCCACGACAACCCCCGAACCCAAATGTCCAGAGGATTGGGGCACCAGTGGTAAAACAAGCTTGTGTTTCAAGGTGAGTATAGATTGCTAAGCTAATAAAGAATGTGGAATGGGTTTCGGCCTAAAGAATCACACGAGGAATCAAAATAGAAGCCCAAACCATGGTGCTCAGGCTCGACCTGCAGAAATTCCAATTTTATTCATCTGGAATCTGGAAGGTGATCTGGGCTTCCGTTCTTTAAAATGCTCTCCTTGGGTTCACACTAATGACAAATTGCATTTCGACCAACAAACATGACTCACAGAAACTTTCTTCCCTCGCTTGCTTTCATCACCCTCCCTCTGTCTCTTCTCTCTCCCAAGCTTCCCTGGCTTAGTCTGAGCTCCCAGCTCCTTGCGTCTTAATGGAAATTTCTGTTTGCCCTCATGCTCTCCCTCTGCATCTCATTTTGCCCTGTTCTTAGAGGCCAAGTTTTTAGGTAAGTGCACGGATTGTGCCCATAGGCATCCTAGAGGTAATGCTCCACTGTTCTGATTAGGCCCTGGTTGTTACGCCTGCTGGGAGAGGAAGGCTCAGCTAGGTAGGGGCACATGGCTGTTCTGTGCCGTTTAAATGATAATTTGATATTCTGTTCTCACTTTATCCATTCCAAGGTCACACCATCTATTCTCTCCTTAGGGAGTCAAGTTGACCAAAACAAATGAGACAAAAACCTCAGTGATTGATGCATTGGTGTATTTTTTTCACTCTTCTAAGTCATATCCTTTCTGGAGGTTAGTTTTAGTCAAATACAGAAATGTGCATATCTACTGCTTAATGATACTATTCTCTAGTGTCCCACTCTCAGGACCTCTTTCATTCAGTCCCTTCGGTGGCATATGGCCATGGCATGCCTTGTAAGGTAGCTCAAGTTGAAGGAAAACTGGAATTACCAACATGTATCAGAATGAGGGTAGTTAGGGTGCCTGGGTGGCTCAGTGGCTTAAGCGACTGCCTTCGGCTCAGGTCATGATCCTGGAGTCCCCGGATCGAGTCCCACATGAGGCTCCCTGCCTGGCAGGGAGTCTGCTTCTCCCGCTGACCTCTCTCCTCTCATGCTCTCTCTCTCTCTCAATCTCTGTTTCTCAAATAAATAAAATCTTAAAAAAAAAAAACAAAACAGAACGAGGGTAGTTAGTCTTCTGTAACTCAAGGGGTGTGGCTAGTCAGTTTAGTCACTCCCACTAGTAGCCATAGAGACTGATAACCTGGTCAATCATGGTTAGGCAGTTTCAAGTAAGCATGTAATTTACCTAGAAGGGAATGTATAGGAGCAAGACAGGAGAGGATTTTGTAAATGGGTTAATTGAGGATGAACACAAAGCAAGTCGGGTGTTTGTTGTGGCATCTGGAAACGTTGGCATTGACTACACAAAGGCCAGTTTCATCCTAATCACAGTCATTCCCCCAAGGTGGTAGGCTGAGCAGATTTATTGCAAGGTTTTGAGAGAAGTAGCAGAATTCTTCAGAGCTGTGAAGCGAAAGGGGTTCTGGTAGAGATGTTGCCCAGGTGGGTATTTAACAAATTGGAATATGTGCTTCACTAAAAAATTATGTAGTTTTAGAGATACGTAGGTAGGGTTTTTTGGAAGTATATGGACTATCTTTGTACGTAGGAAGGTAAGGGAGTTATTAATAAAACTTAGGTGATGGTAAATTTATTTAAGAAAATAAAATCTTGTGTCACAGTGGAGCAGGTTGAAGTTCTCACAGGAGTCTTGGAAATTACTGGAAACTTGCTCAAGATACTTCTGTCCAGATGGCTCAAGTTGGGGTCAAGGTGAAGATTGCCTTGGGTTGCTTAGTGACAGCTGAGCAGTCATAGTCCGTTGCGAACAAATCCCATTTCCCACAAGCCTGTGATGGTGGGGACCATGACCCATGAGAAATAAATAAAAATTACAAAAGTTGGTAGATACAATAGACTCCTATACTATTTGCATAAAGATAGGTATTTCCTGGTCTGGAATTCCATTTTACTACAGAACTCACGATAATACGAGATATTTCCTAATTTATATAATCTGTTACATTTAGTTCAGCTTATAACCTTTTTTTTTTTTAATTTTTTTATTTTAATAAACATATAATGTATTTTTATCCCCAGGGGTACAGGTCTGTGAATCGTCTGGTTTACACATTTCACAGCACTCATCATAGCACATACCCTCCCCAATGTCCATTTCCCCACCACCCTCTCCCATCCCCCTTCCCCCCCGCAACCCTCAGTCTGTTTCTTGAGATTGAGTCTTTTATGGTTTGTCTCCCTCCCAATCCCATCTTTTCATTTTTTCTTTTCCTACCTCCCCCCAAACCCCCCCACCTTGCATCTCCACTTCCTCATATCAAAGAGATCATATGATAGTTATATTTCTCTGATTGACTTATTTCACTAAGCATGATACCCTCTAGTTCCATCCATGTCGTCGCAAATGGCAAGATTTCATGTCTTTTGATGGCTGCATAGTATTCCATTGTGTATATATACCACGTCTTCTTTATCCATTCATCTGTTGATGGACATCTAGGCGCTTTCCACAGTTTGGCTATTGTGGACATTGCTGCTATAAACATTCGGGTGCACGTGCCCCTTCGGAGCACCACGTTTGTATCTTTAGGATATATACCCAGGAGTGCAATTGCTGGGTCGTAGGGTATCTCTATTTTCAGTTTTTTGAGGCACCTCCACACTGTTTTCCAGAGTGGTTGCACCAGCTTGCATTCCCACCAACAGTGTAGGAGCGTTCCCCTCTCTCCGCATCCTCGCCAGCATCTGTCATTTCTTGACTTGTTAATTTTAGCCATTCTGACTGGTGTGAGGTGGTATCTCATTGTGGTTTTGATTTGTATTTCCCTGATGCCGAGTGATGTGGAGCATTTTTTCATGTGTCTGTTGGCCATCTGGATGTCTTCCTTGCAGAAATGTCTGTTCATGTCCTCTGCCCATTTCTTGACTGGATTATTTGTTCTTTGGGTATTGAGTTTGATAAGCTCTTTATAGATTTTGGATACGAGCCCTTTATCTGATATGTCGTTTGCAAATATCTTCTCCCATTCTGTCAGTTGTCTTTTGGTTTTGTTAACTGTTTCCTTTGCTGTGCAAAAGCTTTTGATCTTGATGAAATCCCAATAGTTCATTTTTGCCCTTGCTTCTGTTGCCTTTGGCGATGTTCCTAGGAAGAAGTTGCTGCGGTGGAGGTCAAAGAGGTTGCTGCCTGCATTCTCCTCAAGGATTTTGATAGATTCCTTTCGCACATTGAGGTCCTTCATCCACTTTGAGTCTATTTTCGTGTGTGGTGTAAGGAAATAGTCCAATTTCATTTTTCTGCATGTGGCTGTCCAATTTTCCCAGCACCATTTGTTGAAGAGGCTGTCTTTTTTCCATTGGATATTCTTTCCTGCTTTGTCGAAGATTAGTTGACCATAGAGTTGAGGGTCTATTTCTGGGCTCTCTATTCTGTTCCATTGGTCTATATGTCTGTTTTTGTGCCAGTACCATACTGTCTTGATGATGACAGCTTTGTAATAGAGCTTGAAGTCTGGAATTGTGATACCACCGACTTTGGCTTTCTTTTTCAATATTCCTTTGGCTATTCGAGGTCTTTTCTGGTTCCATATAAATTTTAGGATTATTTGTTCTATTTCTTTAAAAAAAATGGATGGGATTTTGATAGGGATTGCATTAAATGTGTAGATTGCTTTAGGTAAAATAGACATTTTCACAATATTTGTTCTTCCAATCCATGAGCATGGAATATTTTTCCATTTCTTTGTGTCTTCCTCAATTTCTTTCATGAGTACTTTATAGTTTTCTGAGTATAGATTCTTTGCCTCTTTGGTTAGATTTATTCCTAGGTATCTTATGGTTTTGGGTACGATTGTAAATGGGACTGACTCCTCAATTTCTCTTTCTTCTGTCTTGTTGTTAGTGTAAAGAAATGCGACTGATTTCTGTGCATTGACTTTATATCCTGACACTTTACTGAATTCCTGTATAAGTTCTAGCAGTTTTGGAGTGGAGCCTTTTGGGTTTTCCACATATAGTATCATATCATCTGCAAAGAGTGATAGTTTGACTTCTTCTTTGCCGATTTGGATGCCTTTAATTTCTTTTTGTTGTCTGATTGCTGAGGCTAGGACTTCTAGTACTATGTTGAACAGCAGTGGTGATAACGGACATCCCTGCCGTGTTCCTGACCTTAGCGGAAAAGCTTTCAGTTTTTCTCCATTGAGAATGATATTTGCGGTGGGTTTTTCATAGATGGCTTTGATAATATTGAGGTATGTGCCTTCTATCCCTACACTTTGAAGAGTTTTAATCAGGAAGGGATGCTGCACTTTGTCAAATGCTTTTTCAGCATCTATTGAGAGTATCATATGGTTCTTACTCTTTCTTTTATTAATGTATTGTATCACATTGATGGATTTGCGGATGTTGAACCAACCTTGCAGCCCTGGAATAAATCCCACTTGGTCGTGGTGAATAATCCTTTTAATGTACTGTTGGATCCTATTGGCCAGTATTTTGGTGAGAATTTTCGCATCTGTGTTCATCAAGGATATTGGTCTGTAATTCTCTTTTTTGGTGGGATCCTTGTCTGGTTTTGGGATCAAGGTGATGCTGGCCTCATAGAATGAGTTTGGAAGTTTTCCTTCCATTTCTATTTTTTGGAACAGTTTCAGGAGAATAGGAATTAATTCTTCTTTAAATGTTTGGTAGAATTCCCCTGGGAAGCCGTCTGGTCCTGGACTTTTGTTTGTTTGGAGATTTTTGATGACTGTTTCAATCTCCTTACTGGTTATGGGTCTGTTCAGGTTATCTATTTCTTCCTGGTTCAGTTGTGGTAGTTTATACATCTCTAGAAATGTATCCATTTCTTCCAGGTTGTCAAATTTGTTGCCATAGAGTTGCTCGTAGTATGTTCTTATAATTGTTTGTATTTCTTTGGTGTTGGTTGTGATCTCTCCTCTTTCATTCATGATTTTATTTATTTGCGTCCTTTCTCTTTTCTTTTTGATAAGTCTGGCCAGGGGCTTATCAATCTTATTAATTCTTTCAAAGAACCAGCTCCTAGTTTTGTTGATTTGTTCTATTGTTTTTTTAGTTTCTATTTCATTGATTTCTGCTCTGATCTTTATGATTTCTCTTCTCCTGCTGGGTTTAGGCTTTCTTTGTTGTTCTCTCTCCAGCTCCTTTAGGTGTAGGGTTAGGTTGTGTATTTGAGACCTTTCTTGTTTCTTGAGAAAGGCTTGCACTGCTATATATTTTCCTCTCAGGACTGCCTTTGTTGTGTCCCACAGATTTTGAACTGTTGTGTTTTCATTATCATTTGTTTCCATGAATTTTTTCAATTCTTCTTTAATTTCCTGGTTGACCCATTCATTTTTTAGAAGGATGCTGTTTAGTCTCCATGTATTTGCGTTCTTTCCAAATTTCCTCTTGGGATTGAGTTCTAGCTTCAGAGCATTGTGGTCTGAAAATATGCAGGGAATGATCTCGATCTTTTGGTACCGATTGAGACCTGATTTATGACCCAGGATGTGGTCTATTCTGGAGAATGTTCCATGTGCACTAGAGAAGAATGTATATTCTGTTGCTTTGGGATGGAATGTTCTGAATATATCTGTGATGTCCATCTGGTCCAGTGTGTCATTTAAGGCCTTTATTTCCTTGTTGATCTTTTGCTTAGATGATCTGTCCATTTCAGTGAGGGGAGTGTTAAAGTCCCCTGCTATTATTGTATTACTGTTGATGTATTTCTTTGATTTTGTTATTAATTGGTTTATATAGTTGGCTGCTCCCATGTTAGGGGCATAGATATTTAAGATTGTTAGATCTTCTTGTTGGACAGACCCTTTGAGTATGATATAGTGTCCTTCCTCATCTCTTATTATAGTCTTTGGCTTAAAATCTAATTGATCTGATATAAGGATTGCCACCCCAGCTTTCTTCTGATGTCCATTAGCATGGTACATTGTTTTCCACCCCCTCACTTTAAATCTGGAGGTGTCTTCGGGTCTAAAATGAGTTTCTTGTAGGCAGCATATGGATGGGTTTTGTTTTTTTATCCATTCTGATACCCTGTGTCTTTTGATTGGGGCATTTAGCCCATTAACATTCAGGGTAACTATTGAGAGATATGAATTGAGTGCCATTGTATTGCCTGTAAGATGATTGTTACTGTATATTGTTTCTGTTTCTTTCTGATCTACTACTTTTAGGGTCTCTCTTTGCTTAGAGGACCCCTTTCAATATTTCCTGTAGAGCTGGTTTGGTGTTTGCAAATTCTTTCAGCTTTTGTTTGTCCTGGAAGCTCTTTATCTCTCCTTCTATTTTCAATGATAGCCTAGCCGGATATAGTATTCTTGGCTGCATGTTTTTCTCGTTTAGTGCTCTGAATATATCATGCCAGTTTTTTCTGGCCTGCCAGGTCTCTGTGGATAGGTCCGCTGCCAATCTAATGTTTTTACCCTTGTATGTTACAGACTTCTTTTCCCGGGCTGCTTTCAGGATTTTCTCTTTGTCGCTAAGACTTGTAAATTTTACTATCAGGTGACGAGGTGTAGACCTATTTTTATTGATTTTGAGGGGCGTTCTTAGCATCTCCTGGATTTTGATGTTTGTTCCCTTTGCCATATTAGGGAAATTCTCTCCAATAATTGTCTCCAATATACCTTCTGCTCCCCTCTCTCTTTCTTCTTCTTCTGGAATCCCAATTATTCTAATGTTGTGTCGTCTTATGGTGTCACTTATCTCTCGAATCCTCTCCTCGTGTTCCAGTAGTTGTTTGTCTCTCTTTTGCTCAGCTTCTTTATTCTCTGTCATTTGGTCTTCTATGTCACTAATTCTTTCTTCTGCCTCATTTATCCTGGCAGTGAGAGCTTCCATTTTTGATTGCACCTCATGAATAGCTTTTTTGATTTCAACTTGGTTAGATTTTAGTTCTTTTATTTCTCCAGAAAGGGCTTTTATCTCTCCGGAGAGGGTTTCTCTAATATCTTCTATGCCTTTTTCGAGCCCGGCTAGAACCTTGAGAATTGTCATTCTGAACTCTAGATCTGTCATGCTACCTATGTCTGTATTGATTAGGTCTCCAGCCTTCGGTACGGCCTCTTGTTCTTTTTTTTGAGGTGAGTTTTTCCGCCTTGTCATTTTGTCCAGGTAGGATTTGCTTTCTCCTGCTGTGGAATTCCGCTGTTCTTGGTGACTGAAGTTGGTTTTGGATGGTTTCTTGTTGATCTTCTGGGGGAGGGGCCTGTTGTAGTGATTCTCAAGTGTCTTTGCCGCAGGCGGAATTGCACCGCCCTTGCCAGGGGCCAGGCTAAGTAATCCGCTCGGGTTCGCTTTCAGGAGCTTTTGTTCCCTGAGCGCTTTCCGTAGAGTTCCGGAGGACGGGAATGAAGATGGCGGCCTCCCAATCTCTCGGCCCGGAGGAGCCGAGAGCTTGGGGTTCCGCTCCTCAGTGCACTCTCAGAGCAAAGCGCCCAATAGCCCCGCCTCCCTGGCTTGCGGTCGCGCCTCGAGGAAAGCAGTCAATTGTTGGAGCTGGAGAAAAGCGCCGGGTCGCTTTTGTTTCCGTGGCCTCCGGCCGCGCTCCGAGCCCACCCAGCCTGCGACCGGCACAAGGTAACCCCGGGCTTAGAGCTCACTCCTCGGCTTTGTCGCTATAGCCGGCTTCCCCGCTCTAATACCTGCGAGCTCTGCGGCACTCAGACATCCCCAGTCCTTCTGTGACCCCGCGGGTCCTGGGGTTATGCTGACCCCGCCTGGGTTTCCCCCCAGTTTAGCCTCTGGAGCGATGTCTCCCAGTGGAGCCGACTTTTAAAAGTCCCGATTTTGTGCTCCGTCGCTCTGCCGCTTGCCGGGTGCCGGCCCCTCCCCCCGGGGTCTATCTTCCCGTCGCTTTGGATTCACTTCTCCGCAGGTCCTACCTTTCAGAAAGTGATCGATTTTCTGTTTCTGGGATTGTTGCTCTTCTTCTCTTCGATTTCCCGTTGGATTTATAGGTGTTCACAATGGTTAGATAAGCTATCTAGCTGATCTCCTGCTACCCGATGTCGTCTCAGCCTGCTACTTCTCCGCCATCTTGACTCCTCAGCTTATAACCTTTTTAGATGCTTTGCCAAGTAAGTGTCTTTTGTGGCATGTGCTCCAATAGTTGCTAAAATACGCAACTGTAAGGAAAAAAAGACGAGACCATTGTAAAGACATCAACAGCAAAGTATTGAAAGACTGCCCAGTTATTCATTGTTTAAGCTAAACAGGATAACAAACTGTGGCACAATTTTTGTTTGCTTGGAAGTTTTTTCCTTATTTGTGTTTCTCTGTATCAAAAGTTATTCAGGGCCCCTGGGTGGCTCAGTCAGTTGAGTGTCTGGCTCTTGATCTCAGATCAGGGGAGCCTGCTTAAGATTCTCTCTCTTCCTCTCCCGCTGCCCCTTCCCTCCCCCAGCTTGCACATGCTTTCTCTCTCTCTCTCTCTCTAAAATAATAATAATAATAATAATAATAATAATAATAAAGCTCTTCTCTTTCCCATCTAATACTTAACCTAACTAATCCTATCTTCTACAATGAGCTGTATACCTAACCCATATGCCTGAAACTTCTAAGATTTTAATCTAATTTCTCCTTTGCTGTAAAATGCTTTTTTTTTCCCCTAAGGTTTTCTCAACGAAATATCATCCCACACATTTTGTTACCCGAATACTTACTCCTAAATTGATTTTCAACCAAGAGAATTACCTTGCTTTGTGCCATAGCAGTGTCTTACTTTCGATAGAGTGAAAGCTCATCAAAAGTAAATAATTATTTCTCTTGATTTGATAAGCAATTGAGTATAAAATAACTTCTGAAACGATATCATCTTTAGCTGTTTGCAAAAGGAAAACATGAGAAGAAAACCTGGTTTGAGTCTCGAGATTTTTGTAAAGCTCTGGGCGGTGACTTAGCTAGTATCAACAATAAAGAAGAACAGCAAGCAATATGGCGGTTAATAACGTAAGTGTCTTTTCTGTGTAATACTCCTTTCTTTTACCTATTTGGTGCTAACGATGTTGAGGAAATTCTTATATTTTTGAAATTGTTGGCTCATAATGCTACTTGGAGTGCCTATACTGTATCTCAAATTCAAAGGACCTTTTTGATCTGGTTTCACTTCCAAATGCTTTGATTTCGTAGGTATAAATCCTGTGATGAATTGATCTATAAAGCACAAGGCATAGGGCACCTGGGTGGCTCAGTGGGTTAAGCCTCTCCCTTCCGTTCAGGTCATGATCGCAGGGTCCTGGGATCGAGCCCCACATCAGGCTCTCTGCTCAGCGGGGAGCCTGCTTCCCCCTCTCTCTCTGCCTGCTGGTCTGCCTACTTGTGATTTCTCTCTCTCTCAAATAAATAAATAAAATCTTAAAAAAAATAAAAGTACAAGCAACTCAATAAATCTTATTAAATGTTAAATAAATGAATTACTGTCTTTTATTGCTTTCCAAATATATATTCTCAAATGGTGTCTTATTTTCAGTATACTTATAGGCTATACCAAAATGCAATTGTATAATGCTTATATTTAGTCACTGAATCTCATTACCTGGTTTGGAAGGTAACTTTCAAATTTGATTAGCTCTTACAGGTAACCAGACTTATTTCATCCAATAGCATAAGCTTTCTTTATGTCTTGTAAATTGCAGGGCTAGCGGAAGCTACCATGAGCTGTTTTGGTTGGGATTGACATATGGAAGTCCTTCAGAGGGCTTTACTTGGAGTGATGGTTCTCCTGTGAGTAATTTGATTTAATATATCATTTTCTCACTTTATCATGTATTTATTTTGATGTTATCCTTGGGCTTAATCCAAATTTTTGGTAAGACAGGCTATTGTGATAACTACAAACATTTTTCTATGCAAAAGTAAATGTTATTTTGGATCATTATTCTGCTCCTGCCCTGATATAGTTCTCCTGTTCACCCAAGCTTATAAGCACGGTGGACTGGATGGAAAAAAAAAAAATTAGAAAACTCATTTCGCTTTTCTAATAAAATAATATTTTCATTCTATCATTGCAAAACTGGCGCGCAAGTAGTTAAACTTCTTAAAAGTTGCATTCTAAATAAGTGTTGGCGAGGATGTGGAGAAGACGGAGCCCTGTGCCCTCTTGGTGGGAGTGCCAACTGGTGCAGCTACTCTGGGAAACAGTATGGCGGTTCCTCAAAAAGTTAAAAATAGAACTATCCTCTGAACCAGCAATAGCACTACTGGGTGTTTACCCCCCAAAATATGAAAGCATTAATTCAAAAGGACCCATGAACCCTTATCATTATTGCAGCATTATTTACAATAGCTAAACTAGGGAAGCAGCCCTAGTTTATATATAGAATATAGAATAATATCTCATTCTATACGCAATGAGATATTATTCAGTCATAAGGAGAGAATGAAATCTTGCCATTTGCAACAACACAGATAGAGCTAGCGAGTACAATGTTAAGTGAAATAAGTCAGTCGGAGAAAGACAAATACCGTATGATTGCACTCGCAGGTGGAATTTAAGAAACAAAACAAGCAAGCAATGGAGAAAGAGAGACAAACCAGGAAACAGATCCTTAATTATAGAGAACAAAGTAGTGCTCCCAGAGGGGAGATGGATGGGGGATGGGTGAAATAGGTGAAGGGGATGAAGAGTGCACTTACCTTGGTGAGCAATGAGTGATGTGTAGAATTGTTGAATCATTACATTGTACACCTGAAACTAACATCACACACTATGTTAACTGTACTAGAATTATAATTAAGAACAACATAAAAAATTGAGAGTTTTATAGCTTCTTATAGATCAGGAGATCTGGAAACAACTTTTGAGAATCTACTAGTAACCCCTGGGCCTTGTCAGCCTTCCCCATTCTCGGGAATGGAGAAGTGAGAGGCTTGGGCACATGCCAGCAACATTTAGTGTTCTAGTCATCCCAGGAAGTGATTTTATGTAATTTCAGTTCTACCTCCTCTTATAAACCATCAGCAACTTTTCAAGGCCCTTGAGTAAAGTGATTTATTTGATAGTTCCATTGACACTTGGATTTCATATTGATATTTCTGGAAAATACTTTGTCTAAAACTGTTGGCTCTGATTCCACACTGAAAACTACAAAGTGGACCGGAACCCAGCCCTCCATTGATTTTCACTGTTAATTTACATGAAGGCTGGTCGCTTGGTTAGCAGTATTTCATAAGTCTTTTTCCTTTAAAAGAAGAACTAATTGTACTTCTCTGTCTAATGAAGAGAAAAGTTTCCAACAACACACTCAAATATTAGCCCTTAAGAATTAGGGATATTAGAGATTTAGGAACTTCCCAACACGGAGAAGTGGGGCTTTTTTGCCAAGTTTTCCCCATATGTAAATCCCACTTTTGTGACCCTGGATCCATTCTGTGAATAAGACCAAAGAGGATTTTATAGTAATTAACAGCATATTCTCTTCAACTTTGAAAATTTCCATGTAAGGCAAGCTATTTCTTTCTCACCCATTTTCATAAACCTTGCTTTCAAAACAAAGCTATTGCAAAGAAATAAATGGAATTAAAAATAATATTAATATACCTTTCGTTTCCTACTTGGATAAATGATAGGAAGTGGTCTGATAAAAATGATTAATGGTTGCAATGTAATATTTTGAACATAGGTTTCATATGAAAATTGGGCTTATGGAGAACCTAACAATTATCAAAATGTTGAATACTGTGGTGAGTTGAAAGGGGACTCTGGTATGTCCTGGAATGATATTAACTGTGAACATCTTAACAACTGGATTTGCCAGATACAAAAAGGTATGGTAACCTGTCCTTTATTTTATCTCATGTTGGAGAACTACCCTCCCGATATCCCAGTATTTTCCCTTTATTAGAAGAACCAAACAAACAAAATAACTAAATAAGGGAACTGGCAGGGGCCATCATTTCACAGGATAAGAATGAAGTCACTGAGTACAGATAAACGTTCCAAAGGAACAGAAGATCAAAAGGCCACCCGGGAATCCTGGACAAGAGTCACGTCCTCTAAAGTTGTTCTCACAAGCTGTTATTCTGGCTCAGGTTCTATAGGGGGCGGAAGTGGGTGGGTAGTCTACTCTGCGAGCAGAGTCATGCACACGCCATTCCTTTTTTGGAATATTTACCCTCTGACCTATGTTAGCCCTCCGATAGGTGAAAGTTTCCCAAATAGTCTAAATAGGGATTTCTTAAGTAAATGTTTTTAACACAAAGAACAAGCACCATTTTGAGACATCTGGTGCTGTGATTCCCAGCGTGTTACTGCTGGCCAAAAAATATCACTACATGATGTCAGTCATGATCTGGGACTCAGAAAGTTCCACAAACCCAAGTCAGGCATTGAGGTCCAAGGATCCAGGTTCTTAGGTTAAGATCAAGGAATAAACAGATCTTCCCCAGAACCACCATGTACGAAAGCTTCCTCTTTTGTCAACAGTTCAGTGGAACCACATTGCCCTCTGCTGTTGGGGACCTTGGCTACTTGCTAGAGACACTTGCTCTCACTGTCCATCTGAGTCTTTTCCTCACTTCTCACAGATTAGTGCTTTCACAGTTTTCAGAATGAAGGCATAAGTAGTGGCCCGTTTTTCTTTGGAGATCTCCATGCCACCGATGACTAGTTTCTCTATGTACCGTTGGTAGCTCTATACTTACAGGTGTTAATGGCATGAAGCCAAGCTGGGGAACCTGCCTTTTATCAGGCTCTCACAACATCCAGATATATCGACTACTTAGAAAGAAAAATATTTTGTTCAAATTTAGTAAAACATACATTTAATAAAAATAAGATTCTTTGACGAAAATGTTTTATAAATAAAAAGTTCATCTCTAATGGTTTCAAATAATGAAATTTTGAGTAGTTTCACAGCTAATTATAAGATGTGTAACTGTCAACCAAACACTTATTGAGTACCTTCTCCATACCAATAACACATATATTTTATCCCACCTCTCTACACGTATGACTAATTCCTTTTAGCTGTTGACAGAATTGAAGATAGGCAATTTAAACCTTGTCTGGGATTTGAACCTAGGCTTTCTGAATCCAACACCTGTGTTCCTTTCTTTCCTTTCTATGACACCATTTGTTGGGCCTGAAAAGTGTCTTCCAATTTTGGGTGGCAATGACTTACCTAGTTCTGCTGTCCTTCCTTCTCCAACTCCATGACATGATGGGAGAATTGGAGAGTGGAAGAGAGGGAGAGAAAGAGAGAACAGTTATGTTTTTAGATATTTTGACCCAGGAAAATAGTAAAATTAGAAGGACATGAGATTGCAGAAGTTCAAGCACACTTTAAAATCTGATTTCCTTTTGTTTTCCAGGACAAACACCCAAACCTGAGCCAACACCAGCTCCTCAAGACAGTAGGTGTTTCCTTATTTTGTGATCTGCATACTGATGATGTTTTTTTTTCTCTCTCTCCTTTCTCTATGAAACATACTTAAACCTAGGAAGAACGGAATTTTCAATATTTTTGAGATTCTAGTGGAAGATCTAGTGTGGATCTTTTCCTCTAGACAGGAAGTGTGGATCTTAGGCACAAACCTAAGGCATTTTAATACAAAGTCTTAAGGGCTCTTGAATCATATCCCAGGGGCCAGATCTCCTCTTTTTAGTAATGTATTGGTTTCCAGTGCTTACTGTAACAAATTACCACAAACTCAGTGCCTTTTTTTTTTTTAAGATTTTATTGATTTATTTATTTGACAGGGAGGGACACAGCGAGAGAGGGAACATAAGCAGGGGGATTGGGGAGGGAGAAGCAGGCCTCTGGCAGAACAAGGACTCCGATGCGGGGCTCGATCCCAGGACCCTGGGATCACGATCTGAGCCAAAGGCAGCCGCTCAATGACTGAGCTACCCAGGCGCCCCTCACAAACTCAGTGCCTTAAACCAACACACACTTATTCAGAAATATGAAATCAGTTTCACCAGGACAGCATTGGCAGGACTGGGCTTCTTGCAGAGGCTCTAAGGAAGAATCTGATTCCTTCACTAATTTCTAGAACTGCGTTCTTTGCCTTTGCTAGCTCATGGCCCCCTTCTCCATCTTGAAAAACCAGCAGTGTAACACCTTGCTTCATTTATCACATTACATTCTTCTCTAGTCAGATGTCCTTCCTAAAGGATACTCGTGATTACATTAGGGCCCACAGGATGATAATAGGATATCTCTCCATCTCAAGACCCTTAAATTAATCACATGTACAAAGTTCCCTTTACTATACAAGGTAACATTTATGGATTCCAGAGATTAGGACATGGATATCTTTGGGGGCTCTACAGGAGCCCAGACTGTGGAACACCATGGTTTGGAAGAAGGCTTAGGAGCCCGCCTGGTGTGTGAATTCCTTTTTCCTCCAGTTATACACTGAAGTGCCCGAGTTCATCTGTTATAGGCTCTTTGTTATATTGAGATGAAAGTTGATTTCTCCCAGCTTCCACTTCTTGAACTCAGAACATCATGCGTGCAGGTACGTAAGTCCTGCCAGCTATGCGATCCCATTAATAAAAGTAACATTGGGACTTCTTTTACCCAATGACCGTACATGGAACTTAATTGAGGAGAAAAAGTTCCAGAGTTGGTGCCAAGCAGCTATCTGGCCTTCAGTAATTCAGTCTGTATTTGGCATAACTATCCTGCTTATTCTGGTCTCTCAGAGTTGCAGATATTGCTGACAAAGCTACTTTGTCCTTTCCACTTTTGTGTACCACAAAGAACCAGATTCTTGAATTTGTCTAAGTAAACTTCATCATCCTTTTTCCATTAATTTTTCAGATCCACCAGTCACCGAAGATGGGTGGGTTATTTACAAAGACTACCAGTATTATTTTAGCAAAGAGAAGGAAACCATGGACAATGCCCGAGAATTTTGCAAGAGGAACTTTGGTGATCTTGTTTCTATTCAGAGTGAAAGTAAAAAGAAGTTTCTATGGAAATATGTAAGAATTTGATCAATTGAAGGATGAAACAGTGATGTGATAAAAAAAATTATAATGTCTACTATTGGTACCCGATGATGTAGTTTCAAATTATGGGCTGAATTTGAATTTTCTCAGGTCAGGAGAAAGATGTTCATGCCAAAGGAGTGGTGGGGGGGGGGTGCCATAACAGAAATAAGTGACCTGATGGCTTAAATATTCAGTGCAGAATCATAAAACCTGGAATGTTTTTAGTTGAGGCTTTGTGAGGACGGAGGCATGATGGCTTTGGGTGCACTAATTTGATTTTCGAAGATCATAATTCTTAACTAGCTGTTATATGTCAATCCTGGACCCTTTGTGTATAGTGTAGGTTGATTACTTAAATATCTATCTTAGCTGGACCAAACTGTTGGTTAAAAGTACAGCTTGATTATTCATATAAACATCTTTCTTCATTGTACCAAAATTGTCACATAGTAGAGCATAGTTTATTCTTTTCAAAGGTACTTAGCTCAGTATTTCTTTTTCAAAATCTTCATGGAATCCTTGCTGCTTACCAGAAGGGAGGTAAGAGAGAGCGCAGACAAAAATAAGGTGAACATAATGAAAGAATAAACATTCATTTGCTTACAAAGGTATTAAAGAGTAGCCTGACTTATTTTCATCTTTGTAGGTATATCTTGGTTTGGAATTTTTAGGATATTTCCTTATATTGTACAAATATATATGCATATGAAGTCTTTCCTTAGAAGCAAAATACCAAATGGTTACTTTGTTTTAAAAAGAATATCTTCAATAATTTAATTACTATAAGCATTTGGTATTATAGAGAATGATTTGAGGTGTTTGTTTTATAAATTCAGGTTCTTATATGATGTGCATATTTTTCTTTTTCTTTTATTTAAAGCATATTTAATTTCTAGAAATTAAATATGGGGCTCAAAATTTGGGGCTCAAATTCACAACCCCAAGATCAAGAGTCACATGCTCCTCTGATTTAGCCAGGCACTCCAATATTTTTCTTATTATTTCTATGAAAAACAGAACTTTGAATGTGCAACAAAATTTCTGCATGAATCCTCCCTTAGAAAATGTCCCAAATGGGCTGCATCATTAATAAGTGGGGTTTATTTAAGAATTTTCTTATTCTAGGGGTGCCTGGGTGGCTCAGTTGGTTGAGCATCAACTCTGGGTTTCAGCACAGGTCATAATCTTGGAGTCCTGAGATCCAGCCCCACACTGAGCTCTGCACTCAGTACAAAGTCTGCTTGAGATTCTCTCTCTTCTTCTCCCTTTTCCCCTCCCCCTGCTCATGCTCTCTCTGTCTCTCAAATAAATAAATAAATCTTAAAAAAAAAAAAGAATTTACTTATTATATAAGTAAGGAATGAACTATATGTAAACTTCTGCCTTTTAGGTAAACAGGAATGATGCACAACCAGCATATTTTATTGGCTTACTGATCAGCTTGGATAAAAAGTTTATGTAAGTACATCAAAATGAAACAACTTTGCTTCAGAGAGTGATTTGATAAACATCTAAGTGTTATTTTGAGGCTAGTTTTGCTGAATACATTTTAAAAAATCCTACTGAGTTCTCAATCTGAAAAACATCTTTTTTTTGGTGGGTTTTTAATTTCAATTCAATTAATTAACATATAGTGTATTATTAGTTTCAGAGGTAGAGTTCAGTGATTCATCAGTTACATAGAACCCCCAGTGCTCATTCCATCAAGTGCCCCCCTTAATGCCCATCACCCAGCTACCCCATCCCGGCACCCACCTTCCCTCCAACAACCCAAAGTTTGTTTCCTATGCTTGAGAAGAGTCTCTTATGGTTTGTCTCCCTCTCTGGTTTTATCCTGTTTTATTTTTCCTGGGTTTGTTTCTTTTACTAACCAGAATCATACTGTATGTATTCTTTGGTGTGCTTGTTGGCAATGTTCTCAGCCTAGCACATTCCTTTTATCCATTGTATATTCCACAGAATTAGTATCACTGTTTGGGTTGCTTCATTCTGCCATTATAATAAGGCTGACTTTTGTGTACAAACTTGAGCACAGGGGCTCGAATTTGAGGGGAAGAGTGTCAGTTTGAGCCCTTGGCAATCTGAGGTAAATGTGTGTTGACTTGGCATTGAGTAGGTTGCAGGGTGTGCACGCTGACTCAGGTAGGAGGGTAGCTGGATTGTGAATTTGGGACCCACAGGCTGATGGCATCATGTGTGACGGGGACATGGCTGGTTTTGCTTTTAACTTTTGTTTTTCTAGGAAACTATCACTCCTTCTATTCTAAGTGAAAGCCTTGCTGGATAGAGTATTCTTGGCTGTAGATTTTTTTCCTCTTAGCAGTTGGAATTTATCATGCTGCTTTATTCTTTCTGCTGAGTTTCTGCTGAAAAACCCACCGATAGCCATATGAGGTTTCCCTTTTATGTCACTGCTTTCCTTTCTCTTGTTGCTTTTAAAATTCTCTATCACTACTTTTGGCCAGCTTATTTACTTTGTGTCTTGGTGCAGATCTCTTTGGGTTAGTTTTGTTGGGGGATGTCTGTGCCTCCTGGATCTGGATTTCTCTTTCCTTACCCAGGAAGTTTTTACTATTATTTCTTTAGACAAATCTTCTGCCCCCTTTTCTCTCCCTTCTCATTCTGGGATCCCTATCATGTGACTGTTATGCTTGACAGAGTCACTAAGGTCCCTGGATCTATTCTCATTTTGTGTATTTTTCCCCATTCATCTGTTCAGCTTGATTATTTCCCATTACTCTGTCCTCCAGATGGCTGATCCATTCTTCTACTTCTTCTTGTTTGCTATTTATTCCAGGTGGTCTATTTTTATTTCCATTTAGTGAGTCCAATAGCTCTAGTTTGTTCTTTTTTTACATTTCCTATCTCTTAGTAGAGGGTCTCATGGAGATCTTGCACTCTTTTCTCAAGTCCATTGAGTATTGTTTTGAGCATTACTTTAAATTCTCTATCAGACATATTTCCTATTTCCATTTTGTTTAGGTCTCTTGTGATTTTGTTTCACTCTTTCATTTGGGACATATTCCTCTGTCTCCTCATCCTGTCTCTTGTGTCTGTTTCTCTGCATTAGGAGAGTCAGCTATGCCTCTCACTCTTGAAAGTAGTGGCTTGATGAAAAAGAGGTCCTGCAGTGCAATGTCTCCTTTTCACCAGAAAACGGTGCTTCAGGGGTGTCGCCTATGTGTGTTACTACAGAGGTTCCTACCGTTGTGGTGGAGCTGTATTTGCCTTCAGTCCAGTCTGCAACAGCTCTCTGCCTGTTGTGGGCAAAGTCTGGTTCCTGTGGTGTTAGTGAGCCAGTTGGGGGCTGCCTTGGGCTTGAGTTGAGTCAGACTGGGAGTTTACCAGAGATGAAGTAGCACCGAACTGCAGGCACTCTCCCTGTGTGGTCCCCTGAGAAGCTTTGGGTGCTGGGCGGGGCCTGCAGTCAGACCAGCTGCCTGCCCCCAGCCCACTGCTGGGGTCACAGTCGGACTGGCATGTGGTTCTCTTCCGTTCTCCCTGGAGCAGGACTTACTCTGGAGTGGTGCTGGCCCTCGTCTGGGCTGCTTGCACACAGCCCGACTGGAGGCACCACTTTGATGGGATCCTCCCAAGAGCGATCAGAGGGGGTGGATCTGCTTCACTGTGGCCTCTTGTCTCTGTCAGTCTGCAGAGAATCTATTTTGCCTAAAAAGTGTCTTTAAAAAGACAAAAATAATTTTTTAAAAATCCTGTTAAATATTTTCAACATCATAATTCTCAAACAACTCAAAGTCTGATTTAAACTTGCATAATTCCACCTATCTTTATTTTAGGGTATCATCACATGTTAGCCAGTGATCTACTAAGAAGATGTATTATACGTATATGAATACTGAACTTATTTTGGAAAATTATGATTCCCACTTGGACCATCCTTGGTGCACAGAATTAAAGGGTCCTTTTATGTTGCCCCACTTATGCTTTCACAGCATTACTTCGAAATACCCTTTCAACGGCTTAAAATGCTTCCCCTTCAAAGGAATGACTGTACTGTTTTCTATTAGATACAGGGGCCAGGAAAAGCTGTGGGAGGGAGGAAATTAGTACATTTTTGGGGTTTCTTTCCTTGTTCATTAATACACATGTTCTCCTGAGTTTGAAGAGCAGATATGTCTTCCTGGCTCAGGCACAGATGTTTTAGCCACATGGGTTCTGTGTGACCATTAACTGCCATTTTGAGATAAAGATCCAAACTCACATCATTATTTTTAAACATCAGAAATGCTTGATGCTTCTTTGGGCAAGCACCGTTTTAATCATCTCTAAAATGAGAGGGTCGCATTTGATGATCTCTTGCTCTCTTTCCAGCTCACAGTCCCTGAATTTCCATGATTTATGAAAATAAACATCAGCCCACATACCTTAGGAGAAACCTAGAATAAACATGAAAATCAGAGTATGGGCTTAATGAGAAACTCTGAATTCTTGGTCTCTCTCTATGGGTGGTTTTGTTTTGTGGGAATCATGCCTAATAAGTACTTGGAGAGGCTGTTTGCTTCTGGTCCCCTTCCAAAGAAACTGGGATCTCTGTGACCTTTCTCACTTCAAGACTAAAGGTAGCTTCTTCCAGGGAGGGAAAAGAAGACAGACTAGCCAGGACATTGGGCTGCTGCAGAGGAGCAAAATGCCACAGGAAGCACCAACCATTTGGGAGTTTTCCTGCTGGTCTCTCTAGAATCTTCTCTTCTGTTTGCTTAAAATCCTGTGCCCTGTTCATCTTCCTTGACTAATCCATTCCCCACACCAGGCTGTAGCCAGTTATCCTAATGTTTGGATAATTATTACTAACTGCCTGAATTTTCTCTTCCAGTTGGATGGATGGAAGCAAAGTGGATTATGTGGCTTGGGCCACAGGTGAACCTAATTTTGCAAATGACGATGAAAACTGTGTGACCATGTATTCAAATTCAGGTAAACTAAAAATCTTGAGTATGCCTTGTGGCATGTTGTGTCAACCCTACCCTAACCCTAGGCTAAATGTAGCAAGTCATGCACTTCAATCAGGCAAGAAAAGCAGAGAAAAAGAAGTTTAATTTCAGGAGCATCACTGTTTGGTTTGTGAGAATGGAAGCTTGACATTTGCCCTACTACATGACACAGACATCTTACTTCTCATTTTATGTAACATTTCTTCACGTTTTGATTTGAGCAAAATATCCAAAATATTTATCTATCTCTTTTATCTCTCTCCACATCTTTGTAAAATGAGAATCATGGCAGAACTTACCTGTTGTTGAGTAGATTAAAGATGTAATATACCTAAAATACTAAGCAAATGCTTCTTTTATCTAAGTTTAGGTATTATTAGATTATTGTTATTAGCTCTTAATGGCTATTTAAATAATACATCTGCAACACTGAGTTTATTTTGGGCTCATAGGAAGCTCTCTATAAAGTTGAACTATTACCAGTTTAAGTGAAAGAACAAAAGAACAGGGCATAGATCTTTCTAGTCACTTGTGTAAAAATGTTTGTAGTCTCAGCCATTTCTGAGAATCCTTATAAAACATAAGTATGTTTTTTTAAAAGAATGTTTTTAAATGCAAATATGTAAGTCTAACTTGGCTACTTTGTCCTTTGCCAGGGTTCTGGAATGACATTAATTGTGGTTATCCAAATGCCTTCATCTGCCAGAGACATAACAGCAGCATCAATGCCACGGTTATTCCAACGGTGCCCTCGGTCCCAGGAGGTTGCAAGGAAGGCTGGAATTTTTACAATAACAAGGTACTAAGAAAATTAGTTGTAGTCTTGGCATTGGTCAATACAGAGAGCGACAGTGCACATCTTTCAGCTCAGAGGTGACTTTGGCTTACCAATGACTTTAGAAAATTTTAGGCAAGAATAGATACAGGTTCCTATGTCAAATTCCTTATAGAAATGGAGACTATGCTTGAAGATAGTCTCCAAATGTGTGTGTCCTTTGTTCTGAGGAAGAAAGAAACTTTGCAAAGGAAGTTCATGGGTGACAAATCTCACTTAAACTTTTGGATCTCTATTTGATTGGAGTAAATTTATATGTAGCTATCAGCTTCATGAAAAATTTTCATTTCTTTAGAGCGAACACGAGTATCTTTATTTAGTCCCTTTTTTTTTTTTTCTCTTTCATCCAAGTGTTTCAGAATCTTTGGATTTGTCGAAGAAGAAAGAAAAAATTGGCAAGAGGCACGGAAAGCTTGCATAGGATTTGGGGGAAATCTGGTATCGATCCGCAATGAAAAAGAGCAAGGTATGCGGACTTGCGCGGTTAGTGATGCATTTAAATATGTAATTCTCCCCCCTCTGATAGTAAATGGTATTTTGGTTTTCCAGAATGAACACTGGCAGGGGAGAAAACCCAAAGACACAGGGAGAACGATTTTATTCAGTTGTAGACACCGCCCTGGGCATTGAAAATAACCTTTTCATTGTTAGGACAATTCTGTGAAGCCGGTAATCATCACCCCACTTGTGAGTGAGGAAGTGGTGTTCTGGGAGCCCATTGCTAAGGAATCAAACTGGCTCTTTGACTTACATTCCGTGCTGTTTCCGCCAAACTGGTTGATTCCCCAAAGAGCCAAAGAAGTAGAGTAGTTCTAGGAGGGAAATGGAAAATTGCTAATTTATTGCACTTCTAACCACTTAATCACATACCTCAAAATGCAATAAAACTAATTTTAAATAGGAACATTGAACAATTTGAGACCCCCCCCCCAAAAAAAAAACCCATTAAGGATAAACCAGAGGTTTGAAGGAAATATTGAAAGAGAAAACGGACCATATCCATATAGCGGATCAAGAGAAAGATAGTTGACCAATCTTGCACGGTCTTTTCATGGCCATCTTACCGGAAACAGAGACTAAGCTAAATAAGTGACGCGTCACATGAAGGACGATACTAACCACCAGCAGACCAGCCAGATGATGTTACTAAATCCGTAGAGGGTTTGGAAGCCGCAGCAGCAGCAAGTGAGGCATGTTTGAAAGACCTTCAGTTTTCACAGCCTGGAAAAGAGAGGGTGCGGGCTTTGAAAAGGGGTGACGTGGACCTCGATTGTTTCAGAATGAAGACTTAGCCCCAATGAAGGGCTGTTACAAAGAAACAGATTTCGGCTCCAAATCGGGAGGCCATTCCCGTAATTAGAACTGATTAAATGAGCTGCTTTATAAGTTCTCTAAAGGGCTGTGAAAAGGCTTACCTTGGAAAGTTCTCAGTTGGCTGCTGTAGAGTCACACAGACTGACTGGTACGTAGTAGGAAAGATGTTCAGTAAATATTTTTACGAATGAATTTATGTGAGATCTTGAGGGGGAGATGAGGAACTGCATAATTTCAGGCTCCCTTTTGGTTTTGGGATTCTTTGACTTCCAGAATCATTTACATGTCTCCGAAAATATACAAAGAAGACAGACCCAGGAAACTTCTATAGCCCTCACTCAAATGTTTCCTCTCCTCTGTAAATGCTGTCATGGTCTCTCTTGGAACACGAGATTCAATAAATCAACCGAGGTTTCACTTAGAGCCTTTGTCAAGTTCAGCAACTTGCGAGACCCTGAAAGAAAAGGGTTAAACCATAACACACAATAGAAACATTTTCAGAATAGAATATTTCCCTAACTGGACTACCATATTTTGGGCTTAACTACCCAGCAGAGAAACATAATAATTGATTTCTTCTCTTAACCACAAAGTGCTGATTCCTGGCATCACAGAATTAGAACCTGGGTAATAGAGATGTACAGAAGGAAACAATTTTCAGATAAAATAACATTATTCCTGGCAAAACCGGCACACGTTGTTGAATTCTTATTGTGGTTGTTGGCAGAAAAAAAAGTCAGTGCTGAAATATTGGCAGGTAGTGCTTTTCCACATTCATTTAAATTTGGGGATGGGGAAAGTTAAGATCTTATTTAGGAAATAAAACAAAACCAAAATAAATATCGAGCCATGCTCTTCTCCCCCTGAAAAATGTTGAAAAAAAATTTTTTTTTCTTAACCTTTAGTTGAGAAATAAGCAAATCCCTAAGCAGAAGGAGAATATACTCTAACAGGAGAATAAATGTGTAACAATGCCCCTTCCGTGGAATTGTTTGTTTCATGAATAAACAGCTTCTCTCTGTTTTGCATTTTCTTGGGGTAACCGGGATGCTTAGTCCCTCTATATCCCATTCGCATTCAGGAGCCTGGGTGTAAGCAGAGGTGTTGGGAAATTGTTCTGTCCAGCTGGTGCTTATTCACCTGGGCAGCCTTGGCTCCTGGCCTGCGAGGCTGCTAGCCTTGGAGGTGGCCGGGAGGTGTGGGACGCATGTGCACAGGCAAACGCACACGGGATGGGGCACGTGTTCACTGAAGCCTTTTACAGCTTCTGGGCATTCGCCACCCTCCTTTCTGCCACAGAACGGGCAAGGAAGCAAAAGGCCACACTAGCTCTACGTTTGCTGCATTTTTCTAGATCTTCTCTTGTAATGATGCGAGTGATGCCCCTCCCACACACACCCCCGGGTTTGATTACACGGGGTGGATGTTGCTGGCCCCTTGGGGGTTTCTGCCAGTTCTAATCGGGTAGCTCTTTTGGTTTGGAATTCCAGTGTGATGATAACTTGACAGCCTTGAGCATCTTGTTTGGACAAGTAGGTTTAGATATTTTCTGGGTTAAGAGCGCTGTTTGCCTCCCTAGGGTTCTCTTATCTAAAGAATCAGGAAACCTGCTAACTCATTGGATGAGTGTGTGTGAATTAGAAACACTAGCCCTTCCTGCAGGCCGGCAGGCAGCCCCAGCCCAGATCGGGGGAAGGGGGTACGGCATGGCACTCCCGGGGCAAGGGATGGACTCAGCCACCTTTGTCCCAGTTCCCCACTGCCCCTGGGCACGGCCCAGCCTGTCCAGCTATCTGCAATGGCCCAGATAAAACCTAGCCTTTGATTATATGAAACTTTCCAAAGTACAGACTGAAGTGATAAGGTGAATGTAAGGTTAGAATGTGTTTTCATGGTAAGTGGTTTTAAACAGTAATAAAGACCTTAATCACGTACTCAGTATTTTAAACTTACATATTTTGAATATTTTCTGTATTTTGAGTATTTCCCCCCAAAGGTTAAAATTATCTTGTGGAACTTTCTTTCAGCCTTTCTTACCTATCATATGAAGGACTCCACTTTCAATGCCTGGACTGGGCTGAATGATGTGAATTCAGAGCACACGTTCCTTTGGACGGATGGGCGAGGAGTTCATTATACCAACTGGGGGAAAGGTTATCCTGGAGGAAGAAGGAGCAGTCTTTCCTATGAAGATGTAAATATCAGTTTCAGGTCACCTCTCTGCGTCCGGTCAGCCTGCTCAAGGGTAGCAGATTATTGATTCATCTGTGAAACATCTACCAGAGTTCTTGATCTGGTTCGCTCTTGTAGATCTTAAGTGTTTCAGACTCAGCCTGCCTTGAGGGAAAGGGTATAAATTCAATTACAAACTCTTGGGCTTGTGGGGTAGGTGGTGGCGGTCTCAAGGGATGGGAAAACCAGCTCCATTCCGGATCCGTGTTTTGGTCAAGATGTACACTTGAGCCCAGAGTAGCCAATTTTATTTCTATCGGCTGCCTCGAAACTCTTGAAGCTTGTAATATTAGCGCAGCTACGACTCCTTCTAAAGATAGAAGTTATCTGCCATTCCTTGAGGATTTACCATGGGCCAAACACTGCTAGCTGCTCTCACGCGTTAACCTAAGAGACAGAGGCGTGTTTATTTTCGTACTTTTCATCTGGCATCATAGAACAGTCAAATGGTCCATGTTAAACACCACGTTAGGTATTGAGAAAAACATGAAGAAACAGCAGCTTCTGTTCTGACCTTAAAGAAGCTTACGTTTATGTCAGACCACAAGTCTGATACAGGAAAGAAGAGAGTATGAAGTGTGAGTGTTATAAAGCCCTGTAGTAGGCCAGAGGAAAGAAACTTACTGTGGGATAGTGATTTAGTCAGTCAGTACTTACTGAGGGAGGCTTTCATTTGATGAAGGAATATGAGAGGAAAAAAAAATCAGCTATGGGTCTTTTCCTCAAGAGGCTTAAAACAATGATCAGGGAAGTTGGGTATGTGGGGTGGGGAAGACCATGCGAAGTGGACAAGGGGAATAAAGTCTTCAAGAAAAGAGCACCAGGGGGCGCGTGGGAGGCTAAAGCCTCTGCCTTCGGCTCAGGTGGTGATCTCAGGGTCCTGGGATTGAGCCCCACATTGGGCTCTCTGCTCGGCGGGGATCCTGCTTCCCTTCCTCTCTGCCTACTTGTGATCTCTGTCTGTCAAATGAATAAATGAAATCTTAAAAAAAAAAAAAAAGAGCCCCAGGTGGGTCTGGGTAGGAGTAAATGACTTGGGATATAGTAAGGTTTTTATACAGAAAAGGAGTAGGAGTAAACTTGGAAAGATTGACAACAGAATTTAGAGAAATTTAGTTGCTCCAGGGGTGAGTTTGGACTTTGTCAGATGGCCTGTGAGAAAAGGTTGGAGCAGAAAAATGATCTGATCAAAATGGTACCTTTATGATAGTTAATTGGGTGAGCTCTGTGTAGGGTAGATACCTTTAGATGATGGGTCAGTGATGTTCTGTCAAAAAATTCTTTGAATCTTCATTACACTCATGAGGGCTAAAAACTTACTGAAGAAGTTAAAGTAGAATGGAGTGAGGTGAGGTTTGCTTAGAAAAATTTGTGTGAGGGGTGAATTTTGTGTAAAGCAAAAAAAAAAAAAAAAAAAAAAATTATTGTTGCCCAAGTTTGTTTTGTTTTGTTTTGAGAACCTAAAGACAAGCAGAAACAATGGAAGCAAAAATCTGCAATCTCACCACCCAGGGAAAAAAACAGTTAATTTTTTGTTGAATTTATTTCTAGACTTTTTCTTAGTGCGTGAAAAATAGAAAGTTTATTTCGCAAAAAATGGAATCAAAACACATCCTCTGTTGTTACAATTTCAGGACTTGAAAAGTGACAAGGATTCACTACAGTGTGATAAAGAGAGTGTGAGAGAACTCTTCGTACAGGTTCTGTGGTGGAAACATGCTTGCTCTGTACGGGTTTGCCGGAGTGGAGCATAGGCTGTAAGCCAGGGTAATGGAAGATAAGAATAGCCGAGAGGGAAGATGGGAATGAACGGAGCATCTAAATGTGGGGTTGGGAGTTCCTAGGAGTTGAAGTTCATGGGATAATGAGGCTGGGGGCAGGGAGGTTGCAAAGGCAGCTAGAGGAGCACAAGCTGTGGACCAGGGAATAGGGGGTAGAGCTAAGGACCGGGGCTCTTTCCATCTTTCTCCTCTGCATCACTGGCATGCTGGCCTAGCTCTTCACCGCCGCATGGGAGAGAAGTTTCGGTCGCCCTGTCTGTTCAAGATAATACCCAATCTTTCCTTCCTTTGTGGCTCTTTACCAAAAAGAAACCCTTCCTGGGGAGCACTCCTGCTCTCAGTGCGCTTTGCGTTCCTCATTTGTTGAGAAGCAAGATAGTGCAGTGCTGTCGTCTATGCCAGGAGACAGGATGCCTGGGGTTTGTATCCTAACTCTTATTTATTAGCTGAATAACTGTGGGCAAGTTAGCCTGTGCCTCAATGAACCTGCGCCTCATCTCTCTCATCTATGAACTGGGCATACGCATAGGACCAACCACTAAGGATGGCTGTGAGCTTACAGGAGTTAATATGCATCTAGTACTTAGTACAATGTCAGATATTATAGATGTGAGCTCTAATTGCTAGAGCCTATGGGTAAAGAAGCGCAACACATGATAAATCAAAGACTTCATCTGACCCTGGATGAGAACTCTGGCAGGGGCAAGTTTTTCTTTACTCGCTTTGGCTCGTAGACTGTCCTCTGGAAGTTTGATATTGCAAACATATCCACAACAAAAAATAGAAAAGTCTTTCCAGCCTGGCATACGTCCATGTACGTTTGCAAATAACATGTGAAACTTTCTAGTTACATGCCAGCCATTTGCTCTGAATCCATAATGATAATCATCTAAATTAAATTAACAATGAAGAAATATAGATTATACTCATTTCTCTTTAACAGTAGGATACCTGTTTTGGGGTTTGAGTCATGAGAATTTATATGGAGAAGACATTGTATTCTCCTAACATTTGATTGCTAAACTTTGATAGAGATGTATACCATTTCTCTTTTTTTTTTAAAGATTTTATTTATTTATTTGACAGAGATCACAGGTAGGCAGAGAGGCAGGCAGAGAGAGAGAGGAGGAAGCAGGTTCCCCGCTGAGGAGAGAGCCCGATGTGGGGCTTGATCCCAGGACCCTAGGATCATGACCTGAGCTGAAGGCAGAGGCTTTAACCCACTGAGCCACCCAGGCGCCCCAAGAGATGTATACCATTTCTGACAGCAAAGTTTCTCAGGCCTGTCTCTAAAATCATCCCAATCTATCTGGTTTTTAATTAAAAATAGCAAGAATGCAGTGTGAGAGATTCACTTGGAAAGTGCGAGCAGTTTCCTGGAAAAAAGGATGCATTGAATGTGACTGTAAATGAATCAGGATGATCTTTAAATTTGGTGGTTAAGAATGAGGCTTTTTCCTGACTTATTAATGAATTGATTAAAATAATGAGTCACACTACTTTTTATTTTCCTTTCTCCACAAATGTACAGGCTGACTGTGTGGTTATTATTGGAGGGAAATCAAGGGATGCAGGAAAATGGATGGATGACACGTGTGATAGTAAACGAGGTTACATATGCCAGACACTCCCAGGTAGGTTCTGCCAAACCTCGTCTGCCCATAGAGCTGGGTGGTTTAATATATATATATTTTTTTCAAGATTTTATTTATTTATTTGATAGAGAGAGATCACAAGTAGGCAGAGAGGCAGGTAGAGAGAGAAGAGGAAGCAGGCTCCCAGCTGAGCAGAGAGCCCCACGCGGGGCTCGATCCCAGGACCCTGAGATCATGACCTGAGCCAAAGGCAGAGACTTAACCCACCGAGCCACCCAGGCGCCCCTTAATATATTTTTAAAAAATGACTTCCTTCTCAATTTTGCTCTAAACCTTAAACAGCTCTAAAAACATAAAATTTTATTTAAAGAATGGCCATTCCCAAGAACATTGTTTGTTTCTCACCACAACCTGTGATCAAGAGAAAAGGCGACATTTTCTAGAAACTATTCATGAGTGTAATCCTTCACCCATTACCAAAAAAATTTGCACAGATTACCCTTGAAGTTGGAACTTTTTCTAACTTCATAAGAAATGTAGGATATTCACCTACCTGTTCCTTTTTAGCAATGTCCCAGTGAGAATACTTCGGTTCTGCTTGCGTAATTTGAGAACCATTGGCACAGAACATCATATATGCCCCATCGGTTCTGTATTCTCTGCCTTTAAAAATGTAGATGTCTTTTTTTTTATGATTTTAAGAGTGTACCCAGTGTGGGGCTCGAACTCACAACCCCGAGATCAAGAGTTGCATGTTCTACCGACTGAGCCGGCCAGGTGCCCCTAAAAATGTAGATACCTGATTTGTGTTTCACTTTGTATCTTAGGAACCCCGGTGGTTAAACAAAAATAAAACAGAAAATGTGCATATTTGCTGAGAGTCCAGATTATGGTTGCACACACTTTAGTGTCCAGTGAAAGAAGAATACAAATGTCTAGTTACACAAAAAGAGGGCCAGAAATTAAAAGGTGGTTTAGAGAGGAGGGTGCGGGGGCGGGGGGAGCTGCTCTCATTCCGAGAAGAGCTCTTTGTGAGTTTGAACTAGAAGGTACTTGTTCTAATACATCAAACTGACTTTTTCACACTCTCCAGGGAATCAGGCAACTACGGTCAACTCATGACCATGAGTGAAAATCGCTTGAGATATTTTCAGGTGATTGAAAAGTGCTGCAGAAATTCTAAGCTTTCATTAATTCAAAAGCTGGTCTAGGACCTGTTGCTTTTCCCTCTATGCTCTGTCCTATGGCTGCAGAATTTTAGGCCACCAGAAAAATACACATGCCATCTGTGCCCATGTTTTGAGGAAAGGAGGGAATATCCTTCCGGGATATCCTTCCAGGAGTGAGTGCTGACTCACAAGCTCTGAAAATCTTTTTCTTCTTATTACAAACATAAGTGATAGAATATTTGCCACTAATAAAAGCTTATTAAAAATAAAAATATGGGGACACCTGGGTGGCTCAGTTGGTTAAGCGGCTGCCTTCGGCTCAGGTCATGATCCCAGCGTCCTGGGATCGAGTCCCACATCGGGCTCATTGCTCCGCAGGGAGCCTGCTTCTCCCTTTGCCACTCTGTCTGCCTGTGCTCCCTCTCTCTGAGACAAATAAATAAATAAAATCTTAAAAAATAAATAAATAAATAAATAAATAAATAAATAAAATAAAAATATGTATCATCATTCACATATACCTTCATGTTTTTATTCATATATATATATTCATGTATGTATGTGAATAAAACCCCCATTTTAAAGATTTTATTTATTTATTTGACAGACAGAGATCACAAGCAGGCAGAGAGGCAGACAGAGAGAGAGGAGGAAGAAGGCTCCCCACTGAGCAGAGAGCCCAATGCGGGGCTTGATCCCAGGACCCTGGGATCATGACCTGGGCCGAAGGCAGAGGCTTTAACCGGCTGAGCCACCCAGGCGCCCCAAAACCCCCCATTTAAAAAAATATGTAACACATGTTCTTTGTTGACATTTTAGAAAATGCAGAAAAGCATAAAGAAGGGGGGGAAATTACCCACAATCCAACCACCTGAAAATAACTTCTCCATAGTTTAGTTTTTCCTTAGTCATTTTATGAATGTTTTAATAAACAAATAGGACAGATGAGCTATTTCCTAATTGCATATAGCCTTCCGTGAAACTTTTTTAAGCTTTCCTTGAAGTCTCATTTGGCACTTTTAGTGGTCCCCACATTCTCCACGGGTATTAAGACAAACCCAGACCTCTACAAGTTGGGAAATGTAAGATCATTCAGTCTCTGCAGGCTGTATGTACCCCATGAAGGGTGCTGGTCGCAGTCTCTTGGTTTACCGATATTCTTCTACCAACACAAGGTGGCAGCAACAGCAGAAGAAAGGGGAAGCGGCCTTGGCCGAAATGAAGTCATTACCATACTAGGCGTAATCAAAAGCACGTTTGGCATTTGGATAGTGACAGAACAAGGCCGATGGTAGATTAGGTCGGTCTTAGAGTGGAACATGTCTGAGAATTAGCCGAGACCAAACTGGTAGGCGAGGACATCTAGAACCCTAAAATAGGAGTTGGCAATTTTTTTCTGTAGAGGGACACACTGTAAATATTTTAGGCTGCAAATATACATTCTCTGTTGCAACTCCTCAGCTCTGACATGATGCTAGGCAGTCACAGACAACATGTAAACAAGTGAACGTGGCTGGGTTCCCATAAATCTTTATTTATGGACACAAATTTGAATTTCGTACAATGTTTACATGTCCCAAAATATTGTTTTTATTTAATTGTTGTTATTTTTGTCAGCCATTTAAAAGCCATTCTTGGCTCTCTGGCTGCAAAAACAGACAACAGGCCAGATTTCACCCTCTGGCTGTCATTTGCTAACCTCTCCCTTTAGGGCATCCATTAAGGGACACAGAAAGAAACTCTTTTTGGGGTGTTGACCGTAAGGGAAACAAAGGATGGGTGGGCTTTAAACAGCCATTAGAAATGCATGCTGGGGGGTGCCTGGGTGGCTCAGTGGGTTAAGGCCTCTGCCTTCGGCTCAGGTCATGATCCCAGCGTCCTGGGATCGAGCCCCGCATCAGGCTCTCTGCTCAGCAGGGAGCCTGCTTCCTCCTCTCTCTCTGCCTGCTTCTCTGCCTACTTGTGTTCTCTGTCTGTCAAATAAATAAATAAAATCTTAAAAAAAAAAAAAAGAAAAGAAAAGAAACGCATGCTGGAAGGCTGAGGGAAAAAGTTCAGAAAGCCAAAGTGATTCTGTTTTAGGCTCTACCCCCTGAGTCGGTTTGGTCAAGAGATGGGATCCCTGGAGGAAGGGTGTAAGCAAGCAATCATCAGTAGGAGAAGAGCCGGATCCTGAGATAAGGGTTAAATGACCCAGGACTGGTGTCTGGCTTCATGCCAAAACTTAAAGCAGGCTCTGGAAGGTCCATTACTAACAGGTAGAGTCAAATAGATACAAATAGATGCAAATTCATGGAGAGGGTGCAGCGGACAGAGGATAGGGAGGAAGCTCTGTTGGTGACCTTGAAATATGACCAAGATGGTAAAACAAAGATTAGTAATGACAGGATGGTAAATATTCTTTAATCAATGGAATTAAACTGTGTCATTTCTTTCATTCAGATACTAGATCTCATTGAATTTGCAAGCCTTTGGGGTGTTTTTTTTTTTCATTTTTTTTTTTAAATTTAGAAACTTGATTACGTATCTATATTAATGGTCTAAATACAGTTTGGAAATTATTTCATTCAACCAGCCATACTGATTAAAAAACAGAGCTTTGTTTTTTGGTGTGAAATGACTCATGAAAATATTTTTAACACCTGATGGTTTAGATTTATGCTATCCTGATTATCTTTATAATGTGTGAGATATGGTAGTAGAAGACATGTACCATTAACCCTCAAAGAAATGGTTATTGATAACGCTAATGAAAAATGAATCTTTTTATTCCAGACTCTTCCCTGCCTAATCCTCCAACAACAATTCCAACAGATGGCTTTGTTAAATATGGTGAAAGTAACTATTCACTCATGAAATTAAAGTTAGAGTGGCATGAAGCGGAGAAGTATTGCAAGCTTCACAGTTCCCTTATTGCTAGCATTCTAGATCCCTATAGTAACGCATTTGCATGGATGCAAATGCAAAAATTTAATGAACCTGTGTGGATCGCCCTGAACAGTAACTTGGTAAGATGCTGGGAACATATGTGACTTGACGTGATTGGTAAATTGTGATTAAATACGATTCTCTTTCTGTTCATTCTGTTGGATATTTGTTACATGTAAGACACTGTGCCGGGCAATGTGAATGATGCGAACGTGAACTAGACCCAATCTTGCAAGGACCCCAATGCCTTCAAGGATCTAGCAAGCTGGTGATATCTGTCAGAAATCAAACTAAGATTTATATAGCTTATATTAACTATAATATTGCTTTTGAATATTAAAATTAGATTCTGCATCTAAGCATTTTTATTTATTAACTTACTCCTCTCTGGTGTCCCAATTACAACTATGCCATCGGAATTAAGAAAGCAGATCAAGGGCATGGTTCCTGGCTCATGAGGCACTTTTACTTTGTCAAGGCAAGCCCTAGAGTTATTGGTCCAAAATTGCATGAAGAATTTCACTTCAGTCAGTTCTCTGTGTTGCATAAAAGAAAAGGGCAGGTTGGTGGAGCATTGGAGTGGTGGGCGGAAGCAGTGGGCACAGAATGAAGAGTGGTGATGAAGTGGCCAAAATATGCCTATCATGAGTCTTCTCTGATGCCCTGTGAGCCATCTGTCCTCCATCTACTAAGCTAGCCAGCCGGCAGACTTCCTAATAGAATAGCGAGGACTGCAAGTAACTAAGGGACAAGATCGAAAATGTCGAAGAGAGGTGTATAAAAGCGCTAACAAGAGAAGACAAAAGGTATGGGTTGAGTGAGGGAAGAAGGTAAAGGAGGCTTCTCAGAGAAAGTGGCTTTATAGATGTGGTCTAGGATGGTTGGACATAAAGAAGGAGTACCTCGAAGAGACAAAAAGGCAGAAGGAGCTAGGACTGGAAAGCAGGTTGGTGTCAGATTTGAGAGAGCTTCTAATTCTGTGCTACAGAGATAAAAAGGTGCACTTCATGGGCAGAGTAATTCCTGAGTGGGGAAGTGAACATTTAAAAGTAAGTGGTTCCATAATGATTTCTGTGATGAAACTTAGGCAAGACATTTTTGCATCTATGCTGACTCTATTTTAGTGATGAATTTTCTTGATAGTTCATTTTCTCTTATAGACTCATTTTCTTCTTATAGACATGGTCACAGATCTCTCATGAGTTTAAAATAGGTTTTATTTATTTTTAAAAAGATTAAGTAGATTTTCCACTGTACCAACCTTTATAATTAAAACAGTAGTATTATCTTCCTTATGTCTGTGGAATTAATGACTATGTAAGTATTATGTGATTAAATGTGATAGAATACTACAAAATCCTAACTTGGAATAGCACATGCTTTTGATTTTGTCATTAAATCTTTGGTAATTGGTTTGGTAAGTGAAATAATGTGGTTAAAATGGGAGCTATTTGAATTATTTCAAAATTCATTTATCTCATTAATACAAAAATCATATTTTTAGGCATTACTTGTGAAATCTCTCAGGCTGTTAAGAGGATATTATTGATAAGTAATATTTTTGATGTTATTAATTAATTTATATGTGATCATAAATTCATTCTACTAAATTTAATAAGAAAGTAAGTGTGCAAATTGAATAAAACAATCAACTGTGTACAAATTACTATCATAATTTGCTGGAAGACCACCTTACTGGAAAGCAAGACCCCTAGGCTCCTCTGTTACTTATCCATCTGATCTCACCTGTCATTTGTCATGTGTACTTTTTCAAAAGCTAACCAATGAGAAGGTCAGAAGAGATTAGTGTTTCTCTCCAACGTCTATCAATGAAAATCACTTAATTTTCATTATCATTTCATTGATAATATAATAGACATTTTATTTGTTCTGAAGACAAAATTTGTATTACGCTGAAAACCTGTGAAGAAAGTGTTTCATAGAATAAGATGTAGGTGAAGTCTGTGTTTTTCAAATTAGCTTCCAAGGGTAGAGTTATGGGGAACTCTGAGAGTCTCTCAACAAGAAAAGTGACATTTACTGAATTTAAGTTGGTAGAACTTATTTAGAAAATGTACTTTTTGTTCCCAAATGTTGGAGACTGTCAAATCGTAATCTCAAATATACTTCTGCTCCTCACTGGGTCTTTTTGGTGTTTTCTAAATGAGGCGAGACTCTCTGTTAATGGTGGTTTTTCTTCTTGCAGACCAATAATGAGTATGCTTGGACGGACAAATGGAAGATGAGGTTCACTAACTGGGCTGCTGATGAGCCCAGACTGAAATCAGCATGCGTTTATCTGGATTCTGATGGCTACTGGAAGACCGCATCTTGCAATGAAAGTTTTTATTTTCTCTGCAAAAGATCAGATGGTAATTGAATACACAAAAACAATCAAGGGATTTGACATTTTCTCAATAAGCTAATACATACCGCTATTGATATTATTAAACAGTAATATGTTTTAGAGTTTTAAGAATAAGATAATAAAACCTATCCCTTCACCTAACAAAAGACTGACTTGGGAATAAACAAATGTATAGAGATCTGAATAATAGAGAGAGAAAATTTTCTTCAGTGTTAGAGTTTATTTGCATTTTTTAGATTTTTGAATTTTTATTATTGAGATTATCCTCTGCATCTATGATGTCAGATTTGTCAGGAAATTGTGATTACCTTTTATATCAACAGCATATCTGTATCAGAGTAATTTTTATCAGGGTGCATGTGGATTAATCAAAGTCAGTGAGATTATGGTTTTAGCTTTCCTAGAATACAGTCCTAGAAGTGAGCAAGGATACATTCCTAGAGTTTTGACTGTCCCATTTCGTTATATCACAGACATGAGTCATAGCTAACAAGCGTTACTAGGCGTTAGGATTCCAGAAAAGAGTGACTTAAAGGGGGACTTTCTCGGCAAATTGTTTTTAGGTGACCTTTTTTTAAGGAACTAAACATCTTTGTAAGTATTTATAGATCTGCCTTCTTCAGGATGACTGTGATTGATTTCTACGCTATCGGAATACAGTCTATTGAAATATATTTAAAACGAAAACAAAAAGATAAAGTAAAAAGAACAGCCAATAACAAAAACGTCAGATCCAAATGATTATCATCAGAACTCCTTAAAAATAATCGGCAATAAAATTTTCCTTAGCTGCTACTCTATCACACTACAGAAACTTTAGATTTTATTTTATTTGAACTGTCTTTTTATTAACAGAAATCCCTGCCACTGAGCCCCCACAGCTGCCCGGCAGATGCCCAGAATCAGAACACACGGCATGGATTCCTTTCCACGGTCACTGCTACTATATCGAATCTTCGTACACGAGAAACTGGGGTCAAGCTTCTCTGGAATGCCTCCGAATGGGTAAGTGCCACATTGATGTCAGAAAATGCCATCAACCTCTACTCTGGACTACTGTCAGACAGGTAACACTGTACATTAAATCATATGGAATGGGAAGATGCCTGTTTATTTTTCTCCATAATTTATACCATAACAAAATGCTCAACATCATCCCCTCAATTAATTTACAACACTGTAGCCTCAATATTTTAAAGAAATACAGTAGAAAGTAATCATTTGCCGAACAAGTCTTTCTTATTTTCTGCCCTAATATTCTAAATTGTTAGGATTGTCATTCTCAGTTGTCGAGAGTATTGTGTTCACCTCTTCTCCCAAAAGCTCAAGGATCCACAGTGCCCAGGGGCCATTTTGCTTTACTGTGAATAGAAAAGCACGTAGCCTGGGTTATCTGATGTGTGAAGAAAAACAGGACAAAACTCAAATAGACCTGACATAGATGGATGATTTTCCTCTCAAAATAAAAATGTTAAATAAAGTTAATTTGTCAGAGTGCATTTAAAAACCCCACTAAATTAAATCCTACTTTAAAAATTACTGAATTGTGCTTATACTAATTTGTGATTATCTTCGAAGTCAGTGTTCTTTATCCAACAGCGATATATATACAAGGGTTATAATCTCATTTCCTTCAAATTCATTGAAAAATTGACCTTGAGTTTTGACCTTTTCTTTTTACTTTTAGGCTTTTTTTCCCCTTCAGTTCCATTGAGGTATAATCAATACATAAAATTATAAGACATTTAAAGTATACAGTGTGGTGGCTTGATACCATCAAGTTAATTAATACATCATATCACTTATCACATATTTACCTTTTTTTTTTTCTTTTCTGGTTGGAACACTTAAGTTCTACTCTCTTGGTAAATCTCAATTTTTTTACAGTACAGCATTATCAGCTATAGTCACCATGTCATCCATTCAATCCCATATGCACACGCACACATATATACACACACACACACTATATTTTCTTTATGCAGTCATCTGTTGATGGACATGTAGGTTGTTTTTGTACCTTGACTATTGTGAATAATGTTGCAGGGAACGTGGGAGGAGAGAGCTACCTTTGAGAAATGATTTCATCGCCTTCGCGTATATAGATACCCGGAAGTGGGACTGCTGGTTCATATGACAGTTCTATCTTTAATTTCTGGAGAACCTCCATGCTGTTTTCCATAAGGGCTATATCAGTTTGCATTCCTACCAACAGTGTACAGGGGATCTCTTCTCTACATCCTTGTTACATTTATCTCATCTTTTTGATAATATCCAGTCTAACAGGTGTGAGGTGATACCTCATCTCACTGTGGTTTTGATTTGTATTTCCTTGATGATTAGTGACATTGAGAATTTTTTCCTGTACTTGTTAGCCATTTTTAAATCTTCTTTGGGGAAAAAAAAATCTATTCAGGTCTATTTGTCTATTTTTTAATTGAGTCTTTTTTTTTGGCTATTGAATTGTGTAAGTTCCTTGTACATTTTAGATCTTAAACCTCTATTAGGATATACAGTTTGCAAATATTTTATCCCCTTTCATAGGTTGCCTTTTCATTTTGTTGACGGTTTCTTTGGCTGTGCAGAAGCTTTTTAGTTTGTGGTAATCCCATTTGTTTATTTTTGTTTTTGTTGCTTTTGCTTTTGGTGTCAAATACTATACACACACACACACACACACACACGTATATATATGTACATACGTACGTACGTGTGTGTGTGTGTGTGTGTGTATAGTCATTGTTCTTGGGGAGACAGATAGATAGATAGATAGATTCCTAAAACAAGTAGCTTGCCACCTGTTTTCTTCTTTTTGCTCCTCTGGGTGTATTTGATTGGCTCTTCTTGGAGGCCATCGTTTCTTGTTTCCACTTTACCTGTCTGCACTTTACCTGTCTGAATCCCACTCCTATATGTTTCTGTTCCGTTATTCTTTAGCCCTGCGATTTCTGTTTGGTACTTGTTGATTCTTTCTCTCTCTCTCTCTGTTGAAATTTTCGTTTTGTGCATTGCTTTTTTAACCTCAATGATCATCTTCATAACTGTTGCTTTGAACTCTGTCAGGTAAATCAGTCACCTCTGTTTCATTAAGATCCATTCTGAGATTTATCTTGTTCTTTTGTTTGGAACGTATTTCTCCTTTTCTTCATTTTCCTTGACTTTCTGTGTTGGTTGCTGCACATTGGATAAAACAAATACCTCTCCCAGTTTTGAAAGCTTGGTGTCATGTAGGAGATGAACCTCATCAATCAACCCAACACAACCTCTTGTTTGTCCCTCAACACTTTGTTATGGTCTAAGCCGCCATCTTTGTTTTTTAGTGGCTCCCAGTAGTTGAGGGTGTGCAAGGACCCTGTGATGTCCCAAAGGAGAAAATCACAGTCAGCACATAAATGCAGGCTGATTAGAAGCCGGACTCTCAAGTGGCAGCTAGGAAAATACGTAAGCCAGGTGTGTACACGTGCTCCTTCCAGAGAAACATTGGTGACCTGCTTTTGTCATTGTGGCAAGTCAGAGAAAAGAGGTGGTGGAAGTACCCACCAGATAGCCCAGACTTCATGGAAGATCACACACTGCCCCCAGATGCATGCAAATTAGCAGCTGGACCACAGGCAATGGGTTGTAAAATGTACAGTCAGTCCCTCTCCAAGAAAGGACTGGAAAATGGGCATTTTTGCTGTTTCCTCTTAGCTGAGTCCTGAGTGTGGGGGTGGGGACAGTTGTGGTGAAGTCTCGTGTGCCCATTTAAGAACTGTTTCTTTGTTTTTCTGTCATCCTGTGGGTCTTATGGCTGCAAACCCCACTGGTTTTCAGAGTGAGGTAGTTTGGTGGCCTGTCCCTTAGGGGGAAGCTTTAAAACTTGGAGTGCTAGAGGTGTGGTCCAAACCCTTCTCTCTTCAGGGGAAAGCTGGGAGTTGGCTATTCCTCCTGATTGTGTGGTGCTCTACTGGAGAGTATGTCTCAGCCTTTCCTACTCCTTTAGATGTAGAGATACTCTCAGTTACCCCATATGTCAGAGTAACTCAGCTTTCTTCTGGGTTTCTCTGAGGTAGTTGCTCCATGTGTAACTGTTCGTTAGTGTGTCTTTGAAGGAAGACATTTCAGGAACCTCCTATTTTGTCATCTTAATCCCTTGCTGTAAGTTTTGACTTCAAATTCTGAGTCAAGTGAAGTCTCGTTGACTGTTCTTTGTTCATTTTGTGGGGGGGGTGCTTTATTGTAGGGTATATATATCATATATATCATATGTTGGTTTAGTTCCTTTATTTCTTCATTTCTACTTTCATATCTATATAACATCACATATGTCTATAATTGTTATAGATATGTTATATAGAGAGATATTACAGATATGTTATATATATATACCTGTTACATATGTAGAATATATGTATGGAACATACATAATGTATATGTTACATATATATGTCTATAATTGTTCTATCTTCTTACATATGTATGTTATATATGTGCCTATAATTGTTATATCTTCTTAATGAAATGAAAATTTAATCATTATACATGTCCTTATTTGTCTCTAGCAACAATTTTTGTCTAAAAGTTTATTTTGTCCAGTATCAGTATAGCTACTTCAACTTTTTAAAAGTAACTATTTGCATGGTATATCTCTTTCCATGCTCTTACTTTCAATCTTTCTGTGTCTTTGAATCTCATGTGTGTATTTTGCAGATGACATATAATTAGATAATTTTAAAATTTATTTTCATTTTCTTATTTTAATTGTTAAATTTATTCTGCCAATCTGTTTTTATTACAGCAGTTAATCCATTTATATTTAATATAATTATTGATAGGGTAGGATTTACATCTGCCACTTTACTTATTTGCCATATATCTTGTGTCTTTTGGCTCCTCTATTTCTCCATTTCCACTTTCTTTCATGTTGAATAGATAATCTCTAGTGTACCATTTTAATTTCCTTGTTATTAAAAAATGAGTTATAAACAAAAAATAAATTAATAGTCTCTTATTTTCACTTAGATAGGTACCTTTATTAGTGCTTTTTATATCTTCATATGGATTTGAGTTTCTGTCAAGTATCCTCTCACTTCAGCCTCAAAAACTCTCTTTAGTATTTCTTGTAGCATATATCTGCTTGTTACAATTTCTCTCCATTTTTGTTTAACTATGAATTTATTTTTTTCCCTCATTTCTGAAGGATAGTGTTGCTGGATAGAAAGTTGTTGGTCAACAATCATTTTCTTTTCCAGCCTTTTGAGTATCTCGTGCACTGCCCTCAGGCCCCCATGGCTTCTGTTGAGAAATCAGTGTTAGTTTTTTTGAGGTTTTCTTGTACATGATGAGTCACTTCGCTCTTGCTGATTTTAAGAATCTCTTTCTTTTGACAGTTTGTGGTGTGAATTTCCTTGCAATTATCTTACTTGGAGTTTGGATAAATGCGGAGTTTCCTAGATGTTTACATTAATGTTTTTTGTCAAATTTAAGAATTTTTTTAAATTTTATTTTTTAAAAGATTTTATTTATATATTTGACAAAGAAAGACACAGTGAGAGAGGGAGCACAAGCAGGGGGATTGGAGAAGGAGAAGCAGGCTTCCCGCTGAACAGGGAGCCCAACATGAGGCTCGATCCCAGGACCCTGGGATCATGACCTGAACCAAAGGCAGATACTTAATGACTGAGCCACCCAGGCACCCCAAATTTCAGAATTTTTGACCATTATTTCTTCAAGTATTCTTTTTGCCTTTTTCTCTTTTCCTTCTCAGACCCCCATTATGTATATTTTGATACAATTGATGATGTCCTACAAATCTCTGAGGCTCTGTCAATCCCCCCCCCCCATTATTCAGACTGGATAATTTCAATTTACCTGCTTTCATATTTTTTTGGCTCTTTCTTTTGCTTGATCAAATCTGCTCTTAGGCTGCTCTAGTAAATTTTTCCGTTCAATTATTGTGATTTTCAACTCCAAAATTGTAAGAAATAATTTCTGTCTCCCTCTTAATATTCTCCATTTGGTGAGATATTACTCATACTTATTTTTTTCCCATTCTTTACACATGTTTTCCTTTATTTCTTTAACATACCTGATTTGGTCTTTGGTAAATCAAAGGTGTGGCTCTCTCAGAAACAGTCGGTATTAAATGCTTCTTTTCTTGGGTATGGGTCATACTTTCTTGTGGTTTGTTTTTTTTTTTCCATTTCCTATATTTTTTTTGTTGAAAACTGGACATTTTAAATAACATGATGGGCAGCTCTCAAAATGAGATTCTTTCCATTCTACAGAGTATGCTGTTGTTCCTGTTTGTTGTTTTTTCTCTGGTTTAGTGATTTTCCTTCTCTAATTCTGTAGAGCTTGTATTCTTTTTCATGTGTGGTCACTGCAGTCACTGCTTACTTAATTTAGTGGTCAGCTCATGGCTGGGAACAGATTTCCTTAAATGCCTAGAACCAATAAGTCTCCCAGGGTTTCCTGAGGGACTCTGCCCAAAGGTACTGCCTTCCATATTCATTCAAGTAGTTTAAAACTCTGCCTTAGTCCTCCCTTCCTGTTTGTGCAGACACTCAAGGTCAGCCAGTGGTGAGAGCTTAGGAGTCCCTCAGATTTTTCATAAGCATGCATGTCATCTTGGGTGTGTACATGCCCCAGTACATGTCTGTGGCCTTCTAGATTCCCAAGAATGGATTGAAGTTTTTTGGAGCTCCCTGTGGACTGCTTATTCCCATTTTTCCTTTTAAGTTTTTTTCTTTGTTATCCTCTTTTCCTCACCTGTTATCCCTGCCTCGGTCATCTGTGATGTTAACAATTGCCACTGAAAGTTTTTGAAAAACACCATCAGGAAGAAGGCTGTTTACACTGTTGAGTTCTGAATTAGGATAAATAAAGCCAAACTTTTCAAGTGAGACTTTCCATGGAACTGTCAGATAAAATAATGGAATTCTTTGAATTGGGACTTTGAAAGAGCTCCAACCCCATTCTAAGTATTCTGGTGGCTTCTAGGCTGCTGGTTTCACTGCGATTTGGGTGCTATTTGCTTTTAAGGTAAACAGAGAGCTGAGGATAAGACAATGAAATTAGAACAAGTTAAAACACCATGAAGCTCACTCTTTATCCAAGTTTTTAATGCAGGTTTTTTTTTTTAAAAACTTGCAATGAATATGGAGAAACTTTGTTTTCAATTTTAGGTGACATGTTTTCCCGTAAATAAAATGAATGATTCTCATTTATCAAAACATGTCCAAAATATTTTGAATTAGATGTTATCTTTGAAATATATTAAACAATGGAATATGTAATCATGCAATAAAAACAATCATCAAGGGGATCATCCAGGAGTCAGACCATACATGCAGGCATACAGTTAAGTGTAGGGTTCTGAGATTCAGAATGCCTGGATCATGTCCTCTACTATCATTGGATCTTGACAAATTACTTACCCTCTGTACTTTTGGGTCCTTATCTGTAAAGTGAGGTAACAGTAGTGCTCATTTAATAAGGTAGTTGTAAATTTCTAGTGAGATCACACTTGTAATGCACAATGTGAAATGTCTGGCATAAAGTGCTTAAAATATATTAGTTGTTATTATTATAAAGCTATAGATTTTTACTCTAAACTCTAATGCTGATACTGAATCAACTCTAATGTATTGAGAGATGTTGATGTCAAAGTAATCTAACCAGTCTTTCAGTTTTCCTCTCTCTTTTTACTTTGTACAGTCCTATACCTAAGAGCAAGATTAATAATTAATCCTACTGCCTAAAAAAACTAAGTGTTCTTTATCACTACCTTAAATACCAATCTCTTTCCATCTGCAGAGAGGCCTAACCCAAGTCTTTTTTCACATGTTGACCAAAGCAGTCCATGCAAACTGAGCCATCTAGTAACACTCTAAGTTCCTCCCAGTAGATAGGTCTATCTACCCATCATTTGTCTAGATCATATCGTCATGAACCAAATATGGAGGAATCCATGTATCTGCATGCCATGTTCTTGAAGAAGCTCTAGGCTTCCCTCTCTATGTCTCCTCTCTCATTCCTTCTCTTCTTGGATTTATTTTCTATTCATTCCACTTGAAATCCTATGCTTCTCAATATCTTAAATTCTTTTTCTCCATGCTCTCCTTTAGTTGCTCCACCTAAAAAAAAACCTTCTCTCCATTTGACGTGTCAGTTACATATCATACCTATTTTCTCTTCTAATCCATCCATCTATCTATGCTATCTCCTGAGCCATGACCTTGTTAAGACATACTCTATGATGACCTGAATAGACATTTTTCCAAAGAAGACATCCAGATGGCTAACAGACACATGGAAAGATGCTCAACATCACTAATCATTAGGGAGGTAAAAATCAAAGCCACAATGAAATACCATCTCACACCTATCAGAATGGCTAAAATCAAAAAGAAAAGAAATAACAAGTGTTGGTGAGGATGTAGAGGAAAAGGAACCCTCATACACTGTTGGTGGGAATGTAAATTGCTACAGCCACTGTGAAAAAACATTATGGAAATTCCTCAAAAAATTAAAAATAGAACTATTGTATCATCCCATAATTCCACTTTTGAGTATTCACCCAGAGAAAACAAAAACACTACTTCAAAAAGATATATGTACCCCTATGTTTATTGTAGCATTATTTATAATAGCCAAGACATGGAAGCAACTTACATGTCCATCATTAGATAAGTAGATAAGGAAAATGTGTGATATAGGTATATATGAAATGGAATATTACACAGCCATGAAAGGGATGAGATTGTGCTTTCTTTTTTTTAGAAACTTGATGGACCTAGAGGGTATTTTGCCAAGTGAAATAAGTCAGACAAATACCATATGATTCCATTCATAAATGGAATCTAAAAAAGGAGTAAACAATCAAAAAGCAGAATCAGAGCTATAAATACAGAGAACAAACTGATGGTTGCCAGAGGGGAGGGAGGTAGAATGTTGGGCAAAATGGGTGAACATGAGAGAGGGAGAGATACAGACCTCCAGTTAAGGAATTGGTAAGTAAAGGGAATAAAAGCAGAACATAAGGAATGCAGTGATAATATAATAGTGATGTAATTGGACAGAGGGTAACTGTACTTCTGGTGAACATAATATAATATATCAACTTGTCAAGTCACTAAGTTGTACACCCGAAACTGATGTAACATTGTGTGTCAACTGTAGTCAAATGGAGAAAAACTCACACACATACACATTGCTACAACCAAACCCCCCTCAAAAGGGGATATTACATAAATGCTTAAATATCAGGAGGCAGGGATCAAAGTGAGCCATCTTAGATTCTGTCTACCATGAGAGCTATTGCAATAATTTGAGTGTGAGATACTAGTGGCCATTCTTAAGGTAAAGGTAGTAGAAACATAGAGAAACAGACAGATGTGACAAATATTTAAGCAGTAAAGTCAACAGAATTTGGGCATAGGCACTAGAAAGGGTGGAAGTCAAGAATGATTCTCATGTTCAGGCTTGAGCCAGTGGAAAGATGCTGCCGCTGCCCATTCACTGATACATAAAGAGCTAAGGAGAAATAAGATTTTGGGGCAAGAATTTTTTGAGTTTTGTTTTGTACATGTTGAGCTTGAAGTGCCCATGAAACATTACAGCAGAGTTTAAAAAAAAAAAAAAAGACACGTCCTACTGGTCTTTGCATGTCTTTCAGCAGCTCGTTCAGTGTCTTATACAAAAATTATGCTTAAATCAGGGAAATACAAATCAAAACCACAGTGAGATACCACCTCACACCAGTCAGAATGGCTAAAATCAACAAGTCAGGAAATGACAGATACTGGCGAGGATTGTGGGGGGTGTGGGGGGTAGGGAAGGTAAAAATGAAACAAGATGGAATTGAGAGGGAGACAAACTGTAAGAGACTCTTAATCTCACAAAACAAACTGAGGGCTGCTGGGAAGTGGGGGTTAGGGAGAGCGTGGCTGGGTTATGGACACTGGGGAGGGTATGTGCTATGGTGAGTGCTGTGAAATGCGTGAGCCTGACGATTCTCGAACCTGTACCCCTGGGGCAAATAATACATTATATGTTAATAAAAATAATTCAAAAAATAAATTATGCTTAAAAAAAATTTTTTTAAGTGAGCATGAACAAGGGAGGGGCAGAGGGAAAGGGAGAGAGAGAATCTTAAGCAGGCTCCACACTCAGCATAGAGCTCAGTGCAGGGTCTGATCTCATGACCCTGAGATCATGACCTGAGCTCAAATCAAGAATTGGCCACTTACTCGACTGAGCCAGCCAGGCACCCTCCCCTCCAAATCTTACTGTTAGCAGGGAAAGTGAAATTTTGAGAAGATAAATGTCCACTTTCTGACATTCTTCCCCTTAAGTGGAGATGTTGGGGTGATTTTTATTGCTCTTACTATCAATACTGTCATTATAAAAATATTATTAGCAACTTAAATGTCATTCCATCATGTTGTTTTTTTATACTTTGCAGGCTCCTCTTTGGTTTCCATTGAAAGTGCTGCTGAATCAAGTTTTCTGTCTTATCGAGTAGAGCCACTTCAAAGCAAAACCAATTTTTGGATAGGATTGTTCAGAAATGTTGAAGGTAAATTTGCAGAACAATTATTTAATCACAAATATTTCAAAATGTTCTGTGCAAAAAAGGTTTTCTGTTCCAGAAAGTCTTGCCTTAAATAATAAATTTGTGAAGAGTTTGGAAATTCAAACTTATACTTTCATTTAAAATAAGAACTGAAATTTTAAATGACTCCATATTATGCTATCTTGAAAGCTGTTGATTTAAAGTGTTTTCTGTAGCTAAGTTAGTTTAAGAAGAGTTAAAAAATAATTTGTCTCTTTTGCCAGGAAGAAAAAAATAGGGAAGCTTAAGTATATATATTTGTACTAATTAGGAATCAGTTTTCAAACAATGCTAATAAGAAACATAATCTTCTCAGTCTTTTTTCTCAGTAATAATTGGTTATTATAATCTTGCATACTAAAAGTCTGGTCGTCAACAACAATTGATTATAGTATAAAATAATATGTTTAGAAATTTTGCATGAATAAGTAGAATTTATTTTAAGATGGTTAATTTTTAACCTCTGATTTTACTGACTTTATTTGATCATCAGGAAAATGGCTGTGGATAAACAACAATCCAGTCTCCTTCGTGAACTGGAACACAGGAGATCCTTCCGGTGAACGAAATGATTGTGTAGCTTTATCTGCATCTTCTGGATTTTGGAATAATATTCACTGTTCTTCCTACAAAGGATATATTTGTAAAAGACCAAAAAGTAAGTAAGAATTCTCCTTGCAGCACCTGTGTTCACAGTCCATCCTAGTTTCTTTTAAAAATTAAGGGGTCAGGTGTGGGATTATAATGTGGTTACCGGTCCCCTTATACAAGCTCTCCCCCACGTAAGCGATAAATCCCCGGTGATCAGTTGTCCGCAGCTCTGAGGGGACAAACTCTGTGTGCGAAACTGACATAATGATTTAGATATATCCATACATTTACGATGGGATCCCCAGGCATACGGACTGTAGAGTGGCACGTGGTTTGAGGAGTCGGCTTGCAAAGCCTTATGGCATAAGAGGAAAAAGGGATAAAGTTTGCCCTCTCCACCAAACCAGAAGGGATTGGAGTTCTAGAGATCCCTAGAGAGGGATCAGAATTCACTGTGGAATAAATCGTGTAAGACCAATTAAATCTCCTTCTGAGATTAAGCAGCAGATCATGTAAATACAGGAACTGGGGGAATTAATAGTGTTCTATGCCCACAAAGTAGTACTCTCTAGACTTGAATAATATTTTTATGCCATTCTGCTTCACATAATATCCAACTCTCCCTACAGTTGTAGGATGTTGATACAGGATGGATGGATGGATGGATGGATACATACATAGGTCTTCTAATTTCCATTTATCTATCCTCTATCATCTATCTCTATATATCATATCACCATGGACCAAATATGGAGGATTCCATGTGTCTGTGAACCAAATAATAGTCACTATCTGCCTGCAGTTATTCTGGGGTTTTATAAGTATTTAATTAATTTTTTTATTTCACCAACAGTTGTTGACGCTGAACCTACACATACGTTAATTACAACAAAAGGTAAGACCACTGTGAGATTTTAAGTTCTGTACTAGTAATGTATCAATACAGTTTGTTTGTTTTAAAAACCATAAGAATACCTTCCTATATCCCCTGTATTCAGTAGAATTGCTTGAGTTACATTAACCTTTGTCAATACGTCATCAGCCTCCCTTGAATGATGCTCTAGGAAAGCAGGCCTGGGAGTCAGGTTGGGGTTTTTACCATAGATATTATTGAAAATATTGCTCCATTACAGTGGTGTCTTGTGCAAACCACAGGAGAGATTCCTCTCCAGAATCCCTGTGGTTTTCTTCTTTTTTTTTAAAGCAATATTTTAAATTTTATTTTTATAGACAACTTGAACCAGGTAACTGAAGGTAACTGATCTTATTTCACCAATTTTGTCAGCAGCTAGAAGAACTCAGAGTGACATTAATGGTTTGCTTGCAATCTCCTTATTAGCCCCCTGGGTGTTATTTTTTAACTAATTATACTCATGAGTTCAGATTCCCTCTACTCTTATTTTCTTTTCCTTAGTTTTTCTCCTTTACTTTTTTAAAAATCATCATCATGATGATTATTTATCTTCATATGATGTATTTGTAAGCACCATTAAATTATTTTGAAACAGGTGTACATATTTTAAAACACTGATGTTTGCAGGGTGCCCAGATGGCTCAGTTGGTGAGCATCTGACTCCTGGTTTTGGCTTCGATCATGGTCTCATGGGTCCTGGGATCGAGCCCTGTGCAGGGCTCCGTGCTCAGCACAGAGTCTGCTTGAGATTCTCTCTGTCTCTCCCCCTGTTCTTGCTCACATTCTCACTCTCTCTCTCTTTCTCTCAAATAAATAAACCCTTAAAAAACAACAACAAAAAATTGATTAACTAACAAATGGAATGTTCCTGCAACTGAACAATAATCTTAACACCTAAAACAATCCTCTAGGTCACGTGGACTCCTGTTTTCATGTCCTGCATTTCTGTCTGACAAACGTCAAGGAATATTTGACACGAAAGGACATTTATGCATTTTGGCTTTTCCAAAAAAGGAAATTGTCTCGTTCTCCATAGTATTCTACCTTTTGCCTCTCTCCACCTTTCTCCTCACGATTTTGTTTATTTCCAGCTGACCCAAGGAAGATGGACCCTTCCAAACCGTCTTCTAGCGTGGCAGGAGTCGTGGTCATAGTGGTCCTCCTGATCGTGGCGGGTGCTGGCCTTGCGGCATATTTCTTTTATAAGAAAAGACGTGTGCCTTTACCTCAAGAAAGCACTTTTGAGAACACTCTCTATTTTAACAGCAGATCAAGTCCAGGAACTAGCGATATGAAAGATCTCATGGGCAACATTGAACAGAATGAACACGCAGGCATCTAGTATCCTAATGGGATTTCAATATATTTGAATTTCATAACATTATAACTAAAATGTTAAGGTCTGTAATGCAATGTGATTGTTTCTTTAAAAATTTGTACTGTAGTGAAATGGACTGTCCTTTTTCTTTGCCTCATTGAAGAAGTAATTGCTCGTGTTCTCGTCTGGCAAGGGATTTTCACGAAAGAGGGATAAGGATACGGACTACCACTTGAAAAATAGCTTAGGTGAACACAGAACCCAAGAATGCCAACTTAAAATGTAAGCATCACTGGTGTGTAGCCAGTATCATCTGCCTGTGGGTTAGAAGAACCCCAAAGACCTAAGCTTCCTGAAATAGATCAAGGAGCTCCCAAAGCAATGTTACCCATTGAACTGTAATTCGGTAATTAGAAGACCGTTTAAAAATTCAGGTACAGATAACCTCAGGTGGCATGAAATTTTAGTCACTGTTTTCGCTTACCAGTCATGATTTTTACTTCAGTTATTTAGAATTGTATTTGTATACATGCAGAAAGAATGAGGCAGCTGAGAATCTTGTTTTTTCTGAGCAGGGTTTCCCAGGCTGAATCTTGCAAAGGTGTTCTTTGTCCTGTTATATGTATATCAGGAACACAAAGATGTGAAATAAAAATGTAAATTTGCATAACTGGATGTACTTAGATAATGTGAAATAAACATCAAAGACAAGGTCTATTTTTAATATATGTGTATTTTGGTGATCTTGGTAAATGTCAATTTTCTTTTAAGTAAGACTTATTTATCTGTTTACCATATACTTTACTCTGAAAATAAATAATATGATTAGTAGAGGAATTCTTTAAACCTTCCATCTATTTGAGAGAGATGTGTTGCTAAAATAGGTGTAAAATGAATTCTTTTCCCACAGTGACTTGCATAATTATTCTAGATCTTCTCCTGTAACACTGGTTCAAGTCAGAATTCAACAAAGACACTGTTACTCAAAGTTAGGTCTCTAATATCTTTTTCCCACTTTAATAATTAATCATTGCTTTTTGTCTTAAAAAATGTTGCCTTAGATAAAGCTTCCTGTTCATTGTGTAATACTTGGGAGGTTTCACATCCCACACAGCTACCACATATCAGCCCATCCTGGCCTTTGTCGAGACCTGCAGTCCCAGGACAGGACTCAGACGGCATCAAGAGGTCTGGGAACGTCCAAAAATTACACGCATAATGCTGCGCTAATTTGTGTTTGTGCCCTTTTTTTTTTCTTTTCTGGGAAGAAAATGGCAGATTTTCAGGTAAGTCTGTAATTCAAAACAGATGAAGAAGCTGCACGTTGGGTGGGATGAGGATGGAGTTTCTAATACCCCAACTCAGATGAGTAACAGGCGGAAAGAAATAGGAAGGGAGAGGTAGGTCGTTGTGGGAAAGGTTGCTGAGCACAAACAATTCCCTCTCATACTTGAAACAGTAGAAGACAAGTTGCTTTTTATTTTCTTGGTAAGAATGAAGCATTTTCCATCTGAAGAAATTTCAATGGAAACGATGACTGTAGAATCACAGCTGTATGTACTGAACTATGCTAAAGGAATGACTTTCCTAATATAATATATATATTAGGATATATGTATTAGGAATATATGCTATATATATTATATATACTAATATATACTATGCATATATCACATATATACTGTATATAGTATCTATTATATATATTATATTGTATATATAGACATATACTATATATACATAGTATATTACAGATACTATATATAGTATATCATATATAGAGAGAGATACAGATATATATTATAAATATACATATGCATAGTATATATGTAATAACTATTATAGATATATAGTGTGTGTATATATATACTATACTATGTATACTGTGTGTGTATATATATATATTTTTAACGATTTTATTTATTTATTTGACACAGAGAGAGAGGTCACAAGTAGGCAGAGAGGTAGGCAGAGAGGCAGGCAGAGAGAGAGGGGGAAGCAGTCTCCCTGCTGAGCAGAGAGCCTGATGTGGGGCTCGATCCCAGGACCCTGAGATCATGACCTGAGCAGAAGGCAGAGGCATAACCCACTGAGCCACCCAGGCGCCCCTGTAGTATATATATTATATATAATCTATATTATAGTATCTATAATAAATATTATATATAGTATGCATAGTATGTGTACCCTATAGAAAGATATATACCATATATAGATACTATTTCTATACATAGTATATGCATACACTGTATATACACTATACTATTTATTATATAAGTATATATACATATATACTACATATACTAAAATATACATATTATACATGTATTATATATATTATATGTAGCATGTATTCTTTATATATATACACACTATATAGTCTCTTTATATTTCTTTTTCCTAATACATGCATATTTTTTCCCTTAAGATACAGGAGAGAACTAGAAATATAAAATAAGGAGAAATACATAAAAGAGCATGATTTAAAAATTATTTACAAAAATCATTATAACTCAGAGCCACATAGTCACAGAAAACATTTTGGATGTCAAACACGTATCTCAGAATTAAACGTCTCGCCTTTCTGACAAATAGTCCACATTTGGCACAGTGCTGAGCATTAGATTTCGCACTCACATTATCTACTCGAGTATATAATCAAATAGTTTGGTCATTTGTATCTACACAAATATCCAAACACAGTAGTAAAATATCAGGGATATTTTGTGGGTGGAGAAGAGCCATTGTATGCAGTTTGGGTCTTGGTTGCTGGAGGTGAGTTGTTTCATTTCTTTACCAGAAATTCTATCTGGCAGACCAAATGTTTAATTGCTTTCCTCGACGGCTTGCTCACTTCAGGTTTGCATCAGAATCCAGCAGCTGGAAGACTCTTGAGGATATTTTTTCCCCCCAGTGGAGCTCAGACAATGTGAATCATCTGTAACTTGAACTCTAAAACTAGAATTGGTATCTGTAGAGACTGGCAGACTCTGAATTCACTTTTCAGGAGTCGCTAGTGCATCTGGTTGTATGTTTGCCCAGTCGTCTGTCAGGTGTTTCTGGAGCGCCCGTCACATGTGCCAGACATGGAGCCACCCACGGGAGACTCAAATACAGGTACGGAGCAGTGCGTGTCCACAGACGTGCACAGCCCAGATCATTTTACAATGATATAGGAGATCCACTGGTAGAAATAGGCTTAAGATATTTTTTCAGCTTGGGGCCCCTGGGCGACTCAGTTGGTTAAGCGTCTGTCTTCAGCTCAGGTCATGATGCTGGGACTGAGCCCTGCATCAGGTTCTCCACTCAGCAGGGAGTCTGCTTCTCCCTCTATCCCTCTCCCTGCTCATACGCTCGCGCTCTCTCTCTCTCAAGGAAATAAATAAAATCTTAACATTTTTTTCAGCTTTCTTGAGATAGAATTGACATATAACCGTGTCAGTTTAAGATGTACAACATAATGATTTTCTATCTGTATGTCTTGCAGCATGATGACCTCAGTAAGGTGAGTTAGCACAGCCCTCACATCCCATAGTTACAATTTGAAATATAATTTGTCTTAAGCTTTTAATGGAGCAGTGATGGATATAGACAAGGTTTTAGCAATGCCAGAACTGAGTTTTGTGTGTCCAAGAGGTTAACTTAGGGAGGTACCCTCCTGAAGAAAGGTAATACGAAAAAGTAGGTACAAAAGTGAAAATTTATTCAAAATGAAAAAAGAAACAAGAAGTTACACATTTTTTAAAGTTGGCAGCTACAATAAATATCATAAATTCAGGACAAATTATGATTTATTTTTTAATAATTAACTGCCTGATGTACTTTGTATTCATTTTCTAGGATTTACCATAATGAAACACCATGGACTGGTAGCTTAAACAATGCACGTTTATTTTCTTCCAGCTTTCCTACAGCTTACCGTTCTGAAGGTTGGAAGTTCAAGGTCACTGTACTGGCCGGGAGGAGGTGTGGTGCTCTGATGTCTCTCTCCCTCTGGCCTCCAGATGGCTGCCCTATTCCCGCCCCTTTATATAGCTGTCGCTCTGTGTGCAGGAGTTCCTTGTGTCTCTGTGTGGGTCCTACCTCCTCGTATAAAGGTACCAGTTAGACTGGACTAGGTCATACCTTAAAGACTGTGTTTTTAACTTAATACCCTCTTTAAAGATCCTATCTTCATATATAGTCACATTCCGAGTTACTAGGGATGAGGGCTCACCCATTGGAATTTGGCAGGGGTGGGAGGACTCAGTTCAGCCTATCACATACTTCAGAACACTTCTTTCTGATTATCCCTTGTATTTGTCAGTTTTCCAGAGAAACTGAACCAATAGAATGTGTCTGTCTATCTATCTATCTAACATTCAACTATCTTTTTATCTACTTAGCTCTCATCTATCTAAAGGGAGAAAGATATTTTAAGGAAAAGACTCATGCATTTGCAGGTGTCTGATAACTCCAAAATGAACAGGATAGGTGAGCAGGTTGGAGACCCAGGGAAGAGTTGCAGTTTGAGTCTGAAGGCGGTCAGTCTGCTGGCGGACTCACTCAAGGAAGGTCAGCCTTGAACTGATTAGACAAGCCTCACCTGCACTAAGGAGGATAATGTGCTTTACTCAAAGCCCACTGATTTCAATGTTAATCTCATCCAAAATAACTCCTTCACAGAAACATCCAGAATAATGCTTGAGCCCATATCTGGCATCATGGCCCAGCCATGTGGACATGTAAAATTAACCACCACACGCCTTTAAATGGCAATGGTTTTGCAGTATTTTTTATAGAGTAGAAAGATAACGCAGGCTTCAGCATGACAGAACAAAGTTTTGAAAAATTCTTTCATAGTTTATAGTTTAACTCTTTAACTTGTGATTGATAATGTAGTATAAATTTTAGGATTAAGGTCAACTATGGGAAAACCTCTTGAATTTCATTCATCTATAAGCATTAATACTTAGGGCATTCATTTGAGTTCCTGTGCACGCATGTGTATGTAACAAGTAATTGTAAATACCTCTGAATCTGGTCATAATCACTAATCAGTTTGTTGACATTTTTATAATGGTTTATTATGAGTGCTTGGTGAGGTTGGTATTTTGTATCAAATCAGCTAATAGTTTAAATGGGACCTGCATTTTATTCTAATTCTTTAAAAGAAATTTTTAAGATTTTATTTATTTATTTGACAGAGAGGGAGAGAGCATGAGAGAGCACAAGTAGGGGGAGGGGCAGGCAGAGGGAGAGGGAGAAGTAGCCTCCCCACTTAGCAGGGAGCCCGGGTGTGGCTTGATCCCAGGATCCTGGAATTAGGACCTGAGCTGAAGGCCGATACTTAACTGATTGAGCCACCCAGGTGCCCCCTTTGGCAAATAAATTTTAAAATGACAAAATAAGGTATACTTTCTATACATCCAAACGTGCAGTCTGCCAGGAATTATAAAAGAATTTCTCAGTTGTTTTTCTGAGATGTTCCAAAAATATTTTTCCAACTTACAGGTAAAGTGTATATGCTACCTTACGTCACCCTTCCATTTTGAACTGGTTGGATGACAACTGAAATTTCGACTTCAGTTTTCTTCCCTGTGGTAAGTGGAGCAATTTCTGTAGACTAGCCTCTGCTGGCAAATGTTTCAAGTGTTTCTCAATCCACTTACATGGATCCTGGGCACATTAGGATGTGCTCACACTACTGAATAAATTCTGGTTCTCCAGCGGGCTGGACAATCTGATACAGTGGATGGTAGGTGCGTTCCCAGAAGCCTCGAGGTGGCTGACTGACATGATGGTTTCAGGAGACTGAACCACAGTGTTCAGTCCAACGTGAATCTAGCCGCTCTGTGAAGGGATTTTGCAGAAGTAATTGAAGTCCCTAAATCAGGTGACTTTAAGTTGAGGATATTATTGTGTGTGGGCCTGGCTTAATCAGTTCAATGGTCTCTCAGAATTGGGCTTGGGCTTTCCCTGGGGTGGGGCTGGGGGCAGACTCTTGCTTTTAGGAAACTGTTTGGCCCGTGGAGTTCCAACTTGCTCCGGATCTCCCCTTTGTGATGGCCTCCCTGGTGGATTTCAGACTTGCTCGGACAGTCTGCCCAGTTACATAAGCCAATTCCTTATGTCTCTAGAGACATTTACCTATTATTTATCATCTATCTATCTATCTATAGCTATCATCCATCTATCATGTTAATATTTCCTACTGGTCCCCTTTCTTTGCCTGAACCCTGACTGATATACCTATACCGACAACCACATAAACATATTATTCCATTAAACCAACCCAATACATTCCGAACTCAATGTCCCTTTACCCTGATTCCCAAAAGTGCTCACGATCATTCCCATACGACCTGACACAAGAAGGAGTTTAATGGAAGGGTAGTAGGAGTAGAGAGTCTGAATCAGTTAGGGTTAGAATATCTTACTTTGGCACATCTTATTTTGAAAAACACAACTGTGTGAAAACACGGCTAGGACCCTGTCCAAGAACTTAAAAGGGATGCATGCAAGGGAAGGCTCCCCAAATTAGGCTTCCTTTGAAAGCGTCATTAGAGAACCACTCTGAATGTCAGGACGAGTTTCTGAGAGAGGGGCCATTGGAGAGGAGACCTGAGCACAGCCCCATAAGATGAGAGAAAAGACTATCTCGGTGGGGAGGAGGAGGGTAGGAACAGATGCCAGACAGAGGAAATCTGGAGCAAAACCAGAGAGGAGAACCCACTGGTTGTAGATAGGGAGTAAAGTGGGGTGAACCTGGTAGAGACTAGAATTCAGGAGTCACACCCTCAACCACAGGCAGCTGGCATCTTCCGTTTGGTCCTCCCCTCGCTTCATCTGCATTCAAAGCACCTTTTTTGTTTGGTTGTTTAGGGATGTTATTTATTTGTTTGACACAGAGAGAGAGAGAGAGAGAGAGAAGGCACACAAGCAGGCAGAGGGAGAGGGAGAAGCAGGCCCCCTCCCTGAGCAGGGAGCTGGATTGCAGCCTTGATCCCAGAACCCCAGGATCATGACCTGAGCCGAAGGCAGAGGCTCTGAGCCACCAGACGCCCCTACCTTCGGAGCACCTTGATGTGTCGGGTTCGGCCCAGTTGACCTAACCAAGGACACAGCGTGTCTCGCTAGTTCGGTGCTAGGTAAAGCTGCATATGTAAGCCGGCCTCGCTTCCGGAGGTCCTGAGAACTCACACTCCTTTTTTCTCAGACCTTTGTGTTTGGAGCCACTAAGTTACTCTAGTCGATGCAGGAAGAATTAGGCTCTGAGACTGCTGGGGTCTTCGATTACCTAACTATGGGATGCGCAAAACAAGCTTGTTGGCGTAGCAAAATTGGAGGCTGAAAAATGTTAATTTAGAAACCCTTGAATTATGAAGAATATAAGGCCCCTGTATTAGTGAGAATTTCTTTTCTGCTAATATCTTAGGGAAAACCTATTCCATTGGCTATAAATGGGCATCTCCACCCAGGTTGCCCTTTTTAATTGCCTGGGCCTCACCTCCAACCTGTCAAATGAGAATCTGGGAGTGGGACTCAGGCACTGGCTGCTTGACCAGCAGCACGGAAGAGGGCAAACCAATAAAAACTGCCCAGGTGACCTTATGAACTGGATAATGAAATAATAAGGTTAAATAGTACAAGTTTGAAGGTGTTAATTGTTCCTCAGGGTTCCCTAGCAGGTCAAAATTCTTGAGAAAAGGAATATGGTCATAGTTTTCAAAATTAGCAGAGGGCAGTTGGTGAATTTCATGATGTAGGATGGCTGCCCTTAATATAACTTTTTCTTTTTCTTTCACTAAAAAGAAGATATAACCAAAAATAGTAATATTACAATTTGCCCTTGCATACTTCTGGTTTTTCTTAGAGAATTCATATTGTATGCAAATATCAAATAAGAAAATTTCCTTAAAACACTGTTTTTGGTCAAGCCTAAATAGATGTTGTCATAAAAATGTTTCAGGAGATTTCTTCCACTGGAACTTTTATCCAAATTGGTGCAACACATATTTTGGTATTAGAATTTCCTTAGCATTCTATAAATAATGTTTTTTTTTTTTTTTTTTTTTGGAAGGGTCCTTGACAGGCAGCAATTTTGAACAAAAGATGGCACTGACATTGGAAAGGCTCCCTGAGTTGGCTGGAGATCCTGGCTGTGCTGTGGGGGCTTTAAAATATTAAAAGTTATTCATGGTGTCCCTGCACGATTAGATTTTGGCAAAGATTGTTGATCTCACGCAATGAGCTCTGTGGGTTGAGTGAAAACCATTCCTATCACAGCTTTCTCCTTATGGGTCTGATTACAGTTCATGTACACAGAGTTCTCCCAGAGTCTGAGAGAACCCCGCAAAGCGATCATGCTCCCTTTTCTGTTAACTTTATGTTTTCCTTAAGGACAGGAAAGTTCGAGACTCTGTGGGCTTGCTCCTGATTTGGGGCTTTGGCAGGGGTTCTCAAACCGTGACGGGCATAAGAGTCACATAGGGAGTGTATTCAAAAATACAGATTCCTCTGGGCTCATGGTTCTGATCCTGATTAAGAAGAGCTGGGTTGAGGTCCTGGAATCTGCCTTTCAGCGGGCATCCCAGGAGATTCTGATGGCCGCGGGCTATGATTTTCGATGAGCTCATTTTCAGAATCATTTTGCATTGAGATAGCATTTCCTTAAAGCTGTTAGAAATCTCACATAATCCCATAATCCCTGAGGTAAAAGCAGGATAGCCAAATAGCATGGGAGTTAACCAGAGTTTCAGTTTTTCCATTCTTTCTGTTAATTAACCAGGAGCTGTTGATGCTAAAATCTTCCTGCACTACTTTTCATAAACTCCCTTATACTCTCTGCTCTCTACTGAATGTTTGCCTCTCCCCCCACCCCCACCCGACTCATACATTGAGACCTAATTCCCAGTGGGATGGTCTTAGGAGGTGGGGTCTTTGGGAGGTGATTAGGTGGTGAAGGTTGCGCCCTTGTGAATGGAATTAGTGCCCTTATAAAAGAGACCCCAGAGAGCTTCCTGTCCCTTCCATCACATGAAGACACAGAAAGAAGACTACTGTCTATGAACCAGGAAGCAGGTTCTCACCCGACACTGAATCTGCTGGTAACTTGATCTTGGACTTCCCAGGCTCCAGAACTGTGAGAAATAAATGTTTGTTATTTCTTGACCTACCAAATCTACTAGAATCTACTAGAATGCCTATGGCTTTCTATTAGAGCAGCCCAAGTGGTCTAAGACATTCTCCCAACACTAACCTGTGCCTACATCCCCTTTATAGTTACCATTAACGAATATGTGTGAGTTGATGATTTGTGTCTCTTGTTCAATCTTAGAATATTAACTCAGAGAAGGGAAAAGCTAGATATTATGTGGTCCTGGACAGAACCCTAGATCCTTGTGAAAAGCATCATTTCTCTTTGCTGTGGGAGAAAGCAAAGAAATTGTCCCTAGAGAGACTCCCCATCTCATGGAAATGTCAGTTGTGATGGGTCAGGGTTTGCTCATGTTATAAAAGGGAGTACATGGAAACCTTGTAATGCTGTGACCATCAGAACTCTGTATTCACATTTATTTTCTTGATAAGGTGGAAATGAAACCTCATCAGCTTCTTTGATAAAAATTGCAATATTTCAAAGAGGATTCTGTCTCTTATTTTCCCTCAATTTCCTGGAAATCAGGAGCAGCTCTTGGCAAGAAGGTAATAGGGATAATTTCCTATCATGCTAGACACAGTGGCCTGTAATTGAATGAATTCCAGATGGTCCTAAAGTGTGTTCTGCCAACTGCCACGTTCCACCTGAGGGGTTAATTCCAAAACCCCCAAGTCCTGGCTCTTGAGCTGTGAGGACAGAAGAGGAGATTTGAAGTTTCTAACAGACAAGAATGAAGGATGTGGGATCAACAGTCTCTAGGTATCCCCGTCTCTGAATATGACAGTTTGCTTATCAGGCAAGATTTAACTTCCTTGAGGAAATACCAGGTGTAAGAGATGTGCAAGATCTCTATGTGTTTTGTGTTCTTGACCTTGGGTCTCAATACAAAGTCCTGATTTTCTCTGGTTGTGTCTGGCCTTCTCTCTGGGCCTTGCGGCCATGTGTCAGTAGGTTGTGAATACACATGAATTATGGAAGAACTGCTTTTGTCAGAAGAGTCTGCTTCCATATCCCAGGTAGCCCATCAGCCCCTGACTGCTGTGGGCCACCTCCCCACCTGCAGGGCAGCTCTGCGGGAAACACCAGACTGGAGCACCTGTGGTGTGTGTGCCACAAGACAGGTAATGGGACTCTTGCTTTTATCATCCAGGGAGCCACTCCTCGCCCAGTGAGGACCACCAGGCCAACATTGCAGAGCACGAAGAAGGAAGCAGATCCAGTGTGGGGCCTTCTTCGCTTGAGTAGCTGACAGAGATTTCACTGCCAAGTAACGGAGAATCTGGCAGAATCTCTGAAGAGCCTCAGCCAACTGGAACTTTGGAAGCCACGGCTTTCTTCTGAGCTCCCCCTCAAGATGTGTATAGTCATTGCGCTTGTTTTGCTTCCTCCCTGTTCTTGTTTAAAAGCCAGATTTCTCCCTGGACAGACAGCAAAATCTCAGTCCTCTGGGGTTGCCATAAGGGCAGAGAGGAACAGGGAGAACAAGCTTGGGGAGGCCAGGGCGGTATCAGGTAACCTTTCTTGAAGTTGATCTTTAGAGTATCCAAGCCACTGTGTTCTTTTGGACTGTCTTCAACCAAGCATTTCCCACAGTGCCAAGCCTCAGGATATCAAAGAACCACTCACAAAATATTCTCTCTCTCAGAAGAAGCAGAATGATTTTGCTAAGAGGGCATTTCTGCCAACACATATCACATAGACTGAGACAGTTAAAAAAAAAAAAAAAAAGATTAAAAAAAGGCCTAAAGAGATGAGAGTGAGTTTTCAGTGGAAAGAACACAGTCACTCCCCTTCCAAGAGTTCCTGTGATCCAGCCAACCTAAGCTACTTTGGTGGATGCCACCTCCTCTGTGTCCCTCAAGAATGACTAAAACAATGGGAAACATGGTACCTCAGTGACCATAACTGGTACCATACCTGGGTAGTCATCAACATCCATAATCATGCATTTTTTTAGCTCTCACTTTGTTTTCTTCATTCAGTGGTATTTCAGTTTCCATTGTATCTGATAGAAGTGTCCAGGGGTCAAGGGCTTTAAAGAACCACAATGGAAAAATGACAACTGTATAAGCTACAAACTCAAAAGCTGTTGCTGGGACCTAGCCAGAGGTAAATGGTCAAATGGACACACCCTGTTCTTCTGAACACACCAATCATAGCATGACAACTTCCCCAAATATTTGACAGATCTGTGAAGCTGGTCACTCCTGCAATTCTGGCAGGCCCTTCTGTATTAGTACAGAAAGCAGACCTACATCCATTTGGTTGAGTGTTGAGGCCAAAAGTACCATCATAAGGATGATCAACACCATCACCTATCACCCCTAAGGAGTCCTGTCTAAGACAGCAATGATCACCATTAGGGCACGAAAAGTTGAGTCAGAAATGAGGATACCATCCATACCACCCATGGGGCTGAAGGCCACACCCAACACATGAACAATATGAAACCTTACAACTTTCAAGAAGGTGGTTGAGACAGTACGCCGATTACTGATGACAGACAAATCTAGAGTTGAGGCTGTTTTCAGTACTGTCTTGACAGAGCTTATAAAAATGCTGAAGATGCCAACAACAAACTCAAGACAGCACAGATCCATTGGGTCATATGTGCTTGTTGTCACAAAGCTTCTGAATGACCCTAAAAAGATTTTACCCTTGGTGCCCCTTTTAATTTTTCTTGTCATATTTATCTTTAAAAGCTTCAAGAAGAACTACACCCACAAAGTTCTTAATTAATAGACTTTAGGTGATTATGAAGGAATTACTGGAAGGATAATTACACAAAAAACAATTTCTGTATTAAGTGTGCTTGGAAATCTGGAAATTTCTGTATTAAGTGTGCTTAGAAATCTTCTTTTGTGATCTGTTAAGTCTAAATCAGGTTTTTTTAATGCATTGTTTGAGGGAGATGCCGGATACTTAATAGATTTGTTATAAAACTAATGTTATAATTAAAAGCTCCATCCTTTTTTTGAAATTGAAAAAAAAATGTCATGTTATAGACCAGGGAAGTATAGTAACTCTCAGCATAGAAGTAAGCAATCCCAAGCTCATCATAGAATTAGTTTATTGGGTCATTTTTCAACTTGATCATATCTAAAGAGAGAATTCTTGTGGATCTTGACTTTTTTCTCCCTTTTAAAACAATGTTATGTTTATAGTTCATTCTAGCTAGAAACTTTGTGAAATGTATGGAGAGTAATTAGTATTGTTTTTATAACTAGTCATTTAATGAAAAGAAAAATAAGATCCTAGAAAAATAAGTAAGAATGAGAATGAATAAGTACTATGTTTGTGGGGCACCTGGGTGGCTCAGTTAAGCATCTACCTTCAGCTCAGGTCATGATCCTAGGGTCTGGGATCAAGCCCTGTGTCATCCGGGCTCTTCCTCAGCAGGGAGTCTGCTTCTCCCTTTTCCCTTTCCCCCACTTCTTGCTTGTTCTCTCTCTCAAATGATTTTTAAAAGTCTATTAAAAAAATACCATGTTCATGCTGATAATTCTCAAATTTGTATCTTTAGCCTTAACTTCTGCTTGGAACTTTTAACTTGCCTACTTGACTGCTCTATTTGAATGTTTCATAGATAACTCACATTTAACGAAATAGAACATAGGCTGGCCCCCACGCTATTACCACTCTGGTCTCCATTTTGTCAATGGCAACATGAGCTATGCAACCATTCACTCTAGACAACTTGGAGCCATTCTTACTTCATCTCTATCCCTAATGCTCTGTATCTGTCACCAAGTTTATTCAATTCAATTCCCCAAATAAGCCCTTGGTCTTATCTATGTCTTTCTCTTTTTATGGCTGCTCCCTAGTCCAGCCCTCATTATATCTTGCCTAAAATACAAAAGCCTGCTACCTGATCTCCCTGTTTCTGCTTCTGTTGTCCTCCATTTGTCCTCCACTTTGCAGCAAGTGGCTTTATTAAAATGAGAGTCATATCATGTCACTCCACAACTCAACACCTTTCAATAGCTTTAAATTTCATTTAGGAGACCACTCAGCATTCTTACCATGACTGGTAGGACCCATGTGATCTGCCCCTGACTTGCCACATGTTCACCACCCATACTCCAGCCAACTAATCCTCTCTCAGCATTTTGGAAAGTAGAACTCTTTCACCCCAGGGACTTTGCACATATTGATCCCTCCACATGGAATGTGCTTTCTTCCCAGCTTCAAGATCTAGAGCTATTAGATCCTTCAGGTCATTTTCATTAAGGTAGTCTCTGATTCTGTTGGTCTTCAACCCAGCCTCCTGCTTGTTTCCATAACACTCATAATTCTTTAATATTTCCTTTATTTGTTTATTCCTTTCTCCTCCCTGCCCTCCTCCCCCACCCCATGTAACGAAGGCAGGAACCAATGTCTAGTTTGATTCATCAGTGAATTTCTGGTGCCTTCCACAGTCCTTGGCTCATGATGGTGTTTAATAACATTTGTTAACTCGACTGAATCAATGGAAGAATTTAAATATTAAAATATTAAAAGAGAGCAACAGGCAGAATCCAGAGGAGAGCTAACATCAACTTTGAGGGGGCAGGATATAAACCTACCAGGAAATTCAAAAGAAGCAGTCAGAGAGGAAGGATGCTGCTAGAATATTCTGAAAGCCAACCAAAGGATGCATTTCAAGAAGGAGGACTAGGGAGGAGTAGGCTTGGCCAGATGCTGCCAGATGTCAGGTGAAACATGGGGTGAGGCTGTCTACTGTATTTAGCATTACAAGGGTCATTTGTGACCTTGGCAATAGCAGTTTCAAGAAGACTGGTAAAGGAGAAGAGAAATCAGGCACAAGTTACTGGAGGGAAAGATTTCAGTATGATTGAGTTAAGAAAGGACCTAGGAGAGAAGGAAAGTCTAAGAGCCAGCAGTGAGAGGCTATGATCAATGAAATACACACCCCATCCCCCATCATCCACTTCCATGGAACCCAAAGCCCATGGAGGAAAGAAGAGACTTCTCTAGAGTCACTGTGAAAATCACCTGGGAGGTTTTTTGTTTTTTTTTTTAAAGATTTTATTTATTTATTTGACATAGAGAGAGAGATAACAAGTAGGCAGAGAGGCAGGCAGAGGGGGAGGGGGAAGAAGGCTCCCTGCTGAGCAGAGAGCCCAATGTGGGGCTTGATCCCAGGACCTCGAGATCACGATGTGAACCGAGGACAGAGGCCCAAACCACTGAGCCACCCAGGCGCCCCAAAAATCACCTGGGAGGCTTTTAAAAGTACCAATATCCTTGGCCCTACCCTAATTCAATTAAAGCAGATCTGTAGGCATGGGGTCTAGATAGGATATTTTTATAAAGCATCCAGGCTCTTCGAATGTGCAGACCATGGTGGAGAAATGCCAGTTTAAGTAACTGTTTTTACCTTTCTTTTGTGTGTTGAAATAGCACTTGCAATTGGGGGAGGTTTCCTAGTTGGGCAAACACTGAGTTAGGGTGGCTGACAGCTGCCAGCAGGAAGGGGTGAAGAAGTTAGTGGGTACCTTTACCTTTATCCAGCCGAATTGTTTTAAATCCATGCATACATTCATTTATAAAAATGTGGTAGAATACACATAACATAAAATTGGCCACTGTAACCATTTTCATGTGTGGAGTTCTGTAGTAAGTATATTTACATTGCTGTGCAACCAATCTCCAAAACTCTTTTATCTTGCAAAACTAAGACTCTATGCCCATTAAATACCTTTCCATTCCCCTAACCTCCAGTCCCTGAAACTACTATGCTACTTTCTGCCTCTATGAATTTGACTTCTCTAAGTAGCTCATATAAATGAAATCATGCACATTTGTTCTTTTGTGACTGCCTTATTTCACTTAGCATAGTGTTCTCAAAGTTCATCCATACTGTAGCATGTGTCAGAATTCCTTTCCTTTTTTTTCTTTTTTTAAGATTTTATTTATTTATTTGAGAGAGAGAGCACGAGTGGGAGGAAGGGGCAGAGGGAGAAGCAGACTCTGTGCTGAGTGCAGAGTCTGATATAGGGCTCCATCCCAGGACCCTGAGATCATGACATAGCAGATGTTTAACTGACTGAGCCACCCAGGTGCCCCAGAATTCCTTTCCTTTTAAAGACTGAATAATATTCCATTTATGTATAGATGACATTTTGTTTATCCATTCATTGGTCTTTGGACACTTCATTGCTTCTACTCTTGGTGATTGTAAATAATGCTGTAATTAGCATGGGTATAAAAATATCTCTTCAAGACCCTGCTTTTAATTCTTTTGGGTAATTCTCAGAAGTGGGGTTGCTGGATCCTATGGTAATTCTATTTTTAATTTGTTGAGGGACCATCACACTGTTTTCCACAGTGACTACAGCATTTTATATTCCCACCAGCAGTGCATAAGAGATCTAATTTCTTCACATCCTTCCCAAAACTGTTTTTTGTTATTTATTTTTTGATAGTAGCTACTTAAAATGTGTGAGGTGGTTACATCATTCATTTTTACTTTTGCTATTTTTTATTTTTTGTTTCTTTTTTTGAAGATTTATTTATTTATGTGAGAGAGGGCACGGATGAGTGGAGGCGAGGGGCAGAGGAGAGACTCTTCAAGGAGAGTCCCTGTTGAGCACAGAGAATCCCACAGGGCTCAATCTCACAATCCTGAGATCATGACCCAAATTTTGATATTTTTTTTTAAAGATTCAGATCTTTATTTATTTGAGAAAGAGAGAATGTGCCTGCAAGTGGAGGTAGGGGAGGGGCAGAGAGAGAGAAAGAATCCACGTTTAACATGGAGCCTGAAATGGGGCTCGATCCCATGACCCTGAGATCATGACCTGAGCCGAGATCAAGAGTGAGACACCTGGGGTGCCTGGGTGGCTCAGTTGGTTGGGCATCTGCCTTCAGCTCAGGTCATGATCCCAGAGTTCTGGGATCAAGCCTGGTGTTGGACTCCCTGCTCAGCTGGGAGTCTTCTTCTCCCTCTTCCCCTTACCCCACTTGTGCTCTCTCTCTCGCTCACTCTCTTAAATAAAATCTTTGGAAAAAAAAAAAAAGTGAGACACTGAACCAACTGAGCCACACAGGTGCCTGCACTTTGACTGTATTTGAGAACTTCTTTTTTAAAATTATTTTTATTAACATGTAATGTATTATTTGCCCCAGGAGTACAGGTCTGTGAATCATCAGGCTTATACATTTCACAGCACTCACCATAGCACATACCCTCCCCAATGTCCATAACCCAACCATCCTATCCCTACTCCCATCACCCCTGAGCAACCCTCAGTTTGTTTTATGAGATTAAGAGTCTCTTATGGTTTGTCTCCCTCCCGATCCCATCTTGTTTCATTTTTTTCCTTCCCTACCCACCACAAACCCCACCCTGCCTCTCAAATTCCTCATATCAGAGAGATCATATGATAATCGTCTTTCTCTGGTTGACTTATTTTGCTCAGCATAATACCCTCTAGTTCCATCCATGCAGTTGCATATGGCAAGATTTCATTTCTTTTGATGGCTGCATAGTATTCCATTGTATATATATACCACATCTTCTTTATCCATTCATCTGTCAATGGACATGTAGGTTCTTTCCATAGTTTGGCTATTGTGGACATTGCTGTCATAAACATTCAGGTGCACATGCCCCTTCAGATCCCTACATTTGTATCTTTAGGGTAAATACCCAGTAGTGCGATTATTGGGTCATAGGGTAGCTCTGTTTTATTTAAGAACTTCTTAAGTGAGGCTATACCAGGTGGTGTTGGATTTTTCAATGGATCTCCACCCTGGGGGAGACTAGGATTGGGTAACTCAGACTTCAGTAAGGCTCTGTCTCTCCTTTTCTTGTAGAAGTTTTTGACATCTCAAAAATAAAGAAAAACAGTTACAAATCATGTCCTCTGATAGGGTTCTTCCTCTCTGGGGAAGACATGTGCACACAGCCCTGTCTAAAGGTTTCTCTCACTCTGAATCCTAGAGAGGTGTGAGGAGGGCAGATTCTATTTCTCAGTGCTGCTCATTTCTGGGCAAATCTTTGCTGCTCATTTTACATAAGATCCAAGATAACCAGAGGCTTACAAAATGTGCAAGGGAACAGAGAGGCCAAGCTGTTGACTCCTTTCTTTGGCCTCATCTGTAGAGGACAGTGTCAGTCTGGGAGAGAAAATCATGATGTCTGCTGAGTTCAGGGTTGGAGGCTTTAAAAGTTAAAATATTTTTTGAGAATCTATGTACCTTACTACTACTCTATTATAACCCTGTTGACTTTAGCAAGCAGGACACATTTGATGAAAAAAATGGAAGGAAAATATTAAGTTTGTGTTATGAAATTTTCTGTACCCAAGAGACTATGAAATCTGACTACCAGATATCTATTTAGATTACAGAAATGTGAACCCCTGCATTCAGGATCTAACTTTTGTTGCAAAAGGTTGAGTTGCCCTTGCCTTTCTCAACACTCCCTTACCTGCCTCTCAGAAAAGCCTGCACAGGCTAAGCTATTAGACCAAGGAAGTGCTGGAAGGTTTATGTCTGCTCATGAGCCAGAATAAAGTGTGACTCCCCATGGGGTCCCCTCAGAAATCTTATTTATATGTCATCCAAGGACACCTTGAGAGTTGAAGGTAGATGGCAATTTGGGCTCAGTGATAATTATTTTGTTCAAGGGCATTTCCAGTCTCTCTCCTCCACTTGATTTCACACAGACCTCACTATTTTACTAGTGCCCAAGTCAACTTGCCTTTTGTTGGCGCCCACGGAGAATAAGGGATTCCCATAGAACATGCTGTACGTTTCATAGTACTTAGACTGCTGCATGCTGTTGGACTTTTTGTCAGGCTTTTCTCTGACAAACTGTGATTGTGGGCAGAGATCATGCTCCATTCATCATTGTCTCACCAGCATATGGTGATGTAGGCATGCTCAATAAATATCTGAGTATGATACGATGTAAATATGCAAATAATGCCCAATGCTCATTTAGCACTTCCTATGTGCCATGTACAATCATTAATTGTACTAGTATTTAATTTAATTTGGGTAGACCCTCATAACAGCTCTATGAAGGCAAGAGCTGTTCCTCTTCACTGAGAAAACTGATAGAAAGTTTAAGGAAGTCATCCAAGTTCACACAGCTAACAAGTAGCTGAACAAGGAATGGAGCCTGGGCAGTCTGGCTCTTGAGTCAATAAGCTGACTTTGAAAAAAATAAAAAAGGAAAGGAAGTAGGGAAAACAAGGGTTTTTAGCTGTCTGAACTCCCTTCCTGGGCAAGAGGGAGCACAGGTCACCAAAGGCAAATTAGGAGCTGGCCATGAGGTGGCTCCCGCGTGGAAACCCAAAGAGAAGGCCAGTGCGCTGGCCCAAAGGCACCAGCAGCAAAGCAGTGTTCACCAAGACAGCCCCCCAGAGCCGGGGGTCATAGTGGTGGGGGTGCGAGGCTGGTGGACGTCCAAGCTCCACCCACCCCTCCTTTTCCAGATGACTCTTCTCCCTGGGGCCATTGGGTAGGGCGTGATATCAAGGATTTCAAGCTGAATTGCCAATTTCAGTACTGAGAACAACGAGTCAGGTATTTCACTGTGTTTGTTACATTTGTCATCATCATGAATGAATAGATAATGCATATATAGTGTACACAAATTAAAAGATTCAAGAGGATGGTGAACCCCCACACTGCCCACCCCTACAACCCCCTCCCTTACCCACTGGCGACCACAGCTGGACATTTCTTGTGTATTCTTCTAGAGATCAAATATATATATATATATTTATATATATGTGTGTGTGTATATATACACACACACAAATATGTATAGATACACATACACACATTATTTATATATGCACAGCATTTCTCTGGAAGAATATATAGGAAACTTTCAACAGTAGTATTTATACACACACACACACACACACAAACACACACACGTGTGTGTGTATATATAGGAGTGTCCACTCATCCATTTTCATCTTTCTAAGGTTTTCTTCCTTTTTTTTTTCACACTGCTGTCCCTTCTCTGTTGTCTTTATTTGATGTATTATGCTTCTTTTATTTAAAAAATCCTCTGTTGTCATTATAATGGAGTTTGAAGGAGAGCTCTGAGATAAACACATACCACATTTAACCGGAAGTCTTGTTAAAAGGTAATGATGGAGCACAGCTGAGACAGACCCAGGATTGGGCAGCCACAGATAATCTATGGGAAGCTGGGTCAACTCAAAGAAAGCAATCTAACAAAATCCTGGTTTTAATAATAATAACAATAATGTTCATTTCACATTATCAGTGCTGGCTGATGTACTTTACACAGTCTCTCTCATTTAATCCTCACCTAAAATAGGTACTAAATCATCAGCAGCATTTCAGAGGTAAGGACCCTGAAGCTTACAAAGATCCAGCAAACTGGCCAAGGTCATAAATCTCACAAAGGACAGAGCCCAGGATTTAAATTAACATCTGCCTGAAACCTTTCTCTTAACTCCTGGGGCTGCGTGTTCTATACTCTCCTGGCTTATTCCTGACCACTATGAATAGGTTGACTCAAACTTCAGTTTTGTGAATGAATGTATGTCCATGAGGACAGGATATGCTGAATGTGATTTTCCACGGTCTGTTGTTCTCTTCAAATGGCATTTGAAAAATAAGATAATTCTAATTATCTTAGAAACTGGTTGATGAGAACCCGTTTGACCTGAAGACATCCCACCCGACGCCTCCAGTATCCCCCTGTTTTAGCCTTAATCTTTGTACACTCTCAAACTGTAAAGTCTAAAGAAGTTCAAGTGGGACATGCTGTGTAGTTTCAAAATGAAGCTGAGGTTCCAGAAGTTCTTAATAGAACAGGAAACTGGTTTCAATAATACTATATTAATACATAGTTAATTTTATCTGTCAACTTGACAGGGCCATGGGTTACCCAGGTAATTGGTTACACATAAATTCTGGAAGCATCTGTGAGGGTGTTTCTGGATGAAATTAGCATTTGAAATCAGTAGACCAAGTAAAGCAGATTGACCATCTTAACATAGGGCTCATCCAGCCGGGTGAGGGCCTGAACAGAAAAAGGTGAAGGGGGAATTCATTCTGTTTGAGGGTCTCTGAACTGGGATATTGGTTTTCTCCTGCCTTAGGACTTGGACTAGAACTTATACCATCAGCTCTCCTGGTTCTAAGGCCTTTGGACTAGGTGTCTTGGGACCTCTTATCTTCCATAATCACATGAGCCAAGTCCTTACAATCAATCAATCAATATCTATCTATCCATCCATCCAGCATCTCTCTAAACTTTATCTATGTATCTCCTACTGGCTCTCTTTCTCTGGAGAAAGTGACTGATCTAATGAGATGGGAGGTCCCGAAATACTGTGAATAAGGCCACTTCCCTGCACGGCCCTAGGGGGCACCATTCACCTCAAGGATTATGGGAATGCTACTAAGTGAAGTTGAGACTTCCACTCTCATGAATCCAGGGCTCTTTACCAGCAGTCATGGGACCCCAACGGGGCTTCTCTTTATAATACAGAAATGCCGTCCAGTTCAAGGAAGGTCTGATCGAGGTGTTTGCAACGTACCCTTCACAGCAGGAACCCTGGGACACAGCAGTTATTTGAACAAAGGTGTTCAGCTCATCAAGCGAGGCCCAGACCATAACTGGAGGTTTTTTGGTTTTGTTTGTTTGTTTTCTTCATTTCATCTATAGAAGAGGAGGATTGTAAGTAGACCAAGAGATCAGAGGAGCATGGCTCCCCAGGATACCATTTCCTCCTCTCAGCACCTTTTCATCACCTTGTCATCTTGACCATGACTTTTTCTCTTTCAGTGTTTGAGCTCATTTCTTTTAAGCTAGTCCTCTCCTTCCCTGGTGGCAGGTCTCCTGATCACATCCATTTTCTTTTATCCATACAGGGATCACACAGTTCTAATCTACTTTTCCTTCTCTGGCTCATTCATTCAATTATTCATTGATTCATCCATCAGATATTTATTCAGCATCTACCATATGCAAGGTACTTTGTGTGAAAACTGGGATACAGCAGGGACAGGAAGGCATAGTCCTTTCAGCTACGGACCTTGGTGGACTGCAGGAAAGACAGAATTTTAAAAAATGATTTCATTATTGAAGCAAGCATAATGGAAGGAACTTATGGGAGGTCATGAAGGTACATATTGGGATCAGAGAAGGCTTGAGAAAAATTAAAAAGGGTGGGATGAGTCAGAGTTCAGGGAAACTGATCATTGGAGGACTGGGGGCGTGGGCAGGGAAGAGCATGTGCGGAGAAGGTACAGAAGTGAAAAGGTATAGAGTGAGCAAGGGGGTAGGCCATGCTTGGGCTGAGGCTGCCCCATTTCTTAGCTCCCAGTCTTTGCAAATGCCTAGTTGAGATTTTTTCTTTTTAATTTTCCATTCAAATCTCCAAAGTTTAATTAAGAAGGAGATTGCTGGGGGGTGGCTGGGTGGCTCAGTGGGTTAAAGCCTCTGCCTTCGGCTCAGGTCATGATCCCGGGGTCCTGGGATCAAGTCGAGCCCCGCATCAGGCTCTCTGCTCAGCGGGGAGCCTGCTTCCCCCTCTCTCTCTGCCTGCCTCTCTGCCTGCTTGTGATCTCTCTCTCTGTCAAATAAATAAATAAAATCTTGAAAAAAAAAAAGAAGGAGATTGCCAGATGGAATTATTTTTCTCACTGGATGTAGTCCATTAAAAATTAAGTCCTACCTTCTCTCCTTAATCAGAGCTGAGTGATTCCTCCACACACGAGAACAGAGGACAGGCCCTGAACCACACTGTAGTATTGTTGTTTGGGGCTGGGCTGAGGTGTCCCAATAGAACAAGGGCCCGGGAAATCGGAGTGGTGGTTGTTGTATTTCACACAAACTATAATGGTAACTTGCACGTAGCAGATTCTAAACAGCTGCTAGCCCAACTGAATTAATATGTGTTGATCTCAAGGTTTTCTGGAAATTATCTCTAGAAAATTAATTATTCAGGGAACCATTTTCTCAGTAAACGATAAGGACAACTTCCATTTTCTAACATTAACTCTTCCGGGATTATTTTTCTCCCAAACAACCCTCTCTATTCCCTCCCCTATTCTCAACCAGAAGCCGGAATTTCAGTGCCCCTTTGCCTCAGAGATGGTGAGAGAAACATATACATCACCACAGCTTGGGACAAGTAGGATAAAAAAGTATATCAGGCACAGGTGATGAGGATTCTACTGCGGCGTGGGAATCATGGGAGGCTTTTACAAGAAAGGGGTGTCTGAGCTGGGTCTGAGGGAAAGCGACACAAACAAAAGGAACAGAGATGTGGCAGCGGAGGGGAGAAAGGGCCATTTCCGCTGGACAGAATAGCATGAATACTAGAAGCTGGAGAAGCTCCAGGTAAGAGAAGTGAAGGAAAGTGGCCTGGAGAAGGAGACGAAGAAAGAGAGGCTAGCGAGGGACTTTCCGTGGAATTATTACTGTAGAGCTTGCGTAATAATTGCAGAGCGATGACAGTCCATTTAATGAACTCACAGCTGTGCCAGCTACCAAAATGCCATGAAGGCAGGTGATAGCCCCATCTTAAAAATGAGGAGAAGGCTCGGGGCACCTGGGTGGCTCAGTCGTTAAGCGACTGCCTTCAGCTCAGGGCATGATCTCCAGGTCCTGGGATCGAGCCCCACATCGGGCTCTCTGCTCAGCACAGAGACTTCTCCCTCTGCCTGCTTCCCCTACTTGTGCTCTCTTTCTCTCTCTCTCTCTCTCTGTCAGATGAATAAATAAAATCTGGGGGGAAAAAGTGAGGAGAAGGCTCAAAGGGCCCAGAACATATCCTACATGGGGCCAGTATTTTTTCCCCAGGTCTGTCTGATTCCTATTATCACCACGCCTTGCTTTAAAGAACTCTAAAACCATCCTGGCTGGCGGTTTTAAAAAAGGATTTCAAAGAGCCCTCAGCTGTTGTGGAGTTCCACAAACAATAAAAAATACTTTCCAAAACATAATTATCACTCTTCTCAAATTCATATATTAGGCTTCCTCCTCTAAAAAAGCGTTTTGATGCTAAAATAAATAAATGAATGAGAAAAGGAAAATCTTTGATTTATTCCAATCCTCTTTTAAAAATGATTTTCCCCCATTGTGCAAAATTATACATTTACTATAAAAAAATGTGGAAAACAAAAAAGGAGGAAAACATCACCTATATTCCTACCACCAGTGAGGAAACATTACTACTTAATTTATAGTAATATTCTTGCCATGAATATATTTGCCATAGTTATGATCTCTATAACATTATACATGAATGTGTAAAAATAACTTTTTCTTATTATACAATTTGCCTAATGACTGGATAAATATTGCAAAGATCTCTTTCCTACTGAGAATAAAATCTACCAAATAAATAAACACGGAACAACTCATTTTGTAGAATTCTTGTGAAGACCATTAGTTAAGTCAATATAAATAGTGTTGAATCATTCTTTCTGGCAATAGTTGAGTTCAAAAAAATTTTTAAATTGTCATTAACTTAAAGGATATTCAAAAGATAGAAATTTCAGCAGGTCACATAATTCTGAAATACCCATCTGTTGACACTAACCTCTTAATCTTAAGAGCAGGCTCAAATGTTAAACCAGGATTCTGCCACTTTTCTAAAAATATTCTAGAAACTTCAATGGTTTTGGTGTGTGGAGTAAAAAATTAGTTTGAGGGTTAGGTACCTTAATATCTTTTCATCTCAAATTACAAAGGATTAGTTCATTTTAGAAACAAGCGAGGAAGACATTAAATTAAAAAGGAAAAAATTCCCAGTGTGTTAGACTGGCACTGAAGATGCTGGATAAATATTAGATGTTGAATATATTCTTTGTCATATTTGTGGCTAACCCCGGAAAGTCTGGGAAACAAGTGAAGTTGGGGTGTGGCTGAAAATGGAGAAAGATGTTCCACTGTCTCCACTTCCCCGGAAAAGAGTATGGATGAAAAATACAACGTTTTGGAATGTGAACCGTAGTAACTCCCCAAGCTTCTCCCACCGACATGTTATGCCCCCCTCAGGGATCCCCACAACCTGGTACTCACCTCCTTCTGGTTCCCCTCCCCCTTACCCCACCCTTAGTTGTGGATGGAACACGTGACTCCCTTCTGACAGGTGAAATAAGAAATACCCCTTCCTGATTAGAAATCCTAAGCTTGCCAGTGAGTCCTGTGAGTCTGAAAAACCCTCCTTCCACCCCACAAGTCTCCCAGAGAAACCTCAGTGTTGCCGGAAACACGGGCTGCAGCCCGATGGCGCTCCCAAACGCGGAGCATACGACGGCCACGCCTGACCCACAGAAACTGTGAGATAATAAATGTCTCCCATCTAGAGCCTCGATGTGTGTGACTCTGCTTTGCAGAACTGGATGACTAATACACCTATTTACACAGTGATTCACCCGGAGTGAGTCAGAAACGCGTTGTGAAATTGAGTGGTCAGCAGGCCTCTTTCTACCCACTCTCCATTTCTATTAGCTTTTTCCCTGTCTGCAAATGTCACTTCCAGAAACCGAAGATGACAAGACGTTATCACTGTTGTCTCAAGGGGTACCACTGTGTGCACGTGGCACAAACGAACAGAAGCCTTGGTGAAATGGACCCAGCTTTGGGTCAGGGCCCCAAACTTTAGGGAGGGGCCTCCAGGGTTCCTGTGGTGACTTGGATGGACTTTTAGTGTTTTAGACTCCTTCTTCCGTCTTCCTGTGGCTCCAACTTGAGTGGGGAGGCCCTTGGCTTCCTGCTCCTCAGATCGCTGGGGCCACACTCAGTGTCACTTCTGCCTTCCAGACAGGATGCTCTCTCAGCATCCCCAGCAGACTTCCATCCACATTCACCTCAGATCTGGGTCACGTGCCTCACTTCTTATGAGTCTGGAACAAAGTGAGGGGTTCTCATTGGGCCCTCGATTGCCTTGAACAGATGGAAAGAGGAAGGATGGACGTGGGGTAGACGTCTAGTAAAGTCTGCCACTCAAAGCTTTGTTCTCACAAAAAGAACCACGGAAAGACAAGAAAAAGGAAGGGGGAAAATGAAAAAGAGCAGAGACTAAGGACATGGAAAACAAGATATAAATGAGGATTCATCAAAACCAAATGGGAAGGTGCATTTTTGAAATGTCTAATAAAATAGATCCATTTCCAGCAAGACTGACACAAGATAATGAGGAAAAATGATTAATTTTAAAGTTACGCACATAACGTAATCCAAATTAGGTTAAAATAATAAAAAGAGATACACTAAAAGGTAACACAGATATAATACAGAGAGCATCTTTTTTTTAATATACTCTTAAGTATTTTCCATAGGTTTTTAAAATTAGTGACCATAGATGGCTTTTATATAGAGAAGAAAAATATTGTTTGAAAGTTGCACATAATAAAATGTATGTTTTAAGTCATTTTTACTCTCAGCTTCCAAATCAAAGAAGGCCTAAAAGTCTAAGTTAAAAATTATTGACATATTCTAATTGTTATTCACACAGTGATGTGGATAGTGTCACAGAATCAGAAGATGTGTAAGACAGTCCCTACCCCGTAGGGGCTGCCTTCTCAGTGGAATGTTCTGTTTTTCCTCTAAGAATCCTTTAGAGGACACGTAGTATTTGTTTCAAATGCCTGGTAGGTAGTCCTGTGAAGTATTACATAAGAGTGGAGCCCGAGGTTCTGTTTGTTTTAAAGTTCTGAGTTCTGCTTACATTTTCGCTTCCTCTAAGAATTTCTGGACTGAAAGGTTTGGGGGAAGAATTGAAAAATCAGAATGTAGCAGATGATTTCCTTGGTGATGAGCTCTCTTCAGATTGCTTTGTGAATCCCGCCCACCCCATGCTGTGCTGTAAAAAGGCTTGCACTTAACAAATAAAACCAAGGGGACTCATCACGACTGATGGGTGCTTGGTAGGATGAGCACCAACTTCCATTTGGATGGGCCCGGATTTCTGGTGACGCCTACCAGCTGTATGACACTGGGTATTTCTGAAATGGATAGTGAGATGTTCATTAGGTTCAATTGGTATAACGTAAGAAAATATACATGAAGGTGCTTAGCACAGTGTCTAGGCATAGAAGACACTTAAAAAGTGTTAATGGACATTTATTATTATTAGTTAGAGAGGTTAGTGTCTTGGAAGAGAAGGAAGAAAACCATGTAAAAGGGCACATGGGAAGAAACTGGGCCCAGAGGCAGCTCAGAAAGGTAAGACCTCCTATTACTGCCAGAGCTGGCCCCACAGGGGCTAGGCAGGATGCTGGAGGAGAAGGGCACATGCATCCCTCCACCAGAAACAAAGCCAAAATTTGCTGGAAAATTGTTGAAATAAATATAGAAATCTGTGACGATTATGGAAGTGAACGGTGATCCCTAAAGTTGTACAATGGCCAACCTTCAGAACTGTACAGCGCAGCCCTGAACTAGACCCACAAGATGGCTTTACCCTGGTGTCAATCTCTTAAGTTGCTGCCATTTATTTTATGTTTCCTGGTGGGCCTCTTTAAATTCTTTCTAGTTCAAGGCAGGGTAGACATGTAAATATATTATAAGGCCCAAAGAAGAAGTTTGAAACACAGGCTATACCAAAAGACAAAGACTCAGAACCGAAGGAAAGACTGGTCAAGTCCCACCTTCTCTCCCACTTCCTGTCTGCTACATCTTCCTGGGAGAATGCAAAGCGTCTGTCTATCAAGACATATTGCATCAGGTAAGTGTGGTCTCAAATGGGGCCAAATGCCTCGTAACTATCAATCAGGAGTAAATTAGCTCCTTCTTTGTGCAGAGGGCTAGCTAACATCTGAAACTCATTACCCCTAGAGGTTGGTTTGGATTGCAAATACAAGCATGTTTAAGGAAGGTTGGTTTCAGGCAGGCTGCACCCAGGCAGTTAAAGCTACAACCCGGAGTCAGGTGCAGAAGGTCAAGCCACTGGGTTCTGCTAAGTGTTCTGTTCCTTTATGACTCCAGCTTTTCTCTGGCCGGCCCTCCGCGCCTTGGCCTGACTTGGAGACTACATCTTGGGCTTCTGCCTGCCCCACCTGAACGCCGTGTCCCCAGGGACAGGGACAGGACTGTGGCTGGGGGTCGACTGTGGGGTGCTGCAATCCCTGGGGACAAACAGAGCAGGCTTGGCCATGTGACATGGGGAGGCAGTTGTTTATCCAGTGGGGAAGTCGTGAGGCAGTGGGTAGGCTGGCACAGGTAGTGGGAACAGCTGAGAGCTATTAGGAGGGCATCTGTAGCCCTGGAGAGCCTGAGACAAGATAACAGGCCTTCCCTGGGTGAACATCGGCACAGAGGAATCGGGAAAAGTCCCAGAGGCTCAGAAGGGCCACTGTCCTGGGACCCTAGGTTAGAGCAAGTCAAGACCGGGTTCTTCTATACACCGCAGGTCACTCGGTAAGATCTGGGCAGGGAGCACAGATTTTAGGACCTGCTAATTAGTGCAGGGCGGGGAACCGCCAGCTTAATTCCAGAAACAAGGTCATATGGAGGTACTGAAAGGTAGCACGTGCTGGGAGGCCCGGGTAACATGTTTTGGATGACTTTGCTATAGACACCAATCCGTAAGACAGATAAGGCTGAGGTGGTCCCCCAGTGGGGGTGGCCACCGGCCAGGAGCCTGAGCTGCTGGGAGCTTTGTCGGCGCTCCTCCGCCCCCAGCCCACTCCCTTCTCTGCCCCGACTCAGGGCCCCAGCTGGGGAGTCCTGACCCCCTCCTCACTCCTCTCCCTGCTGGACTGATGATTCTCTCTCTCTCGCTCTTTTTTTTCTTTTTTTAAGATTTTATTTATTTATCAGAGTATAAGCAGGGGGAGCGGCAGGCAGAGGGAGAAACGGGCTCTCTTCTGAGCAAGGAGTCTGATGCAGGACTGGATCCCAGGACCCGGAATCATGACCTGAGCCAAAGGCAGACGCTTAACCAACTGAGCCACCCAGGCACCCCTGGATGGATGATTCTGGACACTGACTCCCGCTCAGCTCACCAGAGGGCTCAGGAGAAACAGGCCAAATCCCTTCCCTTGACAGTTGAGGCAAATCCATCTGCTCTGTGCTGTGTGTCATTGGAGAGAAGCTGGGCATTTCTGGGAGCTTTTGCCCCTCCTGTTTCCATAAGGGTCACAGCATTCTCTCAGATTGTCTCCTGCTGTTGTTTCCAGTTCTCACACTGTTAGTGACGGAGAAGACCGATCCCCCCCCCCCCCGTCTTTCTCTTTCTCTTTTCTCTTTCTCTTTTCAGTTCCTCTGTCCCCCATGCCAAGAAGCCACACTCCCTCCACATCCTCCTCACCCCGACCCTGGAACCGAACTCAGAACTCCCTCCCTTCCCTGCAGCCTTCGGTATCACGTGGTGTTTCATGTACTATGGGCCACGTACACATACTTTGTCCATTTTGAAATCGTGGGTTTTACCTTCTCTTACCTCCTCCACAATTTAGCACTTTGTTCTCACAGTCGTTGCTTTGCTAATAATTTGTCTGGAACGTGTTTCACAGGGTCTTGGGATCCTTACATCACCGCTTCTACCGCAGATTCTGGGATCAGAACATATATAGGCTAATTCAAGTTCCCCACTTCCATTCACTTACTTCCCAGGTAAGAAGTTTATGCCTCCAACAAATACTTTTCTTCTTGTTGGAGGACCTCTTTTTATGGATTTTCGAGTGCCTTAAGTCTTTTAAACCTCTGCACCTTATGTAATGAAGGGCTTTATAGAGCTTATCTTTTCAACAAATCTTTGGCTTGAGTGTGGCTAAAACAGTTACAGAATCAACTGGAAAGGGGAAAAAAAAAAAAAAGATCTTGATCTAACACTAAAGCCTTTCCATTCTGCAAGGTGAAATCCTTTGACCTAGATCTGTCCCTTAAAAGGCAAGGGACTGTAAGAGATTCTAAGTTTTTCTTTGACTTTTAAGAGCATTCGTAAATACTGATATAAAAAGTCGGGTTCATCAGCCAGTTTTATTTGATTTTCCTGAAAATCTGCCAGACAGAAAGTTCTCATTTTTATCCACCTTCATTGTTACCCCCAGAGCAGCCCTCTCCATAGCAACTGAAAACCTCTCTGGGTTGAAATAATCCTCTCCAGCTCCCAGTGCACAGTCAAGGAATTTTAAAAACAGAGGACTTTGTAACCACAAAATACTCTCCAAGATTTAAAAGGCCACGGAGCTCCAGATAAATAATCATTTATCTTTCTTCTAACGGTAAGCACCACATTTAGAAATGTTTGTCTCATCCTCTGTCATTTTTTAAATGCTAACATAAGAATCTTAAACTCTCTTCTGTTTTCTTAACCGTAGAAGTAATCCCAATATCCCCGCTACTACCCCACAGTCATTATTAGCTCATCTCTGGGCCAAGATCTGACATGAGATGCTGTTAACATTTTTATTATTATTTTATTATTATTATTATTTTTGCAGAAAGCTGATTGGCTCTCAAGTTGTTCCTCATGCCTTTAGTGACCATTGAGTTTGTGGATTTATGACAGCTCTTGAGATCTTGAAACCCTGGGCTTTTTCTGCTAGTTGGTACTTTTAATAAACTAAAACCTAAAAAATGACCAGTGTCTCCAGGCATGACTGTTTCCTTCTAGTATCCTTCCTTAACAAAAACCATCCCATTCCATGTGATATGGGTAATTTATGGAAATGTATTTTCTGTTTATTTTTTACTTACTTATTTGAGCAGTGAGGACCACCCAGCCATGAGAGTTCTACTCTAGGATGGGATAAAACCAGCGTATTTCCTGTCTGGGTGCTAGGACTAGTACCACCTGCAGAATGAAGAGAGAAACTTCTTCCTAATTCAGTTCCTCTGCTGAGTTTAGAGAGAGGCAATCGCACAAACTTCTTGGCTGTTCTACAGTTTGAACTAAGTGCACAGTCCTGAGCATTGCCTGCTGTTTGCAGTTATAAATGACCTACACACACACCCCCCACCTCCCCACCCTCGTCCCCCGCTGCTGTTCAGAACCGGCTGACCATTGCAAATCAGCTTAGCCACCCCATTAATGAATCCTTTCAAACACGTTGCAGGCGGAATAATTAAAGCCTTTATTTTTCCCCTTTACCACAGAAGTTCCTCCCCTTACAAGTTTACACCGACAGCAAGCCACCCGACTCCATCACGCACGGTCTCCAGGTAAAGGAAGGGTGGAAATGTGCTTCTGGACAAAGCTTCCAATATTGGGGGTGCCCGTGTTCCTTTTCCTCGGCCTTGTTGCCTCTACTGAGACGGAAAGACCCTCCACGCAGGACAGCGGCGGCCCCTGGAGCCCCGACCACCTGACAGAAGTGCTACGAGCTCTGTCTGCTGGTGACCCCCGACCCCTGAACCATTCTGGAAGCCTCATCAAAACCTTGCTGGAGAAAACTGGCTGTCCGCGGAGGAGAAATGGAATGCAAGGAGATTGCAGTCTGGTTAGTGCAATGGGATACGGGGTCAGGTACCCGCGCGTGTTCCAAAGGGAGCCATGGCTTCTCCAGCCCTTTACTTCGCTAAAGGAAAATCAAGACACGGTGCCCAGGTGGGCGGCGCGTTGCGGTGTCATAACACCCGCAGCTAGGGTACTGCGGGTCACTCACTCAGCATCCTCCATACAGCAACTCAAAATGGGGAATTTTCGTTTAAAGTTTCTGGAAGCCTGTCTGCAACCCTCCAGCTCATGGAGGGTATTTAGCTGCAAGTGTGGGCTTTTAGTTCTCTCTTCTTTCTGATTTACTATTTTATTTTATATTTTATTTTATTTTATTTTATTTTTTGTGGTTGTGGAGAACTTGTGCTTCACTGGGTAGATGCTCTTTGTTTGGGGGAGCAGGATGATAGTGATAAGATATTTTTCTAACGCTGAATTTTTGAAGTACTTTATCCTGGGTGTTGATTGGTGTTTTCTAGAATGTTGCATGGTGGGTCGTTCATGAATTGGATAATCATCCTCTCAAAAAGGACACATCTGACTGGCGCCTGCGTGAGGCAGTCGGTTGAGTCTCGGTTTCTTGGTTTCAGCTCAGGTCTTGATCTCAGTGTCATCGGATCGAGCCCCATGTCAGGCTTGGCACCGAGGTGCGGAGTTTGCTTGAGATTCCTTCTTCCTCTGCCCCTCCTGCTCGTTCTGTCTCTCTCTCTAAAATAAGTAACTTTTTTTTTTTTTTAATGACATCTAACCTGGGGAAGAGAAGTGCTGTAGATGGAGCTAAAATGAAGCCTGTGGCTTGCCAGGCTGGGCTCCCTGCTTTCCCCTGGTCTGCCCCGCGGCCCTCGAACCCTGTCCGCTCCTCAGTGTTGTCTGGGCAGCTTTCCCCAAACACCATGCTGGGGCTTCTTCCTCTCTCCATGGAAGAGATTTAACTTGCCTGGAATGGAATTTTTAAAAAAATCTTCCGTAGGCTGCTTTCCTGTAAAATCCACCTTAATGTAAAGTCAGCATTTAACGTAAAATCAGAAAGTCTCCATCAAGGAGGGGGGACCCACAGAGTTAGGAGTCCATATTGTCAGAGGATAGCAAACAAGAACAAACAAAAATACCATTCACCATCCCTTTCCTGATTGATGAGATTTTTTTTCCCCAGAATGAACCTACAAATAAATAAATAAGCAAATAACTGTCTCCAGCCAAAAAAAAAAAAAAAAAAAAAAAAAGAGAGAGAGAGAGAAAGAAAGAAAAAAATTTGGCAGACTTTCTCAATCATGCTTCATTCTAGGGGAAACATTTCCTGGCCAAGTGTTTTGTTTTTTGTTTGGTGTGTGTGTATATGTGTTTGTTTTTCTTTCTTTTTTTTTTTTCATGTCAGAAGGGTCTTACTAATAGAATTTTTTCTCTGCTCTGTGCAAACAATAAATAATTTGATAATTAGTGAAACTCTCAAAGGTGCCCAGAGAAAACATGTGTTAAAATAGGCAACTCATCTGTAATGACATTAATTTATATATATAGCAACATAAGACTTCCCCATGGAAATAACTCGGAGTCATATCTTATTAATGTCCTCTGAGAATTTGCTTCAGGGAAATGTTCTCCTCTAATGACATAAAGTGCCTTATTAAGGCTGGTTGAATATGAGTCTAGCTAGGGCGAATGTAAACAGGCAAAATTGTTCTCCTGGTTTTTTTTTGAGGGGCGGAGAAATTGTTTTGCACTTTTTGTTTTCTGTGACATTACCAAGCATTTGACCAATTTAGCTTCTGTTTGAACTATTTCCTTTCCTAGGAAGTGAAACTCTCGTCTTGAATAGCCCTCTTGCTGCAGCTCTTTCTCTGTGGAAAAGACTGAGGCTAAAAAAAAAAAAAAAAAAAAGAAGATAAGAAAAAGAAAAAAGAAACAAAGAAAAAAGAGGGCAAATTTCCACTTCACCTGCTCAGAGAGCTACACTTCACATGAGTTCCCCATAAGCGAGGATCCCCTGAAATCTCTCCTTGTCATTCATAAAAAAGCCAGGGAGAAACAGTGTCCTGTTGGTTTAACAAACAATCACATTTTGGCACAAACCACAGGACTTCAGCTCGTTCTTGAATCTCTTATGTCTTTTTAGAGACTTTGTCCATTTAGAGGCAGCATTTGTATTAGAAATTCTGTGGTAAATAAAATCTTGAAAAAGAAAAGAAAGAAATTCTGTTGTAAAAAGAGGGCAAGAGGGTAAGTTCGTATCCTTAAATGTCTGGGGAAAAAAGAGGGAAGTAGGTGTCTTAAATTTGTGAGGAGAAAAAAAAAGTCCCCAAATTTACTTCAAGCTTAGGTAAAAACTGAATGAGTGTGTGTGTGTGTGTGTGTGTGTGAATCAATCTGCAGTATCTGAAAACACTGTGCATTTAAAAATAAATCCATTCAAGCTTTAGCCTTTGAAAATGGATAGTCTTGCCTGATCATGGCCTTTTTAACTTTTTTTAATGAGAAGGTTAGAATGGAGTTTTAATGAATTTAATGAGGGATTAAGTAACTCTAAGTGAATAAATTCCACTTCAGTTATGGTGGGAGCCATGACCCTACATGGATTCCAGACATGGTGAAGGGATAAGAACCCAGGGTCTGGGGTCAGCCAGCACTGGGCCCAAATCCTTGTTCTGGTACCTTCTAGTTAGGGCATGTTGAACCTCCACTTCCTCATCTATAAGACCCCAGTGCTGGGTCTTATAGTGTGAGGACCACATGGCCATGAGCTGGGGCACAACAGCTCAAGCTCTCTCTGTCCCCTCACATTTCCTATACATCATGGACATGTCCATCGCCTTTTCCGAGGGACCCTGGAGTGGTGCTGGTGAGAAATGAGATAATCCTCAGCATCCCCCTCCTGCCCTGTCCCCAGACTTCCCCCGCCCTCCGTCCCAGGGGCTTGGGGGTTTTATCCAAGATCTCTAGAATATTCTCAGACACCTTCAAGGTAGAGAACCACAGGTTTAAGGTCCTGCATTTAATTCAATGCTCCCTCCCCCATTTGTCATTTCTGTCCCAGGATAAACAGGGAACAGTCCAAACTCTTATCTTGTTGATCTAACAGGTCTTTCTTATCTCAGAAAGACTTATCTCTCTCTGTCAGTCAGAAATATCACGGAATCTGGTACAGACCCACAAAAAGCCAGTACCTGCCATCAGCCAACATTCTTCCAACTCTTGGTTTGGCAGGAAAAAGAAGAAATATAATTTCCCTCTTAGAGTCCATTATAAGACTCCCTTCCCCCCCCCCAAAAAAAGAGACCTTATAAAAATCTAAGAACTTGAAAAAGGCCAGTGGATTTATCCATAATAATAATCAAACTTAAACATCTTTGGATCTAAAGTCTTTTAAGTTTATCTACAAGTATGACAACTGCCCTGTTAATGCAGAAGAAAGATTTCCTATTGTTTTTGTCACTGAGGCTTTCCTAGCATCAGCAACAAACAAAACTAAATGAGGCGGCTGGGGAAGGTGATCTGATTTGACTATAGGAATCCAGAATCTGTTTGTTTTCCCTTTGAAACCTGATTGCCTCCACCTGACAAGAAATCAAAGGGAAAATCGACGGATTATTCCTGAATGAGTCCATGCTTCTTTTTTTTTTTTTTTAAAGATTTTATTTATTTATTTGACAGATCACAGTAGACAGAGAGGCAGGCAGAGAGAGAGAGAGAAGCAGGCTCCCCGCTGAGCAGAGAGCCCGATGCGGGACTCGATCCCAGGACCCTGAGATCATGACTTGAGCCGAAGGCAGCGGCTTAACCCACTGAGCCACCCAGGCGCCCAAGCCCATTCTTCTTTAACAAAGCATCACTTCACCCGAGTTAGCTACTTAGACGGATCTTGCTGCCTATGAGGTGGAAGTATTTGCAAAATTTTACTAGACATCATTTCCCAAACACAACCCAGCCACTGCTAAAAGCTCTAACAACATATCTAGTGATGATGAATTGGAAAGTCCAGTCCCCCACGCACCCCCATAGAGCTTTCTGTCCTGTCAGTGTCTGTTAGATCTCATGATGTTCCCAAGAGTAGCCTTTCCTCAAGCCGCTGCCCTCCATATACAGGTAACTTCTTAAAAGTCCAATATCATAAAAAGGCAAAACGTTGTCAGTCCACGGTCACTGGATTCCCCACTGAGCTTTATTCAAGCAGGTGTCAGAAAATTAAAGCAAGGTTAGGGAACTTCTGTTCATTTGAGATGAAGGAAATCTCTCATCAGACAGAATGAGCTGTTCCACTACTATTTAAACATTTTCAGTCAGAAATCAATTTACCTTCCCCATTCTGTGCTTTTCACAAACCATATCTCGCCCTAATCTCTGCTGCCCTAGGCCACATCCCTCCTCTTCCTTTTTTTCTTTCTTTTTTTTGTTTTTGTTTTGCTTTGTTTTTAGATTTTATTTATTTATTTGACACACAGAGAGAGAGATCACAAGTAGGCAGAGCAGCAGGCAGAGGGGGAGGGAAGCAGGCTCCCTGCTGAGCAGAGAGCCCGATGGCAGGGCTCGATCCCAGGACCCCGAGATCATGACCTGAGCCGAAGGCAGCGGCTTAACCCACTGAGCCACCCAGGAGCCCCATCCCTCCTCTTCCTATCCTAGAGAGCACATTGAGGAGGACCCATGAACGGAGAGGGGTCTCACGCACCCTGGATGCGATGAAGGGTGGCCATGTACTCTGCTATGCACTGTCAACCAAACCCTGGCTGTGTGTGCCTGGTCCTGTGGCTTCGTGGAAGTGCCATTTCTTGTTCCAGGGGCACTTTGTCTGACATACCCAGGTTCATCAAACAACCTGAACAGCACTTGACAGTCTGTCAGCAAGAATTCATTCAGTCTTCTTGTGGTGCTATGTCCTTATTGATTTATATTCAAGCCTTACCCATCCCTTGGTATCCTTTTTTTTTTTTTTAAGATCTTATTTATTTATTTGAGAAAGAGAGAGAGAGAAAGAGAGCACAAGCAGGGGAAGGGACAGAGGGAGAGGGAGAACAGAGGGCTCCCCACTGAGCAGGAAGCCATATGTGGGACTCGATCCCAGGACCTCAGAATCATGATCTGAGCCAAAGGCAGATGCTTAACCAACTGAACCACCAATCCATTGGTCTCCCAATTGACCTTTTTTTCTGTCAAAAAGGAGGGAGAAAAAATTACTGGTCAAAAATACATTACTTAATGTACACATTAAGTACATAGGTGGGTCTACAGCTTATGTTCTTCATGGCACAAAACAAAGGAATAAGAGAATAAAGCCTATCCTTGGCGAGGGATAATTAAGATTGGGCAGTATTAGCTCTGTGACCTTAGGTACATTGCTTAGACTTTCTTAGACTTGGTTCTCACATATGCTATAGTTATACCTTCCTTGTAGAAGGAAGACATAATTCATGCTGGATTCTGTGCCTTGCCCTTGCATACTGCACAGAAATTATCCATTATTACCCATTACCCATTACCCATATAATAATGTACCCATTATTCACTGTGAGTTAATTGGGTAATTGGTATTCTCAGTGCTTAACATTATGCAGAAATATTTGGTGGGTTATCAAATAGGCTGGGGACATTTTGTTTCCATTTAAAATAGTGGAATAATAATCTCACCATCAAAAAACAGATTATCTGAAATTTTTTTTCCAGAACCAATTATATTTGGGTTTTTTTTTTTTCTCAAGACTTTATTTATTTGACAGACACAGAACACGAGCAGGGGGAGTAGCAGGCAGAGGGAGAAGTAGACTCCCCACTTAGCAGGTAGCCTGATATGGGGCTCAGTTTCAGGACCCTGGGATCATGACCTGAGCCAAAGGTAATGCTCAACTGACTGAGCCACCCAGGCACCCCACCAGTTAGATACATGTACTGGGGAATGCTTGAATACCTAAGGTGCTTAGCAGTGTCCTGGACACATGGCTTGATTACACTTTTGTTTCAACTGATTCACCTCCCTAAGTCTTGGTGTCAGCTCTGCCAACAGCTACCAACCCATGAACTTTTCTTGTGGGCTAATCAAGAAACAGAAAAGGGCTGGGTTGGTTTCAGTGGTGAAGCTTTATAGCCACATCGCGTTGGTCTTGTTGGGAAGCCTGTTTGCTGAGTTCTTATCCCGGGGTAGCTGAGCTGGGGCGAGAACGGAATCTGTATGGCTCGTGAAGAATGTGATGAATGCTTTGCTTTAGAGACAGATGACATGTTTCTTCCTGACTCAGACGGTATGTCCCAGATGTTCCCCGGTGGGACACCCAACACACGTGGAATTAGGACGCCTGAAGCTTCCACCTCAGAGAGTAGATTAAAAGATGTTCTAGTAAACTGTCCTGCAATGGGAAAAAAAAAAAAATCCCTCTGGGGCTCAGGACAGGCATCCCTCCATGGCTTGACTCTGAGGCTGAGGCTATGCCATGGGCTGCTTCTGGTATCCTGGGAGAATTCTTTTTTTTTTTTTTTTCAAGATTTTATTTATTTATTTATTTGACAGAGAGAGATCACAAGTAGGCAGAGAGGCAGGCAGAGAGAGAGGGGGAAGCAGGCTCCCCGCTGAGCAGAGAGCCTGATGCGGGGCTCAATCCCAGGACCCTGGGATCATGACCTGAGCCGAAGGCGGAGGCTTAGCCCACTGAGCCACCCAGGCGCTCCCTCCTAGGAGAATTCTTAGGAGTGCCTCACCGTCTTTGAAGGAAAGCAGCTCCTGTCTTGTCAGGAGAGTTTCCCTTCCACAACTCTGTGTGTATCTTTTTTTCTCATCATCTCCTCATCATCTTTTTTTCTCATCACCATCCCATTACCCACAACACCTTCTGCCACGTAAACTTCCCAGATGAGCTGAGCCGGGCGTCGGGCAGTGTGTGTGAAACAAAGAAATCATCGTGGAAGTATTTTTAAGCAATTCTCTTAAGTAGGGTAAAGGCAAGGCAGATGGCGTTCATCATTGCTTTTCACACCTCCTAAGAGCCAGGCATTGTGCTCGATGCTGAGGATAGAACTGCGCACAGACAAAACTTGGCCCAATGGAGCACTTGTTCTCGGGGGAAGAGAGAAAATAAACATGGAGAGAAAGCAGTTTTAGAATACGAGGGCCACAAAGAAAATAAACCTGTTCTATGCTAAGGTTGCCACTAGCCCCACATGACCGCTGGGCATTTGATACGTGGTTCATCTGAATTGAGACCTGCTGGGAGGTGTAAAGTACACACCAGATTTTGAAGACTTAGTCTGACAAAAAGAATGTCAAATAGCTCACGAATAATTTTTAAAAATTTGGATGACATGCCGAAGCAATCCTATTTTGCATGAATGTTTCAATAAGGGACAATATTAGATATGTTATTAAAGTTAATTTCGCTTTCTAAAATGTGGCTATTAGAAAATTTAAAGTGACGTGTGGCTCACCTCTGTGGCTTGGGTCCTGTTTCCATTGAACAGCGCCACACTGGGGAACGTGGGGCAGGGTTTGGGATTTCCTATTCTAGAGGGGGTGTTCAGGAAGGCATCCCGAGGGGGTGTCACTTTAAGCTAGATCTGAGAAATGAGGGGGAAGAAGACCTGATGCGTGGTGGGAAGGAGCTTGGTGGGACTGATGGAAAATCACAGGGGCAGAAAGTTAACGAGAGGTGGGAAGAGGCTAAGGGAAGGGAAGGGTGGGAGGTAGGCAAGAGCCAGACCAACGAGAAAGTTGTGTAGAGCTTGGATTTCACTCTAAGTGCAATGGGGACATTTCTTTAAAAGCCAGAGTCAACTGCTTTTACTCCAGGCAGCATATGGAGAACTGGAGATAGAAGAACTCCTCTCCGGGAGTAAGGGCTCCCCAAGAGGGCATCCCTGATGTATGAAAGTCCCACCTGGATTATCTTATTTGAAGCTGACTATTGGGGCTGTCCACCTTTCCTTCCTGTTCATAAAATAATAAGGGGTGGTCATTAGTGTTCTAGGACTATTCACTAAGCTTTGTTTCTACCTGTGTTTTATTTTGTGTTTTTGAAACAGTGCTTTGAACCAGATGCCCTGTTACTAATAGCTGGGGGAGATGTTGAGGAGCAGCTCCGAGAGGAAGTGGTCCAGAGAGTTTCCCTTCTCCTCCTCTATTACATTATTCATCAGGAAGAGATCTGTTCTTCCAAGCTCAACATGAGTAATCGAGAGTATAAATTTTACCTACACAGCCTCCTCAGCCTCAGGCAGGACGAAGACTCCTATTTCCTTTCACAGAATGAGACAGAAGATATCTTGGCATTCACCAGGCAGTACTTTGACACTTCTCGAAGCCAGGTAAGGAGGGCCAAGGTGCCAGCTGGCTTTGCTCCTGAGATACAGTCCCTGAGCCTTGTTTCCTGTCCCTTATTCCTCCCTAGGACAGTCAAGGACTCTTAAGAGAGGGCTTTGTGGCTTTTAGTTATGGGATGTTAAGTGATGTCATTTAAAATTCTGAGTATAAAAGGGGGAGATGGGATGACTAATGATTGTAAAATGAGTTCTAGCCAGAAGGTGGGTGGGTGGGTCGGTGGGTGGGCAGGAAAGCCAGGTGACGGGGCAGCGCTCTTCTCCTGAACAAGCAAGTGGGTGATTCACAGCTCCTGATCAGTCTCCAAGGACTGACCCACGTCAGGGAGGGCACCGTGCCTCTTTGCCTTGCCTTCTGGCCAGGGAAAAGGAAGGCGGAACCATTTGAGGGAGAGGAATTTATCATTAGTTACTTCCCCAGAGAGGCAGCTTGCAAAAAGCATTATTCATGACCGTCAGCCCAGACCATATCTCCTGAAGCTTTTGATTCCTGCCGCTTCTGTTCAAGGGCTCTCCGGAAGTGGTTTTCTCCTCTCAGGGCTCCCACTGTGAGGAACAAGGCTCTTGGTCCCTTCTGGCCTTCATTACTGTTCCAGCAAAAGCTGGCCTTTCCATTACGTTTATCAGCTTTGCAGTGGGAAGTCTGAGTGGATAAAGTGCTCTGAACATTAAAAAAAAAAAAAAAAATTAAGCCACATTTTCTTAAAGAATTGTGCAGCCACCTGTGCAGTTTGAAGAGAGTTGTGAATCTTTTTTTTTTTTTTTCCTCTTGAATTTTTCATTGACATGTGTCTTTGAGCTGCTGTAACAGAAACACAATAGACTGGGTGGCTTCTACACAATAGAAATTTATTTCTCACAGTTCTGGAGTCGGGCGAGAGTCCCCATCCTGGTTCAAAAGATACCATCTCCTCCCATGGTAGAAGGGGTAGAGAAGCCCTCTGGGGTCTCTCTTCTAAGGGCACTAATCCCATTCATGATGGCTTCGCCCTCATGATCCAGTCAACTCCCAAAGGCCCCACCTCGTAATGCTGTCACAGTAGGTGGTAGGATTTCAACATATGAATTTGGATGAGGGGGACACAGTCATTCAGTTTATAGGGACGTATGTAGGTATATTTGATTTTGGACCTCAATTCTGGCTCCTCGGAGCCCAGAGGTTTCTGTGCAATCATGCTGTGGCCTAACGACCAGCAAACATATCCTCCAGTTTGTTGTAAAAATGTTTAATTTCTCATGTGATTGGCACACAGATGGAAAGACTGCTTCTTAAAGACTGTGTGGGCATCACTCTGGTAACTCTCATCTCATGAATCTCAAAATAAGGCCATATTTTTGTTTCCACTTCCAATTGAGAAAATGGGTTCCTTTCTGGAATTCAGTTTCTGCTTAAATAAGGAAATAGGCCCACATATAATTTCTTCGGTGCAACTTCTATATGATACAAGATCAGTTCAAATTAGCCACTAGGATTTTAGTCATCCCATCTGTTACTGCCTTTTGATGCAGATAAAGTGGGAATGAAAACCCAGCACTTAAAAGCAGATGGTGTGTATATGTTCAACGCAGATTTCTGGTTATCCAACACATACTGCAAATTCCTGGGCTTCCAAGTGCATGTGAGATTAAACATTCCTAGAGCAGAATAAAATAATTCAATATTATGTGTAGGCCTACTTTCTCCATCCCTTCAGTCAAGAAGAATTAAGAGCTCTTGTTGAGTTGTTAGGCCTTAGAGCTTTTGTCTCCTGGAGGATGGCAATGTCATCCTTTAAGCCATTCACTTGGGCTGGAATTCCCTTAGGAATCCTTAGTCAAGTCAACCCAGACTTTTACAGGAGGCCAGTTGGCCTCTCACTGGAGGGTGCCACTGTCTCCAACTAGAGAGTGTGAGGTCACAGAAGGTGCTGGTAGACCAGGCCCACCACTACCAGCAGGTAGGTCTTGGTCTACACAGGAGTCGGCCTCCATAGGTGAAGCCACTAACAGGTGCTCTAGTGAGCCTTCACCAGCTCATCAACAAACAGCTCTGCACTGGAGGACCCTAATGTAGCCCCCCTCCCTAGTGGCCCAGAACGTTATTATCCCTCCAGTCCTTCATTCTCTTTTGCCCAACTACTGTTGATCTCCTTGACTCAATCTCTTGCTTCCACTTCTCTCTGTTCTTTCTACTGTTGGCTGTTTCCATGATGAATAAACAGGGATCTGTACGGACTTCTCCACTAGCCCTGACTCTTCGATGAGGGAATAGTGGATAGTATTACCATCCTACATTTGACAAACCCAGAAACCTGAGCCATTTTTAACACTTCGGACTCCTTCACGTTTTCTTCCAAATCCTTTGTAATATTTCTCAAATATATCCATTTTTCCATCTCTAGTGCTACCATCTGAGGTTAAGAAATACCTTGGGTTAATCAATAACTTCTTTTTTTTTTAAGATTTTGTTTATTTATTTGACAGAGAAAGAGAGATCACAAGTAGGCAGAGAGGCAGGCAGAGAGAGAGGGGGGAAGCAGGCTCCCCGCCAAGCAGAGAGCCTGATGCGGGGCTTGATCCCAGGACCCTGAGATCATGACCTGAGCCGAAGGCAAAGGCTTACTTAACCCACTGAGCCATCCAGGCGCCCCTAATCAATAACTTCTTAACTATACTCCTGCTCTTAAATTCCAGCCCTGGCAATTTATTCACTACTTTGCCACCAGAGCGACATTTCTTTTCTTTTTTTTTTTTTTAAGATTTTATTTATTTATTTGACAGACAGAGATCACAAGTAGGCAGAGAGGCAGGCAGAGAGAGAGGAGGAAGCAGGCTCCCCACTGAGCAGAGAGCCTGATGCGGCGCTCGATCCCAGGACTCTGGGATCATGACCTGAGCCGAAGGCAGAGGCTTTAACCCACTGAGCCACCCAGGCGCCCCCAGAGCGACATTTCTATAAGATACCTTATTGTATTATTCTTTTGTTTATAATATTAATGGCTTCCCTGGAGCCTTTACGGGAAAAGTTTTCATAGCACTGAGTATAAGATTCTTGTCACCTTCTTCAGCTTACTGTCTATCCGATGCACAACTAGACACTGGGTCCAATAATAATAGTAGCGAAGACTAGCTGACTGTGTCCGATGTACCAACTACTATATTAAGAATTTTTCAGGGGGACGCCTGGGTGGCTCGGTTAAGCGGCTGCCTTCGGCTCGGGTCATGATCCCAGCGTCCTGGGATTGAGTCCCACATCGGGCTCCTTGCTCGGCAGGGAGCCTGCTTCTCCCTCTGCCTCTGCCTGCCACTCTGTCTGCCTGTGCTCGCTTGCTCGCTCTCTCTAACAAATAAATAAATTTAAAAAAAAATTTCAGGCTTTAGCTCATCTAATTTTAATAACTTTTGTGGTGGACAGCATTGTCCTTTTTTACCAATAAAGAGTATGAAGGTTGGCAAAGTTAATCATTTTGCCCAAGGTCACTCAGTTACAAATAACAGAGATAATATTAAAGCCTTATCTGCCTATCCCCAGCACTATGCTGTGGAACTCACTTTAATGAAATGGAAGTCCCATCACCATCCTGTGTTTCCATTTATTTCTACATATAAGAGGAAGAGTATTTAAGAGTTTAGGCTATGGGTGTACACTGGGACTCAGTTATCAGCCCAGTGATCTGTGTGAAGAGTATCCACTGCACAGAGGTCTGGGAGAATGAGAAGAGAGAATAATGTAATGGACTTAGCATAGTGTCTGGCACACAATAGGCGCTCGATAAATATTTAAATGAGTGAATGGGTATTTTAGTAGAATGCAAGGCAAGAGTCTCGCCTTTCAGACACTCATAATTTCATTGAAGAAAATTGATGTACACATGGAAAAGATCCTAGGTCCAATGGAAGTTTAAAAAACACAGACTGTGATAACTTTGATTTGCACTTAGCACACATTGAACTTGAAACTAAAGGCAAGGGTGAAAAGAGAAGTTTCCTATGATGACACAATGCAACCGAGCCAGTATGAAGTCAAGGTCAGGAATATATATTTGAAAGTCATTACCCTGCAGGCTCTACTTGAAGCTGGAGAGAAACAATTCCCCAAATGGAAGGGGAAGGGTGTGAACAATAAGAACAAGGGATCTTCTTGGAGAAAACCCATCTCTGAAGGAATAATGAGAAAGGTTGGGTAAATAAGGACCAGTAGGATGGGGATTAGAAAATCCAGTGTCAGGGTGAATAAAAGAAACAAGAATTTTCCAAACAGAATTCTGAGACTAGAGAATGAGGGTAGTCATGGTCCTACAAACAGTTCAGACCTCTATAAGGTAGCGAACTATTTCTTGTCTTTTGGGGAAATCCTAGAGATATTTTAATCAAAGTAACTTCAGAGGTTCAAACTTTTCTTTTTACTGTGTATCTCATTTCAGTGTATGGAAACCAAAATGCTGCAGGAAAAATCTGGAATATTGAGCAGTGACGGTGCTGATGAAAATACACTTCCTCAGTTAGCAGCGACAATCATCACTCTGTCCCTCCAAGGTGTTTGTCTGGGGCAAAGAAACTTGCCTTCCCCAGACTATTTTACAGAATATATTTTCAGTTTTTTGAATAGTACAAATACTCTCCACCTCTCAGGTGAGGATGCTTTTCATGAATTTAACTACTAAATTCATACCTACTAAATGAATTGTGCCTAAAAGAAAGACTGATGCTTTTTGAAGCCTAAATTTGTTCAGGTATGTTCTAAAAGCCGTTTCATTTTACCAAGCAGTAAGACAGCTGAGACCTTTTCTTTTCTTTTTTTTTTTTTTAATTTATTTTCAGCATAACAGTATTCATTGTTTTTTCACCACACCCAGTGCTCCATGCAAACATGCTATTGTCTCCATGTGGTGATGGGGCAAAAATAGGGACTTGACCCTTTATTGATGATATTATGGATATAGAGCCAAGGGAGAGATTTTATGACCTGCTGTAAGTACTAAGGAACACTTTTCTACTTGGTACCTAGTCCTGAGCCAGAGGTCGCATAATATTGTGAAGAGTGATGAAAGGGTATGCCAAATGATGCAAAAACCTTGGTAGTGTTTCCTTATAACCATAACAGTAAACTATTTAATTTTAAGTAAAAATAATGTGAACAATCCACTCTGGCTACATTCATGACTGGCAGCTTTTTTGAGCTCCAAGATAAAACAGGATGCTAGGAATGGGCTCAGAATGTTTGTCTCGCACATTTCTTTGTCCTTGACAAGATATTAAAAATGAAATGAGTTTTATTCATTAAATTGTATTCATTAAAAATGAAGTGAATTTTAATTTTTTAAAATTAATTTTATTAACATACAATGTATTAATTGCCCCAGGGGTACAGGTCTGTGAATCATCAGGCTTACACATTTCACGGCACTCACCATAGCACATAACCCAACCACACTATCCCTACTCCATATGTCCATAACCAAACCACACTATCCCTATGCACCCCCCCAGCAACCTTCAGTTTGTTTTGTGAGATTAAGAGTCTCTTATGGTTTGTCTTCCTCTCGATCCCTTCTTGTTTCATTTTTTTCCTTCCTTACCCACCCACAACCCATGCACTGCCTCTCAAATTCCTCATATCAGTGAAATCATATGATAATTCTTTCTCTGATTGACTTATTTCACTCAGCATAATACCCTCTAGTTCCATCCATGTCATTGCAAATGGCAAGATTTCATTTCTTTTGATGTCTGCATAGTATTCCATTGTGTATATATATACATGTATATATATATATACATACACACACACACACACACATACACACACACCACGTCTTCTTTATCCATTCATCTGTTGACGGGCATCTAGGTTCTTTCCATAGTTTGGCTATTGTGGACTTTGCTGCTATAAACATTCAGGTGCATGGGCCCCTTTAGATCACTACATTTATATCTTTACAGTAAATAACCAGTAGTGCGATTGCTGGGTTGTAGGGTAGCTCTATTTTCAACTTTTTGAGGAACTTCCATGCTGTTTTCAGAGTAGCTGCACCAGCTTGCATTCCCACCAACAGTGTTGGAGGGTTCCCCTTTCTCCGCATCCTCGCCAACACCTGTCATTTCCTGACTTGTTAATTTTAGCCATTCTGACTGGTGTGAGGTGGTATCTCATTGTAGTTTTGATTTGTATTTCCCTGATGCCGAGTGATGTGGAGCACTTTTTCATGTGTCTGCTGGCCATCTGGATATTTTCTTTGTAGAAATGTCTGTTCATGTCCTCTGCCCATTTCTTGATTGGATTATTTGTTCTTTGGGTGTTGAGTTTGATAAGTTCTTTATTGATTTTAGATACTTGCCCTTTATCCGATATGTCTTTTGCGAATATCTTCTCCCATTCTGTCAGTTGTCTTTTGGTTTTGTTGACTGTTTCCTTCTCTGTACAAAAGCTTTTGGTCTTGATGAAGTCCCAATAGTTCATTTTTGCCCTTGCTTCCCTTGCCTTTGGCGATGTTTCTAGGAAGAAGTTGCTGTGGCTGAGGTCGAAGAGGTTGCTGGCTGTGTTCTCTTCAAGGATTTTTGATGGATTCCTTTCTCACATTGCGGTCTTTCATCCATTTTGAGTCTATTTTTGTGTGTGGTGTAAGGAAATGGTCCAGTTTCATTCTTCTGCATGTGGCTGTCCAATTTTCCCAACACCATTTGTTGAAGAGGCTGTCTTTTTTCCATTGGACATTCTTTCCTGCTTTGTCAAAGATTAGTTGACCATAGAGTTGAGGGTCTATTTCTGGGCTCTATATTCTGTTCCATTGATCTATGTGTCTGTTTCTGTGCCAGTACCATACTGTCTTGATGATTACAGCTTTGTAATAAAGCTTGAAGTCTGGAATTGTGAGGCCACCAACTTTGGCTCTCTTTTTCAACATTCTTCTGGCTATTTGGGGCCTTTTCTGGTTCCATATAAATTTTAAGATTATTTGTTCCATTTCTTTGAAAAAAATGCTGGTATTTTGATAAGGATTACATTAAATGTATAGATTGCTTTAGGTAGCATAGACATTTTCACAATATTTGTTCTTCCAATCCATGAGCATGGAACATTTTTCCATTTCTTTGTGTCTTCCTTAATTTGTTTCATGAGTACTTTATAGTTTTCTGAGTACAGATTCTTTGCCTCTTTGGTTAGGTTTATTTCTAAGTATCTTATGGTTTCAGGGGCAGTTGTAAATGGGACCAACTCCTTAATTTCTCTTTCTTCTGTCTTGCTGTTGGCATATAGAGATGTAATTGATTTCTGTGCATTGATTTTGTATCCTGACACTTTACTGAATTCCTGTACAAGTTCTAGCAGATTTGGAGTGGAGTCTTTTGGATTTTCCATGTAAAGTATCATATCATCTTCAAAGAGTGAGAGTTCAACTTCTTCTTTGCCAATTCAGATGCATTTTATTTCTCTTTGTTGTCTGATTGCTGAGACTAGGACTTCTAGTACTATGTTGAACAGCAGTGGTGATAGTGGACAGCCCTCCTGTCTTCCTGACCTTAGGGGAAAAGCTTTATTTTTCCTCATTGAGAATGATATTCACTGTGGGTTTTTCATAGATGGCTTCGGTGATATTGAGGTATGTACCCTCTATCCCTATACTTTGAAGAGTTTTGATCAAGAAAGGATGCTATACTTTGTCAAATGCTTTTTCAGCATCTATTGAGAGTATCATAGGGTTCTTGTTCTTTCTTTTATTAATGTATTGTATCACACTGATTGATTTGTGGATGTTGAACCAAACTTGAAGCCCAAGAATAAATCCCACTTGGTTGTGGTGAATAATCCCTTTAATGTACTGTTGGATCCTATTGGGTAGTATTTGGTGAGAATTTTTGCATCTGTATTCATCAAGGATATTGGTCTGTAATTCTCTTTTTTGATGGGATCTTTATCTGGTTTGGGGATTAAGGTAATGCTGGCCTCATAAAATGAGTTTGGAAGTTTTCCTTCCATTTCTGTTTTTTGGAACAGTTTCAGGAGAATAGGTATAAATTCTTCTTTAAATGTTTGGTAGAGGGGTGCCCGGGTGGTTCAGTGCGTTAAAGCCTCTGCCTTTGGCTCAGGTCATGATCCCAGGGTCCTGCAATCAAGCCCCGCATTGGGCTCTCTACTCAGCGGGTAGCCTACTTCCCCCCCCCCCCCTCTGCCTGCCTCTCTGCCTACTTGTGATCTCTGTCTGTCAAATAAATGTTTGGTAGAATTCCTCTGGGAAGCCGTCTGGCCCTGGGCTCTTGTTTGTTGGGAGATTTTTGACAACTGCCTCAGTCTCCTTACTGGTTATGGGTCTGTTCAGATTTTCTATTTCTTCCTAGTTCAGTTTTGGTAGCTTATACATCTCTAGTAATGCATCCATTTATTCTAGATTGTCAAATTTGCTGGCATATAGTTGCTCATAATATGTTCTTATAATTGTTTGTATTTCTTTGGTGTTGGTTGTGATCTCTCCTCTTTCATCCATGATTTTATTAATTTGTGTCCTTTCTCCTTTTTTTTTTTTTTTTTGATCAGTCTGGCCATGGGCTTATCAATCTTATTAATTCTTTCAAAGAACCAGCTCTTAGTTTTGTTGATTTGTTCTACTATGCTTTTGGTTTCTATTTCATTGATTTCTGCTATGGTCTTTATTATTTCTCTTCTCCTGCTGGGTTTAGGCATCATTGTTGTTCTTTTTCCAGCTCCTTTAGGTGTAGGGTTAGGTTGTGTACTTGAGACCTTTCTTGTTTCTTGAGAAAGGCTTGTATCGCTATCTACTTTCCTCTCATGACCACATTTGCTGTGTCCCAAAGATTTTGAACAATTGTATATTCATTTTTATTTGTTTCCATGAATTTTTTAAAAATTCTTCTTTAATTTCCTGGTTGACTCATTCATTCTTTAGAAGGATGCTCTTTAGTCTCCATGTATTTGAGTTCTTTCCAACTTTCCTCTTGTGGTTGATTCTAGTTTCAGAGCATTGTGGTCTGAGAATATGCAAGGAATGATCCCCATCTTTTGGTCCTGGTTGAGACCTGATTTGAGACCCAGGATGTGATCTATTCTGGAGAATGTTCCATGTGCACTAGAGAAGAATTTATATTCTGTTGCTTTGGGATGGAATGTTCTGAATATATCTGTGATGTCCATCTGGTCCAGTGTGTCATTTAAGGCCTTTATTTCCTTGTTGATTTTTGGCTTGGATGATCTGTCCATTTCAGTGAGGGGAGTCCCCTACTTTTACTGTATTATGTATTATTATGTCAATGTGTTTCTTTGATTTTGTTATTAAGTGATTTATATAGTTGGCTGCTCCCATGTTAGGGGCATAGATATTTAAAGTTGTTAGATCTTCTTGTTGGACAGACCCTTTGAGTATGATATAGTGTCCTTCCTTATCTCTTATTATAGTCTTTGGCTTAAAATCTAATTGATCTGATATAAGGATTGCCACCCCAGCTTTCTTTTGATGTCCATTAGCATGGTGAATTGTTTCCCACACCCTCGCTTTAAATCTGGAGGTGTCTTTGGGTCTAAAACGAGTTTCTTGCAGACAGCATATCAATGGGTCTTGTTTTTTTGTTGGTTGGTTTGTTTTTGTTTTTCAATCCATTCTGATACCCTCTGTCTTTTGATTGGGGCATTTAGCCCATTTGCATTCAGGGTAACTACTGAACGATATGAATTTAGCGCCTTTGTATTGCCTGTAAGGTGACTGTTACTGTATTTTGTCTCTGTTCCCTTCTGGTCTATTACTTTTAGGCTCTCTGTTTGCTTAGAGGACCCCTTTCAATATTTCCTGTAATGCTGGTTTGGTGTTTGCAAATTCTTTAAATTTTTGTTTGTCCTGGAAGCTTATTATCTCTGCTTCTATTTTCAGTGACAGCCTAGCTGGATATAGTATTCTTGGCTGCATATTTTTCTCATTTAAAGCTCTGAATATATCATGCCAGTCCTTTCTGGCCTGCCAGGTCTCTGTGGATAGGTCTGTGGCCAATCTAATATTTCTATCATTGTATGCTACAGACCTCTTGTCCTGAGCTGCTTTCAGGATTTTCTCTTTGTCATTAAGACTTGTAAGTTTTGTTATTAGATGACGGGTTGTGGACCTATTTTTATTGATTTTGAGGGGTGGTTCTCTGTACCTCCTGGATTTTGATGCTTGTTTCCTTTACTATATTAGGGAAATTCTCTGCTATAATTTGCTCCAATATACCTTCTGCCCTCTCTCTCTTCCTTCTTCTGGGATCCCAATTATTCTAATATTGTTTTGTCTTATGGTATCACTTATCTCTCAAATTCTCCCCTCATGGTCCAGTAGTTGTTTGTCTCTCTCTTTTGCTCAGCTTCTTTATTCTCTGTCATTTTGTCTTATATATCGCTAATATTCTGTTATGCCTCATTTATTCTACAGTAATAGCCTCCATTTTTTATTGTACCTGATTAATAGCTTTTTTAAAATTTCAACCTGGCTAGATTTTAGTTCTTTTATTTCTCCAGAGAGGGATTCTCTAATATCTTCCATGCCTTTTTGGATCCCCACTAATACCTTGGTAATCATCATTCTAAACTCTAGTTCTGACATATTACCAATATCTATATTGATTAGGTCCCTAGCCATTGGTACTGCTTCTTGTTCTTTTCTTTTCTTCTTTTTTTTTTTTTTTTGTGGTGAGTTTTTCTGCCTTGTATTTTATCCAGATAAGAATATATGAATGAGATAATAAAATACTAAAAGGGTGGCTAACATCCCAGAAAAATATATGCTAACCAAATCAGAAGAGACCCAATACTGGAGGGAGAAGAAAGGGGGAAAAGATTAAAATATATATATATATATATGAATGACTGGTAAGTAGAACAGAGCCACTCACTTGATTTTGTCTGTATTCTGGTCTCAGAAGAAACTACTTCCTAGAATTTTAAAAAAGAAAAAACTTATACATATACACAAAAATAAGGGTAAACACGCTAAAGGGATGGAATATGACTGTGAAGATGAAAATTAAGAGATTCTAAAAAAGGAATTGATTAGATTACTTGGTTGGGAAAAGGAAGGGGAAAAAAAAGAAGAGAGAATGTGATCAGGCTGGAGACTAGAACAAAGCCATGCACTATATTTAGGTTATATTTTGATCTATATTTCTTAGAAATTGTATCCCAAAATTTCAAAGAAAAAAACCCTCTATGTATAAAAAAATAAGGTTAAATACAATGAAGGGATAAGATATGATTATAACAATGAAAATTTATAAAGAGTTTTTTAAGAAAGGTATTGATAATATAAAATAGTTTAAAAAAACAGTAAAAGAGGAAAGGGGAAAAGTTAAAAAAAATAGAATAAGAAAAAAATGGAAAAAAAATTAACTTTGCAAGACTAAGGGGTCATGGGGAAAAAGCCATGAATTCTATGTGTTGCGTTTCCCTGGCTCTGGAGTTCCACAGTTCTTGTTGGTTATTGAACTTTGTCTTGGTTGGATGTTCTTTCTGATCTTCTGGGGGAGGGGCCTATTGCAGTGATTCTCAAATGTCTTTGCCAGAGGTGGAATTGCACCGCCCTTGTCAGGGGAAAGGCTAAACAATCTGCTCGGGTTCACTCTTGGTAGCTTTTGTTCCCTGAATGCTTTCTGTACAGCGTTGCAGGATGGGAATGAAGATGGCGGCCTCCCAATCTCTGGTCCTGGAGGAGCCAAGAGCTGGGTCCCCGCTCCTCAGTGTGCCCTCAGAGAAAAGCAGTCAATCCCTCCCTTCTCCCTGGTCTCTGGCCACACTCCTTGCTCATCTGGCCTGTGACGGAGTGTTTCTGTCTCTGGTGCATGGTCCCATTTGGAGTCTCCAAACCCAGCAGATTCCTGCAGCATGTTCCCGCATCACTCTTCTGGAGGAGGAAGGAGGGGTTATCTCCGGATCTGCCACAGTGGGGTCCCTGCTTGAAGAACAGTGGCCCAACTGTGCCTCAGATCACCGTTGAAGGTAACTCCGAGCTGAGAGCCCCTCCTTGGCTCCATCTCTGCCACCAGCTTCCCTGCTCTGATACCTGAGGGCTCTGCCACACTAGGCACCCCTGGTCTTTCTGTGACCCTGCAGGTCCTGAGATCACACTGTCCCCATGAGGGTTCCTCCCCTCACTTAGCCCCTAGAGCAATGTCCCTCGGAGCAGACTTCTAAAAGTTCTGATTTTGTGCTCCACTGCTCTCTCACTTGCCAGGAGCCACCCCTCCCTCTGCTGTCTCCCCGTATGTCCCCTCAGATTCACTTCTCCACATATCCTACCTTCCAGAGAGTGGTCGCTTTTCTATTCCTAGAATTGCTGCTCTTCTTTTCTATCTCCTATTGAGTTTGTAGGTGTTTGGAATGGTTTGATAACTATATAGCTGAACTCCTGGGACCTAATGATATTTCAGTCTCCGACTCCTCCACCATCTTGCTTCCTCTCTGAATTTTAATTTTTTTAAAGATGCATTTATTTATTTTAGCAAGTGAGGAAGAGAGAGTGAGTGGGGAGAGAGTCAGAGAGAGAATGTCATACTACCTGCTGAGCATGGAGTCTGACTTGGGACTTGATCCTACAACCCATGAGATCATGACCAACTGAACCATCCAGGTGCCCCAGAAATGACATTTTAAAAATCTGTATCAAAATTTTACACCAAGGGCATCTAGAATGTTACAAAAGAGCTGGTGCTCCTTCCAATACACTTCCTCTTGGGAAGTCACAACATAAAGGGAGATGTGAATTCACCAAGGGACCAACAACATCTGTGATCTGAGTAAGCCTCCCAACTCTGAAGGAGGGGCTTGAGAGCTGGAACCGTACAGTTCAGTATTGAACTTTCCCTGGACCTGTTTGCCCAACAATTTGAATGACAGATGTGGTTTTCCACAGTTCACTTGCACTTTTTGTTAAAAGTTGAAATATAATTAAATCAGGTTACCCAGATTTCATGCATAGGAAATAAGCCAGAGAAAGACATGTTAAGCAGAGAATCAGTCTGAGGTGGGAAGTAGGTGTTGGAAAATTTTAACAGTGTAGTTTCTGTTGCAGTTGGAGGGGTGCAAATGATCCCATTTTTCAAATGATGTAAAAATGTACACCACTTGAAGTCTTGACCGCTCTAAGAAATAGGAGGCAGTCAGACCACAATACAGAAGACAGAGGCAAGTTGTGTGAATATTGATCATTGTGGACCTTGGTTAAAAAAGCCAAGTAACTGTTCATGAGAGATCAGTAGTATCACCTATCTGAGCAAAACCCAACCACTTCAGCGTTTGAGAACTTGGAGTTCAATTTCTGACTGCCATTCCGTCTCAGCTCCATTAGGCATTTTAAAAGCCATGAGGCATTTTCTCTCACAGCTGCCCCTGAGCTAGGGTACTGTAGCTACTGATTATATCTTGGGTGGGAAGAAAGTATGCCAGTTTCTAGTGTTGTTTTATTTGTTTTTTTTTTCATCTAAAATCCAGCATAGTGAACATAACAGTGTTATATTAGTTTCTGTGTGCAATATACTGATTCCATTCTATGCATTACTCAGGGCTCACCATGATAAATATATTCTTCATCCATTTCAACTATTTCACCCATCCCCCCACCCACCTCCCCTCTGGTAACCATATATTTGTTCTCTACAGTGAAGAGCCTGTTTTTTTGGTTTGTCTAGTTCTCTCTCTCTCTCTCTCCTTCTTTTTCTCCTTTCCTTATTTGTTTTGTTTCTTAAATTCCTCTTATGAGTGAAATCATATAATATTTGTCTTTCTCTGACTGACTTCATTTTGCATTATACTCTCTAGCTCCATCCAGACTGTTGCAAATGGCAAGATTTTGTTTTCTTATGGCTGAGTAATATTCCATTTTATATATACCATATCTCTTTTATCCATTCATCTACCAGTGGACACTTGGGCTGTTTTCATAGTTTGGGTATTGTAAATAATTCTGCAATAAACATAGGAGTGCATATAACCTTTTGAATTAATGTTTTCAAAGTCTTTGGATAAATATCCAGGAGTGTAATTACTGGATCTTATGGCAGTCCTGTTTTTAATTTTTGAGGAATCTGCAAACTGTTTTCCAGAGTGGCTGCACCAATCTGCATTCCTACCAACAGTGCACAAGGGCTCCCGTTTTCTCTACATCCTTGCCAACATTTGTTGTTTCTTGTATTTTTATTTTAGCCATTCTGACCCGTGTGAGGTGTTACTTTATGGTTTTGATTGTGTTTCCCTGATATGAGTGATGTTGAGCATCTTTTCATGTGTCTATTGGCCATCTGGATGTCTTCTGTGGAGAAATGTCTGTTTACTTCTTCTGTCCATTTTTATTTAGATTATTTGGGGTTTTTTTGTGTCAAGTTATATAAATTCTTCATATATTTTGGACACTAATCCTTTATTGGATTTTCATTTACAAATATCTTCTCCTTTTCAGTAGGTTGTCTTTTAGTTTTGTTGATTGTTTCTTTTGCTGTGCAGGAGCTTTTTATTTTGATGTAGTCCCAATAGTTCATTTTTGCTTTTCTTTCCCTTGCCCCAGGAGACATTTCTAGGAAAATGTTGCTCTGACCAGTGTCAGAGAAATTACTACCTGTGCTCTCTATTAGGATTTTTATGATTTTAGTCTCACCTTTATGTCCTTAATCCATTTTGAGTTTATTTTTGTACATGGTATAAGAAAGTGGTCCAGTTTCATTCTTTTGCATATAACTGGCCAGTTTCCTCAAGACCATTTGTTGAGGAAACTTTTTCCCATTGCATATTCATACCTCCTTTGTTGAAGATTAGTTGACCATTACCATACTCTTTTGAATATTGCAGCTTTGTAACTATAACTTGAAACATGGAAATGTGATGCCTCCAGTTCTCTTGTTCTTTTTCAAGATTGCTTTGGCTATCAGGGTGTTTGGTGGTTCCATACACATTTTAGGATTGCTTTTTCCAGCTCTGTGAAAAATTCTGTTGATATTTTGATAGGGATTGCATTAAATCTATAAATTGCTTTGGATAGTATAAACATTTTAACAATATTTTGTCTTCTAATCCATGAGCATGGAGTATCTTTCCATTTGTTTGTGTCATGTTCAATTTTTTTCACCAATATTTTATAGTTTTCAGAATATAGGTCTTTTATTGGTTAAATTTATTCCTAGGTTATTTGGTTAAATTTATTCCTAGGTATTTTATTATTTTTGGTGTAATTATAGGATTATTATCTTAATTTCTCTTTCTGCTGTTTTATTATTAGTGTACAGAAATGCAACAGATTTCTGTATATTGATTTTGTATCCTGCAAACTTGCTGAATTCGTATCAGTTCTAGTAGTTTTTTGGTGGAATCTTTAGGGTTTTATATATCTCATCATCTCATCTTCAAAGAGTGAAAGTTTTGCTTCTTCCTTAACAATTTAGATACGATTTGTTCCTTTATCTTTTCTTATAGCTCTTGAATAAATGTTGAATAAAAGTGGTGGGAGTGGACATCCTTATCTTGTTCTTGACCTGAGAGGAAAAGCTCTCAGTTTTTCCCCCATTGAGGATGATGTTAGCTGTGGGTTTTTTATATATGGCCTTTATTACGTTGAGGTATGTTCCCTCTAAGCCTACTTTGTTGATCATTTTTATATGAATGTGTGTTTTACTTTTTTCAAATGCTTTCTCTGCATCTGTTGGAAAGATCATATGGTTTTTATCCTTCCTCTTGTTGATGTGATATATCACATTTGAACCACCCATGCATCCCAGGAATAAATCCCACTTGATCATGGTGAATGATTTTTTAAAGATTTCTTTATTTGAAAGAGAGAAAGAGAATATGTGTGTGAGTGGGGGGAGGGACAGAGGAAGAGGGAGAGACTCTCAAGCAGACTCTCCACTGAGCATGGAGCCTGACACAGGAGTCAGTCTCATGACCATGAGATCATGACCTGAGCCAAAACCAAGAGTCAGATGCTCAAACAACTGAGCCACCCAGACACCCCAGGAAATGATTTTTTAAATGTACTGTTGGAATCAGTGTGTTAATATTTTGTTGAGAATTTTTGCGTCTATGTTCATCAGAGATACTGATCTGTAGTTCTCTTTTTTTGTGATGTCTTTATTTGGCTTTAATAGCAGGATAATGCTGGCCTCATAGAATGTATTTGGAAGCTTCTCTTTCTTTTCTAGTTTTGGGAATATTCTTTGAGAAGAATAGATATTAACTCTTCTTTAAAGGTTTGGTAGAATTCACCTGTGAGGCTTTCAGGTCCTAGACTTTCATTTGTTGGATGTTGTTTTATTTTGAGGGAGAGAGAGAGGTAGGGGCAGAGGGAAAGGAAGAGAGAGAATCTTAAGCAGGCCATGGAGCCTGGTGTGGGGCTTGATCTCACAACTCTGAGATTATCACCTGAGCTGAAATCGAGTTGGACACTCAACCAACTGAGCCAACCAGTCCCTGGGAAGTTTTTTGATTATTGATTCAATTTCAGTGCTAGTAATCAATCTGTTCAAATTTTCAATTTCTTCCTGATTCCATTTTGTTAGGTTATATGTTTTTAGGAATTTGTCCATTTTTTCTAGGTTATCCAATTTGTTGCTATATGATTTTTCATAATATTCTCTTACAATCTTTCATATGTCTGTGGTGTCAATTGTTATTTCTATTCTTTCATTTCTGATTTTTTAAATTTGAGTCCTCTTTTTCTTTTTTCAAGAGTCTCACAAAAGGTTTATCAGTTTTGTTGATATTTTCAAAGAACCAGCTTCTGGTTTCATTGATCTGTTCTGCTGGCTTTTTAATTTCTATTTTGTTTATTTCTGCCTTAAACTTTATTATTTCCTTCCTTCTCCTGGTTTTAGGTTTTGTTTATTTTTCTTTTTCTTGTGCCATTAAGTGTAAGGTTTAGCTATTTATATGAAATTTTTTCATGCCTCTTGAGGTAGGCCTATATTGTTATAAAATTCCCACTTAGAACAGCTTTTGTTGCATCTCAGAGATTTTGGACCATTCTGTTTTCATTTTTAGTTGCTTCCATGTATTTTTTTTTTCTTTTCAGCATAACAGAATTCATTGTTTTTGCACCACACCCAATGCTCCATGCAATACATGCCCTCCATAATACCCACCCACCTGGCTCCCCCGACCTCCCACACCCTGCTCCTTCAAAACCCTCAGAATGTTTTTCAGAGTCCATAGTCTCTCATGGTTCACCTCCCCTTCCAATTTCCCTCAACTCCCTCTCCCCTCCATCTCCCTATGCCCTCCATGTTATTTGTTAGGCTCCACAAATAAATGAAACCATATGATAATTGACTCTCTGCTTGACTTATTTCACTTGGCATAATTTCTTCCAGTCCCATCCCTGTTGATACAAAAGTTGGGTATTCATCCTTTTTGGTGAAGGCATAATACTCCGTAGTTTATATGGACCACATCTTCCTTATCCATTCGTCCGTTAAAGGACATCTTGGTTCTTTCCACAGTTTGGCAACCATGGCCATTGCTGTTATGAACATTGGGGTACAGATGGCCCTTCTTTTCACTACATCTGTATCTTTAGGGTAAATACACAGTAGTGCAGTTGCAGGGTCATAGGGAAGCTCTATTTTTAATTTCTTAAGGAATCTCCACACTGTTCTCCAAAGTGGCTGCACCAACTTGCATTCCCACCAACAGTGTAAGAGGGTTCCCCTTTCTCCACATCCTCTCCAACACACGTTGTTTCCTGTCTTGCTAATTTTGGCCATTCTAACTGGTGTAAGGTGGTATCTCAATGTGGTTTTAATTTGAATGTCCCTAATGGCTAGTGAGGATGAACATTTTTTCACGTGTCTGATAGCCATTTGTATGTCTTCATTGGAGAAGTGTCTGTTCATATCTTCTGCCCATTTTTTGATATGATTATCTGTTTTGTGTGTGTTGAGTTTGAGAAGTTCTTTATAGATCCTGGATAGCAAACTTTTGTCTGTACTGTCATTTGCAAATATCTTCTCCTATTCTGTGGGTTGCCTCTTTGTTTTGTTGACTGTTTCTTTGCTGTGCAGAAGCTTTTGATTTTGATGAAGTCCCAAAAGTTCATTTTCGCTTTTGTTTCCTTTGCCTTTGGAGACATATCTTGAAAGAAGTTGCTGTGGCTAATGTCAAAGAGGTTACTGCCTATGTTCTCCTCTAGGATTCTGATGGATTCCTGTCTCACGTTGAGGTCTTTTATCCATTTCGAGTTTATCTTTGTGTATGGTGTAAGAGAATGGTCGAGTTTCATTCTTCTACATATAGCTGCCCAATTTTCCCAGCACCGTTTATTGAAGAGACTGTCTTTTTTCCACTGTATATTTTTTCCTGCTTTGTCGAAGATTATTTGACCATAGAGTTGAGGGTCCATATCCAGGCTCTCTACTCTGTTCCACTGGTCTATGTGTCTGTTTTTATGCCAGTACCACGCTGTCTTGGTGATCACAGCTTTGTAGTAAAGCTTGAAATCAGGTAACGTGATGCCACCAGTTTTATTTTTGTTTTTCAACATTTCCTTAGCAATTTGGGGTCTCTTCTGATTCCATACAAATTTTAGTATTATTTGCTCCAGCTCTTTGAAAAATACTGGTGGAATTTTGCTCGGAATGGCGTTGAAAGTATAGATTGTTCTAGGCAGTATAGGCATTTTAACAATGTTTATTCTTCCGATCCAAGAGCATGGAATGGTCTTCCATTTTTTGTGTCTTCTTCAATTTCTTTCATGAGTGTTCTGTAGTTCCTCGAGTACAGATCCTTTACCTCTTTGGTTAGGTTTACTCCCAGGTATCTTATGGTTCTTGGTGCTATAGTAAATGGAATCGATACTCTAATTTCCCTTTCTGTATTTTCATTGTTAGTGTATAAGAAAGCCACTGATTTCTGTACATTGACTTTGTATCCTGCTATGTTACTGAATTGTTGTATGAGTTCTAGTAGTTTGGGGGTGGAGTCTTTTGGGTTTTCCATATAAAATATCATGTCATCTGCAAAGAGAGAGAGTTTGACTTCTTTATTGCCAATTTGGATATCTTTTATTTCTCTTTGTTGTCTGATTGCTGTTGCTAGGACTTCTAATACTATGTTGAACAAGAGTGGTGAGAGTGGGCATCCTAGCAAACAGGATCCAACAGCACATTAAAAAGATTATCCACCATGACCAGGTGGGATTCATCCCTGGGGTACAAGGATGGTTCAACATTCACAAATCAATCAATGTGATAGAACAAATCAATAAGAGAAGAGAGAAGAACCACATAGTCCTCTCAATTGATGCAGAAAAAGCACTTAACAAAATCTAGCATCCGTTTTGATTAAAACGCTTCAAAGTATAGGGATAGAGGGAACATTCCTGAACTTCATCAAATATATCTATGAAAGACCCACAGCAAATATCATCCTCAATGGGAAAAAGCTCACAGCCTTCCCGTTGAGATCAGGAACATGACAAGGATGCCCACTCTCACCACTCTTCCATGTATTTTTTTAATTTTCTCTTTGGTTTCTTGGTTGATCCACTCATTGTGTGGTAGTGTGTTATTTAATCTCCATGCCTTTTTGCTTTTTCTAGATTTCTTCTTTTGATTGATTTCTAGTTTCATAGCATTGTGTTCGGAAAATATGCATGGTATGACTTCTATCTTTTTTAATTTGCTGAGACTTCTTTAGTGATTATATGTAATCCACTCTACAGAATGTTCCATGTGCACTTGCAAGTACTATATATTCTGCTATTTTAGTATAGAATGTTCTGAATAGATGTTAGATCCTGCTGGTTCAGTATGTCAATCAAAGTCACTATTGTTGATTTTCTGTTTGGACCATCTGTCCATTCAGGTAAGTAGGGTGTTACAGTCTCCTACTGTTTTTGTATTACTATCAATTACTTCCTTTACATTTATTATTAATAATTTTATGTATTTGGGTGCTACGATGTTGGGTGGATAAATATTTACAACTCTTATATCATCTTGTTGGATTGCCCCTTAATGATTTTTCAGTGTCCTTCTTTGTCTTTTGTCACAGTCTCTGTTTTAAAGTCATTTTAGGACACCTCAGTGGCTCAGTCAGTTAAACTTCTGCCTTCAGCTCAGGTCATGATCTCAGGGTGCCGCATTGGGCTCCCTGCTCCATGGGGAGTCTGTTTTATCCTCTGCCCTTCCTCCCACTCATTCTCTCTTGCCCTCAAATAAGTAAATAAAATGTTTAAAAAAAATAAAATAATTTTATCTGAAATAAGTATTGCTCCCTAGACTTTTTTTTCAAATCCATTCACATGATAATTATTTCTCCATTCCTTCACTTTCAATCTGCTTGTGTTCTTTAGGTCTGAAATGACTCTCTCATAGGCAGCATATAGATGGGTCTTGCTTTTTCATTCATTCTGTCATCCTGTCATTCAACTGCAGCATTTTGTCCATTTACATTCAAAGTAATTATTGATATGTGTATTTATAGCCATTTTGTTACTCACTTTATGGTTGTTTTTGTAGTTCTTCTCTGTTCCTCTTTTCTCTTACTCTCTTCTCACATTTAGTTGGCTTTCTTTAGCAATAAGATTTCTTTCACTTCATTCTTTGCATATCTATTACTGATTTTTGATTTGTGGTTACCATTCATTTTGTATATAACATGTTCTATATATAACAGTCTATATTAAGTTGATGGTTGCTCAAGTTTGAGCCCTTTCTTTACTCCTCTCCCTGCCCTCACATTTTAGGTATATGGTGTCTTACTTTATATCCTTTAATTTTGTGAGTCCTTTGAATGATTTTTATAGATATACTTATTTTTATTGCTTTTGTGCTTCCTACTTTTCTTACTATTACTTATGGTATTTCCTTGCCAAGCGGAGAGTCCCCTTTAACATTTCTGGTAAGACTGGTTTAGTGGTCATGGATTCCTTTAATTTTTGTATGTTGGGGAAACTTTATCTCTGTTTCTATTCTGAATGATAACCTTGCTGGATAGAGTATTTTTGGTTGCAGGTTTTTGTTTTTTGTTTTTTGTTTTTTGTTTTTTTTTTCCTTTCAGCACTTTGAATATGTAGTGTCACTTTCTTCTGGCCTACACAGTTTCTGCTGAAAAATTAACTAGTAGCCTTTTTGGTTTCCTTTGTATGTAACTGTTTTCTTATTTCTTGTTGGTCTTAGAATTCTCTCTTTACCACTACTTTTTGCCATTTTAATTATTATGTGTCTTGGTGTCTTGGTGTAGACCTCGATGAATTGACTTTGTTGGGGGATCCTTGTGCCTCCTGGGTTTAGATTTCTTTTTCCTTCCCCAGATTTGAGAATTTTTCAGTAATTATTTCTCCAAATAAGTTTTCTACCCCCCTTTCTTTCTCTTCTTTTGAAATCCTTATGATGCAAATGTTATTACATTGGATGATGTTGCTGAGTTCCCTAAGTATGTTTTCGTCTTGAATTTTTTTTTTTTTTTTCTCAGCTATTGAACTTGATTTCATTACTCTGTCTTCCAGGTCAGTGATCCATTTTCTCTTTTCTCTAGTCTACTATTAACTCCATCTGGTGTGGTTTTAATTTCATTTATTGATTTCTTCATCTATTTTCTTTTCTTTTCTCTTTTGAGAGGGAGAGAGAGAAGGAGGGGAGGGGCAGAGGGGAATGGAAAGAGAATCTAAAGCAGGCTCCACACCTACCTCAGAGACTGACACAGGCCTTGATCTTACAACCCTCAGATCATGACCTGACCTGAAATCAAGAGTCAGCCCCTTAACCAACTGAGCCACCCAGGTGCCCCTCTGATGGGTTCTTTTTATGTTTTCTACCTCTTAAGGGTCACACTGATGTCCTTCACTCTTTTCTCAAGTCTTTTGAGTATCTTTATGACTATTACCTTAAATTCCCTATCAGGCATATTACTTATCTCCATTTTGCTTAGGTCTCTTGTTGCGATTTTGTCCTGTTCTTTTATTTAGGTCATATTCCTCTGTCTCCTCATATTGTCTAACTCTCTGTGTCTGTTTCTTTGTGTTGGGAAATTGAGCTACCTCTCCTGCTCTTGAAAGTAGTGGTCTTGGGGCGCCTGGGTGGCTCAGTGTTTTAGGCCTCTGCCTTCAGCTCAGGTCATGATCTCAGGGCCCTGGGATCGAGCCCCGCATCGGGCTCTCTGCTCAGCAGGAGCCTGCTTCCCCCTCTCTCTGTCTGCCTCTCTGCCTAGCTCTGATTTCTCTCTGTCAAATAAATAAAATTAAAAAAAAAAAAAGAAAGTAGTGGTCTTATGAAGACAATGTCCTATAGAGCCCTGCAGTGCAGTGTCCCTTGCTCAGTAGAATCCCACACCTCAGAGGACTCCCCTATGTATGTTACATGCACCCTGCTGCCCTGTGTTTCATGTATATTCATTGTTACAGATCTTTGATTACTTATTTCGTGGATACTGTCTTGTAGTCAGTACCATAACATCTTGTTCTCTCTTTCTTTTTGGGAAGTCATACGGTATTGATAATTGTCTAGATTTATTATTTACAGCTTATGAAATGGTGTTCTTCTAATTTAATTTCTTCTTCACTTATTAGTGTAATAATTCTGAAATGGAAAACTTCCCCTCATTACAATTTCATTTTGTTGTTGTTTTTACAGTAAAAATAAATTCTTGATTCTTTAATTTACCATTTTTTCAAAATGATAATATTTCCTTGCATCCTTCAAAGGAGAACCATGATATTTTCTTTTTATATCATTGTGATTTCATATCTCTCAATCTGTTGTCATTATTACCCTAATTAGTGCTCAGATTTTTGCCTCATTGAGCAGTGGGATCATAATCAAGTTGACTCCTAAGTCCTTTTGACAAAACTCTTAGGACATTTTCTGTCTTCTTTGCTGTCTAGTATAAGATATTCCAAGTTTATCTTATACATTTCCTGTCTAGATTTGGAATCAGTCTTTCTCCGAATATTTTTTTAATCTTTTTTAAAAAAGATTTTATTTATTCATTTGACAGAGAGACATAGAGAGAGCACAAGTAGGGAGGAGGGGCAGAAGGAGAGGGAGAAACAGGCTGCCTGCTGAACAGGGAGCCCAATGCAGGGCTCAGTCCCAGGACCCCAAGACCATGACCTGAGCCAAAGGCAGACACTTAATTGACTGAGCCACCCAGGCACCCCTATATTTTTATCTTTAAGATTTATTTATTTATTTATTTTAGAGAGAAAGAACAGGGGAAAGAGAATCTCAAGCAAACTCCCTGCTGAGTGTGGGGCCCATTATGGGGCTTGATCCCACAACCCTGAGATCATGACCTGAGCCAAAATTAAGAGTTGGATGCTTAACCAGCCTAACCACCCTGGTGTGCCTTTTAAATCTTTATATTAACAAATTAGTCAGACTTTTCTTTTACTGTTTTCTGATTCTGACTTAAAGTTTTCCACATTTCTAGGTTATAGAGGTAGTCATCTATATTTTCTTCCAATATTTGTATGTTATCATTTCTGATTCATTTTGGATTAATTATGGTATATGCTGTGAGGAATAAATCTCCTTTATTTTTTCTATATGGCCACCCATTTTTTTAAAGACAGTGGAAATTATTTCCTCTGCTGATTTGAGATTCCTCTTCTATATAATACATTGACAAATGTAATCAAATATATTTCTATTTCCTATTCTGTTGGTCAACTTATCTATTTATGTGCCAGTATCATACTCTCTTACTTATAGTTTTACTTATAATTAGTATATTAGTATATAATATTTAAAATATTAGCATATCTTAATGTCTGGTAGAGCTAGCCTTCTTCATTGCTCTTCTTTTCAGCATATTCCTGGCTTGTTTTTCCTTCCTAACAGACATCACCAAAATGTCAAGCTGGAAAGAAAAACATTGTGATAATTTATTGTGATGTGTATACACACACATATAAAATAACTTAGGGAGAAAATGACACTTATAAGATATTACATCTTTATATCTATGAATATATGTCTCCATTGCTCATGTCTACAGGTGTGTTTTTGTGGAGTTCTTTATTATTTTACTCATAGGTTTTAGACATTTCCTGTTATATTTATATCTAGGCTTTTGGCTGTCCTAAATGGAGTCTTTTCTTTTATTATATTTTCTAACTTGTCTTTGTGTATACAAAAGGTTTTATTTCTATGGACTAATTTTATAATCTGTTCCATCATTAAATCTTTTATTTTATTTTTGCATTTTTTAGAGTTTTCAGGTATATATAATCATATCATCTTTAAATAGATGTAGTTTTGCCTCTTGCTTTTCAATTCTTGTGTCTACTTTCTTATCTAGTTACATTGGTTGTTAATAACCCCAATATAATGGTAAGTAGTACTGAGGACAGTCTGCATCCTTATCATGTTTCTTACTTTGAAAGAAAAACCTGTAGTGTTTCCCCCACTGAATTTAGAGAATAAATGAGAAAAATATAAATTGGTCTTTTATATTAGCCCACATACTTATATTTCTAGTGCTCTTCATTTCTTCCTATATAGATTCAACTTACTGTTTAAATCATTTCTTTTCAGCCTGAAGAACTTCACTTAGTATTTCTTATAAGGCAAGTCTTCTCTCAATGAAGTCTTCCATTTATTGTTTATCTGGGAATTATTTTATTTCACCATCATGTCTGAAGAGTTGTTTTACTGGATATAGAATTCTTGGTTGACAGTTTTTTCTTTTAGCACTTTGAGTATAACATTTCACTATTTTCTGGCCTCTGTTGTTCAGATGGGAAGTCAAGTACTATTTGTACTGATGGTTCCTTTTATGTGATAAGTCATTTTTCTGTTGCTGCTTTCAAGATTTATCTTTTTCTTTGACTTTCATCAATTTTGCCTCAATGTGTCTGGGTATGGATCTTTTTGTATTTATCCTACTTGATGTCTGCTAAACTTCTTGAACATGTAGATTAAGGTTTTATGTCAAATTTGAATAATTTTGATGTTTTTCCCCCAATATTTTCTACATCTTTCTTTTCTGTGATTGTCATTACATATAAGCTGGTATGCTTGCTCTTGTCCCATAGGTCTCTGAATTTATTCTTTTTTAAAATCTTTTCTCCCCTCATTCTTCAGTCTGGATTTTTTCTATTAATTTATCTCCACTTTCAGTAATTCTTCCTTTTATCATTTCAAATATCATCCAAATTGAGCTCCATTAGTGATTTTTTCATTTCACTTATTGTATTCAACCCCATAATTTCAATCTGGACTTTTATATAATTTTGAATTTCTTATTTCTTCTATTCGTTGACTTCTTATTGTCACACTTTAATTCTTTAAATATGAGTTCCTTTAGTTCTTTAAGCCTACTTACGATACCTGCTTTGAAGTCTTTTTCTGTTAAATCCAACATCTGGGAATACTCAGAGACCTGTTTATTGACTGCTTTCCTCCCTGATTCTAAATCACACTTTCCCATTTTTTTTGCAAGTCTATTTTTTTTTTCACTGAAAGCCAGTCATTTAAAATGAAATATTATAGTAACTCAAGTTTGTAATTTCTCTTAATATTCAGGAAAATACCAGGGACATTGTTTTCTCAAGCAAGAAGATGGATAAATCCAAAAAAAAATTCACCATTACATTTAATTATTCTCTGTATCAATCAGTTTTTTAGAAGTCTAGAGCTCTACTAAGGGAAACTAAACTGTAATCTGTAAACTGGCAACCATACCACAGTAGCATTAGAAAACAAAGTCAGCTTGTCTCTACAATCTCAGATCCCTTTTATTTCCTTTATTATTTCTGCATGAACAAACCCTTAAAAAGAAAATAATTTTATTAACTTAATCATTATATATAGTTGTAGTTAATCTACTAAGGATGCCTGTAGTACCTCAAAAAAATAAATTTCCTAAGGATTAGGCCAGTTCTATCTTTTGTTTGCATTTTTATAGGGCCATCTAGAAAAAGAAATAGCTTGCTCAAGAGAAGGCATCTCTTTGGAGGAATTGCCTTTTGTATCATCCCTGGGAGATAAAAATGGTAGGAACTTCTTTGTAAGGCTGATTTAGCTCCAAAGCTTAGTGTAAATCTTGTGAGGCAATCAACACTCACATGAAGTATAAATGTTCTTTTATTATTGTCCAGAGTAATATCTTGACTTTTCATTGGAACCAAATTTATTTAGCAAAATATCTGTACTTTGGCCATAAGAAATTGTGATGATCCTGAGATTGACTTATCTTTATTCTATGTGACACCAGATTTTGTGTGAAATTTCTAGAACTAGACCATCTCCTCAACATTCTCTGGACCAAAAGTACCTGTATCAGGAAAGGTAAAATCCATCAACTTCAAAGGACACAAACCAACCTAACAATCTATGATTGGAGCCACCCTAATCTATCTGTATCCACGGGCCAAGAGTCAAATGATGGTTCAGCTTCCTGGGATGAGGTATGGTCATTATTCTTACACCATCCAATGCTGTCAAAGTTGTGAAAGTTCTGTAAGAGTTGTGGAAAATTTAAAGGATAATGTGTATTTCCTTAAACGTAAAAATATTCTATTTCTACAGAGTGGCCATGGGTTTTTTCCTTCTATAAATAGGTCTCTATGGACATAAACATGAGGCCAAGATATGCAAGAAAAACAGACATAGTGTATGTGTGTGTATATCTGCATATATGTGTGTGTGTGTGTATATATGTGTGTGCATGTATATATACATACATACACACATATATACATATATGTATATATACACACACATATGCATGTATATATACATACATATATGTATATACATATATGTATATATGTGTCATATATGTGACATATAATGTAATATATGTCATATATGTGTGTATTATGTATGTATGTGCATATATACATACACACACACATATATATATGACATATATGACTCTTTTCTCCCTTGTGTCTATATTAAATGAATGAGTAATTAATTCAGCAAACATACTGAGCATTTACTACCTGCCAGTCACCATCACAGGCATTAGGGATACAAGGCTGAACAAAAATAGACACAATTCCTTTGTCACTTAAGAGGATAGTAGGAGGATACAGACATTACCTATATATACTTACAATGATGCATGAATGCTTTAAACGTAGTTTAGGTTATGCAGAGATTACTTTGAGCCATTAGTAACAGAAATATTTGTATAAAAAGAAATATTTGTACAGTAAGTTGTGAAATACATATTTCTCTTTTTGAGAAAAGGTGATATATAAGTTTATAAACATATTTATATCTGTTATTTCTTTAAGTTGTGCTCTAAAGAACATTCGCTAGCCTATCTTAATGTTCCTCGAAAAGGGGTGCTATGATCCAGTTGGTTTGGGAAATATTAGATATACATATTGCCTTGTAGCATATTAAGTTATCTGGGGAAGTCCTTTAGCAAATAAACTTCTTTTATCTAATTGAATCCAACATTTCTCAAACTTTGACTACAGCATTCTTCACCCTAACCATTTAAACTCCTGATAAATTGATGTTCCACAAACATGACTTATGTTTATTGAGTATGTACTTTGCATTAGACGTGGCACTATTTCAACTGCATTGCCTCATTTAATTATCACAACTATATGAGGTTAGGTATATTATTCTATACTACAGATGAAGAGGTTGAGACATGGAACTAACAAATGATTGCTTCAGTTCACAGAAACTAGGATATGCCCATAGGTTGTCTAATAACATACTCTGTGATCTTAGCGGGTGTGCTATTGTTTGGGAATTGTTGATTTAAATAAAACTATTTTTGTTATTTGTATATTAGGTGAGCAAGGTACCGTCTGTACCTTAAAAGGGCAAGATCCCTTACAGATTCTTAATAATGCAGAATGTTGTTCCTGTGAGTTACAGATACATGATTGGGCAGTATCATATATTCCCTCCCCACCCCCACCCCCCCGGAAGTTTGTATCTCTTAATCCCCATCATCTGTTTGCCCACTCCCCCAACTCTCCCCTCTGGCAGCCACTAGTTTCTTCTCCATGTTTATGAGTCTGTTTCCCTTTTTTGTTGTTGTTTGCTTATTTTGTTTTTTTAGACAAAAACAGATTATTAATTAGAATATTAGATATTTTTAAAAGTAGATTTCTGTTACTTCTGTATATATGATATACATACAAAAAAATATGTGTGTGTGTGTGTGTGTGTGTGTGTATAGTATAAAGACCTGTATTAAATTTGATTCTTTCAAACTCATGGTACATTGTATTCAACTCATAGTGAAGAGAGCTGATGCTTATGTTAATCTTTGTTTGCTAAGTAGATTTCTTCAGGGCTGGCTTTTAGGAAGGGAGCAAATTTGCCTAATGAGACCTTATCTTTATAAAGAATGGAAATTGTTTCTTAAAATTTAGGAACTACCTACTTACGGCATGTGACCTCTAAAAACAGTAATAGTCATTTCCTGTGCTAACAATGCAAATGGTTCTTCTCTGTCCCAACCTGTCACTTTCCTCCTGACTCTTGATAGGACCCTATGACAGAGCAGATCTGAAGATCCTGCCTACGTTATTTAGACCAGTAATCCTCAATGTGTTATACCTGGAAACTTCTTGGAAATGCAAATTCTCGGGTCCCACCCCAGCATCTGCTGAATCGTAAACTCTGAGAGTAGGACCCAGCAGTCTGTCTTATAACAAGCCCTCCAAGTGATTCTCAAATCTAAAGATCATGAGCCACTGCTTTAGAATATGTTTGTAAAGTTATCATAGAAGTGTGATGATACCAAAGCAAGGATACCCATATATTGAAGTTTTATGCAAAGGAATAAAGATATTTTAAAGGTTATTGGCTGGATAATCTAAATTTTCATTTGATTTTGTTCTTTATTAAAAATATTTGGGGTTTCAGGTTTATAAAATATAATGAATCACCATTAAGGACATTTGTGTTCGTGATTTCAGAAGAAATGTAAAACAAACAAATGACCTAAATAGCACAGGAACAGCACATAAAGATCAAGGGCACAGAAGTTTATAACAGAATATCCTTATTCTAGGAGAAGGTAGTCTAAGACCAGAACGATTCAATTTCTTGGCAGTGAACTGGTGAAAGATGCATGTCATTCTGTTCATGTTTGTCTCTGCACTGCTTGATTTACCAATCCAGCACTCCCCAATGAGAATGCTCATTCCAAAGGATTCATCATCGAAAGTCTGTGGCCAGTTTCCCTTTGTTGTTGTCAGTACATCTAATAGTGAAGCAATTATATTCCCTTAGTAACAAACGGTGCAAAAGAGAAGTTGTATTTGGCACAAATTACTTTGACAAAGGGAAAAAGGAAAACCCAAGTTTAGCTTTCTGTTGTTGCTTTTGCTAGTAGAAACCTTTTGGATTCTGGCCCAGTCCTTTTCTGAGAAATGCCTTCCTCACCCACAGGCGTGAGGCTGGCAGCCATGTCTGGACAGTGTGATCCCACCTCCTATCTCGTGGGCAAAACTGATTGAACCAGAGGGATGCCTGAGCCCAGAAAGCACATCTGTGGCTTTGCTAAAGCAATCAGATCTCTGTCAGGACTTGCAGACTCAACTCAGTCTTGGGTTTGTGGGCTGAGAGGTCACTTCAGAGTTGGGATTTATATGGTCGTGTGTTTACTAAAGGAAAGAACACTGGACCGCGAAAGGAAATAGATACATGCAGCGGGAAACAGAAAGGAGAAAACACTTGGCCCCAATGAGACAGAGACAGAAACATCTTTGGTTCTCATCTTCTAGCTTCAAGTTGAGTTCTGCCTGAGTTCTACCTTTTCAATCTCTGAGATTCTTAGTGTCCTGCCAATACAACCTTCCCTTGGTTCTCACTGATTGGAGTAGGTTCTCTTCCCTGTAACCACACATTTCCAGATCAAGAAAAACATTTTTTATTCATGGCCTCATCCCCCCAAAAATGTATGTGGGGAAAACTCAGCAACTATGTCATCATTTTCTGATCAGCAGTGTGTCTTTGTTAAAAACCCCTACATTCTCCAGCAGGGCAAGTCCCACAAGCTTCGTAGAGCTCTGGTTTTCTTCAGAGACTTTACTGATTGTGACTAAAGCTCACAAAGTCATTGCACTAGGGTTTGATTTCACCATCTGTGCTGGTGGAACTATATACACATTAAAATTTTAAATGCAATTTTTGATACACAAAATCATCTGAAATGCACAAATTCCCTCTGGCAATTTTGAGAGACCTGTTGGATTGGTTGTTTACCTGTAATCCTTATCTGTCAATGAATATGTCTACATTTGCTGTAGAAAAACAACAAAGATAGAGATAAGCAGCAGCAGGGAGTCCTAGTGATTTCAGTTGTTTTTGTGGGGAAGGGAGGTCAGTTCCAAAGGTATCCATATTATTTAGTGTTTACACTCCCGGTGGTTGACACAGCATTCACCTTTCAAAATATTTACTTTTATTACTTTTGAAAATACATGTTGCCTACACAGGCTTTTTCAATCAGAGAATATTAAAGACAATGATCTCGTTCCCTCAGAGCTCCTGTTTATCATACGAAATCTTGACTCTGTTGAGACAAAGCCACCATCCACACTGAGAAGCAAAAAAAGAAAAAAAGCATCAAGGTTTTTAAACTGCTGGTTAGAAAACCATTTGACACATTGTAAAATCCAGTGTACGTTTTCAGGAAAGAAAAAAGGGTGCAAAACTCATACTACATCATACTCAAAACGAAAGTGAGATAAGCTGACTTTGATCAGAAATTGAAAATAATCCTTGCAATTGATCGGAGGTTGAAAATAATCCTTGCAAATTATGAACGCACAAAAAGATTGCAGGGCGGGGGGGGGGGAGACATGCAGTCATGGCTTCTCGTGTCCTTTTTACCCATTCTGTTGAGCTCTGACTTCTCAGGAATGACAACGGATGGGAAATTTGTTTGTCGAGATTACTCACGATGTTCTCTCCGTAGCCTTGCTTCTCTGCAGGGCAGCTGGCAGAGATATTTGTACAGAGCAGCCTTTCACCCATTTCCAAGGAAGACTTCCAACGAATGAGTCCGGGAATCATCCAGCAGTTACTCAGCTGCTCCTGCCAGCTGCCTGAGGACCAAGCAACAAAGGTGCCACCGACCACTCTGGAGAGTAAGTTGTGGCTCTTCCCTGAGAAAGTTAGTGCACATAAGGTAGTGCACGTAATATAGTGACCGTAGGATACGTACTACATGCCAGGCGCTGCTCTCAGCATTTTACCTTTCTCAGCTCGCTCGATCCTCACAACACTATGAGCGAGATACTGTTATTATCCCCATTTTACAGATTAAGAAACAGGCACCTAGAAGTTAAATGACTTGACCAAGGACTCACGCGGGTAAGTGATGGAGTTGGATGTAAACCGGAGCAAGCTGGTCCCAGCACCCTCGTTGTCAGCCACTGTGCTACATTACCTTTCATCGAATAGTTTCTGTTTTGTATGTAAGTTACCGAAATTGATTTATTCTCTCTATATGACTCAGGCACGGACCAACTTCAAAGTTCCCAGTTGAGAAGTGGCATGGTATAAGAGAAAGAACATGAGTGATGGGATCAGAGATGCAAAGTTGAGTCCTACCTTCTAGCCCCAGCCAGCTCCATGATCTTAAGCCCTCTCTTTATCTCCCTGAGCCTTTTTTGCCCCCTGCACTGTGTGAAAGCAGTGATATCACATAGCTTACTATCCTTTCACACATCATAACACACATGAAAAACAAAGGCACGCTGGGGTAAACCAAGGAGCTCCTCTGGGGTAGAAGTGACCTTGGAGAGAGTTGCCAGCCTCCGGGTCAGGTTGGCATCCCCAGGAAGTAAAGGCTAGATATTTGCACTCACCTGTGTCCCACTGGATCACTGCAGTAAGTGAGCTCCACAATAAGGCTTCCTAGGGTAGCTGTAAGTTTCAAATGGGGCAATGTGTACAAAACTGTGTTCTGTACCCAAAAGCCACTGTATAGTAAAAGAAAAAGAAATTGTGGCCAAAAACATCCATGATGGGTAGCAAAAACGTGACAGTTAACATATGCATGCTTTAAATATTACCAGTGATCAGAGGGCCTTATGTAGACTTTTTTAGAGCGTTTTCTTTCTCTTTGAGATAGTCTTGCAATGCCCATCAGGGGTGAACTGTCCAGCTACACACTTCTAACACAGTGCGAATTTTGCACCTTCAAGTGGCTCTTTTGAAGATTTTATGTGAACAGAAACCTGCCAGACCTAAATATCTAAGAATCCACATTCACTGAAAGCGAATTAAACCTGAACGATGAAATAATTCAGCACCTGCTGGTCAGTGTTGGCTCAGAAATGGAGAAGGGGGACAGACCATGGAGATCTAGGAGCCTCCATGAGCATTTTTACATGCCCATCCCCGGTCACCTTATCTGCTACATGGGGCAACTGTGAAATAGCTTTGTGAACTGAAAATCTGTGAGAAATATTTCATTCTAATGAACACCTAGACCCTTCTGCAGAATGGTCCACCTGAGAACAATTCAGAGAAATCACACTGACTATAGAACCCAGAAAAGCTTTACTGTGTTCAACTTAAAGTGTTGCGTTATGTAACTTAAGGGAAAGGCATAAATAACAGAAAATGTGGGCTGAAGACAGAGGCGGGGGGGATATTAGGAAGAACAGTGTTTGTTGTACTGGAATTTGACCCCTAAGCACCACCTGCGTGTGGGGTTCCAGGAAGGTGTGTTACAGCCTCCCATAAATCGGGTTTCAGACCTATTCAAGGGAGTTGCCCCAGAATGGCTAGGAATTTAATGATTAGGTCAAGTTCTAGTGTAATGATGGGAAACATTTCCATAGAACCTGTCTGCAGACCGCCTGACTCCGGTCAAGACGCCATGACATCTCTGTGAGGACCTGGGGAGATTAGCAGAGTCCCATGGCCACAAATGACAGATTTTAGGGTTTTCAGGCTGTCTTTGCCTCATGAGAGCAGGTGAAATCTGATCGACAGAAGACCGAAACAGATTTCTAAGCTCTCAAATTAGAAAGGGGCCTTTCTCCTCCCAGACCCCATTGTAGTTGCCCTCAGGACAAAGGGGAGAGGAGTAGAAGAATCAAAGGACTGGGAACTTTGCCCTTTACCTGGGAAATGCCACATCCTAATTTATCCTTGTGAATTCTCAACATTTGCTCATCTTTTGTAGCCATCATAGAAATGTGGCAACTTTGAACTTTATTAGACATCCTTTGAATGTCTTTAATTTATGTATTCAACAGGAAGAAGGACATTCCCACATAAGGTCTATTTGTGGAAGAGTGAGATATGAATCTTGGTTACGTATCTCCAGGGATGTTTTTATAACATAGGTATTTTTGTTAAGTCAGAACAAAATAAAACCTCTGAGTGTATGACTGATCCAAACCATTTTCATCATTTTAAAAAATTTTTGATTGTGGTAAAAAACTGAAATTTGAGATGAAATTTAACCATTCTTAAATGTATAGCTCAGCAGTATTTTCACATTATTGTGCAATAAATTTCTAGAACTTTCTCATCTTGCAAAACTGTAACTCTGTATCCATTGAACAACTGTCTTATAGAGGTTCCCTAGAAGTGAAGGGGTGGTGGTAAGAGTGGGAAAATTAAAATTTGAAAGTTTTTTGCTTCTTTTGTGTATATTGCCAGCACTATTTTAATATTAGACTCCTGTATGATTTAGAACTTATAATTCAATAAAAGTCCTCTTAAAAACAAAGACTATTATCATGTTACCAGCTAGTACAAGAATGAAAAGTACAGAAAAGTAGAAGAATGATAAGACCAGAATATCTTCTATCTTAACAAATTTTAAGACGGCAGTTTCTTAAAATCTACAGTGGGTTTTAATTAATATGGTAACTGAATTATTTAACTTCTTATCTGTAGTCAGTAAAGGAAATGATGGTTTAATTTTATAATTACCTTCCTTCATTGTTTACAAATCAATTTGCCATGGCTTATTAGTAATTTCTAAATAAGTAGAAGACAGAGTATTTGTTCTATTTGCCACCAAGGAAAATGGTGGCCTGGAAAACTCTTTATCCCCAAATCATTTATACAGTTGACCCTTGAACAACACAGGTTTAAATGGCACAAATCCACTTATATGCAGATTTTTTAATACATATACAGTACTGTACTGTAAATGTATTTTCTCTTATGATTTTATTTTCCTTTCTGTTTTTAATTTTTATTTCAAGTAGTCTCCATGCCCAACATGGGGCTTGAACTCATGACCCTGGAATCAAGAGTCGTTCAACCAACCAAGCCAGCCAGGCACCCCTCCTATGATTTTCTTAATGACATTTTCTTTTTTCTAATTTGACATTGTTCAGGGCTCAACTGTGCTTGACACTGAAAGCCATTTTTTCCCTCTCTTTTCATCTTTTTTTCTTTCCTTCTTTGCTTCTTTTCCCTCATACACTTCCTGAATATTTTTTGAAAATTTAGAAACCTATTTTTTTAATAAATTTAGAGGTTCTAAAAAACTATTGCAATAATTTAAAATGTAGGCTGTCCAAATTTATACTCCCAAGCATTACACATTCATTGATCAGTTATTACTAATGCAAGCACTCATTTTAGGCGCTGAGAATAATAAACACTTTGGACATTATGAATAATTTTGAGAACTTTGAGAAGAAAGTACTCACCTTGTACAGAAACCTAGGTCTTCGATGGCCCCAAACTCTGTGCTCCCTCTATAACTCTGCTTCCTTGACTTCAGAAGGTTAAAATGGGATTGGAAGGAAATCATGACCAGTGGATGGCAGCCAATGTTGTGGTCTAAAGTGAGAGAAGTTCGGGGCGCCTGGGTGGCTCAGTGGGTTAAGCCTCTGCCTTCAGCTCAGGTCATGATCTCAGGGTCCTAGGATCAAGCCCAGCATCTGGGCTCTCTGCTCAGCGGGGAGCCTGCCTCCTCCTCTCTCTCTGCCTGCCTCTCTGCCTACTTGTGATCTCTGTCAAATAAATAAATAAAATCTTAAAAAATAAAAAAAATAAAAAAACAAAGTGAGAGAAGTTCATTTCTTTGGTGGCGGGGAGGTAAGCTAGGTCCTTGCTTGCTGTAGTGATTTTAGTAAGGGGTAGTTGGGGTCACTTCAAAGCAACAAGGTTAATGGTGAAAGTCTTAAAGATGAAGACCTTTTGCACACTAGAACGCTCATATAACAAATATCTCTACCTGCTGTGTTGTAAGATGGGTTTTTCTGGAATTTTGTGGGCTGGGGCATCACTACAGGTGATGAACACTGATCCCTTTGCACTCTCCGTTTGGCTTAGAATATGGCTACAGCACAGCGGCCGTGGCCTTGCTCACGCTGGGTTCCATGCTCGGGACGACGCTGATTCTGTTCCACAGCTGTGAGGAGAACTACAGGCTGATTTTACAGCTGTTTGTAGGTCTGGCCGTCGGGACACTTTCTGGGGATGCTCTGCTCCATCTTATCCCTCAGGTAACTCTGTTCCATTTTCTATGGAGTGTTGCTAATTTCCATTTCCATTGAGTCACTGGTGGTGTCGATGCAAAATTTCACAGGGACTTGGCCAGTGTCTTCCTTGGGAATAAGTATCATTTCCCCAAAGCACTTACCGGGTGGGGAAAAGAAAGAACCAATCCTTAGGCTTGCCCCTTGTTACTCTTATTTTTGAAATAAACCGAAAAAGGTAATCAGAGGCAGATTTGTCTTTTTTTTTTTTAAGATTTTATTTATTTAACAGACAGAGATCACAAGTAGGCAGAGAGGCAGGCAGAGAGAGAGGGGGAAGCAGGCTCCCTGCTGAGCAGAGAGTCCTATGTGGGGCTCGATCCCAGGACCCTGGGATCATGCCCTGAGCTGAAGGCAGAGGCTTTAACCCACTGAGCCACCCAGGTGCCCCAAGGGCAGATTCGTCTTAAGAGACATTCAGGAAGTATCCACTAATTATCTGTTCAATAAAAATGAGTGGGCTGCAAGATGTTTGTGCTGAGTTTTCTTCAGTAGTCCCTGACGCTTACCGGATCCCTTCTCTGCCTTCTCTGCTGCTCTTTTCCTGCCCCAGAAGATTGTGCCTCCTCCGCTGCCTTGTGGGCTGAACTGTTGTTTGGATTCAGCCAATGGGAGGCGCAGCAGAAAAGCCAGGGCAGGAGGAGAGAGTGGCAGGGGTATTTCTTCCCCATGCCTCCTGGCTCTGCGCTTGCTCTAGAAGCAGCGGGTTACCTACAATTCTCCAGCTCCCGTGGGACGCATGCCCTCCCCCCGCCCCCGCCCCCGCCCCCGCCCCGAGCTGCAGAAACATGAGTTCCAACCTTCCCCCTTTCTGCCCTAAGAGTGGGAGTGGTTTCCCGGGGTTGGGAGCTTGGGGACGTTTCATTATCCCTTGTTCCTCCCCTTGCTGCCTGCGCCCGTCTTGCACCATCAATAAGCTGTCTTCATTCGAACCAACAAAATGAATTTCTTTTTTGCCTAATAACGTCTAGATTTTCCTTAAGCAAAATATAAGTACCAGGAAGCTGGCTCTTTGCTAAATTCTTCTGAGGCTCTTTATCTGTCAGAAATGACAGGACAAAGACCCGAGATGCAAGAGTTAAGGCAGAAGGGGCTCGAGATGAGGTTGTTTCTTCCCTCTGAAATCTCCTGGGATGGATAATGATGGGCAAATGAGCCCCCCTCTTGCAAAGCCGGAGATGTTAAAAATTTCCACGGGCCTCTGGCAATTTCCTACAGGGTCACTCTTGTTGCTCAGAGGCTCAAAAATGATTAGATGTTCTGAAAAATCACAAAGTGAGCCTTGGAAAATGAAACAAACCATTATTTGTTTTAATTTCCCTTGTAATCTAATTTTCTGGAAATATTTCAGGGCTTATTGGCTGGAGGCAGTGGCCGAGGCCTTTTCCTAGGTCCCTTTAGTCGTTGCAGAGCTGCTTATGGCCTAGGATTCTGCAAAAACAGCAAAAGCTTCCTGTCCCTCCCCCAAAGGGGGCATGCGGCTCCTGAGAGCAGGCGTGGACTTAGGCGGATTGGGGGGCAGTGCGTCAGCTCGTACTGCAGAGACATGTTCCAGAGAAGACCTTAAAAGATCAGCTAGGTCTCCTGAAGATCGGAAGGCAACTGTTTTACTTGAGGGAAGACCTGTGGATAAAGGTTACTGGGGAAAGGAAGGAGAAGGTGCAGTCCAAGTGTTTGGGAAGCTAGAAAAATCAGGGGCCGCACAGAAACAGGAAAAACACACTACTGTCATGATTTCCTTTCCTCAACTAGTAAAATGCATTCAACTTAAAGGTCTAGATTTTATTCTGAGCTTGTGGGGTTTTCTACTGTTTTGTTTTGTAAACTTGCTGTGTCCATTATTTTAGGAAATAACACCATCATCCATATGAGATGGGTGTCCTTTAATATCTTTACCAGAGGGAAAAGTTGAGTAACGTATATTGGTTTCTAGTTAGGTTCGTAAACTCAGTGTATATACTTGGATATGTATGCACGCTTACACTTGTCCTCAAATGCATGTGTGCATGCACACCTACACATGCACAAGTATGAAGTATGTATGAACGCATATATGTACAATATGTGTGCATGAAATTTCTTTTTCTTTTTCTTACTTTGGTGGTCAGTAACATCCTAAATGTAGAAACCACTGAGCTGTTTCCCAAACTGCCTTCTCCTTGGGAGGGAATATGATACATACTGATTTACCAACTCACAAGAAATCATGAGGTCAACCAATGGGATGAGTCAACTAGAAGAAAATTCCTAATGCATTTCTTGTATCCTTTTGTTTCCCAGAAAGCTGACAGTATTGCTGGGTATATAGTATACACTCTGTGGAAGAAGTCATTCAGGCAGATTTCTCATTTATCTGAATATTTATATTCAGATATTATAAGTTTTCTTTAATTGCAGTGGGTGTGGGGGGATAAACCTTGGATGAAATATATCTTTTTCTTTCTTTGGGATATAAAATACATTGATCTGCTATAAAGACTTGCTGGGCAAATAGACACGGATTGAACTCTGGGAGAGGGTACTGAGAATATATGAAAATTTGGTTCTCCTTTCTTTTCTCTTGTACACATTTTGTTTGACCCTGATCACATCAGATAGTGGAAGTACGCATACAACTGAGAACAGACTGGGCTCTGAATGACCATGGGGTTCCCCAGAAGGAAAGGTGAATATATTTAATACTGGACCTATTCATTAATATTTAAGTCATCAAAAGTTATTTCTTTGTGTCTCCCCCCGCCCCCTTTTTTTAATAAAGGTTCTTGGTTTACATAAGCAGGAAGGCTCAGAGTTCGGACATTTCCATGAAAGCAAAGGCCATATTTGGAAACTGTTAGGATTAATTGGAGGCATCTATGGATTTTTCTTGATAGAAAAATGTTTTATTCTTCTGATATCACCAAATACCGAGGTATATTTCAAATTTTATTTATCTTTTGCTTTAGAGCTTCATAATACTCATCTTTTATTTCAAAAGTCCTTGTTGAAACGTAATTGACATCTTCATAAGGTTCTCTAGGTAAGGGTTGGGGCTCTAATTTCCAGAACACGCAGATTATTCTGACTGGCAGCTTTCCTGTAAGTATGGTTATTAATATTTTTAAACATCCACTGCTGGCCTGTTAGGGTACTTGTTAAAACCCGCTATTTGACCTTTGTAGCTAGTTCAGAAACAGGAGACTATTTCATGTCTGGGAATGAAGGGGCCCAAAGCCTCGCTACTAATCAGCATTTGGATGTCTTTCCTAACCCAAAACAAATAAACATGCAGACAAAAACTTAGAAAATTCACAAAATTACCCATCATTTTCTATCCTAAAAGCATTTAAAATTATAAAAACAAGGAGCTCAGAAATGGGATTTGCGGCAGATCTTCCTTTTTTTTTTTTTTTCCAGCTGAATAATTGCATCCATTGTGTCCGTGTTTGATCAGTTTCTGCGTCTGTGATGAAACACAAAATGCAGTATGGTTTTTTAATGGATTCGTTTTGCTCTTACACATTATCCCATCAGCCAATAGATTAACTGGTGGGGTGGTTAAAAAGGTAAATGTGTGCAAACAGCTCTAGGAGACTAAAATAAAGCTAATTCTCTTTACAGGGTCCTGGGCCTCTATTGTCCCATGTGGTTTTCCACTTATTTTCTGGCTTTCTCCTTGTTCACATAGTTTATAATGTCTCTTCAGTCTTTTAAAAATATCGATCACTTGTTTGTTATTATCCCTAAATTTATCTGAGATTCAGATTCTGTGCATCAAAAAATAAGATGGTTTTATGGGTGAACAGAGGGATGATGGATGGTAACACGCTTATAGTCTGATGTTAAGGATCTTGCGAGTGAGTTTCTGAGTGATCACGTTACGGTTCTTTCAGCTTTTCTATTTGAAACTTATCACAGTAAATAAAATACTGTTGAAATGGTCTTTTTTTTTTTTTTTTAATGAAGCAGCGTTTTTCTTTGTCCTGGAGCCGAAGCAAAGATGCTATAATAATTCAGAAATTAGGAACGCTAGGTTTGATCACAGTCCCGACCCTTGTATGTTCAACAACTTAACCTCCACAGAAGGGGTTCTCATGTCAATAAGCACAAAAGACAATAATAGATCCTCTTTGTCCGCAACAGATTAGCATTGTCAGCCTGGGAAAATTAAATGACAAAGTCAACATATTAACCTGTGTGTAATAATTAGAAATTTAACCAGGATAGAAATGAATGCAATAAACTCTGGCCATCCAAAAATGTCTAGAACTTATTCAGATTGTCCTTAGACCTGTCAGGGAACTTAAAACGAGTTTTAAGAACAGAATTTCGGGGCACCTGGGTGGCTCAGTGGGTTAAGGCTTCTGCCTTCGGCTCAGGTCATGATCCCAGGGTCCTGGGATCAAGCCCTACATCAGGCTCTCTGCTCCGCGGCAAGCCTGCTCCCCACCCCCCACCTCTCTGCTGCCTCTCTGCCTACTTGTAATCTTTGTCTGTCAAATAAATAAATAAAATCTTAAAAAAAAAAAGAACAGAACTTCAAGACTCATTATGTTGAGTAAAATAAAAAGAATGCAAATGTTTCAGAAGGTACAGTGCTTTAGTGGATGAATACATTTCTGAAGATATTAATTTCATAGTTACGGTGTAATATAGTTTCAGTTATCATTCTTTGGTATCCCCATCAGAAAGAATGCAAAATTTAATTTTGTAGTAAATATGATTTGGGGGTTAATTCAAAAGGCAATATAAAAATTACCACCACTCAAATCTTTTAAAATCATAACTAGACATTTAAAGTTTCATTCTTAAGGCTTTTGGAATATGAACGATGTTTCAGAGCAGTCCTGTGCTTCTCCAAGGTGAGACATTTTAGCAAGTATTTATCAGGATGAAATTCTCTTAGTGCTTTTTTTTTTTTAAGATTTTATTTCTTTATTAGAGAGAGCATAAGCAAGGGGAGTGGCAGTCAGAGGGAGAGGGAGAAGCAGGCTCCCCGAGGAGCAGAGAGCCTGACGTGGGGCTCAATCCTAGGGCACTGGGATCATGACCTGAGCTGAAAGCAGACGCCTGACCAACTGAGCCATGCAGGTGCCCCTCCCAGTGTTTTGTTTTGTTTTTTAAGATTTTATTTATTTATTTGACAGACAGAGGTCACAAGTAGGCAGAGAGGCAGGCAGAGAGAGTGGAGGAAGCAGGCTCCCTGCGGAGCAGAGAGCCGGATGTGGGGCTGGATCCCAGGACCCTGAGATCATGGCCTGAGTCAAAGGCAGAGGCTTTAACCCACTGAACCACCCGGGTACCTCTTCCCAGTGTTTTTTTTGGGGGGCGTGTGTGTATGTGTATGTGTGCCACCCACCACTTTGGCCAATAAGCACAGTATTAAATAGAACCATGAAACTGACAAAGGCTGCACCTGTGTTCTTCTAGCTTCAGCACTAATTTTAAACCATCCTCATCCAGCAGGGCGTGTCGTTGGTTAATGGGCATGTGGGACATTCCCACCATCTTGCACTCAACTCTGAATTAAGTGACCAGTCAGGCAGAGGCAAATCTGCTTCAACTATCCAGTTGGTAGGTTACTGATCTGAGGTATTCTACTGATTTGATTACCTTCTTTCCTTTATTCTTTGATGAACAGCTGAAAATCAGTAGGATAGATAAACAAATTCACTCCTGATTTGCCTTTCTTAACCATGATAAGTAGCTTGGAAAACTTTGCTAAGCACCTAAAAGCTGTTTTAAAGAGGAAAAAGCCTTTCCAGAAATTCAAGTCCTTGCTATCTACACCACTCTGAAACATATAAGATCAGATAGACATAATATGTATCTCAATCATTTTGTTTAAAAGTTTTTCATAAACAAGTTGACCTTAAGGTTTTCCATCCTGAGTCATCCTTATCCATGACTAGATGGGGCCAAATAAATGTTGAACAAGGAATTAGAGCATCTAAGAGTGGGGTGATCATTTTATACTGCAGTGAAGAATGGATTCTGTCCCCTGAGATGTTTTATAGTGAGTGGTTTCTGTTACATTGAGTTTTCCAGGACAAATATTCCGTGAGAAGCTGCAAAACACAACCTCCAATTAGGTTTAAAACAATGTTCCCACTCTCGTTCTCAAAGTAATAAGTAAAGGGACAGGAAAAAATATGAAAGTAACAAATAGTAGAAAACTTGCCTCCTCTGACCATGGCCTTGGGGGAAGTGTTTACAGTTCAAGGGTAGATTCCTAACCTAGAGATAAGGGTGCTAAACCTGAGACACTGCTACAGCAAAGGGAAGTCGGCCGGGAGATTACGGATCTAGAGCTAACTCAAATATGAACGAAACCATCCCCTTAAACAAGCAATTTTTAAAAGCCTTATTATGTTTATTGTGTAGATACTTCACAGGTGGCTTGGAAGAAGGTAATTTCAGGCTGATATTAGTTTTAAAATCACTTTCAGGCCGACTTTATTTCTTCTGTTTCAGTGAAGGGTTTCAGAATCCCAAGATGTATTTGAGCAAATCTCCGATGCGAATTTAGTGAGTTTTAAACTCTTTAAATAAGCTAGCTCACTAAGAAGATAGTCCTTTTGTTATTTTAGCTGCAGGATCACCCTTAAGTGAATAAAAATAGTATGAGCTTTTAGGATTGTTTGGTTCAATTTCCCGGATTTTTTGGAAGGAGGGGAACTCATAATTCTCACCAATCAAGGAGTCCTGGATGCTTGCCTCTAAATTCCTTTACATAGTATATGGCTTTTGGGGGAAAAAATTCTAGAATAAATATTTGAACTTTTAGTAGTCTTCTAGTAGAACTATAGAACTTCTTGATTTTAACCTGGCTTTCGATGTAATGTTAAAAAAAAAATCACTTTGTTTTCTTGTTCACTCTTACCCTATGTCCTTTGGGTCATACCTTACTTCTCAGCCACTTATCCAAAAATAGCCCATTACTGCATCTTTTGAGTAGCTGCTACTGTTCTAATATGTGACATACAAGTTTATATTCTCTGTTTCACATTTTTCAAAAAGATGCTTATGCCTCACATTAAATTTGTCTCAAAGCTTTTTTTGGAAGTTTATTTAGGTAATCTCTACACTCAACATGGGGCATGAATTCACGACCCCAAGATGGAGAGTCGCACACTCTTCTAATTAAGCCAGCCAGGTGCCCTTGTGACTACCTTTGAAAGGATGTGGTCAATAGGCAGATGCAGGTTTCCCTCACTATCCAAAAAAAAAAAAAAAAAAAAAAGAAGAAGAAGAACATTCCTATGAAACCTTTTGTAAGTCAAAATGGTATAAAGAAGCAATTATCATTAATTTACATGGAAGAATGTGTGAGCATTCCGAGACACAAAAAAGTAATAACCTCTCTTGGGACCTTTTGACACCTTAGGACACATTTTGCTAACAGGTGTGCACAATAAATCGAGATAAAGCACAGATGCTCACAGATCAGAGGTCACAGGTCACAGATCACAGGTTAAAGGTCTGGTGGCTTGATGCTGAGATACTGAGTGCAGTTCCCGGGGAAAGCGCTTGGTAGCGCCACTCAAGGCTGGGGTGCGTGCTGCCGCTTTCACCTTGCCAAGAAACGGATGCCGAACGCTGTTGCTGCTTTTGACTTTTTTCCGTAAAAGCAAAAATCCCTTTCTGATTTCTTTCAGTTCGTGAAAACAGGTCCTAGTGTAGGTTTTTCGTAAATGCAAAGGGGGTGTAACATGAGCTTAAGAAAAATACTATGAAAAATATTATGAAAAATATTCTTTCACATCACAGAATGAGAAATCCGAGGCCCGGGGAAGGGAAATGACTTTGCCAAAATTGATCTATGAGTCAATCTCTGAAATAAAGTCACGTCATCTTAACTCACAGAAGTCAATTTCAAAATCTTAGTTCTCTGTCCTATGAAAGAATTTTTAGAAAAGCATAAAATCTCTATCTTTTGTAAGTCTGCTGTACTTTCTTCATCAGTGAGATTCTTCTACTCTTGGGCAAAGCCCCCGGAACAGAGTATTATGCTCTCAGGAGTAAGGAGAGGCAGTGCATAGCTTTGTTCCCTATCCACAATACGCAATGTGCTTTAGGATCAGAAAAGGAATCCTAGACCCACAGTTCACCATACAGAAGTGTCCAACTAAGTCAAGAATCAAGAATCATTTTCTTTTTTCTACAGCTTTCGGGTTTCATAAAGGCTTACATAATTTAAGAGCCTGAATTACAGACTGTCTCGGTAGCCTCTAGCAATGTGTGGAAGGGTCTGATCTACGTAAGAAAGCTATTTTCGTCTAAAGGTACACAGGACAAAAAGTTCGTTTCCAGCTCTTTGGCTTTACCATCTACGCTTGCCTATGAAATTTCGAAGTTCTGATACATCCCAGAATATTCGAATGTTTAAAAATCAACGTAACTCTCCAGGTGTTTCAGTTTTACGCCAAAATGATGAGCAATGCTAATCTTTCATCAGTTATTATTATTTTTTTAATTTAAAATAGAAAGGCCCAGAAGATTCACAGGCAGCTGAAATTCCTGTAGGCAGTCTGACGGCCTCCGACAGAAAATGTGAGTACCAATTTTCAACAGTTAAACTTTAAATATAGAAAGTACCACAGAACAGGGTTATGTCTGTTTGAAAATAATGCGAGGAAATCATGTAGATTTCTTCCTGGGCTTGCATTTCACTGTTACAGTCTTTATGAGAAAATATTTAATACTCAATCCTATCAGTCTTTCACATGCACTGAGCATTGATATGTTGTACTCCATTCTTTAAAAATGATGTTTTCCTAAACTGTTTAAAACTGATCCTCTGGGAATGACAATTGCTGTAAATCCATATGTAATCAAGGCTCCTTTAAAATCCTGAGCACAGCGTATAATATAGACTTGCAGAATCACTATGTTCTGCGTCTGAAACTAGTGTCAACTAAATATCAATTTAAAAAAATTCATGTTTGCATGATAATTGAGCCTTTTACTTCTTTTTCTATGAAGCCTGGAGACTTCTGTCACAGTCCACTGAAATTTGGTACAAACGTCTGTCTCATGTATGATGTTGTCCCTGGAACGGTGGAGGTCAAATCAGAGATAACTCATCATTTGGATCTTATTCTACAACTCACTTGTTCATAGAAATTTCAACCAACCTTTTTTCTTTCTGTGCTTTCCCCTATTTCTGAATTTAACGTACCAATTTTGTAGACCACTTTATTCCTTTTGGCTTATATTTCTGTAATTTTCTGAATTCTTTTGGTCTCTTTCAGTTTTCATCTGTTATTTCCAAATCTGCCTAGTGGTTCTTACTGATAGTACCCTTTTGTGACACAAGCTTCTCAGTGTTCTAATGTTAAATTGTCATGATTAATTACTCCCATTCTACTATAATAGATTAGTTACCTCGTAATAGAAATAGCTAACATTTTATGCCATGCATAGTGCTCCACACATCATGGATTATCTTATTTAATACTCCTATGACTGAATAAAGTAAGAACAATTATTATCCCAGTAAAATAAGAAACAAACTGTTTGAGAGGGTAAGTTACTGCCCAGGATTTCACAGCTAGTAAGCTCTAGTACTGAAACTTACAAATGCTAGTAGACCAACAATTTCATGATGGTCATTCATTCATTCTTTCATGCATCTGTGTCTTCTTACATTCTTTCATTCATTCAAGAAATGTTTGAAGTTGTGCTGTGTTTTGGGCACCAATGCGTGCACGGGAGAGAAAAATAATGGTTTTTATCCCTAGTTTGCAATGTGGTTGGGGATATAGATGCTAAAGGATCGAACACGATTGTAACGATCACTATTTTAAATGTGTTATATATATTAACCTCGGTAATTTATTTATTTGATTCAAAATATGTGATTATGTAGTCTGTCTAAGTCCACTTTCAGGACATGGCTAGTAATATTTTTCCTTCTAAATCTTTAGTTCCAGAAGAGAGTCTAGAATGCCTTGCACCTAGTTGGTCTGCAGTGGGCATTTCTTCACTATCGTTTTTGAAAGAAGGGAAGAGGGGAGAAGGATACACCCCATCATAGTAGGAGTGCATTGGCAGATACTAGATCAGGGACTAGCGATGGTCCTGTTCAAGGATTTTGGAAGCCTCCTATCTTTCCACCTCAGATATCAAGCTTGGCATACAGAACACACAGTGAACAAATCCAAATTTGATTACTCAACTGCCCTTTTGCCAGGAACCTATTGAATTAGCTTCAAATATTTGATTACTTGTTTCACATTACCTCATTGGTGGAACTCGGCTTGTGTTTCAAAAGACAGGATGTGAACATCCTACCCACAGTCTGATTTAAATAAACAAAAAGTAACATGATACAAGGTCCAGCCCCCGTTTCACCATGTGAAACCTCAGATAAGTTAGAAATGTGGAAATGAATATGACTGCCAGGTATATAAGCAAAGATAAAATATTATTGATAATTCTGTAATAAGTACATTAGATTACCAGTGGATGCTGGTCTTATCTTCCACTGAATCATGTGTAAATTACCTTAAACATGATATACAGTGTGCTTATGGGGTTTCCATTACAAATATGTATTTGCCTGTGGCTTGTTACATGTCTGTGATCTGACATTTAGAAACCCGTAATTAGAGGTAATAAAATAATAGAAAACAAAAATAGCCATACTGTTTCTTAGCAGAGTATAAATTGAGTGAAAATTTTCCATTTGAAGATATGCTACTTGTATCAAAACTACACTAAAGTACATGGCAATCACAATGTATTTGCATGCTGCAATGTTGCCAAATGTATTATTTTAAATTGTTTTATTTCCACAAAGAAGAGCTTTATTTCTGAAAATTGGCAGGAACGGCAAAGCGACCTGGTAGGATTATAAGATTTTGAGAGTTTCCAGGCCATGCCAATAAGAACTCCCTGAATTCGATCATTTGATATTTATTCTGTGTTTATGTGACCATTATCTGAAATTTTCTCATTTTTGATAAAGAATAAAATGTATTGGTAAACCACAAGAAGGATGTAAGTTCATCTTACAGGGATAGGTCTAAAGAAACATGAATTTCAGAAGTGAAATGCCTGGGACATGTTTTCAGGGTGGCCACTACATCTGTCTCCTGGCTGATAGCCTGGGCTCTATCTGCCGTTTACTCAACTGAGGGTACTTAGTTTATGGTGTGGGATGTGAAATGAGTTGAACTGTATCGTCCAGACAAAGTGGAAAACATATTATAGCCCAGTGCCCCCATAGTCTTAGACCACATAATAGAAACCAGGAGATATCCCCTTTCTAGTTTTACTGAGTGTAAAAGTATTAGAACACTGGGTTTAGTTTTTTTTTTTTTTTAAAGATTTTATTTATTTATTAGGGAGAGATCACAAGTAGGCAGAGAGACAGGCAGAGAGAGAAAGGGGAGCAGGCCCCCCGCTGAGCAGAGAGCTTGATGCGGGGCTCCATCCCAGGACGCTGAGATCATGACCTGAGCCGAAGGCAGAGACTTTAACCCACTGAGCCACCCTGGTGCCCCTGGGTTCACTTCTAACAGCAACAACAGCTACTACCTACACTGGTCAAACAGCACATTAATTAAACAGTAATTAAACAGTAATTAGTGAAGTTTTGGACAATAGAAATGGATTTGAATAGCTATTCTTTTTTTTTTTTTAAAGATTCTATTTATTTATTTGACAGAGAGAGATCACAAGTAGGCAGAGAGGCAGGCAGAGAGAGGGAGAGAGGAGCAGGCCCCCTGCTGAGCAGAGAGTCTGATGCGGGACTCGATCCCAGGACCCTGAGATCACGACCTGAGCCGAAGGCAGCGGCTTAACCCACTGAGCCACCCAGGCGCCCCTTGAATAGCTATTCTTATCAAATGTCATCCCTGGGTGGTTTACTGTGAAAATAAGTGTTATCCTAGGAGTACTTTTTGAATGTGTTAGTTGTCCAGTTCCATGAGGAGGTTATGCCAATATACAGTTTTAGGTTTTTAAAAGCAGAAATTTTGTCCATTGAAACCTTGGGCCCAATTTATGATTGAAAATATGATAGTAATTATTTTCTGTGACTCTGTACTAATGAGATAATGTATATTATGTAATGGAATCCCATGAAAACAGCTTCTCTTTATTTTGTTCGATATCTGCCTGTTCTAGTCCTGAAGGTTATTTTTTGGAAAGATAAGAACACTAACTAATTGTTCCAAAGCTGATTTGGGGGCCAGCAGAGTTGTCCATGGTTTTGTGCTGGTCACACCTGGGGCATGAACAAGAGACTTGGGGAAGTCCATGAGTGCCAAACAGAAAGGGAAACTCAATGAGCAGAAAACGGGCAGAAGTGTAGCCCAGCCAGCTAACACCAAGGACAGCCTGACCCAGAGGAGAGAGTGTTGGAAAACAGCCTCAATTTTAACAACATCCTACGGGGAGGGTCTTAAATTATTTTAAAGTGCTTTACAAAAGGTGCACGTGCAGAGGTCACTGGTGGTATTTTGGAAGGTTATAACAATATTATTTTAATTTTTTCCTTTTGAGATAGCTGAACAAAGTGACAGAATAGTGAATGTCATGCATAATTTATCTCGTTACGAGTCAGATCCGTTAGGAAAACAATGATCGTGCAGCCGAATGTGTCAATTACCATATTTGCATCTCCAGTCCTGACTTATTTGAAAAGCTGAACCAAAGCAGGGTTGCTTAATTTGACACAATGTAAGAAATGTCGAGAGAAAATGGGGGAGTTGGTTGTATGCGAAGGGTTCCATGACATGTCTAGCGCCCTGCTAACGTTTCTCGCTTAATTTGGTTCTTCAGGCAAAACCATTAGCCTGTTAGCAATAATGATACTGGTTGGGGACAGCCTGCATAATTTTGCGGATGGTCTGGTGATAGGAGCGGCCTTCTCATCTTCATCTGAGTCAGGAGCGACCACCACCCTTGCCATCTTGTGTCACGAAATTCCACATGAAATGGGTAAGTCAAATGGTAGCGTGGCTGTCTCCCACTTGTTGAGAAAGCTAGAGGGTATTTCTAGCTATGGTCTGTAGGCATCTTTTTCCAACACACAACTGAAAGATGAATACTTTCCATTCATAATCTATTTAAACGGCAAGAAGACGACAACTGGCCGGGGGGGAGCTTCTGTACCTTGGGATAAAATTCACTCTTTATGATGTTTGCCCAGGGCCAGAAGTCACTTGTTTTGGATTCCGGAGAGTTCCAAATGCAAGAAAGTCATTTAGAGAAACCTCATTTTAAAGAACTTCGGCAAAGACTTTAAAATCTGCTTCTTATATGTGGGAAAAACATTAAGAGGGGAACTTTCCCCATTATGTCAGCAAACAGGCTAATGAGATAAAATAACATTGAAATTAAAGCCAAACCATGGTTTCATCAACTTGATTTATATAAAATGTCTAAGACCAAGCATAAAATTAAAATGACAGGCATCTGCTAGCAGATGCGCGTAAGGCTCTTTTTCTGGATAATCATAATAGCCCTTGTAATTCAAATTCTGCCTCCCAGGAAACAAGAGAAGGCAAAATAGACATTCCGAAAAAGGCCCAGAAAGAGTGGGGGCTGGCTCCAGGCACACACATGCCCTGGAGAGGGGGCTCTGGGCACTCTCATGGCCCCCCACTGCCAGGTCTACACTGCCCCTTTGAGCCAACCCAACCTCGGTGTTCAGTGTCTACTGCCTGAAATTCTGTCACCAGCTCATCACCCATTCTTCTTAGAGCAGTTCATCCAAGGACCTTCCTGAGTCCATTAAAATGTACCTGGTCTGGGTGCCACACACTGTTGCCTTGCCTTTAACTATTATAATAAAACCACAGAGGAGTGTGACAGTCTGTGACAGGCCAGCGAAGGTGTTTTAAGACCTGTCCTAGGACCCGTTATACCACAGAACTAAGTAACTGCATCGCCAGGCCGTCTCTGGGCTGAATTTCAGCCCTTCCCTATCTCCCCAAAAGAGACTCTCAGATCAAAAGGTCATTCTTCTTAGGAGGAAAGGTGTGGAGAGAATAAGGTCAGTTTTGGCAATGATTTTAAAATCTATTAAGTAGTTCTCTGTGCATAGGAGTTCTCACAGAAAGTAAATAATAAAAGCCAACGTAACGTGATTTCGTCTGGCAAGTTTCCAGGCAAAAAAGGTTTAAAAACTCTGGAACAGCAAGTGCTTTATTCTGCATTTATCTAGGTCACAGGGTGCCAGGAACTAAAGAATAGGTCAGTCCTCCCGGCATATGTTAGCTTCAGGACTAGGAAAAGGAAGACAGCTCTTGAGATGTGACTTCCTAATGGTACCACGAGAATCCTAGAGAGATGTAAGAAAATGTTTTAGCAACTGGTCAGTCAACTTTCCTTGCAAAATTGGTCCCAGTTGCTGAAGTTTGAAGCAACCTAATAGCACATTACTCCGGGAAAGGTATCATCAATTACACAATGATTATGTTTTCATTTTCCCTTAAATTTCAGGAGACTTTGCAGTGCTCTTAAGCTCTGGACTTCCTACTAAGATTGCCATCCTTATGAATTTTGTAAGTTCTCTCACTGCCTTCATAGGACTCTACGTTGGCCTCTCAGTATCAGCTGATCCGTGTGTTCAAAACTGGATCTTAACAGTTACTGCGGGAATGTTCTTGTATTTATCCTTGGTGGAAATGGTAAGCTCTGTGGCTTTTCTATGTTGTGTTTCTAAATTCTGAAAATGTAAAACAGAGACAAAGCCATAAAATGGAAGGGTAGATGAGAAGAGGAGAATGTATTTAATAACATAAAAGACTAAGGAAATATTCTGTGTAATGCGAGAAAGTAAGTTGTAGGCAGAAGAAACATAATTTGAGATACAGAAAATATTGACATCCTTTAAGCGAATTTAAGTGGAATGAGTGAAACCTGTCAGATTGCCAAAAAAGGGATCATCAGTTCATTCTGCTCCGGTTTTGCGTCTCTATATGATCGTTCTAGCTGAAAAATGGAAAGTTCTGTAAAATAGCCACCTATTTTGTATATGCACTGGGCAATATACAAAGTTCAACCGAACTTGTCATTAATCAGCTGTTTGAATTCATTAACCAACTGTATTTTTTAAAATAATGATTTCATCTTTATTTCAGTTTTACTAGCCAAAGGGCTATCATGCTGGTAAAAAGAGAAAGATGATAGTATGAGGCCTCTCACATTACAACATTTATTTCCTAAAGATATCCTCACTGACATGACTGGGAACTCAGTTATCTCCTGTCTTCCTCTCTAATCTGATAAAGGAATACAAGCTGGGAATTTTACTTTTTTTTTTTCCTCTTAAGTTCTGGAATCTGAAAAATAAACCAGTCTTTTTAAGGTCACCTTCTATTAGACTTGGTATGACTTGGATGTGTTGAGGTAGAAAGTCTGAATAACTCTCTTTTCTCATGCACTGGAATTATGCAAATAAAATAATGTAAATGATTGAAAGAAATATTGAACAGTGAAAAGCAGGAGAAAGCCATTCCAAATGGAAGTAAGATATGTGAATACATGCATCCTAAAGTAAAATAAGCAATTTTGAAGGTCATATGTGGAACAGGAAACGATGACTTGTGATATGGCAGAACCTCTCTATTGCCCCAGAAGTAAGTGAAGAGAAATGTTTCATGAGGAAAAAAATCGGAAAGGCAGGAACTTTTACTGAAACAATCGGGTAACAGTGAACTCTGGAGGTAGAATTCCATGAGGGGACTCTTGAAATTAACACAACCATTTTAAACCTTGGTCTACATACTTTTGACTTTTTGGTGGTTCTCTTAATTCTCATGAGATTCAGAGAGCTGAGGTGAATACCAAAAGGTACTTCCATGTTTAGAAATGTTCTTAGATATTATTTACGATACTCAGGGCATTTCCTAATCTTGATAGTAAAGACGATACTAGGGGGGCGAGTTCAACACAGCTCTTCTGAACCTCAATCCTCAAACCAAGGTTGGTGTCACAAAACTCTGTGAGGTTTCCAGTTGGAGCAATCTGGATTGCTAACCTCTCCTAGTGCCTTCAAAAGAGCAGTGTCACTCGTCACTGAAGGTTGTGAGCTCCCTTCTGTTTAAAATGTCTGTATGTCAGTCCTCCGATTTTCACTCCGAAGTCTCCTGATTTTCAGTTTTCTGCTTCCAACTTCCTCTCTCTTTATGACTCAGTTGGGGGCGGGGGGCAGTTGCTGTATTCTTTTAAAGTGTATTCTGTTTTGTTGTTGTTGTTGTTTTTTAAGTCTGGATCTCTCTTTGATGATGATGGATGTCTATTTATCTAGTTAATGCTTTTTCTTTATTAGAGAGTCTGAGCTCCCAAAATGGACCTGAGGACATTATCAAGAACCATTTGTCATGGAGAACCCTAAGCTAAATACGTCATTTTCCCCCCAGTGTTTCTCCCCCTGGCTTTGTAAGCGAAAGCAATTGCTTGTATGAAATGTGGCAGACATCCTATGAGATTCCAACTAGAATGAATCTTGACCTTGCTGTAAATTACTATTGGTCAAGGAAAAACGGGCATCCTGGCAAAAAGACAGGAAAGAAAATACTCTTGAGTTTCCTGGGGCTACTTCCTATAATCCAGGTCGCTTGCTCTCACGGCCTTTGGAGTAACTTCTAAATAAATGGGAGTCTTTCACATAGCAGCAACTTTAACTGTTGCTGTGCTCTGGGGCTGTGCCAGAGAAAATAGTCTTTTGTCATCGAAAGGGAAGAAAACAAGTCTTCAAGACTCTGTAAAACAGCAAAGAAAATAAATAACAATAACAAAAGGGTAAGGGGGGGCGGGGGATACTTTCATGCACTGGTTATTTACTAAATGCAGGAAATTTACCAGGCACCTTCTGAGCAGGGCTAATGTGAAAAGATTAGCTACATTTTTGCCTTGCTTGTTTGTTTCAAAGTAATTGAGCATGTTATTTCAAACTCCCAAAAGAAGAAGAAGAAAAAAAAAAAATACTAGGAGCAAAAACGGGGCCATTAGTAATGAAGTCAGCAAAGCAGAAAGGCTTCACTAGGGAAATCTGCCAGCCTGAATTCTCCAAAGTGGTATTGCCTTCTCCAAGCACACTAACTCTCAGAGGCATTGATTGGTTTCTAAAGAAAGTTAAGAATGAAGCAGGCCTGGGTGGCCAGAGGAAATTCATTCTGTTATAAAGATCAGTGTGCTAGGATGGATTTGTCCCAAGCAGAGGCTAAGACAAAGGCGTATGTGAAGGCAGTTCGCCCTGGGGGTGATCCCAGGGGCAGGGATGGGGGGCAGGTGGAACGGGGCAGGAAATGATGGAAAATCAAGAAAACGATGTGTCTTTGTTAAGTCGATCTCCACTATGGGGGATCCACCACACAGGCCCTTCTGGGGGAAGGTTCCCATCCCCATTATTCAGAGTTAGTTCCACAAACATACCCCCCAACACACACACCCCTTTCAGGTTATGCATGCTTGAGCGCCAAGGGCGTTCCCACCGCAGTCCCACAGAGAAGCCCAAGGCAAGAGAAAGAGGAACACAGCGTGGGCTGAAGCAAACTTCTGTGCAAAACTAATCAACACGCCCTTGGAAATGGTCTCTGCAGCAGTGGCTGATTGTCACAGGTGGAGAATAGAGGAGCCCCTTCAAGGGCAGGAGTCAACCAAAAACTCAGGAAAAGACTCAATGCCTCATAGTTCGTGGAACACGCTCTCCTCTAGCACCCAACTTTGATTCTCCTCACCTTCAGGCAACACTTTGGCTGACCCAGATTTCTTTCCTAGAAGGGCAGCCATGTCTTCCCTGAGGGGTCTGCATTGTCCTGGCCGGGTCATGTTTCCTCTGATTGCCTCTTCCCCACTGTCATCAGACATGGGAGCTGCAAGAGATGCTTCAGGGAACTCCTGGTTTCTAGATACGTTCCTTGCTTCCTCCACTGTGTAATCATAACCCTAACTCCTCACGGTAGCCAGTGGCAATGACTCCCACCAGTTTCATAACATGCTTCTCTGCTGGTTCATCTGTTGACAGGAGGAGCGCAAATGTACTTAAAGGTTCAAGTTCAATGGAAATGTTCCCTGGTGTCTTTTCAAAAACAATAGACTGTGATTGGACAGTGCTAAACTTTGCAGGAGCAGGAAGCACAAATTCTACCGAAGGAAGAACTGGCAAAGATGGTGTACCATTGTTTCATGATTTTCTCTCATTTCTGCCAGCTCTATGATTCCCTTCCTTCCATTCACTTTGCATTAATTTTCTGCTTTTTTTTTCTTTGTGAAGTGGAATGACATATCATTGATTTTAAATCTTTTCTTCTTTTCTAATCCAATCACCGAAAGCTATAAATTTCTCTCCAAGCGCTACTTTGCTGGATCCCATGAATTTTAATCTATTGTGTGTTCAACACGGATCCCTCTGAAATATCTTCAAATGCCTCATCTAACTCTTTTCTTGTGGAAGGATGGTGCCTAATTGCTTGATGTTTGTAACTTTCATAGGTAGCTCTTAGTTATTTTAATTTCTTCATTGTCAGAGAATGTACTCTGTATTCTTTTAGTCCTTTGAAATATTTTAAGGCCGTGTTCTGTGGTGCAGGGTGTGGTCCATCTTGGTAGATGCCCTCCTACGTGTTTGGAGAGTCCGTGAATGCTGCATTTCTTGGGTGTAAAGTTCTGTGAATGTCCGTTAAGTCGGGCTGCTTGATGGTCTTAGTCGTATTTTCACATTCCATACTGATCTTTTTCTCCACGTGATCTGTTAATTATGAAGGAGCGATGCTGAAATATACACCTGTGTTTGCGGGTTTACCTATTTCTTTCTTGGTTTTATTAATTTTGCTTCATGCAGTGTAAGCTCTGTCATTAGATGCATGCATGTTTAGGTCTGTCCTGTCCTTTTGATTGAATTGATACTTCTATCACGTGGAAGGATCCCTCTTTACCTCTGAGAAAACTCTTTGTCTTAAAGCTTCCTTTGTCTGTTATCGACAAATAGAATAGAATAGTGGCACATCTGCTTTTCTGCTTACTATTTGCACAGAATATCCTGGCCATTGCTTTGTCTTGCCCTGTCTATAGAAAGTAAGGGGTGAGGTCTTTTTTTTTTTTTTTTAAGATTTTTTTTATTTATTTGACAGAGACAGAGACCACAAGTAGGCAGAGAGGCAGGCAGAGAGAGGAAGGGAAGCAGGCTCCCTGCCAAGCAGAGAGCCTGATGTGGGGCTTGATCCCAGGACCCTGGAATCATGACCTGAGCCGAAGGCAGAGGCTTTAACCCACTGAGCCACCCAGGCGCCCCAGGAGTGAGGTCTTGATAGAGTGTTTGAAGTGTCGTGTAACAGAAGTGTCTGATACAATCAACAATGCCTGGAATGAATAGGTTAGAATCCATTTATCTTGTCTGTCCACTTCCTCCAAAATATGTTTATAACCAGATCTATCGGTTTGGTATCTTTTTTGTACTCCCATGTTTGCTACAAAGATTTCATGAGACGTGTTCTGTAGAGAATGCTCCCCTCGCCAAGATACCCCTGTCCTCTTCTTGGGGACCTGTGAATGTGTTATCTTCCATATCAGAAGAGACTTTGAGGATGTGATTAAGGTTTAGGACTGTGAGACGGGGAGATTAGCCTGGATTATCTGAGTGGCCACGTTCTAATCCCACGAGTCCTTAAAAATGGGAAGCCTTCCCCAGCTGTAGTCAGAAAGAGATGTGATGGCGGAAGGAGGGTCAGAAGGATTTGGTTCTCTGACTGACCGATGGAGGAGGGGGTCAAGAGTCAAGGACTCCCAGCCACCTCCAGAAGATGGAAAAGGCAAGGAAACAACTTCTCCCCGGGAACCTCCAAAAGAAACCCAGCTCCGCTGAAGCGTTGATTTTACCCTCGTGAGACCCTTGCTGGATTTCTGACCTCTCGAACTATTAGATAACAGATTATATTGTTTTAAGCCACTAGATAAATGGTAATTTGTTAACAGCAACCAGAGAAAATGAACATATCCCTACTACTCCTCCCTAACTACTAACCCTGGTTTAGATGTGTTTGGGACCAGAGACCGCTACGTAGGACAGTCTCATTCTGCTTGAGAACTGCGAGTTCCTTCTAAGAAAATTCTCAGAACTAAAAAAGTCCAGAGGATTTCTCATATTCACCTTCCCTAAGTTTACAAACTTTCTAAATTAGAAGGAAGAGACAGGCCCCGGAAGTATTATTTTTCAACAGTTTGGGTAGGAGAGACTTTATTTTTAATAAATGTGATTTATTACTTAAAGAATAAATTAACTCATTTTTAAGAACAGAAGAGGCTATGGCAAGGGAAGGTTTATTTTGGATCGGAAACAAGTTTCAGACCTTTAGGCATTTTTCCTAAGGTTTTAGATCCTGCAAAACTGTTGCCATAACAACGAGCCTGTAGAAACCTCAAGGGGCTGTCACCACAGATAGAATTAGAGATGTCCCTAGAATTGGTGGAACTGGACAGCTGCCCAGGACCCCAGTACATGAATAGCACCCATGCTGATAGTGCAGAAGCCGTAACTCTGAGAGGTAGGTAGTAGAGAAGGAAGAGTGCTGAGTTCACCAGTTCATGCCAAAACAAAACGAAACAAAATTCAGGTGCCCCTCCATGGACATCAAGGCCATCTAGTTGAGAATAGACCCTCTTTCCAGCCCCCTCCTCAACCAATCTCCCTGACTAGTAGTTCCTCCGATCTCTTTCTCTCCCCTCTGTGCTTTTTTGTTGGTTTGTTTATTCGAAGGGATGCTCTTTTAAAACATCTCTTCCTCTTCCAGATGATTACAAATGTTCCTTCCATCTCGATTTCATTTACATATCAGGGAGTGGAAACCACAAGGTTGAGGGGCAGTCGGTCAGAGTACCTTGCGTATCTGTCCCCTCTAAGAAGGGTCTCCTTGAAGTAATATCACAGCCAGACTTTTGCCTGGACCGTTTTCCAATGTCCAGATAATGTTCCTTGAGCGAAAGGCAGGGTAAGAGTATTTGGATTCCGAACTTAAGATCCTCTGCTTTGAAAATAAATCCACACACGCAAAAGTAAGATCTGTGTATAAAAAGGATTATCAGCAGTCAGATGAAGAGCATGCATTGGCTTCTCGATGTTTATTTTAATTTAGTGAATTTAATAGCTTCTGGATAGTGAATTGGGCGAAAATAACAAAAATTGACAAAACAGCTGAATTTCTAGCGAGGCTTCTCAGTTTTTCGTAATCGCGTGACTACAGAATTAAACTGAAATAGAATTCTCTGCTTTTAGGATATTGATCCTGTTTGCATTTCTCCATTATTGTTTATTTCCAATTTATTGATTTTGATGGACTCGTGCTTTCTCAGAGAAAGCTAGATACGTCCAGTGCAATTCAGTCAATAATCACCAAGTTCGTTCTGGTAAAGTCACCAAGTTGGTTCTGGTAAAAGAGCCTTTTCTCCCTCTCCAAAACTAGTAAGCTACCTCTTCTTTGAAGTTTGACAATACCTAGGTGTGATATCCTTTTAAAAAATATGCATCCATAAAAGGAGACATTTTATTTGAAAGACATACAAAATAACCTTAATATACATATTTGCTTTCAACAAACATTGTGCTTGAAATCAAAGAGTGCAACTCACGTTATTTAAAATACTCTTCTTCTATGGAAAAAAATGACAAGAATTTGAAAACCATTTCAGGCAGCAAAATTAATATGATTTAATATGCACAATTACTTCACAAAAGCAAGAAGTATGAATCATTCTTATCAACAATTTTGAAGGATTTTTATTCTCTTTCTCTATAAATCAGTCAAACTATATGCTTAGATATTTTCTACTGAGAAAATGACTGATAAACCCAATTTTGATAAATGTTGTGCTCTGTGATTTTAAAAAATTGACCACCAGAAACGTTTGTATTTTTCTGCCCCTTGTAATATTTTTTGCTTCTATCCAGCCTCTCAAGACATGTAAATACATCTTCCAAAGTAATCCATTTCTTAGGAAAATACGAGAGACAACTAATGACTCTCTTTCCTGAGCTATACAATATACAAGAATTTGTCTAACTGAATCACTTCCCCTAAGGAAAAAAATGGAGACGTGAACTATTAAATAGAGGTTAAAAGAGGCAATGTATTTGTCTCTCTGAATCTTATGTGGTCTTTGTCTTACAACTCAGTTTTTTTTTTTTTTTTAAGATTTTATTTATTTATTTGACAGACAGAGACCACAAGTAGGCAGACAGGCAGGCAGAGAGAGAGAGGAGGTAGCAGGCTCCCCGCAGAGCAGAGAGGCTGATGCAGGGCTCGATCCCAGGACCCTGGGACCATGACCTGAGCCGAAGGCAGAGGCTTTAACCCACTGAGCCACCCAGGCACCCCTACAACTCAGTTTTTGAAAGAGGAGATTTATTTTCTAATGTAAACTGCTTCATAAATTCCCTTAGGAAGATAAGATCGGGAAATTAGAAGTCTATAGTATCCTGTGTTTGAATTTTAGAAAAAAAGAAAGGTTATGTTTACTTATTTGTCAGGGAGATAGAACACAAGCAGGGAGAGCAGCAGGCAGGGGGAGAAGAAAGCTCCCTGCTGAGCCAAGAACCCGATGTGGGACTCGATCCCAGGACCCTGGGATTCTGACCTGAGCTGAAGGCAGACACTTAATCCATGGAGCCATCCAGGCATCCCTGTGTTTAATAAAGTACCTAATGCTGAATTTTTAAAAATAACCTTAAGATAAGCCTCTTCTTTGGTACTTTCAGCTGGGTGAACCCAGGCATGCTGAAGGCTGTAGTCCTTGCTTTGTTGCTTGCAAAGGAAAATTAAAACTGCTTTAAGTTGCTTTGTGAAGAGAGCTACTAATTTAAAAAGACTTGAATTGGAAACAGGACGTATTGTCAGTGGGAACAAATCTCCCAAGTTTAGGATATTGTGGAGTCAACATAGTGATCTGTGATCGGGGTGTTACTATTAGTAATCAAATATGATGCTGAAATCGAATTCACTTCTCTTTTTTGTCATATAGAATCTGTGAATTTTATTTCAAGACAATATTATTATTCCACAACTGCTTTTACCCCCATGGAATTTTTAATTCTGTTAAGATGAGCATACAACGTCCTGTCAGTTTCCAACGTACAATAGAGTGATTTAACAATTCTGTATATCACCCAGTGCTCACCTTGATAAGTGTGATTTTTAATTCCCCTTGCCTATTTCACCCATCCCCTCCAGTAACTGTTGGTTTGTTCTCTCTGTTTCAGAGTCTGGTTTCTTCTTTCTCTCTCTTTTTTGTTGTTGTTGTTCATTTGCTTTGTTTCTTAAATGTCACATATGAGTGAAATCATATGGTATTTGTCTCTGACTGACTTATTTCACTCAGCATATACCCTCCACGATCCATCCATAGTGCTGGAAATGGCAGGATTTCATTCTGTTCTATGGCTGAGTGATATTCCATTGTATGCATATACCACATCTTCTTTATCCATTCATCTTTGGATGGATGAGTTGCTTCCCCAATTTGGCTATTGTAAATAATACTGCAGTAAACATAGGAGTGCATATATCTTTTCAAATTAGTGTTTTCATATTCTTTGGGTAAATACCCAGGAGTGGAATTACTGGATCATATGGTCATTTTATTTTTAATTTTTTGAGGAATTTCCATGCTGTCTTCCAGAGTGGCTACAATAGTTTGCATTTCCACCAACACAAGGGATCCTTTTTCTTCACATCCTCACCAACAATTGTTGTTTCTTGTGTTTTTGATTTTAGTCATTCTGACAGGTGTGAGATGATACCTCACTGTGGTTTTGATTTGCATTTCCCTGGTAATTAGTGGTGTTGAGCATCTTTTCATGTGTCTGTTGGCCATCTGGATGTCTTCTTTGGAAAAATGACAGTTCATGTCTTCTGCCCATAAAACAGAACATACTTCTAACCTCCTTTACATTGCTGTCAAAAGAAATGACTAAGAAAATGAATATGATAAAACAAAAGAGAAAATATATCATAGACAAAAGGATAGCTTAGGTTGAAACCATACCTAAACTTTAATTGAATTTAAGTCTTAGGAGATTGTTAGAGGCAAGAATTGATCAAATATTTTTCAGCAAATATTCCAAAGAAAAACTTCATCCTCCAGAATACTGAAGAAAGAGAAATCCAGCAGGGCCTCCCTGAGACTTTGTAGTTGGTAAAACCTCATTCTGTGGAGAGGCAACGTTCTCCAGGCAATCTGCAGCCGGTGAATCAGCCAGATTCCTTCAAGGAAAAGAGATACAGACTTCCCTCCATCATGTAATAGCCGACAATCATAACAAAATTCAAAGTAGTCCACACTGTAGACTATGAAAAAAAGGGGGGGGACTCTAATCCTCTAAAAATGGATTATTTTATGAGTTAATTTTTTGATCCATTTGGGCTGCTACAATTAAAAAACAAAACAAAACAAAACAAAACCTAGACTGGGTGGCTTGAACAAACATTTCTTCTCACAGTTCTGGAGCCTGGGAAATCCAAGATCCTGGGTGCTGGCAGATTTGGTGTCTGGTGAGGACCTGCTTCCTGGTTTGCAGATGTCTGTCCTGCTGTGTCCTCACATGGCAGAGTCCAGGGAGAAGCAAGGTCTCTCAGAATTCTGATAAGTATATTCACGTTGTAGTACAACAATCATTTATAGAACTCTTTTCACCTTCCCAAACATTAAACAACATTAAACAAACACTAACACCCGATTATCCCTGCCCCTACTCTCTGACAACCACCTGTTTGCTTTCTGTCTCTATGAATTAGACTACTCTAGGTACCTCATTTGATTGGAATCATACAGTATTGGTCTTTTTGTGACTGGTTTATTTTACTGAGCATGAGATCGTCAAGGTTGATCATTGTCAGCATGTGTCAGAATTTCTTTCCTTTTAAATGCTGAGCGATATTCTATTGTATGTTCACACAACATTTGGCTTATGCATTTATCCACCAATGGACATTGAGTTGCTTTCTTGGCTACTGTGACTAATGCTGCTGTGAATGTGGGTGTATAAATAGATCTTGAAGTCCCTGCTTTCAATTCTTTGATGTATATATCCAGAAGTGGATTTGCTGAATCATATGGTATTTCTAACTTTAATTATTTGTTTTCCATAGTGACTGCATCATTTTACCCCGCCAGTATCTCTGCAACTTCACCAACACTTGTTGCCTTCTGTCATTTTTAAAATAACCATATCAGTGGATGCAAAGTAATATCTCATTGTTTTCGTTTGTATTTCCTGAATGAGTAGTGATGCTCTTTAGCATCATTTCATGTACTTATTGGCCATTTTTGTATTTTCTTTGGGAAAAATATGTATTCAAATCCTTTGATCATTTTGTTTAGATTTTTGTGTGAATGTCAGTTGTAGGAGTTCTTTACTTATTTTAGATTTTAACCTCTGAGCAGATGTGTGATTCACAGATACTTCCTTCTATTCCATGTGTTGCCTTTTCACTCTGTTTATAATGTCCTTGGATGCATAAAGTTTTCGTGTTGATAAAATCAAATTTAAGCTATTTTTTTCTAATGTTTTCTTCCCTGAGCTTCTAATGACATATCCAAGAAATCATTGCCAAATCCAATGTTATGGAGATTTCTGCATGTTTTCTTCTAAAGGTTTTATAGTTTTAGGTCTTACATTTAGGTCTTTGATCCATATTGAGTGAATTTTTGTATATGGTATAACGTAAGAGTCTAATTTCATTCTCTTGTATGTGGGTACCCAGTTTTCCAATTCCTTACATTGAAAGGGCTGTTCTTTTGTTACTGGATTATCTCTTGGCACTCTTGTCAAAATCAATTGCCTTTGTTTGCAAGAACTCATTTCTGGGCTCTTTATTGTATTCCATTGGTCTGTATGTCTGTCTTTATGCCAGGACCACACTCTTAATTATTGTAGTTTTGCGATTAATTTTGAAACCAGAAAATGTGAGACCTTGAAATTTGTTCTTTTTCAAGATTGTTTTGGCTATTGAGGGTTCTTTGAGATTTTTAAAAATTAAGTTTAAGATAGATTTTTCCATTTCTGTAAAAAAAAATCATTAAGAATTTGATAGGAATTGCATTTAATTGTAGATCACTTTACCTAGTGTTGCTATCCAAGCAATATTAAGTCTTCCGATCCATGAACACGGGATGTCTTTCCCTTTGTTCGTACCTTTTTGGTTAAGTTAATTCCTAAGTATTTTATTCTTTTTGATGTTATTGCAGATGAAATAGTTTTCTTAATATCCTTCCTTCTCAAAGTCTTCATTATTTGTGTATAGAAACACAACAGATTTTTGTGTTGATGTGTATCATACAACTGCTAAATTTTTAAGCATGTTTTAACATCTCAGAAATAAAAAAGGTATTGGCACTGGGTAACAAAGTTTTATTTATCAGAAGGACATGTTTTATAAGCAGTAATTTCTTTAAGATTTTATTTATTTATTTATTTGACACAGAGAGAGAGAGAGAGAGAGAGAGATCACAAGTAGGCAGAAAGAGAGGGGGAAGCAGGCTCCCTGCTGAGTGGAGAGCCCAATACAGTGCTCGATCCCAGGACCCCAAGATCATGACCTGAGCTGAAAGCAGAGGCTCAACCCACTGAACCACCCAGGTGCCCCTATAAGCAGTAATTTTTAAATATAATATTATAGTGAATACAGTTTTTTAAATAAAGACATTTATAAGTCAGAAGATTTCCATCATTAATCACATGAAGTCATTTCTCTTGTTTTTTTTTTAACTCACTAGAAACAGAAATCTGCCTCAATTTTATCCATATTTTTCTTTTTCCTCAATTATTGTTATATGAATAGGTAAATATGCATTGATGAGAATATGTAAATAGAAGAAATCTTCATTTTTTTCTGAAAGTTAGAAGGGAGGATGTTAAATTCTTATTGAAGACTGTATGACAAATTTGATCCTTGCATGATTTTTTCCTTTAGTAGAGCAACTTCCTTGTCAAACTTATAAAGTCCATGAGAGTGAATGCCAGATACAATCTTGTTTACTCATTAGGACTAACATAGGTTGTTTACAGTTCAGTTCATCTAACGGTTATTGAATGCATGAGATGATCACTGCTATGAAGAAATAGCTTATGTATGGCTGAATGCTGTCAACAATCTGGGAGAAAAGCAAAAAGGTCATGTGATTGTTTCTGTGGTTGAATACTTACTAAAACAAGTAAGTTGGTCAGCTGACAGAGGAGAGAAGAAAGACAAACAAAAATCAGTCTATCTATTTTTATTGAGTATATTAAGGCCAACAGTCTTTCTAATTTATCAATTTTTCAGCAAGTTGTGATCTCATGGATGACTTCCTCAGAAAATTTTCTTGGAGACAGCATATGTATAAAGGATCTTATTGACTGAGTGTTCAGTTTTGCAAACACTGGGTGAATTTGTGGGTGTCGTTAAGAACCATAATAAACCTATCTACCTATTTAATGGAAGAACTCCTACATGTCTCTTTGTAATCATTTTTAGATAACATGTTATTAATTAATAATTATCAAATAACCCTTCAAAATCAAAAGAAACAAAAAAACCCTTTAAGATCAAAAGAAAATTGATTGCCTTATTAACATTGTCATAAATATGTGGATGAGTGAATATGCAAAGCTCATTTTTTTCCTCATGCATTTGACAATATACAGATGTTCTAGTGCCTCTTTGTAGCAATGATGATCATTTGAAAAAAAAAAATCTAGATATAGTAGTGGTATAAGACTGTGGAAAATATTTGGCAAAAAAAAATCCTTCTGTCCTGAGTATAAATAGAAGACTTTGAAATGACACTATCTAGTTTGACCTAAGCCACTAAATAATCCAGTAACTCAAAATATGCTTTAGTTTTTCCTTCTTTTCCCTTTTTTCTATTTTTAGATTAATAAGAATGTGTGGGTAGAACAGAAGAAATATAAAATGATCCATAACCACTATAATTCTCCTCCCAGTGGGCCTATACTTCCTTCTAAGAGTGTTTCTTTAATTTATCTAGTGACAGGGGTGCCTGGATGGTTCAGTCAGTTAAGCATCTGACTTTGGCTCAGATCATGATCTCAGGTCCTGGGATTGAGCCCTGGTTTGAGCTCCCTGCTCAGCGGGGAGTTGGCTTCTCCTTCTGTCCCTCCCCACATCGTGCTCTCTCTCTCTCAAATAAATAAAACCTTTAAAGAATTTATCTGGTGACTTAGATAATCAGCTTTTTTTTTTTTTTTTTTTTTTGGTCTGTACTATCTGCAACAGTAGTCCCTCCCCACGTACGGCTGTCTCATCAAGCACTTGAAGCGTGGTTAGTGTATCTGGGAAATGGATTTTCTTTTAATTAAAAAACTTTATTTCTTTAGAGCAGTTGGAGGTTCATGACAAAATTGAGTAGAAAGTACAGAGAGTTCCCAAATAACATCTGACCTATAAATGCATACCTTCCCCCACTCTCAGCATCCCACACCATAGAGGTACATTTATGATAATTGATGAAACTACATCGACATGTTATTATCACCCAAAGTCTGTAGTTTACATTTGGATTCATGTGTGGTGGTGTACATTCTATGGGTTTTGACAAATTACAAATGACCCTTGTAATATCATATAGAATATTTCCCCTGCCCTAAAAATCCTCTGTATTCTGCCTCTTCATCCCCCCCTTTCCTTGAAACCACTAATCTTTTTTTTTTTTTTTTTTTGGATCTCTGTAGTTTTGCCTTTTCCAAATATAATGTAGTTGAAATCATACAATATGTACCTTTTGAAAATTGGCTTCTTTCACTTAGTACTATGTTTTAAGTTTCCTCCAGGTTGTTCCATGGCTCATTTCTTTTTAGCATTAAATAACATTGTCTGGATGTACCACAATGCATTTATCCATTCTCCTACCAAGAACATCTTGGTTGCTTCCAGGTTTTGGCAACTATGAATAAAGCTGCTATAAATATCCATGTGCAGGTTTTTGTATGAACCTAAGTTCTCTATATGCTTAGGAAGATACCGAGGAGTGTAATCACTGAATCATATGATAAGAATATGTCTAATTTTATAATAGATTTCCAAGGTGATTATACCATTTTGCCTTCCCATCAGTAATAAATGAGAGTTCCTTTTGCTCCAGGTCCTTGTCAGCATTTAGTGTTGTCAATGTTTGGATTTTGGCCATGCTGGTAGTTGTGTAGCAGTATCTCATTGCTGTTTTCCCTTGAAATTTTCTAGTGGCCTATGATGTTGAACACCTTTTCATGTGCTCATTTGCTATCTGAGTACCTTCCTTGGGGAAGTGTCTGTCTATTCAGGTCTCTTAATCATTTTTTAAAAAACTGGATTGTTTCTTATTTATGTGTTTCAAGAGTTCTTTTTATGTTTTGGATATCAGTCTTTTGTCAGATGTGTCTTCCGCAAAAAAAAAAGCTTCCACTCTCTGGTTTATCTTTTTATTTCTTGACTTGTCTTTTACAGAGAAGAAAATTTAATTTTAATGAACTCAACTTATCAATTATTTCTTTCATGAATCATGTCTCTGGTATTATATTTAAGAAGGCATCACTATACCCAAGGTCATATATGTTTTCTCCTTTGTTATCTTCTAGGAGTTTCATGGTTTTGTGTTTTCCATTTAGACCTGTAAGTCATCTTGACTTAATTTTTGTGAAGGGTGGAAGTTCTGCATACAGATTCATTATAGGGTTTTTTTATTTTTTCACGTGTGGCTGTCTGATAATTCCAACACCATTTGTTGACAAGACTGTCTTTGTTCCATTTTATTGTTTTTGCTCCTTTGTCAAAGACCCGTTGACTATATTTATGTGGTTCTATCTCTGGCCTCTTTATTCTCTTCCATTGATCTGTTTTTCTATTCTTTCACCAGTTCCACACTGTTGTGATAGTTTTTATAGTAAGTCTGAAGACGGTTAGTGTCAACTCTCCAACTTCATTCTTCTTCAATATTATGGTGGCCATTCTGGGTCTCTTCCCTCTTCATATAAATTCTGGAATCAGTTTGTCAATATCCATGAAGTAGTTTGCTGAGGTTTTGAATGGGATTGTGTTGAATCTATAGTAAGAACTGACATCTTGACAATATTGAGTTTTCCTGCCCAGGGACATGGAATATCTCCAGATGTATTTAGTTTGTCCTTGATGTCTTTTACTAGAATTTTATACTTTTCCTCATATAGATTTATACATAGGTATAGCACTATTTTTGGTACTAATATAAATGGTATTGAGTTTTTAAGTCAGATTCTACTTGTTCATTTTCTTCATATGTAAGAATTGACTTTTGTGTATTAACATTGTATCATGCAACCTTGCAATATGCACTTATTCTAGGAGGGTTTTTTTAAATGATTCTTTTGGATTTTATAGATGGCATTTTTTGGGTATTCCTTTTATTTCCTTTTAGTCTCTTATCGCACCCACTAGGAATCCCAATCTGATGTTGAAAAACAGGGGTGCTAGGGGATGTCCTTGCCTTGTCCCTGATCTTAGCCGTAAATTTTCTGCATGATGTTACCTGTAGGGTTTTTTTGTTACAGATGTTCATTATGATTTTGAGGAAGTTTCTCTCTTTTCCTAGTTTGCTGGGAGTTTCTGTCATAAATGGATGTTCAATTTTGCCAATGCTTTTTATGCATCTGTTGATATCTTCTTAACTTGTTGATGTTGCAGTGTAGATCACAGTAATGTAGAATGTTGAACCAGCCTTGTATAATTGAATAAATCCCACTTGACTGTGGTGTATAATTCTTTTTATATACTGCTGGGTTCAATTTTCTAATATTTTGTTGAGAAGTTTTGCATCTCTGTTCATAAGAAGTATTACCCTATTGTTGTTCTGTAATGTCTTTAGTTTCCATATTAAGATATTGCTAGTCTCATAGAATGTGTTGGGAAGTATTCCCTCTGCTCTGTCTTCTGGAAAATATTGTAGAGAATTGGTAGGATTTCTTCCTTAAATGTTTGGTTGAATTCACCGGTGAATAACCTTTTGGAAGATTATTAATTATTGATTCAATTTTTAAAATAGATACAGGCCTATTCCAATTGTGTATTCCTTTCTGTGTGAGTTTTGGCAGCTATGTTTTTCAAGGAATTGGTGTGGTTCCTCTAGATGATCAAACTTGTGAGTATTGAGTTATTCAGAACTTTCCTTTATTACACTTTTATTACCCTTGGTATTTGTAGTGATAGCTCTTTGATTTCTGATATTAGCAATGTGTGTTTTCTATCTTTTTCTTAGCCTGTGTAGAGGCTTACTGATTTTGTTGACCTTTTCACAGAACCAACTTTTGGTTTTGCTGATTTTCTCTACTGATTTCCTATTTTCAATTTTATTGATATCTACTCTAATGTTGTTATTTGATTTTTTTTTCCTGACTTTGGATTTAATCTGCTGTTCTTCTAGTGTCCTAAATTGGAAGTCTGTATGATTGATTTTAGATCTTTGTTCTTTTCTAATCTATGCATTCAATGCTACAATTTTGCTTTACATACTTCTTTCACTCTGAGGCCCACAAATTTTGATTACTTGTATTTCTATTTTCTTTTAGTTCAAATACTTTAAAATTTTTCTTGAGATTTCTTTATTGACCTTTGTGTTATTTAGAAACTAGGTTATTTAATTTCCATGTATTTGGGGATTATTCAGCTACTTTTCTGTCACTAATTTCTTGTTTAAGTCCATTTTTAGTTGAGAGTAGACATTATATGATTTCTATTCTTTAAAATTTATTATGGTGTGTTTAATGGCAGAGAATGTGACCTATCTTGGTGAAAATTCCATGTGAGCTTGCCAAAAAATGTGTATTCTTCTGTTATTGGATGAAGTAGTTTACAGATGTCAATAATATCCAGTGGATTGATGGTGCTCTTTAGTTCAACTGTGATCTTACTGATTTTCTCCTGCTGGATCTGCCCATTTCTGAGAGACTGGGTTAAAGTCTCCAATCAAATAGTGGATCCTTTTCTTTCTCTTTGCTGTTCTGTCCATTTTTGTTTCACATATTTTAATAATCTGTTGTTAGGTACACACACAATAAGGATTGGTCTGTCTTTTTGGAGTATTGAATCTTTTTTCTTTATCTAATGGCCATCTTTATACTTGATACCATTCCTTGCTCTGAAGTCTGCTCTGTTTGAAATTAACGTAGGTATTTTGCTTTCTTTTGGTTAGTGTAATGTGATAGATCTTCCATCCCTTTACTTTTTAATCTGTATGTCTTTATATTTAAAGTGGACTTCTTGTAGACAGCATATGGTTGGGTCTTATTTTTGATCCATTCTGAAAATCCCTGTCTATTTTTCAGCATATTTATTCCACTGGCATTTAGAGTGATTATTGATATAGTTGGATTAATAGCTACCATATTCGTTACTGTTTTCTAATTGTTGCCTATTATTCTTTGTTTCTACTTTTGTCTTCCACACTTTTTCTGCCTTGTGATTTTAATTGAACATTTTATACAATTCCATTTTGACTCACTTATTAGCACATTAATTATATTTCTTTTCTAGTATTTTAAGTGGTTATGTTTATTTATTTATAATACATTTACAAGTAATCCAGTTCCACTTTCAACACTACCTCATGGGTAATAGAAGTACCTTATAATATTGTGGGGATGGGTTGTTTGTTTGTTTGTTTTTAAAGATTTTATTTATTTATTTGTCAGAAAGAGAGAGAGTGTGTGTGTGTACAAACAGCCAGAGGCAGAAAGAGAAGCAGACTCCCTGCTGAGCAAGGAGCCTGATGTGGGACTCAATCCCAGGACCCTGGGAATCATGACCTGAGTGGAAGGCAGCCACTTAACTGACTGAGCCACCCAGGTGTCCCTGGATATTGTGTTTTGAGAGTTTTTGTTTTGTTTTGTTTTCTTTTCTTTTCTTTTGTTTTTTTAGTCTTTCTTCTCTCTGCTTTTCAATTTTGGAAGTTTCTACTGTCATATCTTCAAACTCAAGAGTTTTTCCTCCGCCATGTGCAATCTACTAATGAGTCCCTTATTCTTCATTTCTCTTGCAGCATCTTTTATCTCTAACATTTTTTTTATTCTTTCTTAGAATTTCCATCTCTCTGTTGATATTATTTTTGATTGTTTATGTTGTCTCCTTTTCCCATTAAAGCCTTTTCCATATCATGGTCTTTTGTTTTGTTTTGTTTTCTCTTTTTAAGCTCCTGGCCTGATAATGCCAACTTTTTTTTCCTGCTGTATCTGACTCTGGTTCTGATGGTTGTTCAGTCTCTTCAAACTGTGTTTTTTTGGTTTTCATGTAATTCGTGTTACTTTTGTTGAAAGGAAGCCATAATGTACTGGGTAAAAGGAACTGTGGCAAATAGTCCTTTAATAATAGAGGAGTAAGGTATGGGGAGGGGGGAAGCATTATATAGGTCTTTGATTGGGTCTTGGTATTTTGTTGAGCTGGTGCTCCCAGATGGTGAACTTCTTGTCTCCTCCCTCTTTAGGTGGAAGAGAATGGCTAGAGGGGGGTGAAATTGAGTATTTCTCTTTAGTAGGTAGGATAATAAAACTCCAATAAAACCCCAGCAGGTTAGGCTCTGATAAAATAGTTTCTCTTAAGAGAAGTCCTTGTTAATATCAGAATTCCCTGGCATATTTCAAAATGGCTCCTTTATCTTCCTCCTGATAAAAGCATGAAGGGATTTTCCTCCCAATACTCACCGTGAGAATTCAGTAGAGCTCCTGGCAGAAAAAATCCACAGAAGTGAGGATGAAGACTTAAGACTGGGTCCCCCTAGATTTTTTACTTTTAGACTTATCTACACTGAATCTCTAGTAATTTGTCCATTACAGTTTATTTCTCTGCCCTGGCACTGGTTTCTGGTTATAGGTTTCTGCTCAGGTAAACTGGATTCTCTGTGTACACTCTTCTTTCTCTCAATGATTGGGTCAGCCATTTGATCTCGCTTTTCTGTCATATCTGAGGAGAGTTGTTGATTTTTCAGTTTCTTCATCTTTTTTACTTGTTGCTGGGTGAACTGGTGACTTCTTATCTTCTATGACATACCAGAAACCAGAAGTTTTGTTATTAAAATTTTAAGTGTATAGTTTGCATATGCAAACAGATAGTTGCAGATTTGCAAGCCAAACCATGACTTTCATTAATAAATTTCCATCTTATTCTCAGATGTGGGTCTTCTGAAAGGACACGATTGAGCTCATTACAGATGTGACAGTAAGAGCAGTCCATGGAGTATGTGCCCCTAGAGAGATTAAGCTTTACTAGGACAGCCTACAAAATAAGTTTCTGAGATTTTCTCTCATCATATTTCTAGGAACAAGAATGGCTCCTCTTAGCAAATGCAAATGAATACATAACTCAGTGTGCACAAAGGATTTTAGGAATCTTCTGAAAAGAAGATGGTATAAGTCAGTTATCAAGGGAGATTCATGAATGGAGGAGCAAATCATTTCTCTTGAAAGTTGATAATGCCAAAAACTATGCATTCCTGAGAGAGGAGAAAATATATGAATGACAATCTTACCTGCAACGGAGACATCCACCGAATGTCTTCAGCAAGTGAATGTTGAATATTTATATTTAAATTGTAAATTTTTCATGGTGAAAGGACTTCAGTTTTTTTTTTTTTTTTTTAGCATTTATTAGAAGCATCGGATACAGAACTTTCTTTTTCAGGATGTACCTTTATGATTCATACTGAAAGCAATGTGGAAATACCTAGTGAGAGATCTTTAACACCAACAAGAAACCAGTTTCAGATTACAGATGGAAGTAGACAGAGAAGGCTTTGCACGGCAAGATTCTGAAGCTTAGATGTGTAAGGAGAAATCAAAAACCTAAGTTCTAGAGAATGTTTTATAGATTGTCCTCCTTTGTGATGTCTTCCCTAGTATATAATTAATTGTATAGCACAAGACATTAGAATTTATCCAGTTTCTTTCCTGATGGGTTCTACCAATTTCCATGAGCATTGCTTTTAAAACTTTAGCTTGACTATGAGTACAGTTATGGGAACTGCCTCGAGTGTGAATTATTTACTTAATATCACTTTCTAAAATGTTCAGAAATTCTAATTACCGGTTGGCTATAATTCCTATAATACTACACCTGCAGACAAGTCAGTCACCGTGTAGACTCGGTGCATCTCAGGGAATTTCTCTCCTGTGTCTGGTTCAGATTTTAAAATAAAACAATGGCATGATAAAGGACTATCTTTTAAAGATTTTCTTTTTTTCTTCTTCTTTTTTTTCTTTTTTTGCCAGAAAATTACAGTTCCTTGACTGCCATGTTTAGGCATCCACTGACTTGAGTTGGGGAACTTGCTGAACATTGCAGGTGAAAAAGAAATTATTTTCTACCTCAAGGCTTCCAAGTTTCTGGCAGAAATCTAAAAAATATATGTCTCTTGGCTCTATCTCTGGGCAAAGATGTTTTGCTAACGTTTCTCTTTTTTCCTGACCTTTTTCTTCAGTTAACATACTCTATCCATCATTTCACCCCCTCTAGTCTTAGGCTATAAATCAAGATCTATAAAATTGTTCAATAAAATAATTTAATTGCCCAGGAGGAAAAGGAGGCTTTCCTCTCTTGAAATCCAGGGGGAAAATGGGGGCAATAAAACTGACATCGGGAATTTCTTTAAAAGAAAAAAACAAACTATATACCCTTGAAAATTAGTTCATATGGATCTTTATTTTCCTTCAAAATTTACTTACTGAAATGATTAAAAAAAATGTGGGTAGATTCAAAGTAAGCGAAATGCTGTAATCAGACATGGTTGAGATTTGGCATTTTACATTTGTATCTTTTGGAAAGACTTTTTGTAAGACTCTCTGGTATTTTGGTGTATATCCAAGAGATATTATGATTTATATGTTCATCCATAATCATTCAAAAAAGAGCCAAGTATTGTCTCAAAAGCAGACTTAGCTGGATTTTCTTACCAAGCCCATTTGTGTACAGACATGAGAAGTTCAGATAGACCACCCAAATTAAGATGATCCATATCAGAATGAGACTGACCCTAAACTTTTTTTTTGAAATGCTGATTTTCATCGTTTGTCCATTTTTATAGGCTCACAAAGTTAGTCTTTTTTTAAATAGCTTCTTCAAGTACACATTGTCTGCCTTAAAAACAGAATCAATAGCATGATATCTTTTACAACGAAAGCAGCATGATATCTATATGTTGCATAATATATTTTCATTATGTTTTCATTACATGCAGTGACTTTTATGTCTATTTGAACATTGTTAGCTTTGATATTTCCACTTTTTTCTAATTAGGTGGAAATGTGTTGGTCATAATAGAGATGAATTTCAGGCAGAGAGCTGGTCTTTATAGTTCTTTAGAAGGTAGAAGAGAGACAGTAAAGTATCCCCCAAACCGAGAAAGCATGGTGAGAACAGAAAATGAAGCAGACCATTCCATATAGTTTACACAGAATTTTATTCAGGATAATTTACTGATGGGGATTGGGGATTGGGCAAGCAATGATATATGGCAGCAGCATAGTTACTCTCTGCAAAATCCAGACCTTAGTGTAGACCTTAGTGCACCAATTATATAGAGGGAAAACACAGAAGTTCATTGTCATGAGATCAAAGTGTTCACATGCACCTCCAAGGGCTTGCATGCCCCTGATGGACAGCTAAGCTTTAATTAGATCTTGGGCATCACCTGTGCATCAGGAAGGAGAAAGACTGTGTTATCTCTAACAGAATCATGGGAAACCAAAACAAGCTTCCCCCAATCTCAGCCTCAGTGGGCATGTCTAAGACATGTATATTAATCTCCAAGAGGGCCAGGACATGTAGCCCTAAGAGAGCTCACTGAACAAATATGAACACAATGGAGGGCCAAAGATGGAGTCGGTGTTGTCTGCATTCCTGCAGTCCTCTACAGTAATGAGATGAGCTGGCTTCTTGTCCTCATTCTGATGTCACATCTATGTGACTGAGTAAGTCATTATCCTCCTTGAGCCATTGTTTCCTCCTAAATAAAAGGAGTTTAGTAATTTAGTAGTAGATGAGGGTGCAGGACTTCAGATGGGGCATGACAAAATGGATGTCAGTGAAAGTAAGTGCTGCATAAAACCTTCAGCCAGAGCATCCTGAAGAAGTTCAAGGAAAAGATGAACTGCTAGAAGTCCCACCTCCATGGATGGCGAGATCGTAGAGGCAGCCATTTTGATTAAAAAGTAAAAAGCAGGGACCCTGCTGCAAAACTTCCCAGAAGACATTGCATTCATGTGACTGGTGGCTCCTGGAGCTGTAAGAATCCTCATGGTGTTTTCTAGTGGATAATGCCATTTATGTACTCAGAATCAAGGATTCTTGGTTTTCTTACTGGGAGTGGGGTCACTGACAGAGCCTGGAAACTCTTCTAAACACATTTATTCAATTTTATTGTGTGTCTCACACTATAAGCCAATAGCTGGTCTATAAACTTAGGCTGGTGAGAAAAACAATAGGTCCAAAAATTATTTTTAAGAATTGTGGCATTTTGGGATTTAGTTGGGATAGAAACTGATGGAGATTATGAAGGAAGTCCCAAGACACTAATTTAATCTCTGCAGTTTTGTATCTTAAACATTTTGGCTATTAAGTCTAGCTGATGAAGACCTACATCTTTCCAACCACAGACCCTGAGTAGATATTTGCAGCAAAGATGGAACTTCAAAAAGGAGCTTTCTAAAATGTAGGTTAAGACATAGGTGGTTTGAAAATCCGTCTCAAGTTCTATGTTTGGAACTAGAACTGTTTTCACCAGCATGCTTTGCATCTTTGCTGAAGTATTTTCTCAACAATACACTAAAAACAATCATGATGGTTCATCCAATTATTCATATTATAGGAGTATTTGCCCAAAAAAACTTCTTAGAAATTACTTCTACTTCATCAGAAAGGAACAACAGTCAGATGGCACCAGACATAGTAGGCATAAGACAAGTTGTTAATTCATCCACATCTTGAGGATGAATATTAATTACCTTGCTTGAAAAACAAGGAGAAGGAATTACACAATGTCTTAGTTATTTGGAAATAAGGTTAATCAAAGTTTGAGCCTTTTTGTGACCAGAGATGGCATAATTATGTCTCACAGATGGTCCGAGAGACAAATTATTGAGATAGAAGGAAACTGGTCACCTATGTTGTCTGGCCTTGAAGTAAACACTTGGAAATTGCTTACAAACTCCTGAGAATCAGCTGTCTTAGAAACTCCAGTGCATGTATCTTATTAATCCCTCAAGAGAACCATCAATTGCCAGCCCTTTGGGAATGGTCTATGGATTTTCAAAATGTCATTTTAAATTTATAATAGATAATGAACCATACATACATACTTTTTACTATAAAGTAGTACGGGTAAGCTTATGTTTAAACATGGCAGAAAAAGACCAAAAGGACACAATCTGTTTAAGGTCATCCACCCAGGATAGCATTTCTGGATCCTACTTTACCTTTTGGTCCACTGCTCCATGTGAGGGTGTGAGATAGCAGATCACAATAACCCTCATCCTCATCCTGTCAATTTCTCTAATTAAAAGGAGAAACAACCATCTCAAGCATACCCAAAGAGAACATTCAGGATGCTCTTGGACAGATATTAAAAAAACAAGCCAACCTAGAAAAAGAATACATCAACTTTTTATTGCCATAAATCTAAGACCCTTGCATATTTTACAGGTTTTACCTTTTTCTTGCTGTAAATAACCTGGTAGTTCTCAAACAGAGGTGATTTTTTTTTAACCTCCCCGGGGAACTTGGGACAACATCTGGAGACAGTTGTGGTTGTCACAACTGGGGTCAGAGGTAACAGCTGACATCTGTCAGGTAGAAGCCAGGGATGCTGCTGAACATCCTTTAACCCACACAAGAGCCCCCATAACAAAGAATTATCCAACCCAAAATGTCAATAATGTCATGGCCCAGTGAGGTTTTCCCTCAATGTTGACTTAAGCCAGTTTCCCAATAGAAATGACTATGTCATGCAAGAGATACGTCACTCTCTCCTTCGCATAATGAGGGATTCAAAGGAATATGAGACAGAAACATCACGGGGATGAAAGCTACAGCATAGGGAATATGGTCACTGGTATTCTAGCCTTGTAAGGTAGACTGTTGTTACATCTGTGGTGAGCACAGTAGAACATACAGAGATGTGAAATCACTATGTTGTACACTCAAAACTAAGGTAATAATGTGTGTCAAGTGCACTTCAGTTAAAAAAAAAAATGAGTCGTGGAACACGACACCAAAAACTAATGATGTGCTGTATGGTGACTAACATAATGAAAATAAATAAATAAATAAATATGAAGAGATTAAAAAAAAAAAAAAAAGGAACACATTGAGCTGCTTTCCCCCCAGACTCTCACGAGAACATTTTCTTCCACGTGGCGTTAAAGCCATTCCACTAAAAAAACAGCTGCCACTTGCCTCTCTGAGAGTAAAATACAGCTTTAGGGCATGGTGTCTTTATTGTTCTGAAGGTCAGGAAGACCTTGGTGATCTCTTTGAAAGGAAACAAATATGTGCTTCGTAACAACCAGTACATCTAGCGGCTTCATAAACCTAACAGAAGAGTCAAAAATAATACTTCATCATCTATTTCACATTTAAGCACTCTCAGAAAACCAAAGTCAGAAGGATTGGGTTTGCTTTAGGCTGATAACTATGTCATTTTAAGACTTCTGGCAACGCTACGATCCTTCTAACCACAGTTGAATGACTTAATTTATCTTATATTTTAAAATTTTGGTCAAGAGTAGGTATCAAGCATTTTGTAACTGTTTTGGGAATTTGAAAGGTTATTAAGTTCTGAATAACAGAGTCTCTCATGTTTTCCCACCAAACTTTTCCCAGCAGTGAGTATATCTGGATCTTATTCTGGTTTTTTATTCTTTTTTTAGCTTCCTGAAATGACTCATGTTCAAACACGGCGACCCTGGTTGATGTTTCTCCTGCAGAACTTTGGGCTGACCCTAGGTTGGCTTTCTCTCTTACTGTTGGCTATATATGAACAAAATATTAAAATATAAGCTGAGAGTCTCAAAATCCTTCAAAAATGAATTTATACAGCTTCATTTTGTTTCTTTCCTTGTACTCCAGAGTGGCTTGTAAATTAAGCATGTTTATCTTCGAGAAAGGCTATGTGTCTTTTAGATCATTAACTTATTAATTTTATGATGCACTTTTGTTTTGGGATATAAATGTCAGGTTGTCCTCAACTGAAATTTTGGTGTCAGTGCCCAGCACCATGATGGAACGCCTATCTTTTTTTAGTAATTAGCCAATTCTAAATTAATGCTGGTAAAGTTTCAAACCATATTGTTTTGCCAACAAAGAATGTTTGTAGTATTTGAAGTGGACAGACGCCTGCTGGGATCAAGTCAGGCTGCAACTTCTTTGATGTCAAGAATATTCTTCTGCTTGTAAGACATTAAACCATAAGCAAAATAAATTACAAACAAATGTAATAAAGTCTAGTGTTGATGTGATGATTTGTATGACCTTCTGTTACTGGGTGTCAGATTCTGAGTCAGTTCTTGCAAAACCAATATAATGCGATTCACCTGCAAGCATTATTCACTGGCTCATAAATGCATATAAATCAGCAAACTCCGGAACCCTAAAGGATAATAGATCAGCATTTCTAGCTAACCACCAAATGAAATCTGTTCTAGGTAAGGAGAAATGGAAACAGGGAGGTGAGGAATTTTTTTAAGTCATAAAATTGGAGTTGGGCAGTAAGTCAATGCATAAACTCTCACAGATTTAACAGACTGTGCCTACGGATATAATATTACTGATGATGCAATATAGTTTATATTGCATAAATCAATGCATAAACTCACATAAATCAATTTATGCATAAATCAATGCATAAACTCTCACAGATTTAACAGATATATGCCTATGGATATAATATTACTGATGAGGCAATATAGTTTATATTTTTTTGAGGAAACCTAAACATCATTTCAATAGGTAAGTTCTAGAAATGTGTAGGCCGCATTACAGATAACCCAGCAAAATTATGAAAATAGAAAATAACCCTGGCTTTAGTTATTTTTCTTGGAAAACAGAGGCCTAATATTTTTCTTATTTTTTTAATGATATATCTTGACAAGGGAAAAAGCCCATTTTCCTGCCAAAATGACTCATGGCACTCAATCAAATACATCTCTTCCGCTTCTTTCTTACCGGTAGGCAGATACCCCTCGCCATGTCCCACCCAAGTCCCATGTCTTTTAACCACCTTTATTTGATTTCAAAATGAGACTGGTTTCTTCTTCAGTGGTCTTTAGAGCTTGATTTAAGGGGACCTCATGATAAAGTACAGTAGTTCAGAGATGTTGGACTATATCGGCATCAGCCAGAGTATGTATCCAAACACAGAACATCCATCCCTGTCCCAAGAGTTTCTGATCCTGAATGTCTGGGCAGATTTTGAGACTCTGATCGTGAACGACCTCCAGGTGATACCCAGGCTGCTGATAACCCCCCACCCCCACCCCACCCTGTTTGACCTCCACTGGTTGGGTAGAAGTCTGCACACCTGGCTTCAAGAAAGAGCAGGAACACAGCCCTGTTGCCCAAGAGCTGTGTGATTCTGGTTAACGCTGCAAACCTCACGCGGGACCAGCGTTCCTAGGGTGAAACTCCTTTCCTCTTCCTCCTCGCCTGGGAGCATTGGAACGGTTACAGGGGTCCCTGGATGACGAGTCCACAGAGAGGCACTTTTATTTAGATTTGCCTTGAAGGTAAGCAGACCTGACACATCGAGCTTTGCCCTTCTTTTGTTAAGGAACCCAGTGATTTGTAACCGAACAGAAACGCCTTTGTACAGGTCACGGCATGCGGGCTGCACACGAGAAGCCCCTGGCACCGTCTGTGTTATGGTTTCTGTGACCAAGTTCTGATGTTGACATTAAGCCTTAATTTATGCCAATTTAATTAGGAAAGCTCTGATGGATGACTGTACTCCGAGTTCCAGTTTAGAGGGGTTTGGGGAGAACTAAATTAAAATGTTCGATGTGAGCTACTCCATAACCTTCAAGTTAGAGGGAGTTTCATCTAATCTCTAGGATGAGGTCGTGGGCACAGGATGGAGGGGCTTGAAGGGAGCCACATGTTGGAATGAGTAGAGAGACATCCCCGCTGAGCATTTTGCAAGCCTACAACTAGTGCCCTCATGGTAAGCCATCGGTCCTGGCCATCAGAGGTCACTTGTAGGTAATGTAATCACTTCCAAGGGCACCTTTCTAGGCTTACCACGTCTTCCTTCTGCTCCTTTAGCTGGCTCTTTGCTAATTCACTGAGTAACCCGACACCCTGGGATGGACCTCCAGCCACAAACAATCTTAGGATTGCTAGAAATTCCCTTTGTCCTCAAAGTTGAATGATAATGATAAAACTATTATGACAAATATTTGCCTTGTAAATATGGACAGAGCCTGAATTTGGGGCGACTGAACTTTGTCGTCCCGGTAAGTCGTCTACATCATGTGTTACTCACGAGAGTTGGCGTATGTGCTGTTTTCCTTGAAGCCAGATTTCTCAATAATGTTGGAGTATTTCTGTTGGCCAGGCCTAAATTTAGGATTCCACTGTATTTCTATTTGGTGACTGATTTGTTTTGTAGTCACTGAGCTAGAAATGGTCCACGAGCAAAATCAGAGAAAATCACACAGAAATCTTACTTGGGCAGCCATCGTCCAAAGACAGCCATCTCTAGGGGAAGGGGAATCGGTACTGTGTCGCTGTGATGCTAAGTACCGGGCCTGGGAAGGTGGGCCCAGTGCTGCGTACTTACCGGGATGAGCGTGTTCTATGTATGAGGCTATAAGTTGTGGCCGATACCACTCCTCCTGGAACACACATTTTGGGGGTGAGACCATGACTCTTTCTGTAAGATGCATCTGTCAGGACACTGCACATTTACCCTTTTCTTTCTCCTTCGGAGCTGGAGGGGAAGGGTTATGTCAGGAGGCTGTGCATCACTAGGGTAGACTGGACTAATCAGGTTGGAGCTTTTGTGTGATCATTAAAAAATCAGGCTTTACACCAGAATCTTGGTTCAAATCCCAGCACTGCCATTTCATAGCCTTATCACTTCTTCTAACAACGATCTCTTCTCGTGTAAAATAAGACTGAGAACGGAACCTAACTCATAGGCTGGTGGTGAGGTCCATATGAGATATTTACTGCTCATGAAGGACTTAACACCATGCCTGGAGAACAGAAATGCCTCCATAAAGATGAAATTACCATCAGGACCCCCTTTGTTGTCAATTTTCACAGTTCACCTCTCCAAGCTGCACTTTGGGTCAAGGAAATGTCTTGTCTTGGTGGAGAATGGAGATGAAGGATTTTTATGTAATGTCTGCAGTCCTCTAGTGACTCCTCCAGGCCAGCTCCAATAGTCTTTCAAAGCTGTCCGCAGGCTTCTGGAGCCAGAGAGGTGGGTCCCCTCTGGTCGACCCCACTCCGCCCATCTCCCTGGAGAGCCTTCATCCTCGTGTCATAATGATTATGCTCGATGAGAGCCCCCTCTCTCATATTCTTTATTGCTCATAAAAGAGGAAAACCTATTATATTCTATTCCACTCACACTTCTAAGGATGTGGAGGGTGAATCATGGAGCCTGATAGCGAGAAACCTGTCTAAGCTCATGGTTACTGTTACGACTCGATTTCAACTTAGGGAGAGTAAAAAGTAGTTCAACGCGTCCCCCCCTGTTGCCAGGGCCCCTGCTGAGGGAATGAAACCAGCTCTGAGAAGAGTCCAGCCCTATCAGGGTAAGCAGGGGGTCTGGCCACTGGAGGCCTGGCCTGTTTCTACAACCAGAAGCCCTCTGGCTGGCCGCACGCACAGCCTGCACTGGACCCCCAGGGCACCATGGGTAGTGGTACTCCATCTCCCCCAGACGCTGCACATACCCCTAGTGCCATAACTCTCCTCAGTGTAGGGGCATGAGCCCCACATTCTCATACTTTTACTTACATAGGCACCTCTCAATACCCGACTGAAACCGTAGAGAGTTTGAGAAGCTAAAAAGACATTCCCAAATTCAAAGTGCCCTTACCCCACACCCATTGCTTCTTTGAAGGGCGTACCTGTGAAATGTATTTGCACAACCTGACGGCACCGACCCACCCTCCCTGCCCTGCCCCCACCACAACAGCCACCTCTCAGAGGTGGAGATTTGTCATACAGACCTTCCTCTGGCAAACTCAAAGCCCCACCCCCAACACACACACTCCTTAACCTGCTTTTCAAAGCCTCTTGTTTCTCAGAATTTTCTCTTTCATTCTATAACTTTCTCCACATCCCTAATCATACTAAACAACATCAAAAAGTTTCCCTCTTCCTCTGCCCACCAAGAAAGATGCTTTGTCCAACTGTAACCTACCTAGGCTCCCACCCACTCCCATCTATACCCTTGGCTTCACTCAAAATTTTGGAAAGTATCTAGGACTTCCATTTTCTGTGTTAGGTTGTCTCATGGACTCAGCATTTCCTGAAACATCAAGTGAAGCCCATGGTCTCAGCCTACAGGATCCCATAATGCTGGCGCTGGAACCAAAGTCAAACATTTAACTCAGCTCTTTGATTTTCTAGTAGTGTCATAATGGCAAACATATTTATAGCACTGTGTGCCAGACACTATTAAAGGTGCTTTGTGGGGGCGCCTGGGTGGCTCAGTGGGTTAAAGCCTCTGCCTTTGGCTCAGGTCATGATCTCAGGGTCCTGGGATCGAGCCCCGCATTGGGCCCTCTGCTCAGCATGGAGCCTGCTTCCTCCTCTCTCTCTGCCTGCCTCTCTGCCTACTTGTGATCTCTCTCTCTGTCAAATAAATAAATAAAAAATCTTATAATAATAAAAAAAAAGGTGCTTTGTGGGAGTCATTGAATTCTCTTAAGAACTCTGAGAATGTAGACCTAATACTATTTTCGTGCCCCCCTTTTACAGATGAACAAACTGAGGCCCAGAGAGGTCAGTTAACTTGCCCAAGCTTACTGTAGCCTGTCTCCAGAATCCGTGATCTTAATCCCTACATCAGATGGCCTCTACAGAGGGGAAACTGAGGTTGGGAGAGTCTAAATGATTGCCTGAGCTCTTATCTCTCTGTAAAGGAGTTGACATTGGACTTAATTCAGACCTCTGACTTCTAGTCCCACCATCTTAACAGTCTCCAGTCCTCCTTGGTCCCGCCCAATTAAACAATTCACCAGCAAGACCTCAGTCATTTGAGGTTGCTTTTACTACCTAATTCATGTTAGTTTCTTCCCATGAGGATTTAGAGTCTAAACAGCCAGGTTTGGTTTTTTTTTGAATTGAGATATAGTTGACATATAACATTATATTTCAGATGTACAACAAAATGACTAGATATTTGTATGTATCATGAAATGTTTACCATCGTGAGTCTAGTTCACACCCATCACCACACATACTTACAAATTTCTTTTCTTACGAGGAGAGCTTTTAAGATCTACTCTGAGCTGTTTTCAGATATACAACACAGTATTATTGATTATAGTCACCATGTCCTGCGTTATATCTCATGATTTATTGATTCTATAACTCAAAGCTTATGACTTTTGACACCTTCATGTGTGTCTCCCACCCTCATCCCCCTGTCTCTGGCAACCACCAATCTGGTCTCTAGACATATATGTTTGTTTTGGGGTTTTTTGTTTTTTGTTTTTAAGAGTCCACTTATCAGGGAGAACATAAGTAAGATGTCAGAACTAGAATTCAGAATAATGATTATAAAGATACTAGCTGGGCTTGAAACTGCTCTCACTTAGCTTAATGTCCTCAAGATCCACCCATGTTGTAAAAAAACAGCAGGATCTGGGGTACTTGGGTGGCTCAATCACGTAAGCATCCGCCTTTGGCTTAGGTCATGATCTCAGGATCCTGGGATCGAGCCCTGCCTTTCTGTTCAGTGGGGAGCCTGCTTCTCCTTCTCCCTCTGCCTGCCGCTCTGCCTGCTTGTGCTTTCTATCTCTCTCAGTGTCAAATGAATAAATAAAATCTTTTTTTTAATGGCAGGATTTCCTTCTATTTATGGCTGTATAATATTCCATTGTGTGTGTGTATATAATGGAATATTAGTGTATGTGTGGAGTATATATATTATATATATAAAGGAATACTGATATATATGTGGTGAAGTATACACCTCTCATCACCACATATATATTGATATTCCTTTATAGATATAACTAATATATAATACATGTCATATATACAGATATATCATATATACATGTACATATATCATATATATGTATATAGATACATATCATATATATAGATACACATCATATATAGATATATATACATATATATAGATATGTATGTATATAGATGTACATATATATGGAAGTATAGATATCACCACATATATATCACCATACATATGTGTAAATATAAGTAATAAATCTCAAATTTTCTTTATCCACTCATCCACTGATGGACACTTAGTTTCCATATCTTGGCTATTATAAATAATGTTGCAACAAAAATGGGGGTGCCGATATCTTTTTGAGTTAGTGTTTTCATTTCTTCAGATAAATACCCAGAAGTGAGTTGCTGGATCAACAGGTAATTCTATTTTTAACTTTTTGGGGAATCTCCGTACCCTTCCATAGTAGCTATACCAATTACATCCCCACCAGTAGATCCTTTTTTTCTCCACATCCTCACCAACCCTTGTTATTTCTTGTCTTTTTGATACTAGCCATTCTGATATACTTGAGGTAATAGCTCATTGCAGTTTTGATTTGTATTTCCTGGTTGATGTTGAGCATCTTGTCATACACGTATTGGCCATTTGGAAGTCTTACTTGGAAAAATGTCTATTCAGGTCCTCCGCCCGTTATTTAATTGGATTTGGGGGGGTTGTCATTGAGTTGTACGAGTTCTTCATCTACTTTGGATATTAACCTCTTAACAGATATCTGATTTGCAAGTATTTTCTCCCATTTGGGTAGCTCCCTTTCCACTTTGCTGGTGGTTTCCTTTGCTGTGCAGAGCTGCTTAGTTTGATAAAGTCCCACTTGTTCATTTTTGCTATCTTTATCTGGGCTTTTGGCGTTAGGTCTAAAAAGTCCTCACCAGACTGATGTCAGTCTATGTTTTCTTCTAAGAGTTTTAAGATTTCAGGTCTTATTTTCAAGTCTTTAATCCATTTCAAGTTGGTTTTTGTGTATGGTATGATGACACAGTTGTCCAGTTTCATTCTTCTGCATGTAGCTGTCGTTTTCTCAGGACTTTATTGAAGAGCCTGTCTTTTCCCCATTGTGTATTCTTGCCTTTTTTATCATAAATTAGTTGACCATACATGCATGGGTATATTTCTGGCCTTCTGTTCTGTTCTTTTGATCTATTTATCTGTTTTTACGCCAGTATTATACTGCTTTGATTACTCTATCTTTGTAAGAGTTTGAAATCAGGGAGCATGATGTCTCCAGCTTCATTCTTCTTCCTAAGGATGGCTTTGGCTATTTGGGATCTTTGTGGTTTCATACAAATTTTAGGATTATTTGTTCTATTTCTGTGAAAAATGCCATCGGAATTTTCATGGGGATAGCATTGAATCTGTAGATTGCTTTGAGTAACATGGACATTTTAGCAATATTAATTCTTCCAATCCGTGAGCATGGAATATCTTTCAACTTACCTGTGTCTTCTTCCATTTCTGTCATCAGTGTCTTATAGTTTTCAGTGTACAGGCCTTTCACATCCTTGGTTAAATTCATTATTAAGTATTTTATTCTTTTTGATGCAGTCGGAAATGGATTGTTTTCTTAGTTTATCTTTCTGATAGTTTATTACTAGTGTATAGAAATGCAACAGATTTTTGCATATTATGTTGCTGTATATTTCCCTGTTTAGGTCTGTTAATGTTTGCTTTATATACTTAAGTGCTGCTATGTTGTGTAGTTAAATATTTACAAGTGTTATGTCCTTTTCTTGGACTGACCCTTTTTATTTATGTAATGACCTTCTTTGTCTCTTGTTACCATTTTTGTCTTAAAGTCTGTTTTGTCTGTTGTAGGTATAGCTACCCTAGCTTTCTTTTGGTTTCTATCTGTATGGAATGTCTTTTCCATCACTTTACTTTTAGTCTGTGTGTGTCCTTCCTTCTGAAGTGAGTCTCTTATAGGCAATATATAAATGGATTGTGGATTGTTTTTTTTGTTTTTTTTTTTTACCCATTCAGCCATCTTGTGTCCACTGATTAGAACGTTTAGTCTATTTACACTTAAATAATTATTGATAGCTACACACTTATTGCCATTTTGTTAATTGATTTCTGGCTGTTTTGTAATTTGGTTTTTCTTTCTTCTCTTGCTCTTTTTCTTGGTGATTTGATGATTTTGTAGAGGTCTTTGATTCCTTTCTCTTTGTCTTTTTTGGATCTACTATAGTTTTTGCTTTCTGTTACCATGAGGTTTACATTTTTTAAAAAACCCACTTATATTTATAACAACTTATTTTAAGATAGTAACAACTTAAGTGTTAATGCATCTAAATTTGTACATTTTTATATTCCCTCCCAGCATTTTATTTTTGATATCACAACAAAATTTCTGCTGAAAAATATGCTGATAATCTTATGGGGATTCCCTTCTTCTTGCCAAATTATTTTTCTCTTGCTGCTTTGAAGATTTTTTTTCCTAGTCTTTGAATTTGACTCTTTATAATATGTCTCTTGGTGTGGATTTCTTTTAGTTTCTCTAACTTGGATCTCTCTGCAATTCCCGAATCTGTATGTATGTGTCCTTCCCCAGGTTAGGCAAGTTCTCAGTCATGGTTTCTTCAAATACATTTTCTGATCATTTCACTTTCTCTTTTCTGTCTTGGACACCAATAATGCAAATGGTGAGTTGGTTTGTCTGATGGTGTCCCATCAGACTGTTAATCTATATTCATTCTTTTTTCTTTCTTTTTAAGATTTTTATTTATTTATTTATTTATTTATTTACTTGACAGATTGAGAGAGAGAGAGAGAGAGATCACAAGCAGGCAGAGAGGCAGACAGAGAGAGAGGGGGAAGCAGGCTCCCCGCTGAGCAGTGAGCCCGATTCGGGGCTCAATCCCAGGACTCTGAGATCATGACCTGAGCCGAAGGCAGAGGCTTAACCACTGAGCCACCCAGGTGGCCTAATTCTTTTTTCTCTTGATGCTTTGAGTGGGTGAGTTCCACTGTCCTGTATTTGCATTCATTGATTCTTTCTTCTGCTTCATCTGGTGTGCTGTTGAAACTTTCTTGTATTTTGTAGTTGAATTATTGTATTCGTCAGCGCTGGGACTTCTGTTCGATACTTCCTTATATTTTCTCTATCTTTGTTAAAATTCTCAGTTTGTTCATCCATTCTTCTTCCAAGCTCAGTGAACATCTTTATAACCATTATTTTGAACTCATTTTCAGGTAAATCACTTATCTCTGTCTCCTTTAAGGCCCTTTCCCAAGGTTTCATCTTATTCTTTCATTTGGAACATATTCCTCTATTTCTTCATTTTCTTTGACTCACTATGTTGGTTTCTGTGCATTAGATAAAACAGTCATCTCTCCCAGTCTTGAAGGATTGAACTCCTGGAGGAGATGAGCCTTATTGTTCAACCTTGCCCTAGCTCCTGGTTGTCTCTCAAACTTTTGTGATTGTCCAAGCGGGCTTCTTTACCTTAGTGGCTCCCAATAGTTGAGGGTGCCATACCTGTCACTGCCCCAAAGGGGAAGATCTCGTCAACACCTAGATTTAGGCTGATTGGAAGTCAGATCTTCAAGTAGTAACTTCTAAAATGTGCAAATTTATCTCTTTCGAAAGAAGACTGGAATGCAGGTGTCACTGTCTGCTCTTTCTGCACTGAGCTCTCATCTGAGAACCATTTGGTTTTTTGCCCATCATCCCACTGAACCCATGGACACCAGCCACACTGGCCATCACAGTTAAGTTATCAGAGGATGTGCCTCAGTGTGGCAGATGCAAAAGCTGGACAACAGACATAAAAACTGAGGCTCCAGATGTGTGCACAAGCTCCCGTCTGGGATTCCCCAGTGCTCTCAAGCTCAGCAGAGGGAGAGCACACTGATATCACTCATGCTCTGAAGTCTCTGAAGAGGATTACTGTCAACCCTTATGTGTGTGTCTAATGGAGAGCCTGCCCTCAGGCCACAGCTATGAAGACAAGCTAATGGGTTTCTTGAACAGCAAGACTGGTTGCCTCAGCCTGTTGCCTCTCTGCTGTGCTCTGTGCATTGGAGCTAGTTACAAACTCATTCTCTGTTTGCTACAGTCCTGTGGGACCCACTACCATAAGCCACACTGGCTACCAGAGCAGGTAATCCAGAGGTTTGTCCTGGGCAGAGACTGAAAAATCAGGGCACCAGATAAATATAGAAGCTCCTTTCTGGGAGATAAAATGCTGGAATGAGGCAGAGGGAGAGCACTAAAATGGTACTTGCCAGCCTATGTCTTTGAAGAATATTTCACTAGCCCCCTAGCTGTGTGTTAAATTGGATGCCCACCCTTCAATCTGATGCTTTAAAATAAGCAAATAAGTGTCTTTCACAAAAAGTCTGGGCCCTTTTCATTCAGCTTCCTCCACCCTGAACTCTGGGGTGGGTGAGGATGTGTGTAAGCTATTTAAGAACTGTTTCTTAGATCACTGTTGTCTTGCCAGAGCAGGGGGGCAGCAAGCCCTATTAACTTCTAAAAATAGATGTTTGGGGAATCCTCTGCCTAGAGTTCTTAAAGTTGAGATGCCAGATGTGGGGTTCAAACCCTTCTTTCCTCAGGAAGAAGTCTGGGATTTTGAGTACCCTCTCCATTATAGGTTGCCATGCTAGGGGTGAGGTTTATGGTAAAATTGTGTTTCAGCCTCTCCATCCCACCTCAATTTTTTTTTTCTCATTTATGAGAAAACTTACAGAGGAATCCTCCAGATAATTTTGGGGCTTTCTTTTCAGAAGAAATGATTCCTTATGTAGCTGTAGATTTGTCTGTGGGAAGAGGTACACTCCGGATCCTTCTATGTCCACATCTTGAACCAGAAGCTGTTTATTTTTCTTGTGATTTGGAGCAGTAGAGTAAGCAGATGCCAAATGTTTGATGTGCAAAAGTCACCTAATGTGTTTACTATGAATTAGAAAAATGGTCTCATTTCGAGTTTTAAATGCATTGCCCTTTAAAAAAATGCACAGAAAAAAAAATGCACAGAGAAACACCTGGCTCTCAGGCCAACCTGGAAAAGACAGAGGCTTTTTGGCTACTAAGTTACCAGATCAGCAGTCACAATAAATGAATAGATAGGAAAAGATGTCAGAAATTGCCCATGTATTTTTTTCTGCTCGAGAGAGATGGTATTCTGTGATAGTATTATGTCTGATGAACCCAGGTAATGAATACAATATTGGGACCAACACTTAGAGTTCATGGAAGTAAGTTTTGCCCTTTTTTTTTTTAATGAAGTGAGGACAGAGGGTGTATCCAGAATTATACTTTAATGATAATAGTAATAGCTGTTATTTATTGAACTTCTTTCTACAAGGCACTTACTTAGTGCTTTACCTGTAATATTTCTCTCACCATTTAAACCCCATATTAAACCATATTGGAGATGAGGGACTTGAGTCAGAAAGTTTAAATACGCTAATGAGGACCACACGGCTCATAAATGGCAGAACTACTGTGATTCCATGGTCTCAGGTCTCAGGTCTTTCCCATTACACACACTGTCTCAGACAAGGAGATCAAAAGACAGCACTAGAAGAGGTCATTCGGAAGTGCTCTCTGGGAATCCCCTTTCTTACACATCGTCTTCCAACAGTGGAACAAGCTGCCTTGGCATGGGGGGGGGGTCCCCAGTTGGGAAAGGCTATCGAGTTAAATAACCTAAGCACCCCCAACCACCACCACCTCCGAGACTAGGAGCAGACAGCCAGGCAAAGGCAAACGTTTTGTTGGAGAGAATGGAAACTGACAACGTATTCGTGTTACAGACTCAAACTTCATACTATGAACAACTCAGGGAAGAGAAGCACTTTCCCAGCTATTTTTGGAGCTATTGTAGCTTTGCTAACTATATCGGAGGGTTCTTTTTTTCAAATATCCAGGTCACTATCATAGCACTCACCAAAAATTTTGAAGTTAACTCTTTCCTTATCTGTGTTTTCCACTAGACGTTTAGTTCTTCCAGGGTAAAATGATCTCTCTCCTTCATGTTTACACTCTGAGACCCTAACGTTCTGCCCCAAAGGTGCTAAATAATGAACTGTCTGAAAAACAAATCAGAGCACGTCATTCCCCTATTCAAAATATTTTGTTTCTCCCCATTGCCTTCAGGAAAATATCCAAGTTACTTAACATGGAGTTACTTAACAAGTCCATGAATTGTCCTCTTTCTACTTCTGTTGGATTTTCATTCCCTCCTTCTTTGTGTTTTACATTACAACAAATTCAGACTGCTTATGTATTTTCCTCATAGTATTACTTCTTCTCACCTCCAAGAGTTTGCAACATAGTTCCCTCTACCTAGCGTGCCTTGGCCATGACTTCCTTTGGAAGTTCTTCCCTCATTCTTCTTCCTAGGTCTCACCAAATCCAGTAGGATTCCATCACCATCTTTTCTCCTTCCATTGAATCTCTATCATGGTATCCACAGCTCCGGTATATCACTGTTCAGACAACACTCTCTCCCACCAGAAGGCAATCTTCTTGAAAACAAACATTACATGTTGTTTATCCTGATATTTACAGAACCATTGGCCTGTGGAGGGCATTTAGTAACTAGGCAATGAATAACTGAATAAATCAATTAAAGTGCTTTGGCAATTGAATTGAAAATTCAACCAATATTTCAGTTTTTAAAATGTTTTCAAAGTCCATTTGGAAACAAACAGAAAACCTCACAGAGATGCCAAATTGCTTTGTCTTCACAAATAAGAAGCAGATTTAATTTACCTAAATGGCACTAAAAGGAAGAAACCATCCCCATTTGCTTCATATGAGCTGATTATCTGGTTACTTCATAGATTCACAAGTTAGCTGAGATATATCTAGAAATACGGCATTACTTTACTTTACATAGCTATTTATGGTGACAGATGTTAATCCCTGGTGGAGTTGTGCAAATCTTTAGGCTACAAAGAATTGCTTTGTACAAGTTTGTGTGTGTGTGTGTGTGTGTGTGTGTGTATAATGGTATATAATTATTTTTTCAGTGTTATTTTAATGCAAGGCTTTTAGGAGGTTTTGATTATCTAGAGATCAAGATTATCTCTTAAATTCTTCTCTTAGGATAAAATATATAACTCACCTCCGTATCTGAAACCTGTTGAGTTGAAAAGATGAGATTAATCTAATGAAACACCAGCTGAACTTTTGGATGGGGTCACAAGTAGGATATTCAAAATATTCACCCATTATGGTACAAATATTAGTCTGGTGTTTTTGTAAATTATTATTTTTTAAAGATTTATTCATTTATTCTAGAGAGAGAGAGGGTATGTGTGGGAGGGCAGAGGGAGACAGAGAATCCCAAGCAGACTCTGTGCTGAATGCAGAGCCTCACGTGGGACTTGACCTCATGACCCTGAGATCATGACCTGAGCGAAAACCAAGAGTTGGGCCCTTAACTGACTGCACCAGCCAGGCACCCCTTTGGGTTTTGTTTGTTTTTTTTTTCGTAAATTATTAAAAAAACCCTTTTAGTTATTATGCTAGTAGTGTCACAAGATGGATAAAACTGCCTTGTGCTATCAACTAAATGTCCCCCAAATTCATATGTTGAAATTCTAACCCCCAACAGTAGTATTTGTAGATGCAGCCACTGGGAGAGGATTAAGTCATGAGAGTGGACCCCTCAGGAATTGGGTTAGTATCCTTATAAAATGGAACCCACAGAGCTCCCCTCACCACCACCATGTCAGGGCGCAGTAAGAAAAGAGCCATCTACGAACCAGGAAGTAGGCCTTCACCAGACACTAAATCTGCCTGGGGCTGATCACAGCCTCCAGAACTATGAGAAATAAAATTCTGGTAGTACGCACTACCCAGTTTAAGGCATTTTGCTACAGCAACCCAAACAGACTAAGACTCTTTGGTTTTCAGGAAAGGTGATGCCAGGGAGTCATTGATAGAGTGTTTTGCAAACTCAGAGGCTGCAGCTAGCTCCAGAGCTCAACAGCTGGGGTACCACTGCTCAGAAGTTTCCTTTCTGACTAATATCAGAAAGTTAGGTTAAAAACACGTGATAGGATCTCTGAGTATCTTTTTTTTTTTTTTTTTAAGATAGCAATTTTAGAGAAGAGGGTAGGGAAGCGGACCACATCTCTACCATATGACATAATGAGAACATCTGTCACACCACCACCATGCCGTGACCACCGTCTTCATTGGTAAAGCACTGACTGTGTACCAGGCACTGTTCTAGGTACTATAAGTACCGCCTTCTTTGACCCTTAGTACCACTTTGAGATGGTTATTCTTATGTGAGTACCTTGATGTTTGTAAGAAATTGATGGAGGGGTTAACACGTATCTTCTAGGGTTCATGTAAGAAGTAGAGGAGAAAGTGCATTTGAGAATATTTGCAAACAGTAAATATCTAAACAAATAGTAGATTACTTCATTCTGGCCAATTTATTTAAAGAGGAGACACACTCAAATTTGAGCCCATGTCATAGTGTTTGTCTGATCGTCCAGTTATGTCCTGCATTGGTAAGGCCGTACCTTAAAAGTGAAACAGAATTCTTCTCTGAAATAGACATGTGATATGAATATATACAACTTCGTGTAGAGAATCAGAGAATGCTTGGCCTGGAAGGAAACTCTGATGGCTTCCAGCTCAATCCTTTATTTTACAAAGGTGGAACTTAAAATACCAGGATGCCGGTACAATGTGGTATGATCGGAACTATGTTGGGGAAACATGGGTTCTGTATGACAGAGGGTTGGCTGCAAAGGAGAGAGGCTACTGGAAGAGGTTTGGAGAAACTGATTTGGCACTGGGGACAAGGATTTGGGAGAAGGAGAGAAAGCTGTCCAGACACAATGTTGAAAGGGGTGTCATAGTCTCGATCCTAATTCCAGGCTAGTTCCAGAATCCTTCTTTCCATTTAGAATCAAAGAATCCAGACGGCTGAGTCAGATGGGCTGGGTTTGGAGGCTCTGCCCAGGATGATGGACAGGTCAGTGCATTTTAGGATTAGACCAGTCTGTCTGAATTTCAACAGCACACCCAAGTCTCACTCTATTATTGGCTCATCAGAGGATTCAGGAATCCAGGAAATGGAGGTTGGGGAATCACATGGATTCTGGCCAAGGTGTTGCAGTTGGTGAGTGGCAGAGCTGAGCCCAGAACCCAGCTCTCCTGACTCGTCCTCTGTCCTCCACAACTGCCTGTCTGCTGTGAGTCTGTGTTCTGCTATGGTCTTCTTTCTGGGACATCTGCTGTCTCTTTACCAAGAACTTCCCTTGCAAAAGGATTAACAATATTCTTTTTTTTTTTAAGATTTTATTTATTTATTTGACAGAGAGAGACAACGAGAGGGAACACAAGCAGGGGGAGCAGGAGAGGGAGAAGCAGGCTTCCTGCTGAGCAGGGAGCCCAATGTGGGGCTCGATCCCAGGACCCTGGGATCGTGACCTGAGCTGAAGGCAGATGCCCAACGACTGAGCCACCCAGGTGCCCCAGATTAACAATATTCTTGATGTCACCCTATACCTGAAAGAAGGTTTGGGGGATCATTCTACATCCACATCCTATCACGTAGTAGGAATAGCTGCCCCTGTGCTAGTACCAGCCCTGGGACCACAGCCCCTTCCTTTGTGAGGCACCGATGTGTGCCAGGCGCGCCGAGGGTATCTACTACTTGGAAGTAGTTGAATTCTTACGTGAGTTCGCTGATGTTTAGGGAATATACATAGTCACATATGGGTATCATCAGACAGTTCAAATGAATTTACTTCTTTCTGTGGTCTGTTCAGTGATCATGGAATTTGTTTATTAGTTCTGGCTTTCATAGCCTGGCCTATTGGAAGAGCATGGGCTCTGAAGCCCGCTTTTGACACACTATTTGTTGTGTTAACTGGAGAAAATTCCTTAGCCACTCTGAACCTCCATTCCCATCTGAGGCAGATGTAACACCTTCCGCCTTGCAGGGCTGCTATGACATGTGTAAGCAACAGTACATAGTCCTCTGCATATAATAAGCAGTCCATAAACGATAGCTATCATTATATTGTTACTTCTGTTAAGAGTATTTCGATCTGGGGCACCTGGGTGGCTCAGAGGGTTAAGGCTCTGCCTTTGGCTCAGGTCATGATCTCAGGTCCTGGGATCGAGCCCCGCATCCGGCTCTGTGCTCGGCAGGGAGCCTGCTTCCCCCTCTCTCTCTGCCTGCCTGCTTGTGATCTCTCACTCTCTCTGTGTCAAAAAAATAAATAAAATCTTTAAAAAAAAAAAAGAATATTTCGATCGGTCAAGAAAATAAGTAAAGATTAAATTGAGTTCATTCAAAAGCAATAGGCATATTAACATTAGCACCATTTGCCAAGCACTTTCTCTATTTTGGCCACTGTCTTATAAATAATGACCTGTATTATCTCATGTAATCCTCACAAAGACCTTTACTCCCTAAAGTTCATTGTGGAATCAGGGAGTCCATACTTGTAAGTAGTTTAGCATAGTGACTGGCATATAATGAGCTGTGTGTTCATTAAAGCAAAAAAGATAAATACTATCATTTTCCTCATTTATCAGTTAGGGATCTTGATTCCCAGAGCATGTGACTTGGCCGAAGTCACACAGCTGGCAGGAAGTGAAGTTGGGACCCAATCCTGGCAAACACTGAGGTGTCACAGCAAATAGTACTGGTATTTCCCACAGAGTAGAAGTTGTACCCCATGACAGAGATGAGGGTTCTGTTCTGTGAACTGGCGGAGTGATCTTCCACGTTGCCTCTTGCTTTCATTTCCTTAGATAATGACTCCTTCCAACCCCCTGACATCCAGTTCTCTCTCAGTCTTCATCTGCTTGAGGGATCCTTTGTCTCTCAGAAAACAACTCAACCATGCAGATGCCTTTACTCTTTCTGCTCCCACAGGGACCATGAACAGTCACCCCTCTCTCAAGAGACTTGCAGTTTTAAAACAGCGCCTTTTCCGTCCACACTGTATCTTGCAGGTCAGAAATCCATATGCCTGTTTGTTCCCTTCTCGGAGTTTTTCTAGAATGTTCCTAATTCCCCTTTTGCACGAATCTCTATATCCTTTGCCCAAAGTCTCATGAAACACATTCCTAAAAATGTGCATTAGTGCTCAGGAGAAGTGTGGGGACATGTTACCTCCCAGCTGCCTGGGTCCAGGCAGCCAGCCCTGCGACTGAATGTACACTCTTTGTTAGTACAATCATTTTTACCTTTTCTTCTGCCCGACCTATGTTGCCTGTGCTCGCACAGAAAGCCTCGTTTGTATTCCAAGTCTGTTATTTTGATCTGCACGATAAGACAATCACTGTCATTTGAATCCATAGCTGGCGGGGGCCTCCTTTGCTTTTCAAGTACGATAAGTTCTTAAACACAAGCGAGATGAAAAACATATTGCGCTTCCCTCGGGGACTATTTAAAATGTAAAATATAAATATTTCTCCTTTGAATGTACTTAACTTAGCAAGCCTGTGTCTGGTTTGTGTCCTTTCAGTCATCACACTGACGCCGTGTTTGCTCTTCCTTCATTTAGCTGAGTCGAAATGAGCTGGAGAAGCGAAAATCAGCACTTGAGCCTCCTCTGCGGGGCCGAGGGCAGGCAAGCTTGCCAAATCTCCCTTGATCGCATAATGCCTTTCAGATAAGGTTAACTCCGCAGTAGGCCCTGCCTCGTGTTCCTGTTTTATGGTGACAGATAGGCTGGCGCAGGGTCTCCTGTTGCGATGAATCCAGTGTGAGGAAAAGCTAAGAGGACAGCCAGCCATTTTGGGGGGGCTGGGAGGGGGCATGCCGCACGCTACCTCATGGGGCTCTGCACCTGGGGCTCATGGTCTTGGTGAAGATAGGGGACGCTTACTCCTCCAGGGACAGCACCCCTGGGGGAAAGTGGCTTCTCGGTCTCCCAGTCGCTGAAACGTTTCTTCAGGCACAGTCTCATGAGGAAGCCCCATGAGGATGAGCATTTGGGGGAGGCAGGGGGGTGAAATATAGTTAATATAAAATTTGCCATTTTTCACCATTTTTAGGCAACTGATGCCGAGGCATAATGACATTCACAGTACGTGCTCCTGTCCTCACATTCTCGTCACACTTCTTCCACCACCAGAAACTCTACCGCCATCACGCAATAACTCTCCATGCCTGCCACAGCCTGGGCAACCCCCAGTCTACCGTCTCTCTGGTTGACTTGCCTATTCTAGATACTTCATATAATTATACAATATTTGTCTTTTTGTCTCTGGTTTATTCCACTCAGCATATGTTTTCAAGGTTCATCCAAGTTGTAGCAGGCATGAGAACTTCTGTCCTTTTTTTTTTTTCAATTGAAATATAATGAACATACCATGTGATATTAGTTTCAAGTATACAATATCATGATTCGACAACCCTATGCATTTGTCAGTGCTCATCGTGATAAGTGTGCTGTGGATCCCTCTGACCTCTTTTGTCCCCTTCATCTACTTCTTTTTCTGATGAAATAATATTCCATTGTATGGGTATACCCTGCTTTGTTTATCCACTCACCTGCCGATGGACACTTGGGTTGTTGTTGAGGTCTAGGATCTCTTTATCTATTCTGGAAATAGGATCGGGTATATACCAGATATATACTTTGTAAATATTTTCTCCCATTCTGCCAGTTGTCTTTTCACTTTCTTGATAATGTCCTTTGATGCACAAAAGTTTTTAATTTTGCTGAAGTCCAGTTGATTTACTTTATCTTTAGTTGCTTGTGTTTTTGGTGTCATATCCCAGAGTCTATAGCCAAATCCCAGATTATGAAAATTTACCCCATGTTGTCTTTAACTTTTTTGAAGACTTATTACATCTCAAGCACCTTTCATATATAATCGTATGTAATCCTGTAGTGAACTTAAGTGGTATTATTGTCCCCTTTGACTGATGAAGATATTTAAGCTTAAAATAATAATTTACCCAAGATTGTGCAACTAGCAAAATGATAGAGCAGGAATTTGAACAGTGCTTCCAAATTCCTAACAGTTACTAATTTGGGGGTTCAGGAATGACATAGCATCATTTACAAGATTTCTCAGGAATTCCCCGAAATTGTAATTTATTCTTCACGTACTTTCAGCATTCTTCATGCACTTTACTCATTATTATGGATATCTAAAATTTTGTGTTTAATAAATAAGAAATATTAAGGTTAGTAGTGTTTATAAAGTATGGTGAATGTTCAAACATTGGAAAAAGCCAGCAAACAGCATTGGTTAGTATTCAAATTATGTAATATTTAGAGCTCTTAACAAGATGAACAGAACTGCAAAAAAAAATTATGTATAGAAATTGCCAATTTAAGGATTTCTTTGCCTCTTTGTCTTGTTATTTCTTAAAACAACATCCACAGGACTTAAATAAAGCATACAATGTGTATCAACTTATTAATATTTATTTTCTGTGCCAGAATGACTCACGATTAGCAGCAGGTAGAGCCAGAAGCTCGTACTTACAAACAGCTCCAAGTAAGCCTGACTGATTAGATCATAAATATTCCCCTTCTATGGTGAATGTTAAGCTTTCTTTTTTGCTAGAGAATTACGTTTTCCCCTTTCCCCAATTTCTCAGCTGATTTTTTTCTCAGGAGGTAGAGAAACATATAAATTTTCTGAGAAATGACAAAAAAGAATTCTTGCGTGGAAACACTAGTTAGAAGCGCATCTGGATTTTCCCCCTCACAACCCATATTTTTCCTGTGGCTTCATTGGGCAGCCTCCCAAGGGAGGCTAAGAAGGGAAGGGGAAAATGAAAAGACCACTGGGTGTTACGACTAGGAGGTCTTCCCACCTAACACGTCTGGAGGGTTTATTGAATGTGTTTGTTTCCTATTGCTGTTCTGAGGAGTTACCACAAATGTAGTGCCTTAAATTACGGCAAATTTATTCCCTTACAGTTCTGGAGGTCAGAACCCCAGAATCGGCATCACTGGGTTGAAGACGAGGTGTCCGTAGAGCCAGCTCCTTCTGAAGGCTCCCATGTTTTTGTGCATTTTCCAGCTTCTAGCGGCCACCTACATTCCTTGCCTTGTGGCCCGTCCCTGAGCATCAAAGCAGATCATTCCAGTCTCTGTTTCCACGTTGGCTCACCTTCTCCTCTTATTCTAACTCCTTCATCATTGGTCTTTAAGGACTGTTGTGATTACACTGGACCCATTGGATAATCCGGGATAATCTCCCTCTTCTAAAGATTTTACAATTAATCACAGCTTCCAGGTCCCCTTTGCCTTAGAAGGCAACATTCAAGGTCCCAGGAGGAGGAGGAGGAGGACTCAGCGCAGGAACCATTACTCAGCCTCCCGCGTTGGGCATCGTGGTCTACCCTTCAAGCAAGAGTAAAAGGCAGATGGGGTGTCCAGGACCTGACAACAGGTGAGCCACCTCTAGCAGGGCACTGAAGAATGTCCCCAGGTGCCAGCGAGGCTTCACGGTACCAGGGCAAATTCAAGGTCTAACAGAAATCAACAACCTCCTACCCCAATCCAAGTCAAGAGCTCTTAAGCAGTCTTAGCCGAATTACAAAGGGTTCACGAGGGAAGATAGGAGGCGGGGGTCCAGACGGCTGATGCTCTGAAGTTTAAGTGAGCAGCCATCGAGGGAAAGCTGTCCGTAGATCCAGAGATCCTGCTTAGGCTCAGATTTAAAAGATCTAGTCTCTTCGAAGGCAAACAGAGAAGAATCAAGTGTATCTTCAGGGCTCACAGGAGAACCTGTTTAGGCCTACCCTGGGAATTCAGAATGTGGAAAAGAGCAAAAGCATAGTCTTCTGACCTGAGTGTGTTAGGAGAGTGTAGGTTTTAGAAATCTTGTTATCCCAACCTGGTTGGGTGAGTTCTTTGTGGGGACTCGAGACAAGTATGTGGTGCTCTGTGGTTAGAACTAGGAAGAGGCTCAGGCAAATCAGATGTGCAGATTTGCAGAAACAAAGATTTACTTATTCCCAAGGCTGGTGAGCATTTATACATGTCAGGCATGCATGTGTGCACACACTGGGGCGTATGAATTTCAGAAAGTATGTACATTTTATTGGTCCACTCTCCCAGGTGATACTTAGCAAGAGTCCCTGTAGCTTCCTGGTGCCAAAAACAATATCACAATAATTAGACTCAAATACTTCACCTTGCAGACCCATGTGAGGATTTCTTTGACAACACACCTGCGACAGGATTCCTGGGTTATAGGCTCGGCATAAGGGCTGGGGCGGCTCTCTGGAATGACACAGGAGGATTCCGATCTCCCCACATCCCTGTCAACCTTTGTCATTTTCCAGCTTTCTAATTTTGCCAGTTTATTAGGTGGTGTGACCTGCCTCTGATCACCTACCGCATCATTGTTTCTTATGCCTTAGAGTCATGTGACTTTGCTCTGCCCTACATCGCCTCTTCATATCCTTTTTTGACTTGCCTGTTGGAAGTGCTACCTTTCCCTTTGTTGATAGGAAAATGTCTCTTGTATTCTCCGGTAGTCATCTTTTGTTGGTTCTAGCCATTACGGATCACTTTTCCATTCTGTGAGTCTATTAATTTTGTCCACAGTGTTCTTCACTGAACAGACATTTTTAAGTGCCATGTAATTGAACGTGTCAAGTTTGAGCTTTATTGTTTGAGGTTTCATTTAAAATTCTTCCTCATTCCCCAACGGAATGAGAAGAAATCAGAGAGGGAGACAAACCATGAGAGACTCTTAACTAGAGGGAACAAACTGAAGGTTGCTGGAGGGGAAGAGGGCAAGGGGAAGGGGTGACTGGGTGGTGGGCATTAAGGAGGGCACATGATATAATGAGCACTGGGGTGTTATATACAACTGATGAATTACTGAACTCTACCTCTGAAACTAATGATGTACTGTATGTTGGCTAAGTGAATTTAAATTAAAAAAAAAATTCCCCCCACTAAAAGTCACAAAATTATTCCTCTACATTTTCAAGTAACTTTAGGTCTTTAATCCTTTTGGAGTTCACCTGTCTGGTGCTAGTTAATAATTCAGGTTTATTTCTTCTGATAGTAGTCCATTTTCCTAACACTAGCTACTACAGAATCTATTCTTTCTCCATTGATTTTTGATGCCATGTGACTATGAAGTTCCTCTGGGCACGTGGATCTGCCGCTGACCTCTGCTTTCTGTTTTATTGGTCTACTTTGATGCCAGACTTACTGTTTTTATCACTGTGCCTATGGTAAGTCTTAATTATTGATACATGTCCTGCTTATAGATTTTCTTTTAAGAGTGACTTAGGTCTCAAAAACCTTCATTCTTTTTTTTTAAATTGAGATAAAATTCACCTATGGTAAAATGGGCCCTTATAAGGTATATAATCCAGTGGTTTTTAGTGTGTTTGTAACCATCACTATATGCTAAGCAGGACCTTTTTCTCACCCTAAAAAGAAACTTTGTACCCACTAGCAGTGACCACATTTCCCCTTCCCCAAACCCCTGGTAACTTCTCACCTACTTTCTATCTATATGGATTTACCTATTCTCAACATTTCATTTACGTGGAATCGTACAATACGTGATCTTCTGTGACTAGCTTCTCTCACGTTGCATGACATTTTCAAGGTTCATCCATCCATCTAGTATGTATCAGTAGTATTGAGTATTTTTATTGCCCAGTAATATTCTACGGTATGGATAGACCACATTTTGTTTATCCATTCATCAGCTGATGGATATTGGAGTTCTTCCTGCTTTTTACTATCATAAATCATGCTGCTATGAACATTTGTGTACAGGTTTTGAGTGAACGTAGTTTTCAGTTCCCTTGTATGGATACCAACGAGTCACATTGCTGGGTCATATGGCAGCTTTATGGGTAATTCTTTGGGAACTACCAAACTGTTTTCCAAAGTGGTTGCACAATTCTACATTCCCATGAGCCATGTGTGTGGGCTCTAGTTTCTCCACATTCTTGTTTACTGTCAGTCTTTTTGGTTGTAGCCATTACACTGAGTATAAAATATTACCTCATTTGGTTTTGATTGCCATGTTTCTAATGACTCATGATGTTGAGCTCCTTTCCATGTACTTGTTGGCCATTTGTATAACTTTCCTGAAAAAGGTCTATTCAAATCCTTTGTCCATTTTTTAATTGTGTTACTTATTTTTCTACTGATGAATTATCAGAGTTCTTTATATATTCTGGATACTAGACCATTACTAGATCTATGTTGTGAATATTCTCTTCCGTTCTGTGGTCTGTGTTTTCACTTTCTTTATGGGCCTTTGGAATGTTCCCATTGCTGTTAGAGGCTCCTGTATGTTTTCACTGTTCAGGCCAAAAAATGTAGAATCGTTCTTGACTCTTCTCCTTCTCTTTTAACCTACATCCAATCTATAAGGCAGTCCCATTGCTCTGCCTTGGAACCGTGAACAGACTCTGACCCCTTCTCACCATATCCATCCTTACCCCCAGCAGTGCTCCTGCACCAACCCTCCAACTGTCTCTTCTCAGTACAGTACCAGAAAGATCCAGTTAGTTTAACTCAGATTGATATCCCTCCTGTGATCAAATCTTCCTCAAATCACTAAGAGTAAAAGTCAAACTCCTCCAGATGGCTCAGGACACCTGCAAGTTCTGCCGCTCACCCCTCACTCAGCTCTGCCCCAGGCACGCTGACCCCCTGGGCCTTTGCACGTGCCCTCCTCTTACCCAGAGGTATTTCAAGTGACCCCAGGATTCTGATTTTTCAGATGTTCTCTTCAATGCCATCTTTCATGAGGATGTCCCTGTTTACTTTACATAAAAATCACACATTACCCTCATCACTGCTGCCGTGGCCCTCCCTTTCCTATTCCCTGGTTTATTCTTCTCCCTAGCACTAGTCTGCTTCTAATTACTCTATATGGGGCTTGTTTTTGTTGCTGTCCATCTCTTGGCACCCCCATTTTAATAAGTAAGGTCCACGAAGGCAGGGATTCAAAAGACATTAAGAGGCACAAGAACCTCTCAGGATTTTGTGAAACTTTTCAGTTTGGAAATCAGTTAGAGCAGCAATTCAAAGCGGCCATCTTTCCTGCTTGGTGGGGATTTGGTTGTGGTCTTTTCCGATCCTCTGGGCAGGGCTCCTTCCCTACTAGAGCTATGACTTCTGCAAGGCTAAGTTCATGGCTCATTTGTCTTTGTTTGTTTGCTTTTTAAAACCAAGAAGTGGACAGGTATTTTGAGTAAGAAATGGAATCACGGAGTCCTTCTGAAATCAGTTCCTTCTCTCCTTTGTCTACCTAGAAGATTCCTGATCCAAGTCTGGCTTCCTTACCCTGCCTAGAACACTCAACCGCCACTTAGCAGCTTCTCACGCTCCTGGGAACCCAGAAGGTGAGGGGCCCTAGAGCATCAGCTTCAGGATAAGTTGGCCTCTGCTGCCCAGCAGTCCTGCTTCCTCCATCGAGACCATTCCCTCATGCTCACTCTCTGCATTTAGTGTCTTTTGTAATTTATTTTGCATATTTTTGTAATTTTGCATACCAAAAGCACACACATTTTAAGTGTGCAGCTCAATGACTTTTCAAAGGGGGAACACATCCATACAACCAGCACTCAAGTAAGAAATCAGAAGACCTCCCCGCACCTCCCAGCTGGATTTGTTGCACTTTTAGCCGATGGAGGAGGCCAGGGCAAGAAAACAAACAGACGGACCATAGAATAACACATTTTGTAGCTTTAGAACAAGACCATAGTTTTCAAAAACGAGCTCCCGCTGAATGTGCCTGATGTTCCTGAATTTCCGAAATGAGCCCATCTGATCTCCGTGCACATATCTGGTATACAATTTATACTAGTATTGTAGCTTTTCTCTCATTTTAAAAATAAACTTAATGTCATATTGGGTGGGAGCTCATTTTGAATGGATGTGGTCAGTTTGTCTCTTGATACTGCAAGTGGACGGCTCCCAGGGAAATGCAGCAAGGTGCCATCCCACTTTCCTCGGAGATAATAACACTCTCAAAATCTTGTCACCCCTGTCCTCCAAGCCTTGCCTGGGACCCAGGCTCCCCCTACAGTAAGCAAAGTGGACAAAGATCAATGCCCCGGAAGTACGAAGGAGAAAGTCTCAAGTTCAAAGTATCCCCCTGGGTCATTGAATTCAGCTTCCCTAAGTTTTACTTTTGTTATCTACGACCTAGTCCTAGAGTCCCGAGGCTCCATAAGATGGAAATAATCATAGTCATAAGGTGGTAGGAATTAAATGAAATAATATATTTGTAGTAGGCAGAATAATACCCTTCCCCCAAGAGCCCCACACCCTGCTCCCAGGAATCTGTGAATATGCTACCTTTGATGTCAGAAGGCACTTTCTGGTTGATCATAGTTAAGGACGTTGGGATGGGAAAATGGCAAAGGGGAATTAAGGCTACAGGTGGAATTAAGGGTATAAATCAACTGCTTTAAATTGGGAAATTATCCTGAATTATCTGTGTGGGTCCAAGTGCCATCAGAAAGACACTTAAAAGTGGGAGAGGGAGGCAGAAGAGAAGGTCAGAGGGATGTAAAGAACTTGACCCACCAGGGCACCTGGGTGGCTCAGTGGGTTAAAGCCTCTGCCTTCGGCTCAGGTCATGATCTCAGGGTCCTGGGATCGAGCCCCACATCGGGCTCTCTGCTCAGCAGGGAGCCTGCTTCCCTTCCTCTCTCTCTGCCTGCCTCTCTGTCTACTTGTGATCTCTGTCAAATGAATAAATAAAATCTTTAAACAAAAAATAAATTAATTAATTAAAGAACTTGACCTGCCATTGCCGTCTTTCAAGGGGAGGATGTGGCCCTGAGCCAAGGAATACAGGCAGCCTCCAGAAGCTGGAAATAGACTCTCGTCTAGGGCCTCCAGAAAGAGACACAGCCCTGCCGAAACCTTGGTTTTAGCCCCATGAAAACGTCAGGTTTCTAATCTTCAGAAGGGTAAGATAATAAATTTGTATTATTTCAAGCCACTGAATCAGTGGTGATTTGTTATCACAGCCATAGGAAACTAATATTTAAAGATCCTAATCAAGGGCCAGGTACATAATAAATTATCCATAAATATGTGTTAGTTCTGCAGGGTAAACAGGAAAAAGGAAGGCTGAATGCTTCTAAAAGCTTTACAATTTCACCATTTTGTCCAGGGTTGACCCTGTATATGTCATCAAAGTCCTGTTCCTAACTCACATAGAGAGTCACAGAGCTGGGTTTAGAAACTAACATAGGGGTACCTGGGTGGCTCAGTGGGTTAGGCCTCTGCCTTCAGCTCAGGTCATGATCTCAGGGTCCTGGCATCAAGCCCCACATCGGGCTCCCTGCTTGGCGGAGAGCCTGCTTCCCCCTCTCTCTCTGCCTGCCTCTCTGTCTACTTGTGATCTGTCTCTCTCTGTCAAATAAATAAACAAAATCTTAAAAAAAAAAATTTTTTAAAAAAGAAACTAACGTAGTTTTTCCTCTTTTTTATGGTCAGAGCCAGAGTTGTAGTGTCTAAAGTCACCCCTGACAGTCATTGCGACTGTTCAATAGCCACATGTGGTTAGCGGCTGCCATACTGGAGAGCGTGGACAGGGAAGGTTTCCATTACCGTAGAGAGTTCTAGAGGTCAGGGCTGATCTAGAACACAGTAAGTGATCGATAAATACTTGAGAAGAAAAGAAAGAAAGAAATATGGGAAAGAGGAAGGGAGGAAGGTGGGGAAGATAAATAAAATTCCAAAAGGATGTCAGGAGAAATGATCCAAGACTTAGAAGAGCGGAAAAGAGCTTACCAAGTGTCTTTTCAGAAAAGGCCTGGTGAGCCTTTTGGAGATTATCTGATTCTGTAGCTTTGAGAACCTCTGATTGACTTTGTATTATTTAGGCAAGTCTGTATCTCTGTGAGGGAGGAACTTAGCTTGCTGAAAACTGATAGCAATGCAAATGATTCTTGCCCAGGACAATGCAACTAAATGTTATTTCGCTAGAGAGATAATTCACTTCCTCCTGGTATGAAAGACAATCTCAAGTGTTCCATCTGATTGCCGCAGAAGGTGCTAACACACTATACTTCTATTAACAACTTCGTTTTGGGGCGCCTGGGTGGCTCAGTGGGTTAAGGCCTCTGCCTTCAGCTCAGGTCATGATCCCAGGGTCCTGGGATCGAGCCCCCCGTCAGGTTCTCTGCTCGGCAGGGAGCCTGCTTTCCTTCCCCTCTCTCTCTGCCTACTTGTGATCTCTGTCTGTCAAATAAATAAATAAATAAAATCTTTAAAAAAAGAAAAAAACTTCGTTTCAGCTTTGGTAACTGACTAGCATCTCTCCTTTCTTCAGTCTCTTTTGAAATAGCTTTAGTATCTTACCAGTGCTTTCACTGATTATTGAGTTGGTTAAAATCTCAGACATGTTTTTGTTTTGTTTTGTTTTGTTTTGAGATTTTATTTTTAAGCACTGTCTACACCCAACGTGGGGTTCAAACTCCCAACCCCAAGATCGAGAGTCACCTGTTCCACGGACTGAGCCAGCCAGGCGCTCCAATGTTCATATATACATGAGTCGTAGGTTTTTAACATTTAAAAAATGACACCCTGTGAATGTTGGAGGCTGTGGTGCCATACTCAAGTGGGCTCCACATGGAGCCTGGTAAAATGCACCACTCGGGGAGTGCACCTTAGGGGCTGTGGAAGCCCGACCTTGCCTTTTTTCCTTTTTTTTTGGCTCTGAGAGTGAATAACAAAAAGCAGTAGAGCTTCAACTTTGCTGACTCTCTGTTCTTTAGGTTCTTGCGTCCTCTGTAACGTTTTTGGGTTTTGGAGTGTGTGTATGTGGTTTCTGATTCTAGTTCACGCCCGCCCACTATGTCACTTCCTATTGGTTGCAGCCATGAGGAGGGAGTTAGTTTTATGGGCTACTTGGCAAGTCTTCCCAGATGGATGAGGAAGAGCGATGGGAGCCATGGTTTATAATTTTTTTTTTTTTTTTTTTTTTTTTTTGAAAATGAGACTCTAGCAGGGGAAAATGAGTGACAAAGAAAGAGATACTCCTTTGCTGGAGGTCCTTTCTGAGATACTGGTCCCTGTACATGTTATTAAAGAAAATCAGAGGGGTATCTGAGTGGCTCTGTAGGTTTGGCATCTGACCCTTGATTTCGGCTTAGGTTATGATCTCAGGGTCATGAGTTTGAGCCCCGTGTCGGGCTCCGTGCTCAGCACGGAGTCTGCTTGAGATTCATTCTCTCTCTCTCTCTCTCTCTCTCTCTCCCTGTCTTCCTGTCTTCCTCTCTTCCCCTCCCACTCCTCATGGATGCTCACTCTCTTTCTCAAATAAATAATCTTAAAAAAAAAAAAAAAGTAAGAAAATCAGAACCTAACAGTAAAGTGGAAAAATGAGATTTTATTCAAGGATGATTGCAATAGAACTGGGCTGGGTTCCAAAGACAGCATGGACACATGTGCAAGAGGAGATTAATGGCCCAGGAGCAGGGTGGGAGTCCCTGGATGGAGCATTATTCAGGAAACAGAGGAATAAGGGGGATTCTGGCTGACTCAACTTGACAGAATTTTGCTAAAGATGAGCTGTGTCATTAGACATCACCTGGCAGAAGTTGGGAGATAAAGAAAATGATCAGACGTCAACATGATCAGTTATTGAGAGTGTGAGAATTCCTCTATCCTGACATAGCAGGGTTTTTGCTGAAATCAGGCAATGCATAGATGGACCCCAAAGTCTAAAGGTTGGGGACTAATGGAGAAGAGGGTCCAGAACAGTGTGGTTCAAGTTTGCTCAAGGACAGAGTCCTCCTTAACCGGAACAAAGATGAGAATTTGGGGTGGCATTTGGAAAGAAAAAAGTTGCTTTGCCAAAATACAAGAACTGAGAGTAAGTAATAAGGGCAGGGACTAAAAAGTGGAAACCTTTTGAGTTTATTTTTTTGTTTGAGATGTTAACAGGAAGGAAGAGTCTTTTAAAAGAGCCCCATGTAGTCAAGATAGGAATTTTTTTTATTTTGTTTGTTTGTTACCTTTATATTTTGAAATGTTAAAAGAGGCAAGAAGCAATAGGAAATAAAGAGATATAGCCAGAACAAAGATTTCTTTGATGGGTATAAAGAGGAATAGGAATAAATACCCTGGTGTCAGAGAGGAAAGTCTAACCTCTACCGTCTTACACTGAGAGCCCGGGGTGCTGCCAATTAAACTAAGAAAAGACAGATTTGTAAGAGATAAGGCACACAATTTTTATTAATATTTACAGGCACGGGTGTTCCTAGAAAGAAGTAAAACTCAAAGAAGTGGTTAGACTCAGGGGTTATGGGCTTCAAGCTATGAGACACATTGGGGAAGTAATAGGAAATATGTGGGAGAACCACGGAAGAGAAAGGTGATTTTAGTAAGATCGGTTTATGCAAAATAATCTTGATGTTGGCCCCCTGTCTCTGAGGATGTGAGCTGCTCTCCTATTTCTGGGCCGGGGTGGGGAAGAGAGAGGGGAGAGAGCAGGGAGGGAGGGGACACCTTCGCACTTTCAGGCAAAGAAAGGAAGGGCAGAGAACTCTTCCTGAATCTGTTGGTTCTGAATTGTCTTCAGCTCAAAATAATCTTTATGCCAAGGTGGCGTATTTCAGGACGACATATTCTGATTCCCTTCCGTGGCTTTCTAAAACTGTATTAAGTATAGATGGGCGAAGGTTAATAAAAATTGAAGAAAACAATTATCCATTCATTTATTCCTTCGTTCAATACATTTTTATTGAAGGCAATTGCTGTGCCAAGCACTTGGCCAGGGGCTAAACATAGAAGGATGATATTCTCTGCTCTTTAAGGCTTTCGCACAAGCAGAAGACAGATACAGAAGAAAATTAAGTGAACCACGATGCCATAGGTACTGCATGATACGAAAGGAATACAATAGGATTAATGGTCTATTTTGGTCTGAGGAAAACATATCAAACAATACAGGAAAAGATGAATATTGTGGTTATTTTCCACAGCTTCCGACAGGCCCTGAGTGCAATTTGAAATCAGTCACTCTGTGACTGAGTAATGACTATTGTCAAGCGGCAGATTAGCTAGCAAATTAGAATTCACCGGAAGCCATGTTCAATAAACAATTCATTTTCAGATGTTATATTGGTTGAAAATGCATGTCTTTGAACATTTTACTAGTTGCTTATTTTCTTCAAAGGAAAGTAAACCAACAAAATGGTAGTTAAGTGTACTCATATCCAGTCGTATATTACCGTAAAAATATATACAACCGGGGGCTGAGGGGATCCTGTGACATCTCCGAAGTCTCCCTCAGACTGTCTGTTCCACGAATGTATATCCCAAATATCTGTAAATTTGACTTCTAACCCAGTCTGGGGAACTTTGGAGAAAATGTTTTTAAATTGGATTTCATGTAGCGACATCTGTTCCCTGGGTGAGAATGCATTAGCCAGATTTGTTTACTTATTTCTATGCCTCCGGTTAATCTTTTTCTTAGAAGTTACCAATAGTTTGCATGCAAATTCTCACAAGAACTCAGACTTACATAATAGGCTCTTCTCAGCTAGCTAAACTTATCTGAAGTCTGCCACTATTTTCCCAATTGCTTGATATCCCTCGGCATACCTATTATAACCCATTCTCAAATCTATACACAAAGATAAACTCAAAATGGATAAAAGATCTCAACTTGAGGCAGGAATCTATCAAAATCCTAGAGGAGAACACAGGCAGTAACCTCTTCGACATTGGCCACAGCAAATTCTTTCAAGACACGTCCCCAAAGGCAAAGGAAACAAAAGCGAACATGAACTTTGGGGACTTTATCAAGATCAAAAGCTTCTGCACAGCAAAGGAAACAGTCAACAAAGAGGCAACCCACAGAATGGGAGAAGATATTCGCAAATGACACTACAAAGGGCTGATATCCAAGATCTATAAAGAACTTCTCAAACTCAACATACACAAAATAGATAATCGCATCAAAAACTGGGCAGAAGACATGAATAGACACTTCTCCAAAGAAGACATACAAATGGTTAACAGACACATGAAAAAATGTTCATCGTCTCTAGCCATCAGGGAGATTCAAATCAAAACCACATTGAGATACCACCTTACACCGGTTAGAATGGCCAAAATTAACAAGACAGTAAATAACAAGTGTTGGAGAGGATGTGGAGAAAGGGGAACCCTCTTAGACTTTTGGTGGGAATGCACGTTGGTGCAGCCACTTTGGAAAACAGTATGGAGATTCCTTAAGAAATTAAAAATAGAGCTTCCGTATGACCTGCAATTGCACTACTGGGTATTTACCCCAAAGATACTGCTGTAGTGAAAAGAAGGGCCATCTGTAGCCCAATGTTCATAGCAGCAATGGCCACAGTTGCCAAACTGTGGAAAGAGCTGAGATGCCCTTCAACAGATGAATGGATAAAGAAGATATGGTCCATATATACAATGGAGTATTATGCCTCCATCAGAAAGGATGAATACCCAACTTTTGTATCCACATGGTCAGGCCTGGAGGAGATTATGCTGAGTGAAATAAGTCAAGCAGAGAGAGTCAATTATTATATGGTTTCACTTATTTGTGGAGCATAAGGAATAACATGGAGGACACTGGGAGATAGAGAGGAGAAGTGGGTTGGAGGAAATCAGAGGGGGAGACAAACCATGAGAGACTGTGGACTCTGAGAAACAAACTGAGGGTTTTGGAGGGGAGGAGGTGGGGGGTTGGTTGAGCCTGGTGGTGGGTATTAAGGGGGGCACATATTGCATGGAGCACTGGGTGTGTTGCCTAAACAATGAATTTTGGAACACACACACACACAAATTGAATTTTAAAAAATATTTTTTTAAAAATCTATTACCAATAAACTTCACCTTTCTTCAGCTGTCAATCAACAGGCAGGATCTCTCTGAATTAAATCAGTTGCCCGGGGCAACAGTGAAGTGCTACATATTTTGAGGAAATCAGCATGACTCTGAAGTGAAAAAGGGTAATCTTCCATTCCTTGTGCCACTACAAAAATCAAACCTTGGTGTGACAATGATATTAAATGCATTGATCTTCAATCACAGTCCGACTCAATGGCCAGAAGAAAGGTTCTTTTGTATGAAAATTCTTTCCGTGTCTTTGACCATCTTAGTGTGCATGTGGGCAGTCAGGAAGGCCGTGCAGGTGGTCCTATTAGGCGATGACAGCTGTAAATGGCCATTTCTTCAGAAAGCCAAGCCGCTCACTTCTGTTTGTGGAGAACACAGCAGTTATTTGAAATCACTTCTCAAAAGTCTTATCTCTGGCTTCATGAATTTCTCTTGTAAAGGCTAAGTTCATGTTAACCTGCCCAATTTACAAAAGGATTTCCAGAATTAGCTTTTGTCTGGTGCCACTTTTTCTTGGTCTATGTTTCTGTCAGGCTCCTCTGCCAATCTCTTTGAGCATCGCGTCCTCGCTCCCACACACCCGCCATTTTACAGACAGGGGAACACACCCCGATGGCTTCAAGTCCCCAGAATTGGCAGAGTTGAGAAGAGGGCCCAAGGGTTCTAATTACAAATCCCATATGAAGTGGGCCTAAGTATACCCTAAGTATACCTTCTAGAGCATTTTGTTTAATCAGCTGTACCCAAAAACTTGTTGCTACATTACATAGTTCTGAAGAGGATCCTTGAAGCCTAAATATATATATATTTTTAAATAAATATATATATATATATTTATTATATATTTATTTATATTTATATATAAAAATATATATTTATGTGTGTGTGTGTGTGTGTGTGTGTGTATGTATTATGTGGCTGACATTTAAGAACACTATTTCCTCTCCCTCAGGCTCTACCTCCAATGAGCTGTGAGGAGACAATGAGCCTTTCTTCCTTTTCTCAAAACCTTCCCATCCTTCTATCCCTTCCCTTCTAGTCCTTCAGCCCATCGCCTTCCTCCGGAGCTGTTGGGATGGCCACAGAAGTAGAGCTACCTGCGGTTCTCCCCCTCACCCAGCCAGGTCACCCCACCCAGAGCCAAGCAAGAAATAACCTAACCAGGTTGACTCCTCAGGCTCCCCATGCCTAAAACTGGAGTCCACGGCCTTGGAGGGGTTTGGTGACAACCTCTTAGGGATCTCTTACATTCTCTGTGAACAATGAAAAATTCTGGTCACTGTGCTGATGACAAGATTGAAAATTAAAATAAGTATTGAATCATCTGGGTGCCTATAACATAGGGTTGACAAATTCACCATCTGTATTTGTCTCTGTGTTTACTTGTCCCCTATAGAGCTGGTCAAAAAAAAACCAATTAAGGCCATTTTTCTTTAACTTGGGTGAGAACTATAAGGGACTTTAGATGGAGTTGAATAGTGAAGCGGGATTTTTTTTTTTTTAGAAAGGCCATTTAGACCCAAAATGGCAATTTTCAAAATAGAGGCACATCGTACAAATTTTTCAAGGATTGAACGTAATCACACGCTCAGCGGTAGGTGATTCTTTTGGAATTGCCTCCACCATTAAAAGCCTCCATCCGATGGGTGTTTGTCATATTTGCATTTCACGGTACAACGTGGATCTCTCTGCTTTCTCCCCTTAGTTGGTTTCCTGGCTTCCTGGCTGCCCAGGCTGCGAGTTTCCGAGCTGAGCGCTCAGCGCCTCAGGGCTGCTGAGTTTTAGGAGACGTTTCCCCACTGCGGAGCCTCAGCCCAGCCTCCCACGTTCTTACCTGTTTGCAGAGTCCGGTGACCAAGTTTTTCGAACTGTCAGGTGCACTTTAGCCATTAGCTGGCTCCTCGTGGCTGCGGCAGATCCCTGTGCTTCCGCTCTCACTTCCTTCTGCTTTTAAGCTATTTGATGCTTTTGTGTCTTCCTTTTGAGGAGCCAGCAACGTTTGGGGAGAGGGGAGGGACGGGGAGCATGTTTGGTTCTTTGGTGGGGGCAGGGAGGGGGGCATGCCTTATTGACTTGTTCATCCTAACTGGAAAAGCCTTCTCATTTGTGATTTCTCCTATTGTTCCTTCTTGCCTTTGCCTGCCTTCCAATACCTCCTCTCTGTCTCTGTCACTCTGTCTCTGTCACACGCGTGCGTGGGCTCGTGGTGTCCAAAAAATCATGTAAATTACTTTTGACTCCTGACTCCTCTCCTATATGACAGCACCTTGAGGAAAAAAAATGAAAGCGATTGTACAACACGTGAACTGGGTCAGGTTCTCTGTGGTTAACTTTCCCACTTTGTGTCCGTGACACCTTGAAGGAAGCCACCTTCGCCGTTCAGGCAAAAGAGGGGATGGATATCTTGGCTCATATCTACAGACCAGCTCCATTTCTCTCAAAAAATAAAATAATAATAATAATAATAATAATAATAGGGGCGCCTGGGTGGCTCAGTGGGTTAAAGCCTCTGCCTTCAGCTCAGGTCATGATCCCAGAGTCCTGGGATCGAGCCCCGCATCGGGCTCTTTGCTCAGCGGGGAGCCTGCTTCCTCCTCTCTCTCCGCCTGCCTCTCTGCCTCCTTGTGATCACTGTCAAATAAACAAATAAAATCTTAATAATAACAATAATAATAATAATAACCCTAATCCCTTTTGCATTTTGCGTCCCAGGATCTCAGTCGTGGGAGGGAGACAAACCATACTCATTCTGGTTGGAGTGCAAAATGCTGGAGGGCGGCATGTTGGCTTCACCTGGGCGAGATGCCCATCCTGGAACTAATCAGCTGGGTCCAGGGACAGGCATAACTTCTTAATGTGGCAGCTCTCATATGACCCCAGGGAAGGACCTGCAGCGGGGAGAAGGAAGGAGGGGCTACTAAGCAAATCCTCTTAGGATCCATGTCTTATATGGCATAGTATATGAAAATCTCAGCGATCACAGGAAGTCAATACTGCTACCCCCATTTTACAAACAATGGAAGATTCTTGGAGGCATTAAGCCACACAGGTGAGAAATGCGAGGTCAGGTTGACTTCTGCATCAGAATTTACCCCATTTCCACTATGACATGACACACAGTAATATTCGGTTGGAGATGAACATTGAGTTTCTTTAGTAAAAGAAAGGAATTCTTAACCAATTGTTACCTAGTATCACTCACTGAACCTCACTCAAAGTCATCATTTTCTTAGTTATGGATCCTATTATCCCAATAATATGATGTTAGAGCTACAAGGATCACAGTCCTTTCTGCCCAAAACCCTACTGGAATTCCAGCTGCCTTCAAACTCCATGTAAGCAGCCTTACTCCCTATGCTCCCATCATCCACTTCTTGGGTTCACCTGAACTTGGACAACCTCTTTCTCTCACTCCACTCTCCTCACCAGACCCCAGATATCAGACCCCTCCAGCTGGCTCCTTTGTAAAATCTTAAATCCAAACCTTGCACTCTCTGAATACACCTTCCCCTCGGGCATTCCCACCACACCTGCCATTATATCCAATCCCTTTGCCCCAATTTCCCTCCTGCCTCCATCTGCTCCCGCCTCCCCTTACCTCCCATCCATCCAAAATAGATGCTTCTTCATGTCAACTGGTCTTGACCGCTTTGCTCTAGCCATGTCAACTGGTCTTGACCGCTTTGCTCTAGCCATGGTCTAGCCATGGTCTTCATGGTCATCATGCTTTGGATCAACCTTGGACCAATGGAATTGTTTGTGTTCTCCCTCATTTGAACACTTCAGAGCGAAAATCACCAAAAGCACAGACTGGCACCACGAGGCATAAATACCTGGGCACTCACTGTCCCATTCTCCATGGTGGCTATTTCAAGACTTCATTGCTTTTCTCAATTTTTTTTTTTTTTTTAGATTTTATTTATTTGACAGAGATCACAAGTAGGCAGAGAGGCAGGCAGAGAGAGGGGGGGAAGCAGGCTCCCTGCTGAGCAGAGAGCCCGATGTGGGGCTCGATCCCAGGACCCTGAGATCATGACCTGAGCTGAAGGCAGAGGCTTTAACCCACTGAGCCACCGGCGCCCCCTCAATTCTTCTACCCAATAGCACTCTCCTCGTGCTTAGCCGATGACCTCGCCTGCTGCTTCTGAGAGAAAGTTGAAGCCTTTTCAGTGATAATCCTCTCACTTCCAACCTGGGAACAAACCTGTGAACTTTAGTAAATATTTTATCATGAAGGAAGAACTGACCCCCTCTCTTTGGCCTCTGGGGGCCAGCACTCCTTCCTCTCAGAGAGCAGATCTCCTTCCTGCCTTCCTAAATCTTCCGTATCTCCCTATCTATAGCTCCTTTCTCCCAGAAGTAAAATATACTTAGTTCAACCTATCGAAACAAAACAAAAAATATAACTTCCTTCTTTAGACTGCTTCTGGTCTCTCACCAGTAGAATACAAACTCCTTGAAAAGAAAGAGGATCTTTCCTCAGCATAATCCCTGCTCTTATTAGAAATATTTATTAATATGGGGCACCTGGGTGGCTCAGTTGGTTAAGTAACTGACTTCAGCTCAGGTCATAATCTAAGGGTCCTGGGATCGGAGCCCCGAGGTAGGCTCCCCCATCAGCAAGGAGTCTAGTCTGCTTGTCTCTCTGTCCCTCCCCCTGCTCGTTCTTTCTCTTTCTCAAATAAATAAATCTTTTTTTTAAAAAAAGGAAATAGTTATTAGTAAATATTTGATAAAATGAATGAATGAATATACTAGTTCAAATGTCTCAATTGTTAAGTAAGGAAATCGAGGTCAGTTCATTGTCCAGATTTACATAAAGCCAAACCAGCTTTTATGAGATATTTGTAAATGATAGGTATTTAGTGTTTCCAACACTTTAGTCAACTTGTATAAGAATGGATATTCAAATACAAAGTATATAACATGATTTATACCTAGTCTGGGATGCTTTTGAGATACTCCTTCTGGAGTTGCAAAAGAACACCCAGTGTGTGCAGAGTAAGCTGATTTGGGATTTACTAGACTGAAGCAACCGCTCACACACGTAGTAGTTACTAAGGAAAGACTCTTGTCACACAGCAGCCAGAAATTTTTCCAGTCTATGTCAGATCATGACACTTCTCTACTCAGAATCCTCTGTCGCTTCCCACCTCACTCAGAATAAAAACCCAAGCCTTGACCATCACATCCAGGGCTTTCCAAAATCTGACCTTCCTTCTCCAGCCTGATCTCTCCATTCCTTCCGGCTCCCTGAGCCTGTCGAGCTTGCTCCCTCCAGACCCCCTGCCCTCCTTCCCTTGCCTAGAAAGCCCAGGCCCCGGGGAGTCACCCTGTACACACTTCCTGACCTTCCTTTGCTCCAAAGTCATCTTCTCAGTGGACTTTAGGACGCTCTCTCTCTGTTCAGCCAACAGAATTTAAAGGGTGAAGTTCTCTGCGTAGAGAAAACCATCTGGGAGGACATCTTCCTGCTGTGTTATGGGGCGAGATGATAGCTACCAGGGGCGTAGGAAAATTTCAGACAGGCTCTGCCCTGAAATGCCTCATCTCCCCTTCTGCCTCGGAATGCCCCCTTTCTCGCTTCCCAGAAGAAAGGAAGCCGGTGTGCTGATGCTCCCCTGGGACTAGTCAAAGCCTCAGCACTCAGCCCTCACATTCCGTTTCCAGAAACGCCTTCTCATTTTCCTCCTTCCCTTCCACACCCTCCCCTCAAAACCTCCTTTTCCTCAGAGCAACTGAGGGTTGCCCTAAATCTGTGGGCACTACAGATAAAAAGTCCGCTATGTGTATTCTCCACCGAGGTTGTTTGCATCTTAAAAGCTGAGCATATTAATTCCAACAAAATAGGGAATTGGTAGATGATATAGGGAAGCTATTTTTGACGAAGAACCATCCTCCTGGGACCTGGTCCTCCTTGGAGGATACAGTCTGACACTGGGACAAAATAGCAGCAGCGAGGGGATGCCTTACTTTCCAGAGCCGATCGACCACTGAGAGGTGAGGAATTGTTTTTAAAGTTTCCAAAAAACATAAGCCATTGCTATACTGAGATTTTAATAGCAATATGCCCTAGCTAATATCATTCAGTTTGACATTTCACATATATATATAATTTTTTCAAGTTGTCTCTTTTTTTTTTTTTTTCTTTTTTGGTAAAGCCAATACTATAGCATTGGAACCAGGGGCCCTAGTGCTACATTATTTTTGGCTGAGACCGCTCATTAATTTCACAGGGTAGTACTTGGTGATCACGACCTTCAGGATGTGTTCTGTTTTTAAAGGAAATGTTTGACCACGGAGCAGGACAACTTATCACAGGCACTTCATTTAACATGGAAACCCAGCTGTTCCTTTCTCTGGAAGTCTTGGTTAACGGTTAAGGAAGGTAAAGTGGGAGAATTGGAACCCGAGCCCTGGTTCATGGGCCAAAACTGTTTTCAGAAAAAAAGGCCTCCAGTTGGCTAAAAAGAGAGCACTACACACGATGGACACCCCCAGAATCAGAAGCCAGAATTCTCCGAGCACCTCAGACAACCACAGCCCAGCCTCCTTGAGCTGTCCTTACTTGGCCGGTGGCCAGAGGAGGAATTGCGGAACTCCTGGGAAGCGTGCCCAGCGCAGAGTTCAAAGCTCCCTTTTTGAACAGATTCTGAGTACCAGTAGATAAAAGGCTGTCATCATTTTAGAAAAGACTAGGGTGCTTCGCTTCGTGGCCTGATCTCCAAATATTTCAGAATGTGCTGCTCTCCCTGTACCCGGTATATCCCTATCTGCCTTTAATCAGCAGCTTTACCCAGGCTGTATTTTGAGGGTGGGTTTCGCAAAATATCATAGCTTTAGAAATTACAGAGTAGTTAGAACAAAGGCTTTATGTAGAAAGGCGCAATTGTATATAGATTCCCATAATGTAATTTTCCCCCAAATGATAGGATTCCGACTTGGGACATATGCAGATTTCAGATTGGGTGACTGGTTTTTTGAAACGTTGGGAGGGGGCAACTTGAAATTCCTTCCTTCAAATTTTAGCCTGATAGCTTCAGAGATTCCCTTACCTTACCACCATTCTTTAAAGATAAGCAAAATATAATGCTTAATTATCTATTATCACTGGTTGGCGTTAAATTTATGAGCTACTTTGGGGTAGTATTTGAAGGAATCAGAACGATTCTTTGTGTTTCAATGAGGATTAAGGAAAAGAATAAGACAACCAAAAACTTGTCCTTCAATAGATATGGTGTTAGCTCCTTGAGGAAAATTACTATGTCTTATTGAATGGTTTTCCTAGAGCCTAGCACAGTGCCTGGCAGGTTGTAAGTACTCAGTAAGTATGTGTTGAATGAACAAGTGAATGAATGAATGAATGAATGAGCAAAGGACTGAGCAAACACTGGGGATTCATTTTTTAATGAAAAATAATAAGTATAATCTTTGGGGGTTTATAAGAGGAAAACCTTCCAATATTTTAAAACAATATTGGGAAGTCTATATGTTTAGGAAACCCAGATAAGTCACTTGTCGAGAAACTGGTAAACCTCTGAGCAGTGAGAACTGATTGTGCATAGAGGAGAGACAGAACACAACAAAGCTTGAGTCAAAACCCATTTAGGTCACCCAAGACACGGGAAATTGGATAGGTTGAGAGTGGTCACATGGGGTCTTCTGACGGGTGGGTAAATATCGAGACAACTGGGACAAGGTGAATACGATTGTACTGTCTGCCCTGCCAAGAGCACGTGGGAATGCACATTAGGGGCTAGGTCAACACCTCTTTGAGTTTCAAGGTTCTAGTTAAGGGTTCACCTGGAATCCCTGGGAAAGGAGCCTAGGCAGATTTGCAATTTGCATTCTCTCTTGCTCTTTTCATACGTTGACTGTCTGAACTGGCAGCATCCACTCTTTGAGCTCTTCCAAGACCTTTCCTCGGGCAGCCTAGGCTGGGTCTCCGTCCAGCAGGTGCTGGATTGCTGCCCAAATGTCGCATCGGCCACTTTGGATGAGTCCCTCATGGAATCAGTGACAAACTAGTTCAGGTCTGCACACTTCATTTCTCATCTGTTGTCTACCACACGTGCGACAGTCGCAGGCCCATCATCATCCAGGTTTAGTGGGTTGGTGGTACCTGAGGTTGGTGGTACCTGTGGGGGGGGTGGGAACTCTGAGGAGGAGAGTGGGGCTGGGAGGGTGCAGAGCAATTCTGAAGAGCCTCTAACTGTTGTGAGAAGCAATATTGTAAAGGAGAATTTATTAAGATGTTTTATACGGATATCCTTGAGATTTGGTCAGAGGCTCCAAAATCATTTTCAAATATTGTTGCATTTGATCAACACTGGGAGCACCTTTTAAATTTCTCTTCCTTCCCCTGTATCCTTCACACAAGGCACCTAGTTACTTTTCAAAGCCTGTTTGGCCTCTGTCACTATTCTGACATTAACGAATGAGTCCATTGATTTGTATTGACCTCTTGCTGTGAGGTCAGCACTGTGCTGGCCCCCGTGAAGACCTTGCTACCTGCCCCATCTTGAGACTCGGTCACTTCAAAGAGGTCATCACCTACGTAAGGAAATAGAACTAACATGGCAGAGCACAAAGTACAAAAATCAGGGAAGAGGGGAGTCTTGGAGAGATGGGCCAGTCTGAGATGGCTTTGGGGGAAGCTGGAGGTTGGCCAGGGTAGAAGAAGGAATTGGAAAGAGAACAAAAGCAGAGCCTTGGGGAGGACAGCCCAGTCATCAGAGGTGAGTAGTGTGTGGGCATTGGCGGGGCATGAAGGCTTGAGCCGTGTCGGTTGAGTCCTGGAGCCCAGGGAGAAGTTGCTACAGCATTTCAGGGATGTGGTGATGATGGCTGGGCAAGGGTGTTAACAACGAGAATGGAGAGTAGCTCGGGTCATTGAAACACATGAAAGGAAACGAAATAGGAAATCCTTTATATTGATTGGATGTCAGAACTGGTCATTATTTCTTGTTTTTCTTTCTCCCTACAATTTTATGCTCTAAATATTCTTAAACATAATGTTTTCTGAATTCCCGAGTACATTGAAGATTATATCCTTCTTAACCAATCTTCTAGCTGTAGCATATAATAGAAAATAGAATAGAATGAGGGTACGTGGTGTCAGATCACAGGAGCCTGTATTCCAGCCTGGGCTCTGAGTGGTGTGACCTTGGATGAGCGAGTGAACTTTTCACCATCTCCAAATTGATGACAGGAATGTTCCCTAGGACAGGTGTGAAGATTAAAGGTAGGTGAGGATTCCTAGCATATGGCACCCCTTTTCTTTTCTTCCTTCAGAAAGCTCATGAAAATCTGGAGAGCCCCTGGCATGTTCAGTCCCAAGTTGTAGACCAGAGATTTGCCAAATACCAGCTGTAGACTTTACAGGACTACACTTGCCCTGTTCCTTGCAGTGCCATTCATGCCAGTGCTTACACAATATTCTCTCTGGAGCCCCACTTTACATACTTAATTTTTCACCTCTCCCTCTAGCCCAATAGGTATTAGAGTTTACAACCTAAAAAAAAAAAAAAAAAGAAAGAAAGAAAGAAAGAAAAGAAAAAAAAATAAAGAAGAAAGCATACACTTTTGTAACCTAGAAGCAAATATTATCCTTGGTTCCCAGTGTCTCTTCTTACTAGGCTTCAGTTTGGACTTCCCTATCAAGAATGTCTCTGTATTTGGGGCACCTGGGTGACTCAGTGGGGTAAAGCCTCTGCCCTCGGCTGGGGTCATGATCCCAGTGTCCTGGGCGTCCCAGGATCGAGCCCCGCATCGGGCTCTCTGCTCAGCAGGGAGCCTGCTTCCTCCTCTTTCTCTGCCTACTTGTGATCTCTGTCAAATAAATAAATAAAATCTTAAAAAAGTCTCTGTATTTGCTACAATTCTCTTATAAATGAACTCGTCTTTCCCTAAGTGGGTGCTTTTTTTTTTTTTTTAAGTACAGAAATAGAAAGCATAACTTCTGCAATAACAGAGTTGAGTGTTAAGCTTATTACATTCTGGAAATACACCAAATAGCAATGATGTAAAGAACAAGAAACAAGCATTGTGTTTGAATTATATTTTAGTCTTCTGATTATTTCAAATTATAAGCCAGGGTTCACGTGTAACTCTTACCCACCACCCACAGGTTAGGCGGGGAGGGCAGGCTGCTGAAAGGGTCCTTGAGATGGGGAGAGATCATCTTTTTTAACATTAATCAAGACTGAGTTCTCCTCGCTAAGAATAACATACCCTCCACAAGACTTTGAGTCACGAGCCAGATCAGATTTTGACGTGCAAAGCTGAAATCTAGAGTGTAAGGAAGGAGGGATTGTGTTCAGTGTCAACTCTTTTGGTTCAGTCTACCTAAATTGTAAAAGAACAGGCTTTAATTGAAGACTCACTGTGTGCTAAGTGTTGAACATTCCAGGGATGTTCCCAAGGAGCCTAAGGGCTTGTGTAAGTGGGAGAAAAATGCTCTTATTGTCAAAGCCTGCAGAGTTTGGGACCAACTGCCCTAGAAGGACAGAACACTGCTTAAGTGGGAAAATGGCCTTTATATCAGAAAACACCTAACAGGCCATTAGAGTCTACAAATAAATGCTAGTCCAGAAGGGAGAAAGAGAGAGGCTGGCCTCCAGGAGTTAAGAAAGGGAAATTATCTGGATAGAGAGACTAGCGAAGGTTGGTGAGGATGACCTTTCTGCAAGGAGAAGGATGGTCACCACGAACGTCCCTGTGCTACAAATGACTTGGGGGGTAACAGTGACACCCAGTATTCAATTCCAAGTTATTTCCTGGTTTTCTATGTTGTGCTGTTGTTCATTATTGTCCCAGTTTTTAATAAGCCTGAACTACAATAAACGTATGTTTAGAATCACTTTCTTTGGAGAATGAAGGAGGAAAAGATATCTAGAAGAACTGTGAAAGATTTTATAATGGGAAAAAATTACTCAGTATCCAGAGCACCCTTCTGCATGACCTCCAGCTGTCATTGTCTCTTGGGCTATTTTACAACTCCACAAGGTAGAAGAGCAGTAGTGATACAAGTGATTCTGTTCATAAAAATGCAAATTATGTAGGGGCACCTGGGCAGCCCAGTCAGTTAAATATCAGACTCTTGGTTTCAGCTCAGGTTGTGATCTCAGGGTCAGGAGATTGAGCACCACACAGGGATGGGGCTCTGTGCTCAGCGGGGAGTCTGCTCCAGATTCTCTCTCCCTCTCCCCTCTACCTCTCCCCCTACTTGTGTGCATGCAAGTTCTCTCCCTCTAAAATAAATAAAATATTTTTTAAAGGCAAATTATTTAGAGAGGCTGTTGATTATTGCCATCAGTACTGACCACTTTCACTTTGATCTGTAAATTTCTTTCAGAATCTATGTATATATTTTTAAACATCTTACTGGGTGCCTTATTAATAAAATCTTTGGCAAGTGGCAATTTCACATTTGTACAACCATCACAATTTAAATTTCAATTTTTAATTTTTAAAATTTTTAAGGGGCACCTGGCTGGCTCAGTGGCTCTGCCTTCAGCTCGGGTCATGATCCCAGGGTCTTGGGATCAAGCCCCGCCATCGGGTTCTCTGCTCAGCGGGGAGCCTGCTTCCTCCTCTCTCCTGCCTGCCTCTCTGCCTACTTGTGATCTCTGTCTGCCAAATAAATAAATAAAAATCTTTAAAAATAAAAAAACATAAAATTTTTAAATTTTAACTTTTAATGTTAAGTATAGTTGGTGTATAGCATTATATTCATTTCAGGTGTACAACATAGCTGTGATTCAATATCTATATGCATTTTGAAATGCTCACTGTAAGTGTAGTTACCATCTATCATCATACAGAGTTATTACAGTATCATCGACTATATTCCCTATGCTGTGGCTTTTACTCCCGTGACTTATTTATTTTATAACCAGATGTTTATATCTCTTAATCCCTTTTATTCCTCCAATTTCCCACCACCCCCCAACCTCCCATATGGCAATTACTGTTTGTTCTCTGTGTTTATGAGTCTCTTTCTGTTTTGTTGTTTTGGCTGGTTGATTTGGGTTTTTTTATATTTCACATGTAAGCAAAATCATATGGTATCTGCTTTTCTCTGTCTGACTTAATTTGCTTACCATAATACCCTCCAGGTCCATCCATGTTGTCCCAAATGACAATGACAAGATGGCTTTCTCTGATTTTATATATATATATATATATATATATACACACACACACACACATACATATATATGTGTGTGTGTATATATATATATATATATAACTATTAGATATAGATATAGATATCAATATCTCACATCTTTATTATCCATTCATCTCTGAGTGGACACAAGTTGCTTCCATATCTTGGCTATTATAAATAATGCTACAATGAACAGAGGGTTGGGTGCATATATCTTTTCAAACTGGTGTTTTGTTTTCTTCGTGTAAATGCCCAGAATTACTGGATTGTGTGGCATTTCTATTTTTAAGTTTTTGAGAAATATCCACACTGTCTTTTTTTTTTTTTTAAGATTTTATTTATTTATTTGACAGAGAGAGAGAGACAGCGAGAGAGGGAACACAAGCAGGGGGAGTGGGAGAGGGAGAAGCAGGCTTCCCGCTGAGCAGGGAGCCCGATGCAGGGCTCCATCCCAGGACCCTGGGATCATGACCTGAGCGGAAGGCAGATGTTTAACTGACTTGGCCCACCCTCAAGTTTTTATTTAGATTTCTATTAGTGTTTGAAAGTTAATCACATTTTCAGGACTAAAATAAAAAAATATCAATATCCATCTACATCTGTCTATTCATTTATCTGTCCATCTATCTAACCATCCACCCATCCGTCCATCTTTCTGTCTTTCTTTGAGGACTTTTTTTTTTTTAAAGGTATTTTATCTTCTTATTTTTTTTTTTAAGATTTTATTTATTTGACAGAGTAGGCAGAGAAGCAGGCAGAGAGAGGGGGGGAAGCAGGCTCCCTGCCAAGCAGAGAGCCCGATGTGGGGCTCGATCCCAGGACCCTGGGATCAGGACCTGAGCCGAAGGCAGAGGCTCAACCCACTGAGCCACTCAGGCGCCCCTCTTTGAAGACTCTTCTTATCAGAATAAGTCCTGCCACAGATGGATGGACAGACCACTCACTGCTTCCCAGCCGGGGTCCAACATTGTCAGAGTAACTGAGAATCCTTTACTTATCTAATATGAAAAGTTTCTCTTTTTTTAATTTTTAAAAAATTGTTTATATTTATTTGAGAGAGAGAGAGCACAAGCAGGGGAAAGGACAGAGAGAGAGGCAAAGCAGACTCCCTGCAGAGCAGGGAGCTTGACACAGGGCTCGATCCCAAGACCCTGGGGTTGTGACCTGAGTTGATGCCAAACGCTTAACTGACTGAGCCACCCAGGTACCCCTAAAGCTTTCTCTCTCTCTCTTTTTTTTTAAAGATTTATTTATTCATTTGAGAGAGAGAGAGAACTCATGTGGGTGGTGGTCGGGGAGTGGCTAGGTTGGACAGAGGGAGAGAAAGAGAAACTCAAACAGACTCCGGGCTGATGTGGGACCTCCTCCCACGCCCCTGAGATGATCTGAGCTAAAACCAGAGTCAGATGCCCAACCGACTGAACCACCCAGGTGCCCCCCCAAATTTCTTTTCGAAACAAATGAACAATGTCACACCTCTGGGAGGAAAGGGAGGAAAGATATTCAGAAAGGGAGGCAAGGGGTATGTGGTTCTCCAAGGAGCCTCAGTGCCCTGAGGAGTGTCAGTGAGGGCAGCGCTGGAGAGGCAGAGGTGAGGGCGTTACTCTGTGCAGGAAAACCTCAGGGATTTTTTTCCCGACTCTTCGTAATCATCTCCTTTTCTTGGTGCAGCCCTCACCCAATCCGCCCTGGGAATTACCCCCACAAATTGGCGTTGCCCTAGGGCAAGTGTTTGAAGCCCTTATGAGAAGAATCTCAACCACAAATACCAGAGTCCGGGGGTGACCTTGTAGGCAGATAAAAGTGATAAGCGTGAGGTCACATGGACTTGACTCTTCATCCAAGCTCCCTCTTCTTCAAAATGTAGTAAATTCTTAAATCCCCTAGAGATTTCTCAAAAAATGAAATGCTGAGACAGCAGTGCTCACCTTAGAGGCTACTGCAGGGAAACAAAGATAAGTCCTAGAACTTGGCGTAGGGTGGATAGTCAGTGTGATTTCCCTTTTCTCTGAGACAGGCAGCTCGAGAATGAACTAGATCTGAGAGGCTACAGAAGCATTTTAGAAAAAGGAAAGATGAGATTTCTAAGCAGTTTTTTTAGGGACGTAATGAAGATGATAAAGGATGTGGGGCTTGGGTTTTCCCTTTCTTTCTTTAGTTAGGTTTGCACCCGTCCAGGGACAGATGTGTGGTTGGTTCTCAGGGTCAACGGACTTAGTTTCCCGTTCTCTAACCACTTTTGACCCTATTGCAGTGACAAAAGAATCCTGTCTGTCAAGACTGCCAGCAGTCTGTCCTCCATTGGTTATTGGCCAACTCTCTGACAAAGATGCCAGGCTTCTGGAATCATAACCGTCTATGTTAAAGGGTCACAACAATTGGGGCTCCTCAGTGGCTCAGTTGTTAAGCCTCTGCCTTTGGCTCAGGTCATGATCCCAGAGTCCCGGGATCGAGCCCCGCATCGGGCTCTCTGCTCAGCGGGAAACCTGCTTCTCCCTCTCCCACTCCCCCTGCTTGTGTTCCCTCTCTTTCTCTGTGTCTCTCTGTCAAATAAATAAAATCTTAAAAAAAAGGAAAAGAATCACGACAAAGGGGGAGTGAGGGCTGTCTATTGTGCTCATTCTTCAATACCAGTACATTCTGGATTTGTTTGTAGCAGGTAGACTCAGCGTCAAGGCTCTGTCACCCCCCACAGCCTGTCATCTGGTTGACTCCTACCCACAAAACAGCCTGTAGGTGGGAATAATGCCTCCTCCTCATCAGTGAGGATGACTCAGTGTGAGTTTTCATCCCTAATCATTTTCCTGTAATTTTGACTTATCTAGCCTAACGCCATGGCTCTGGTAACATTCCTCTTCTCTTCATAGTACTATCTGTAAACACATTGCTCTGTCAGACAGTGGCATCAAAGCCAAGGCCGGGGAAAGAATTTCCAGAATGTTCACCAAGCAGGTCACATTTTAAAAGGATTCTCAGGCATGACCCAGAGCCCGCAGTATTTCAATTCCATTCATCTTTCACTTCAACACTTCTTGCAAGGTCACTCTACCGCCTGATTTGGGACGGTATAAAGCAGCTCAACCCGCTGGCGCTGGGGGGGCCCCTGATCGTCCATCCGTCAAACACGCTCAAACTGTGATATTAATTGACTCCGCGTACTACTCATCTACCTGCGTATAAATGAGTGACTTGTGGTCACGGGCGTATGCCAGATAGGGTTGTTTTAGAAAGAAGAGAGAAGAAAATGGAATGTTAAGTCAGATTTTTGTGCGAGGAGTCACCAAAAAGGTGAGCCCAAGCCCAAGACAGAGTTCTTTCTGGCTTTGGAGGACAGGTGACAGAAGTTGCTCTGACCCCATTTAAAGAACTGACAGTCTTTCGTCCATGCCCTGAAATAATATTTCAGGTTGCTTCGATTTAAGCAGTTGCTATAGGCAACATAAAGCTCAAACTATTAACTCGGGAGGGAGGTAAAGATGACAGAAATTCACCTCATTGCTCTCCTTTGCAAAAACAGGAGTTCTATCCTCATATCCGTTTTACAGGAATATTATTATTTTGTTTTTGTAAAATACTTCGAGTTCTTCAGAGAGGGAAGCTCTAGAGATACGAAGAAATTGTTATTTTTTAACATATTCATAAAATACTCTTTCTGTTAAACCATATTTGCACACGTGGATTTTCTCCGACTTTAAGGCCTTACTCTCTTGGTTCTGATCCATTCCCTTGAAGTGACTGTTGATGGTTATGGTAGTTCGTGCAAATCAAAAACCAGCAAAACCAAGTCACGAACATGACTGCTCTTTTACTACAGCTGACAGATGGAAACAGAGTAATTGAGTCCCCTTGCGCTTGTTCCATAAGTCCCTGTAAGTCGCCCATGTTACTTGCAGATTTCTTAGTTCCTTAGACCTTTCAGGAAACCACACCTTGCTCCTTTCTCCAATGACTAGCACTTCTATTATAATAACTAAGTGAATCCCCAGCGTGCAAAGCACAGACAAACATACTCTTTTGACTCATCCCATGTTCTACCAGAATTCCATTTGAAAGTTCCTAGGGTCCTGTAGAAAAGAGAGTGTGCCCAGGATCTCATGTTTCAGGGATCATCAGACATGTGAAGATTAACTACTGTGTGCTTCTTTCAGAGACGACTAAGTTGGCTTAGACTTTATCCGCACGTACCTGCACAGAGTCTATAGGAATATTTCCTCTGCCAGATAGAGAATCGCTGTTATTTTTCTTGGCACTTAGTTGTCAAAACTATAATAATAATAATAATAATAATATAATAATAGCAGCAACCATTTCCTGAGAACTTGGCAGCACCATGAGTAAGACTTCACATGTGTTATCTCCTTTAATCCCGACAATAACTTCTGAAGCAAATATTATCTCCATTTTACAGATGAAGAAAAAACTTAGAGAGAAAATAATTTGCCCAGGACACACATCCAGAAAGTGGCAGAGTTGGACAGTGTTTATGCAAATAATTAGGTGCTGTTGTTTTTTTATTTTGTTTTGTTCCATTTTTAGCGATCCCACATAAAAGGTTAGAGTAAAATGTCTGTAGGTTTTCTGCATATGTTGTCTCTGATCAGCCAGGGGACCACAAATCAAGTCAAGAATGTCAACACACATTTGTGTTCTGTGACCTGGCCTCACTGATACACGAAAGTCTAATGGACCAGGTGATACCATGATTAGTTCTCTCAACAATTGTTTCTTGTATGAGTCTTCTGCTTTATTTATCCTCAAGCGCCTACTCTAATCTTCCTCTTCCACAAAGCCTTCCTCAGGTTATCTTTATCTGTTTGTCCTTATACCCGGTTACTTGTTATCCGTTTGTTCCTAAAATGTGATATGTGGACCATGGGGGAGGTATGAGATGGTTCTAAGGAATATACAGACAAAATTTTTAACAGTTTTAGTTTTCTGTTGCTCATTAGAAAAAATCTAACCAGCACATTAAATCTGTGATTTCACAAATATCATTACTTATGACAAAGCTAAATTTCTTTGTCAAGTACAGACACCAAGTACTTGACCTTAGCTTTGGAAATGCAGCTTGTGACTTCTGAAGTTAAGGCAATATTGGGGAACACCATATACAGTGCCAGATTATTATATTGTATAATGTCTAATTTTCACTGTATTTAAGTCTTATTTTGTAAGCATGACTGTTTACTAACTCTTCTGAAAATTTGCTACATGTCCATTTCTGTACTAAACACATAGATACATTACTTCAGCTCTTTCTTGTGACAAGTCTGTGAGGCATGTACTATCATAAACCCATTGTACAGAAGGGGAAACTGAGGGTCACAGACATTAAGAAGCCTAAGAGCACATAGTAAACAATAGTGTTAAAATCCAGGTCTATCTAATGCCAGAACTCATCTTACCACCACCTATGTGGTGTCCTTTCTGTTCATATATTCCTCAAGGTTAGAAATTGTTGGAGAGTATCCTAGTGCCTGAAATTATTGCTAGAGTACTTTGACTTTACCAGAAAAGTTTAGAAAGCTAGAATATCTCAGAAGAAAGGATGAATTTTTTTTTTAAATAATAAAGATTTGTCTCTTCTAAAAGAACATAAAATAAGCATCAAGAACTAGAATAATATTGTGTCCTTTCCAGTAATAAGCAGAGTGAATGTAAGTGCTAGGATAATTCTGTGTCTTTAGTTAGATTCTTTAGGGATACTCCTGAATGAAAAAGAAAAGAAAAAAAAAGCCAATACATTTGCTTCAGCATACACCACCCCCACCCCCAACACACACAACACTGTCCTTTAGATGTCAAGCCAAAGTTCTGTTCCAGGCAACCTGATGGGGGGGGAGGGGGGAAGGGTGAATTGACTTGGGGGCAGGGCATAGTCAACTCTGGGAACATAAGGAAATTTTGTGGAGTACATTCACTCTGCCAATTTCCCCACTCCCCTGCTTGAACTAAGACCCAATCCTCTCTATACTAAACAAAAAGATAAGACCATCAACCTGTTAAAAATCTGTGTTGGTTTAAAAACCAAAAGGAGGGGCGCCTGGGTGGCTCAGTGTGTTAAAGCCTCTGCTTTCGGCTCAGGTCATGGTCCCAGGGTCCTGGGATCGAGCCCCATATCGGGTTCTCTGCTCGGCAGGGAGCCTGCTTCCCCCTCTCTCTCTGCCTGCCTCTCTGCCTACTTGTGATCTCTGTCTGTCAAATAAATAAAATCTTTTATAAAAAAAAATAAAAACCAAAAGGAAACAAACTGCTAAAGCCAGATTGACTTCCTTTCAAATCCTTTTATTTTTTAGTAGAGAAAAATCTCTTTTATATTTTATTGATGAACCCTGGAGTTAGATTTGGATTTTTGGTACCTGGCATTCTCAATTATTAAAGTAAGTTCATTATGGTGATTACGGGAAGAAAACTTCATCCTATTCTCCCCAAGTCATTCCCTTGATCAATTTCCATCTGACATTGGAATGCTGAGTTCCCCAGGTTGGTAGTGAATGGGTCACTTCTCCAGTCTGGGCCTAGGTATATGTATTAATCAGGGTTCTCCAGAGAAACAGAACCAATAGCATGTATGTTTATTTGCCTACATAGAAGGGTGCAGTATTTATCATAAGGAATTCACTCATGTGATTATGAAAACGGGTAAATCCCAAGATCTGCAAGGTGAGTGAGCAAGCTAAAAACCTAGGAAAGTCAATAGTGCAATTCTAGTCCAAAAGTCAGCAGGGTTGAGACTCAAAAAGAGCCAATATTTCAGTGTAAAACCAAAGGCAGGAAAAAAAGGGGGGAAAAATGATGTCCTCGCTGAAAGGCAGTCAGGCAGGAGGAGTTCCCTCTTTTTTTTTTTTTAAGATTTTATTTATTTATTTGAGAGAGTGAGAGAGTGAGAGAGAGCATGAGAGGGGAGAAGTTCTGAGGGAGAAGAAGACTCCCCACAGACCCGGGAGCCTGACGTGGGACTCGATCCTGGCCGGGATCATGACCTGAGCTGAAGGCAGTGGCTCAACCAACTGAGCCACCCAGGCGCCCCAAGTTCCCTCCTATTCAGGGGAGAGTCAGCCCTTTTGTTCTATTCAGGTCTTCAACTGATTTGATGAGGCCCACCCATATTAGGGAGGGCAATCTTCTTTACTCAGTCCATGGATTCAAATGGTAGTCTCATCTAGAAACAGTCTTGCAGACACACCCAGAATAATGTTTGACCATATCCATGTGGCCCAGTCAAGTTGACATATAAAGTATATCATCACAATATACTCCACATTGTGGTAGAACATCTTTAGACAGTACCTCCTAACTCTTAGCCCCCAGTTTTGCAGAATTTCCCTAAGGCTGAACAAATTCCAATCTTCTTCTATGCACTTCCCAATGCCAGACCCTTAGTAAGGAATCCATAAATGTTGTTGAAATTACTTTTTTTAAGTGCCAGGGACAATCAGAGCTTGAGAGAGGAAGAAGGTGACAGTGGACTCCATCAGCTAAACTTCTATTTTCTGTACACTCAGTCTTGGTGTTAAGAAAATAGAATTCCTTGAAGGCAGTAACAAATGAGACTGAGTGTGTCGCACGCTGTAGATAAGAAATAAATGTTTATGGTATTGAGGGTGCTAAGGAGCATTCTCAAAAGTACATTGTCTCCAACAAGCCATATTTTTAACATTTCCCTAAGTATTAAAATGAGATTTCAGAATTATTAAAGTGTTGCTTTCGGAATCACCTTTGGTACTTCGCTCCAAGAAGAATGGTCAAAATACTTCCACATGTTCCAGAAAATGAATGGGCATGCAGGGTTTGGGGATGAACTATGACAATGATTTGCATTTTCTTCCTCGTTGCCAAAAATAATGTTAGTGTCTTCTGGTGTTCGTGGCAGGCAAAATTAATGCCCTTTGTCTTTCCCCTTGTCAGAAACACACTAAATCATTCAGGATTGTTTGAAGTAGCTTCTTCTATTTTTGGTCCTGTTTTCACAAGCATGAAATCTCTCTTTAGAACCTGGGGAATGCTTTCTGTTAAAAAGCCATATGACAATATGTTGATCGGTCATGGCTCTTTGTATGTGCATCTCATGGTCTTGAGGAAACCAAGTCACTTTGGGAAAGTGATGCCCTCTCCTTGACTTGGGCATTCAGCCAGAAACCAGGGGTTCTCTCTTTCCTGAACCCCCCTACTGGTCATACAAAAGCATGCTAGCACCCTGGGCCAAACTACTTTTCAAGAAAGAGGAGTGATGGTAATATCCTGCACCAGGCAGATGACAATAACCTGAAGGTTTCAGACACCAACAACCTCTTGTTCTCTCGCGGTCTTTTTTTTTTTTTTTTTTTTTTTTAATTTTTTATTTATTTTCAGCGTAACAGTATTCATTGTTTTTTCACCACACCCAGTGCTCCATGCAATCTGTGCCCTCCCTAATACCCACCACCTGGTTCCCCCACCCTCCCACCCTGCCCCTTCAAAACCCTCAGGTTGTTTTTCAGAGTCCATAGTCTCTCATGGTTCACCTCCCCTTCCAATTTAATCATTATGTCCTCCATGAAACCCATTCCATAGTTTGTCACACTGCCCTCTGCTGGCCTGGCCAGTACTTGCTGATAGACAAAAGGATTTTTGGGAAGTGGAACTTCAACATCCTTCCTGGGCTCTGACCACTGAATATAGCTCTTCCAATGTAATCCATAAATCCATCCAAAAAATGCCACTTCTGTAACACCCAAGGATCGCTTACTCTTTGCCAGGCAATATAGGCACTGAGAATATGACAATGAACAAATCGTAGACTCTGCTCTAAAGATGGTCTGGTAAACCAGTAATTATGGCAAGAGGTGAAATGTCCACATGTGGGTAATGACGATGTTTCCTGGTCTTCTTGATCGTGACTGTAGATCATACTCTTTCTGTTGGTATGAGAAGATCGTATCCCGGTCTTGATGTACTTATCACAAATGTTTGGCATCTTGGATTTGCGACACTTCGTATTTCCTCTGGGTGTAGGCCTTTTCGTTGTTTGTCTGCAAGATTAATGCTTAAGGATGACTGTCCAACAGTTTGGATATGTAGATAAAATGCAGTGAATGGTTAGGCCCAATGTTTTAGTCCACAGTTACAGAGACATTCTAAATCATTCAGACATATCTAAAACAGCAACCCAGTTTCTAATACCTTTGGTATTTTGTACTTTCTGACCAATATTCCTCAGTGAACAAAGCACACTAGATCTATGATTTGGTTGGTTAAAGTTTAAAGGATAACAAACTAGTCATTTGCAATTATAGCAAAAGCATGACCATAATTTAACACAGAGGCTTTTGGGGTAAATCTAAGGATACAGGTGATCCATGTGGGGTTGGAGTAAGGGTCGTGACTCTGAAGGTGAGCAAATGTCTGCGATGGTGACTGAGAGAGGAACCTTCATCTTTAACTACACTTTGCAGGTTTGGGACTGCAAGATTATCGCAGGGGCTGGTTATTTTGCTTTTCTGAAGTTAAGGTGACTGCTATTTGGATCTTCGTCCAAAGGCATCTGAGTCAAAGAAATCCCACAATTTTCCATTCTGTTGTCCTTATTCTATGATAATAGAATTCAATTAAAAAATTGTTTTCAGGGTGCCTGCGTGGCTCAGTCAGTAGAGCATCCAACCCTTGATTTCAGCTCATGTCATGATCTCTGGGTCTTGGGATCGAGCCCCAAGGTAGACTTCTTTCTCAGCGGGGAGTCTGCTTGACTCCATTTCCCTCTCCCCCTGCTCTCTCTCTCCCTCTGTCTTAAATAAATAAATCTTAAAATTCTTTTCAACTTATAAACTATCTATAGACTATTTATGCAACAATTTAAAGCAAGTCTAAAAGAATGTAGTAGCTAGGTATCTTTTCTCACTGATAACCAGCTGGCGTTCACCACTGCTTAGTTCAACCCGGTTTGCTTTTGTACTTGGGTAGAATATGCTCACCTAACTCACCCTGGTTTTTTTTATTTTGTTCTGTCTTGTTTTAGCATGTCCATGGCTTTGAGATCGCTATAGCTACCTTTTCATAAGAATTTTATATTGGAATTTCTCCTCTTGTTCTGGATTTTACTTAAGTTAAAACTCAATACTTTTCCAGCTTAATGAGAAAAGCTACTACTGTGCCTGCTCAATGCTCATAATTAGTCCTCTGAGTTCTAAAATGTTGTCATGTTCTCTGTGACAGCCATTCTTGTCCTCCCTACTCTAGAAAATAAGTAACTAAAACTATCAGGGAAAGCAGAAATTGGAGAAAAAAATGCACTGCGCTTGTGGTAACCTAAAGTATTCATTTCACTATTGAGTTTTACGATTAGAGAAAGGCTTCCACTGGGATATAGTCGTACTCCTTTTGCTGTTTGTCAGCAATTGAGCTCAGATACTGGGGGGATCTGCCATCGAAGGGGATGCTGAGACAGAAACAAGGCTTACTCTGTGTGGGAGAAGTTGTGTTTGGATAGAGGTCGACCAGCAACCAGAAGTCAAACGTATCACTGACTTCTAGCTCTGTACTTGGGGTATAGTGGGTGAATGTTTGTTGAAGGAATGGTTAAATGGATAAGTACATTTCTTTCTGTGCCTTGTAGAACCAAAGGCTATTACTCGTGCAAGGTCACACAATAACATATTGAGCAAATCCAGAAACGAAGCCCAATTTTTTGATTTCCAGCAAATGTGCCCCCCATTCTAGCACCCACCCTCATTGACAAGGACCAGATGTCACTCAGCCCTCCTTTTATCTGCTTTCACAGTCGGAGTTGACTGATAGAGGGCAAGGGTGGGGGAGTGGCCTTTTCTCCATTCTTTTTTTGCATTTTCCAAAGTGCATCTTTCAGAGCTGTTGTTATCTGTTATGGTCTTGTGAGAAAGTAAAGAGTGGAAAAGGTCGACGTTCAGAGAGTCAGACATTTGAAAATTAGCCAAACTACCTCAATCTATTTCTTAGATGGGTTTATATTTGACAAGAAACTAAAATATTATCATACCATATTTTCTACACCATAAAAAGTCAAACCATTTTTAGATATCTTGTGATCTGGAAAATAGAGGATTTTATAATTACTGGCCTTCCCACCACTCACTGTGTTTCACCCCATCAGTTTGGTGATACTCAGTAACAAATTTAGTATATTTAAGGATAACCCATAAATTCAAAACTCAATTTAGTCTTGAAAGGTGAAACCTTATAAATAGAGTGAAGTTTGGGTGCTGAAAAAAAAATTCAGAATCTTTAATAATAAATGAAGTTAAATTGCTCTTAATTTATTTAAGCTGAAAAATGTTCTTCTAAAAACAGACTTAGATCATGGGACCCGCGAGGAACGTATCTGAAGATTCCGCTATCAGAAATAGCCAGCAAAACACAGGAAATGGGATCCTTTTTTGGGCATGAAGTGAAGGCTTAAGCACAGGTACTTGGACATTCTCTGATAAAATAAAATGACTAAACATTTATCTGGATTAGGAGTTTAACAAGGGCAAGAGAGGAAGCCGGTTAGAAATGATCTACAGGATAGGAATGAAGGCCAGCTTTCTTTTCTGAGTGCTTTTCAAATGTTTGTATCTCTATGTCTCTAATAAAATAAATAAATATTCCCCGACACTTGGGATTATTTATATTACGTGACCCCTTCCTAATCTGCTTGTGTTTTAAAATCTCTTTCATTACACTCAGGTTTATTCTTAATTGCCAACATCGCCTTCTTCTGTCACTGTAGATTTCGAAATTTTGCTTTAGATCTTTAGCTTTCTTGCAAAGAAATAATTCGGTGTAATTCTTCGTTGTTTTCATCCGCTGGAATACTCAAAATGCAACAACTCATTGAGGTGGAATGCAAAGCAGGGACCAACCCAGATGTTCTGTTCAGATTTCAATCCCAGCTTGGCCACTTGCTCAGATCTTTGATCTTTGGACATGATTTAAGTATTTGTGCCTATACTTTTGCATGTTTAGTAGAAATTTTGAGGCTCCCATAAAGTTGTCATGAGGATTGGAAGAGATCATCTTTGTCAAACCTTAGTTCAGGAACTAGTCCTTAGCAAAGGTTGTATTTTATTGTTGTTATTATTTCCTTGCTCCTGCTAAGGATCAAGTGTTCTGGGGTTAGCTAAAATGCTAAGAAGGCATTGTGTGAGGAGGTGAAAGTGGGCAGGGTTCCCTCTCAGCATTTCACAGCGTAGACTCTGGACCTCATTTGATCATAAAAGGAGAGGAGCGCGTGTGCGCGTGTGTGTGTGTGTAAGAGACAGATAGAGACAGAAATAATCTCGGGACTTCTCTTTTGTTTCCATGGCACAGTTCCTGGGTATCCTTTGGTTTTTACACTGCTGTTTGTGCTGCCTCCATTTTTCCTGCCCACCCCCACTTTGATCAGTCCTTGGATCTCTTGTTTCTCTCTCCATACTGCCCCTAGATGATCACATCCATGCCTATGGTTTCAACCCTCATGTGTCTGGTGAGGGCACCCAACTGTCTACCTCCAGCTGTCCTGAGCATTAGATTTGTAGTTCAGTGGCTCGCTGGGCATCTCCCTCGAATACCCCCTAACATTTTTAAAGTCAACATTTTTAAATATGGGCACATTCTTTTAAGCCCCCCTCTTAGCTGCCAACATTCTCCTCCTGAGGTCTTTTCTTGGCCAGTAGTGTCATCATCTACCCAAATTATCTACTTTAATAACCTCAGAGTTGTTCTGAACTTCATCTTCGAAGTCAACTCAGCTGCCAGGTCTACCTCCAAATCACCTGTCGTTTCTTTGTTGGAGCGCTTAGCGGTGTTTCAATGAAAACCAACACAAATTAACTCCAAAAAGCATGGACACCATGTTGTTTCTTACTGAAGTTTTCTGGTGGAAAAAAGGAATACTTTGCACAACTCGGAGAAATATTTTCTTTCTAAAGCTCCAGTCTTCATGGCAGCTGCTCAAAATTTCACCAGCTTCTCCCTCTTCCTGTTTTTGGCTCTATCCCTCCCATCACCCCCAACCTCATCCACCTTCCTGGATCTTTCCCTCTGGGCGTCTTTCTGGTCTTATCACATACAGTAAATTTTGGTCTCTCTGTACTTCCTCAATTAAGGAATTATAGTTTTAAACAGTCAACACAATCAAGTTCAATATCTATGCAGAAGAAAACACAAAGAAACAAAAAAGATGATAGAAGGCAGTGTTGTGGGGGAGTGAAAATAATGAAGATAACAGAGGCTTACATTCTTTAGCTTCATTTTTTGGCCTCTCTCATTCCAATATACCTTATAAATTCACACATGATGAATTCTCTACTTTGCTTTGCCCTTTGGGTTTCTAGTCCAACTTTTCAACTTCACCTAGTCATCCCTTGAGATTCAGTTGAAAGACACATTTTGCATTTTTCTGAAATGCTCACCAACCCCGCCCCTCCCACAACCAACAAAGTAAATTACTCTTTTTTCTGCTTCATCAAATAACCTTGGACACACTAATTGTGCCTGTATATCCCCTCCCACCAGAATGTAAGCCCCTTATAAATGAGAATCTCTAATTCAGTGAATGATGACTGAGCTTTGACGACGTGCTAGGCTGTGTCTGAAGAGTTTGGGAGTCATCGGTGAACAAAATGGATAGAAAGTTCTGCCCATCGGGGAGCATGCATTCTGGAAAAGATACAGACTATAAACAATAGCATTCTAAACAAGTAAATCGGACTAGCTAAGAAGGTCGTGCGTTACAGAAAAATGGAAATGTAGAGGGATCTGGAGCATGCAGAGGCGCAGATGGCAGTTTCAGATTGCATAAAGAAGGTTGAGGTGAGATTCAAGGAAACATGGAAAGAGATGGAGGATATAGCCCTGGGTATCCCTGGGGGAAGAGCATACACAAAGATGACACAATCACACCATGGTATAGACCTCAAGGCTGGATCTCCCTAGAATTTTGGAAGAAGAGAAAGAAAGTTGGTTTGGCTAGAATAGAGAAAATGAGGAAAGCGGAGCCAGAGAGAAGGTTGCAGAAGTGATGGGAACCAAATCATATAGTTACCCGGGAGTCAACAAGGCTTTGGGTCTTACTTACGTGAAATGCAAAGCCACTTCAGGGTATTCAGTGACAGACTGACACCATCTGACTTTCATTTTGGAAGGATTGCTCAGGCTGCTCTGTGGAGCACTGACTGTAAGGATACACAGATAAGGAACAGGGACGCCTATTAGGAAGCTGTCATAATAATTGAGATGTGATGATTGTTGCTAGGACCAGAGAGTAGGATTTCATAATAGAAGAAATTCAAAGTCAGCAGGAATTTGAGAAAGGACTATTGGGATTTTGGTCTGGGCAACTGGGAGGGCAAACTTTCTAAGAACTGATGTAAGAAATACATTGGATGGACTAAGTGTGAGAGTTATTGGTATCGCAGTTTTGGACATAATGATTTAGAGATAGCTCTCCAACATCCAAGAGATACATCCAGTAGACATTTGGGTATTTGAATCAGTGTGGGAGAGGAGTCTCAATTGGAAAAAAAAAAAAAATGGGGCATCTTTAGTGCATAGATGACACAGCCACGTAACTGGAGTGGGTATAAAGAGTGAAAAAAAGGGGATGTGATCCCCTCTCCGTTAACTGGTCAGGACACAAGAACGAATGAGAAGAGGACACTGATGATGCAAAGTATGGAGAAACCAAAGACAGCATCCTGAAAGTCACACGTGATGATTATGTTAAAAACTGATCATAAGATGAGGACTGACCCACAAGAGCAATTTCCATAGAATGGAGGGAGAAGAGACCTGACTGGAAAGGACTGAAGAGAGAATGGAAGGAGAAAAATTGATAACAATGGATGTCAGCAGACCTTTCAAGGAAGCTGACTGAAGGGAACAGAGAAATTGTTTGGAAACTGGAATTGGAGGAAGTGGGTTGAGAGGAATTTATTGGTTCTGTTTGTTCCCTTGTTTGTTTTAAGATGAGAGTATGTTTGTATGCTGGTGGGAATGCTCCAAAAGGAGGTCTGGAGGTAGATGAAATGGGAGAGAAATGTGAAGATTCCTAGATCACCAACTTTGAGAAGGGAATATATAGGCTCTAACACAGAAGCACCAGCTTTCTTAGTTCATCTGTACTAACAGGACTGAGATTGAGCTGTTTTCCTGAACTAGCACCATGTTTAGGTCATGGTCAGCATCCAATGAATGTGTATATAATTGTTTGTTTGCTCTCTCACTAATGTAGAGAGGGAGAAAAAATGCGTTCTGTCTTATACCTTCTTCCTTCTCTCTTCTATCTCTACCATATTATACTACAGTCTATCTCCTTAGTTCATCCAACATGTTCGTAAGGAAAGAAGAAGATGGCAGTGGTGTTGGGTGGGGAAGCATAGTGGGAGGTGAGGCAGGCAGTGAGAGACAGAAACAGAGAGACAGAGAAAGACCTGTGAAACATTGTGGAATGTTAATGTTCAATTATCTGACAGATGAAAGCCAGGCAGTGAAGAGAATGCTGTGTTGCCTGTCCCTGCCTTACATTAGCTGAGTAGTTTTCAGGGTAACCTAACTGCGAATCAACCAAAGTCCTCTGTCTCTGGTGACTTCATTGCTAATGGAGGGGGCTGTTTCCCAGCCCACTTTTTCTCCCTGTCTTCTGATGTGGCAATGTTTTCCTCTCTTTGGCTCTGTCCCTACGTTCCCAACTGTCTTTCCACCCACACACACACAGGGACTGATTTCCTCTGTGGGACAAACTTTTTATTTTCCTTATAAAACTTTAATGTACTTTGTGTTGCTAAATTAGTTCTCTTTCTATTTCATGTCTAAAGAGCCTGTTCTAAACACTGGTGAGAACTTAGTATAGAAACACATTCTAAACTCCTCTCCTAACATTTTCTAGTAATGAAGTATCTTCATGATCAAAATCTTTAAAAAAAAAAAAAATTAAATCTCTAATAATGAAACAAATCAGTCTACCCCTAAACTGCCATTGGAATAATTTAGTAAAAAATTGGTATGTCTCACCTGTTCGATGACTCTGGGCCCGGTAATAAATGGCACACGCTGTAAATCTGACTGTTCTGGGAAAAGTCGTCATTCCTCCTGGTCCCTCCATTTCAGGAATACAGGATTAGCCATGGATTTTGCAGAAGAGTTGATCCAGGGCTATTTTAAGATTTCCCTAGTTCAGGGATTCTGAGACCAGCAATTGGCTCGGAGAATACAAGCTAATGCCAGACATCTACGGACCTGGAATTTTCTCTTCCGTATTTAAAAGTTATGGATTCTTGCCATACCATCATCTACTATATGCCATGGGGCTTGCAGGTACTATATTTCAGTCTCTAAGCTTTCACCCAGAAGTGGAGACTCACTTTTGAATTAACTTTGGACACTATGTGTGTATTAGAAATGGCAGAAGGAGCTCCTGTTGTGGAAGCAGGCGGTGGTGCTGTGCTCTGGGGGACCCTGCCGTATCTGGCATAGACACCTAGACAGGGCAATCATTTCAGAGGTTGATCGATGATTTAAAATGGGGTCTGGTACAAAAGGACAACATGGGCCAATCCTTATCCTACCCTCGTAGTTTTACTGGGAAAACAAATGAGGTAGGCAGTTTGACTACTTACTAATATGGGAAAATCTGAAGTCATGATGAAAGCAAGAGTGGTCAGGGAAGCCATCATCGGCTTGAGCGCTGAGTTCATGAGGAAGCAGAAACTATGGGTAATCATAGGATACCAGCTGGTAGAAAGAGGACTCTTAACCCACAAAAGAGAAACACTGCTGCCTAGAAGATAAAAGGGTTAACTGGCAACTGGAGGTGGACCCCGGTATTTGGGTCCTGCCAGCTATGCAATTCTAATTATCTTAAGTTAAAAAAAAAGGATATAAAATTACAAATATAAAACCACTAGAGGTTCTCCCAGATTCATGGTGAAGATCCAAGCTAGTCAAAGTTCCTGAAGAAAATGATTTGAATATGCGATTTTTAAAAGAGGATATACAAATGGCCAAAGATTATGAAAAGGTGTTGATCTTCATTATCAGTGAAGAGTACATGAACACCGAAATGTACTACCACTGTCACTGAAAGATAATTCTCCATAAGTCTCTTGTGTTTGTGCATGTCTTGCAAAGAGAGGTAATACTCTGCTTTGAGAGTCTGGTTTTCTTTCCAGATTACCTTTTCAAAGATGTTGGCATAGTGTACAGATGTGGAAGATGGAAATAGTGTCTCTTTTTGGGGCAAAACAGGCCAGCTTACTGCCCACTATAAAAGATTTAGGTTCCCTAACACAGGCTTCCTCTCCTATAATGTAACTCACTACTCATGCAGGTCCCATCTGGCTTTCTTTGCATTGCTCTGCAGGATCTGGGGCTCAGAGAACCCATGCAGAAATGTGGATATTCTGGTTACTCTAATGGCTGTGAAATAAACAGTCCTTCATCTCTGACCCAGGAATATCGAGTCTCTTTCCAAGATCTGTGAAGGTGGAGTAAACGGACTACTTTGAGTATAGGATAAAAATCTCAGGTGTTTACAGTCCTTGACAACTTAACACAGTACACCCTGTAGAATGGCTAAAAATAAAAAGATTAATGATACCAAGGTTTGGAAAGGCTGTGAAGCAGTTAGGACTCTCCCTGTTGTTGGGATTAGACATTGGAACTCCACTTTGGAAAACTGTTTGACATTGTCTACTAAAGGTGAATGTCATGTCCTATGACTCAGTAAATTCCTCTCCTAGGTATACACCCAATAGAAATATGTCCATATGTTTACAAAAGACATGCAGAGGATGCTCACAGACATACTCCTTGTAATTACCCCAATGTAAAACAACCAAAAGTCCAACAACAACAGGAAAAAAAGATAAATTGTTACATATTCATACAATGAAATACTACACAGGAATGAACATGAATAGCCTGCAATTACACACAGCAACTTGTAGAAAGCTTCCAAACATCACATCGAATAAAGGAGCAACATACAAAAAAAAAAAAAAAAAAAAAAGAAAGAAAGAAAGAAAAAAAGACATATCATGCTATATTCAGAAAAAAGAAAGCTAATACAGAGTGGCAATATAATTTTGTTTTGGGGGTTTTTTTGACGGTGGTTTGTGAAAGTCAGGGAGGACTTTGGAATTCTTCTAAGGTGCGAACAGTGTTTTCTTGATCTGAGTAGTGGGGATGCAAATGTGTGTTCATTATGTGAAAATGCATTGAGCATGTTACATAGGCTCATGACTTGTGTGCTTTCCTATATGTATGCTGTGTTTCAGTAAAAAGACTAAGAAAATCACAACTCTGAGGTCTTTTATTTAGCATACCGTGTCACCTCATGGTAATAATTCTATCTAAGAATAATCTCATTTAAGATTAAACTGAGCATAATTTAGAGTTCAATGGGTTTAGAGGGCATGGTTCAAAAACTCCATCAAGAAACAACCATAGTGGTACACCTGGGTGGCTCAGTCAGTTGAGCATCTGACTCATGATCTCAGTTCAGGTCTTGATCTCAGGGTTGTGAGTTCAAGCCCTGCACTGGGCTCAGTGCTGGGCATGAAGCCTACTTAAAAAAAAAAAAGAAGAAGAAGAAGAAAAGAAAAGAAAAAGAAGACAATCATAGTACTAAAATTGCTTTAAAGAAGTGCTTTAATATTTGTCTTCTGGCATACTCCATAATTTATCTTATTTTTTTTTCAATGTTGCCATACATTATAGAGAGAATTATACTGATTCAGAATATGTTCATTAAGATAAAAAATGAGAAATTTCCTTAATTCCAGATTGTCTGGAACTAAAACTTCACAAAGCCTGACATAACTTCAGTAATAATAACTAAAATCATAGTAATCATAACTAACCTTTACTAACGAAGTAATAGTAACTAACCTTTACTGACAAAGTAATAGTAACTAACCTTTACTGTTCGAAGCAATCTTCGTTCTTGGTGGATGTCGTTCTATGGAATCTTCTCAACCACTGGGTGAAGTTTTATAGTCCTTGAGCTCTGCACACAGTCCCTACCCCAGTGTTGCACATGGGTCATTTCCTTACTTTAAAGAGCCTTACAGATTACATTATCAACCATCAATCCGCCAAAATAGACATAGCAAATGTAATATGTAAGGTGTCAGCACCCCATGTTAAGGAGAAGGTAAAGAATAATTTTTAGGTTAAAAAAAAAAAAGTTATTGAAAGTAACCACCATTCTCTCAAAACCTGCTCTGCATAACTTAAAAAAAGATTGATTACTCACAGTACTTGCCCACTTGTATGCTGACTCACTTGCCATTTAATATTACGTTAAGTGAAGGTAAAAATGCAGGAAGTTAACCCAACCTTGTCAAAGTGTAGAGCACAGAAACGTCTATAACCAATTTTAAAGAGGCTCATATTAATTGACTCTGTTCAAAATCCTTATTTGTTGAGGCTAGAATTCATTATTATATTACATAATACTAAAGAAACAAGAAGACTTCTAACACTGTTTTCGTGTTCCCTACTTTGGGCCATTGGTGGTCTCAGGGTTGGGAGATGGTTCCCACATGGTTCTAATTCTTCTTTCTTAACAGGGTTAGAGAAGATTTTTAGATCAAAATTAAGTAATTTTCCATTTAAATGTGCAAATCATCATGTAAAAGGAATCATCTTGGGGTAATTTTTACTAGGTTACATGCTACATTAAGAGATCGATAATTTACGTGAGGTAATAAAAGCAATTTTTTTGAAAGTTCTCTTTGGAACTGATGTGAGATGCCCAGAATAGGCCTATCCAGGATTGTGTAATCTTGAAAAACTGTCCTTGAAAAACTAGTGTTCCACATACTATTACAAATGCAAGCAATCTGTGTTAAGGACTTTTTTTTTAAGATTTTATTTATTTATCTGACAGACAAGAGATCACAAGTAGGCAGAGAGGCAGGCAGAGAGAGGGGGGAAGCAGGCTCCCTGCTGAGCAGAGAGCCCGATGCGGGGCTCGATCCCAGGACCCTGAGATCATGACCCAAGCCTAAGGCAGAGCCTCAACCCACTGAGCCACCCAGGTGCCCCTGTGTTAAGGACTTTTAACCATGACTCACATGTGCCAATGTAGTAATAGATACACTTCTGATGTCTCTGAGACCCCATGACATGTTCTTCCTAAGTTTCAATTTGTTCTTTTTTTGACAAAGTTTGATGTACTTGTTCGTTTTGGTTCACCTGTCTCAGAGATGATTAATAATATCGGACACCTCTAAAGTACTAGCTATATGAGTAACACACTTAAATGCTATACATCTACTTTTATAATTCCCTGGGAATGAGAATGTCATTTATTAAGGTGATAAAATAATTTACCCCCCAAAACACTTGTAAGTCATCGTAGTCTTGTCTCCCAAATTCACACTTATGAAGTAAAAGCATGGGCACACAAATATATGTGAGGTGACTGTTAGGGGGAGGGTTGCTTTTGTCTATTGAGAAAAAGATCGAAGCCTTTTTCTCTTTCATTTCGGATGGTCTGAACGATGGGCTAATTGGTTCACACGCCCATCCCTATGTGTGACTCTAGATGGTAGATAGGATGTTGGACACAAAGAAGCAGAGAGGAGAGCGTGGGCAGAGTACAGATTCCAAGGCTGGGGGCAGGAGAGTGTGGGGAGAAGCGGAGGAGAGTGGCCAAGGGTCTCCACTGGGACCGGCAGAGTCTGACACAGCAGCTAGGCCTTAGCCCAGAGAACTTGGTAGAAAGTTTTCTGCATACCAGAGATGCTTGTCACAGGCAGTGTTTTGCTTTTTAAATGAATCTGCTGGCCGTGTTTAGATGTGAATGGAGAGAGCGAGGCCTCTGGACCACTGCGCTGAAGAGGTTTCCAGATGTAAAGTGAGAAATCTAGATCTTGTATTTCTGACCAGGATGATGACAGACAGAAGAGAAAAATAGAACGGCTTCGGAAGATATTTGTAAGGGAGAAATTCATGTAATGTCCTATCTGATTGGATGAAGAGACAAAGGAGAAGAAAGATATCACGGAGAGTTCCAGCTGAGGCAATTAGGAGAACAGAATTGCTATTGTGGAAGAGGAAGTCAAGAGATTTGGTAACAAGATCTTTTAGATATGTTCCGGGATTTTTTTTGCTTGGTTTTGTTTTGATTACACGAATGTCAGAGCAGAATTTGTTCATCAGCAGGAAGATTGAAATGTGATATTTTATTTTCTGCATCTAGAGCTCCTGTGAAAATATTTTAATTAAAATAAATGTTTATCTATTTGCAAGTATCTGGTGGAGGGTTTAGCATTATAGCTGTGAGACCGATCAACCAATGCTGAACAGCATCCGTCTTCTACTTTTTTATGAATCTCCTTTGTTCCTTCTTTTGCCATTCCTCAGGATTGTGTGTGAGTGGTGAGTCGTGAGTGTGTGAGAGGGAGAGAGAGACAGAAAGAGACCTGGGTCACCACATTCATCACGTGGCACAAGGGAAGAAGAAACGAATGTCCTTACCCCCCACAGACCCCTGCAAATAGGCATCAGAATTACTGTGTAGAGAACCCAGTGTTGGAAGGATTCATGGCGACCAGCTAATGCCCTCAGAGAAGATACCGAAGGAAGTCATCGCAACGGGATTATCAACATGAGCTTTTCAGCTGTGAGATTCTTTTCCGTCCACTGCCTCTTTACTGTCACCATGTACTAGTGAAAGTTAACCAACCTGGGGGGATTATCACTCATTCTCTCTCTGCCAACAGAAAAGAGGAGGATTAATGTGTATGGACTGGTTACCAGTCATTAAACCTCCTTATCCTTATTACTACATCAAGGGCCCCCAACACTGAGAATAGGGATTATTGTTCCCAATTTATGAAGAAGAAACCCTCTCCCGAGAGGTGGAAGAATTTCTCCACGGCCCCACAGAGCAGGATGGTATTTGTGGGTATGCAGACCTACGTCAGTGACCCTCGGCATGAAGCCACTTTGCAAACCGTAGAGTTTTATTCAGATGAGAGGACCCAGACTCTCTGGCTTGTCGAGAGCCACACTTGGTGATTCAAGTCTGATCCAAGAAGGTTTCAGCAGATTATTCTCTCTCCTTTCCTCCTTCCTTCCGCCCTCCTTCTCTCTTCCTTTCAGAACATTACCTCTATTTCATGATTTAAAATACAAGTACAGGGGCGCCTGGGTGGCTCAGTGGGTTAAGCCTCTGCCTTCAGCTCAGGTCATGTTCTCAGGGTCCTGGGATCGAGTCCCGCATCGGGCTCTCTGCTCAGCAGGGAGCCTGCTTCCCTCTCTCTCTCTCTCTCTCTGCCTGCCTCTCTGCCTACTTGTGATCTCTGTCTGTCAAATAAATAAATAAATACAAATCTTAAAAAAAATAAAATAAAATAAAATACATGTACACTGCAGGATGGTGACAAAATTTCACCATGTTGAATTATTCATTTATGCATTTTATAATTAAACAATTCCAAGAGGGATCTCTAATACCCAAAGTAGAAATGATTATATTCCAATCAATGTATGTATGTACATATATACATATATGTATACGTATCTATGTCTATACACATATATAGATATATACATGTATATACACATAGATGTGTATATGCATATATGTATGTATATGTAAAATCAATTATCTGTATATAAACACACAGTCTCTGTAGAAAATTCAGATTGTGCATACATCTCATTGAAATATTATATTTCTGTTGCTTAGGGTTTAACTTGCCTACTTATTTTTGTAAACTATTATCTCTTCATATTCCAAGCCCATCTTTACCCTCCTGTTGAGGAATGCACTGCCGCCTTCAAACAAGCAACACTTCCAAATTGTTACTCTGTTGCTGTGTGGGATCAAAGGCACACTTTTGATCTCTTTACATGGGGCTGTGCTTAAGCATATTCATTTACCCTTGCAAAACCCTTTGAGATGTTTTAGGATGAAAGAAAGGTGTTTTCTATCGTATCGCTGCCATAAGGCATTTTGTATCTGTTTTACGTCTGTGGTTGATGTGACAACAGTATGTCGTTCCTCCCAAAGTCTTCAATGTGCAGCCTAAAATCTATTTGCTAATATATTGTGAAGCTTCATTAATTTATAAAATTCCTTGGGACCCTTGAATTTAGTGTACCGTAATTGGCAGAAAATACTACTATTAGTACTTTAATTATAAAGCCCTTTTAGATGCCTCTTCAAGTATGATTGAGACATTTTCCTTGAATATGTGATTCAGAGAGCTAGTAATTCTGCCCTCAGGATGACTTATTAGAAGAGCATAAAATACTTATAAACGTGCTGAAGTTTACTCATTACAGTAAGAAAATGTTATATCCTCAAATTCATCAGCATATACTTCTGTACTGAACGTGACAATGCAGGTTTTAGATTCTCTTTGCTACTTTATCTGGCACACCATATAAAGATATTGAATCATCTGGAATCTTTTTGAAAAATTCCGTGTTTCCTTGGAGGGGGGTATCTGCAAACAAGATAAAAAATAGAAGAGAGAGCTATGACACAGTATTCCACTTGCTTTCAGCTTCTCTTCCTCAACTCTCAGGATTTCAGAGCTGAGAGGAATCTTGAAAAGTAATAAAAATTTATTCTAACTCCCTTTTTTAAATGACGGAAATTAAAGTTAGGCAGCAGAGGTCATTCGTGTTTACATCTAGAACTTGTTCTTATATCTCTGAACTGCAAAATCAATATTGTTGTTTTAAAAACACTGTCCATGGGAAGCTGCCGTCACGTGTCATAATCGAGACATCTCACTTTTCATCTTCCAGGACCGAGAGATCTCAGCTGACTGGAATCGTTTTCCACATGTTTTGGAAAAGGCAGAAAAGAGTGGGAAGTGAGAGAATCCGTTCATTACATTTATTTAAAATAAAATAGGGGCACCTCGGTGGCTCAGTGGGTTAAACCCTCTGCCTTCGGCTCAGGTCACGATCTCAGGGTCCTGGGATCGAGCCCCGCATCAGGCTCTCTGCTCTGCGGGGAGCCTGCTTCCCCCTCTCTCTCTGTCTGCCTCTCTGCCTACTTGTGATCTTTCTGTCAAATAAATAAATAAAATTAAAAAATAAAATAAAGGGGCACCCGAGGGGCACCATGTGTTAACTCTTGCTTTCTGCTCAGGTTGTGATCTCAGGGTCACAAGATCAAGCCCCTCATGGGGCTCCGTGCTCAGTGGGGAGTCTGCTTAGGACTCTCTCTCTCTCTCTCCATCTCTCCCTTTGCCCTTCCACATACCTGTCTCTCTCTCTCTCTCTTTTTCCTTCTCTCTCTCTCTTCCTCTCTCTCAAATAAATACATCCTTAAAAATTAAAAAAATAAAATAACAAAAATATAGAAAATTATCTAGATTTAGTCTGGATTTATGGTGATAATTGTTATACTGATTCTAAGACTTCACGATCATAAAATATTTGCTTAAATTAAAATATTTTGAAATATTCTTCAATAAGTCTCTTCAATGTTTCTCTGAATTCAATAAACCAAAATATCATATGCCTTAATATGTCTGGATTAATAGAGGTTTTTGATAATGGTATTTTAAATTTTTTCAAAATTTTACATCTTAAGCTTGAAAAAGATATAAAAGATATAAGAAGATATAAAAAAGCAAAATACCTTGTAATGTTGCCAACTGAAGTCTGTTCAATAATCCTAACTTAACTATTTTCACTTTTCTTAAATGATCATGAATAGTACCTTTCTGCAAAATTATAAACAGAAGCCACCTAAACAGAGGTCATATCCATGCAGCAATAGATTCTTAGGTGTGACACTAAAAGCACAATCAACTAAGCATAGAACAGATAAATTGAACATCATCAAAAATGAAAAACTTTTGTGCACCCAAGGACACTATCAAGAAGGTAAAAAAACAACCTACAGGATGGGAAAAAAATTAATATCCAACATATATAAAGAACTCTTACAATTCAACAAAAAGACAAACAGCTCAAATAAAAATGAACAAATGACTTGAAAAGACATTCCTCCTAAGAAGATCTATAAATAGCCAACAAACAGGAGGCCAAATGTTAAACCTCACTAGTCATTAGGGAAATGAAAATGTAAACCACAGTGAGATACCACTTCACACCTGCAAGGAAGCTACAATCAAAACAATGGAATGTAGCGCATGTTGGTGGGGATGTGGAGAAATTGGAGCTCCGAAGCATCGCTGTTGGGTAAATAAAATAATGCAGCTACTGTGGAAAACATTTTGGTGTTTCCTCGAAAAGTTAAACAGAATTACCATAGGACCCAGCAATCCACCCCAAGTAAAGAATTGAAAAAGAATTCTCTACCCACAAGAATTTAAAATAATTATTCAAACAAAAACTTGTACGAGAATGTTCACAGAAGCACAATTCACAATAGCCAAAAAGCAGAAACAACCCAAAAGTCCATAATGGATGGATGGGTAAACAATGTGTGATATATCCATGCAATGGATTTATAATTTTAGCATAAAAAGAAAGGAAGTTCTGGAGAGCCTGGGTGGCTCTGTCAGTTACGTGTCTGCCTTTGCCTCAGGTTATTACTTGGGGTCCTGGGATGGAGCCCTGCGTTGAGCTCCCTGCTCAGCAGGGAGTCTGCTTTTCCCTCTCCCTCTGCCCTTCCCCCGAGTGCTCTCACTCTCTCAAACGAATAAATAAAATCTTAAAAAGAAAGAAAGAAAGAAATGAAGTTCCAACATATACTACAGCATGGTTGAACCTTGGAAGCATCATGCTATATAAAATAAGTCAAATAAAAAAGGATGGCTAGTGTATGATTCCACTTATATTGGAATATCTAAAATAGGCAAGTTCATGGAGATTGAAAGTAAATTAGTGGTTCCAGGGGCAAAAGGACTGGAGTGATGGCAAGGTACTGCTGCCTGGTACAGAGTTTCCATTTGTAGTATTGAAAATGTTTTAGGGGCACCCGGGTGGCTCAGTGGGTTAAAACCTCTGCCTTCGGCTCAGGTCATGATCTCAGGGTCCTGGGATTGAGCCCCGCATAGGGCCCTCTGCTTAGCAGGGAGCCTGCTTCCCACCCCCTCTCTCTCTGCCTACCTCTCTGCCTACTTATGATCTCTGTCAAGTAAATAAATAAAATCCTTTAAAAAAAAGTTTCAGAACGCAATGAAGATGATAGGTACACAGTGCCCTGAATGAACTACCTGCCACTGATTGCACCCTTTAAAATGGTTACATTTATGTTACATGGATTTTATCTGCATGTGAAAGAGGAAATTAAAATATCACATTATGTGCTAGCTTAAAATAAAAAGGGGAGGTTTACCAGTACGTCCCTAAATATTGCAGGGTTTGTTTGTTGGAAAACTTTTGTTCTAAATATGTGTTCGAGATTTAGAATGTTCTAAATGCAAAACCTAAATTGTAAAGTAAGCGTTTGTTCTCACAACCTCTGATCAAGACAGAGCTTTAGGTAAGTGAAGACTAACCAACCAAAAGCACCAGAACATCAGTAACTCAAAGCACAAACATAACAGAAAAATGCAGACTGGGACTCTGACAGCTTGAGTGGCATTTTACTGCGTATCTGCTTGCCAACGGAAATGTGGGAACAGTTAAAAATAGAGCCGATGAAGGAATCAGAGCAAATGCTAGGGGCACGTCAGTAATAAGATTGAGCTTGAATGATAAAGATAAATTCTTCTCATTGTTTACACTAGTGTTTCTTCCAGCCCTATTGAAGTAGGGATTCATATTTTGCAGAATTTTGCCAGAATCACATTTACTGTTTATTCACAAATAGTTGGAGACAACGTGTATTGGCTGAGCCATGAACCTGAGCTTGGGGCATGCTCGGACCCTGCATCGCTGACCTTTTCTGAACCTCAGGTTTCTCAGCCATAAGATGGAAATGACGATGCCCTCCTCTCCGTGTGCGGGGAGTATAACGAGACCATGTCTGTAAAGCAGACAGTCTGGCGCAGAGAAAGCAATTATTAAACATTAGTGTTCCATTTCAAGGAAAACCTTCTATACCAAAAGCTGTCTCAGGGAGGTTTTTTGTTTAATATTGGCCCTGTTGTAGGGTTTTTCTCAGGGAGGGGTGAGAGAATTGGCTAATTTTTTTAATGAGAGTCTTTTTTAAAATTAATTAATTAATTAATTAATTGTTAGAGTGGGGGAGGGGCAGAAGGAGAGAATCTGAAGCAAATTCCAGACTGAGTGTGGAGTCCGACGCCGGGCTCCATCGCACAACCCCCCAGATCATGACCCCAGCTAAAACAAAGAGTTGGATGTTTAACCAACTGAGCCACCCAGGTGCCTCTAAGGAAATAGTACCATGGAGCTTTCAAGCTCAACCTGAAGCTTTTAAATGTTTAAGAAGTGGGCTACTCGGGCGCCTCTGTGGTTCAATGAGTTAAGCCTCTTGTGTTCTGCTCAGGTTATGATCTCAGGGTCCTGGGATTGAGCCCCACATTGGACTCTCTGCTCAGCAGGGAGCCTGCTTCCCCCCTCTCTCTGCCTCCTTCTCTGCCTACTTGTGATCTCTCTTTCTGTGTCAAATAAATAAATAAATAATTAAAAAAAAAGAAGTCGGCTACTACACGTAAAATTCTTTATATAAACATTATCATAAAGGGTCATCTCTGAATAAACACGTTTCTATTGCTCTTTCTCATGGGTATTATTTTCTTATTTAATCCTCAAAGAAGATACAGTGCTAAATCTGGGAATACAAAAGTTGGACTCTTACTTTATGTCATAAACCAAATTAACTCAAAATGGATCAAAGACCTAGAGGTAAGGCCTCAAAGTTTAAAATTTTTAGAAGAGAACAGGGCAAATGCTTCACAACACTGGATTTGGAAACGGGCAATAAAAGAAAAATTTCTTTCTTGGATTTCATCAAAATTAAAAACGTATTTGCATCAAAGGAAACTAGCAACAGAGTGAAAAAGCAACCCATGGAATGGGAGGAAATATATCCAAATCATCTATCTGGTAAGGGATTAGTATCCAAAATACATAAAGAATTCCCATGACTCATGACAGCAACAAAAAGCAACTCAATTTTAAAAATGGGCAAAAGTCTTGAATAGACATTTCTCCAAGAAGCTAGACAAATGGTCTATAAGCACATGAAAGGATCATCAATATCACTAATCATTAGAGAGATACAAATGAAAATCACAATGGGACAGCACTTCATTTCCATCAGGATGGTACTAAAACCAAAATAAAACAGAGAGCAACAAATGTTTGTGAGGATGTGGAGAAATTGGAGCCCTCGCTCACTGTGGGTAAGAATGTAAAATGGTGAGGGCCACTATGGTAAACAGTATGGCAATTTCCCCAAATAATTAAAAATAGAATTATCATATGATCCAGCAACTCCACTTCTGGATATAATACACACAAGCATTGAAGGCAAGGAGTCATACAGTTGTTCACACCAGTGTTATTCACAATAGCCACAAGGCAAAAGCAACCCAAGTGTTCATTGATGGATAAATGGATAAATAACATGTGGTATGTAAACCCAATTGAGTTTTATTCAGCATTAAAAAGAGGAAATTCAGACACATCTTATGACATGGAAGAGCCTTGAAGACATCATGTCAAGTGAAATAAGCTAGTCACACAAGCACAAATACATAAGGAGCCTGGGGTACTCAGCTTTATAAAGACAGAAGATAGAATGGTGGTTCCCAGAGAGCAGGGGTAAATGGTGAGTTAGTGTTTAATGAGTATGGGGTTTCAATTTGGGAGGATGAAAAATGTTCCAGAGATGGATGGTGGTAAGGATTGCTCAAGTATGAATGTATTTAATGCCTCTGAACTCTACACTTCAAAACAGTTAAAATGGTCAGCTTTATGGTATGTGTATTTTGGCATATTATTTTTAAAAACACTGAATCTGTACACAAATAGATTCATCACAATGAAAAAAAGGGACGACAGTAATATATTTGCTTTTCTTAGGGAATCTAAGCAGGCAATCCTTGGTCCTCTTGAATAGCTCCATGCAGCAGAGATAGAATGCAAACTACATGTGTAATAACATAAGTGATCTTAAATTTTTGTAGCCATATTTATTTATTTTTAAAAATTTTATCTATTTGAGAAAGAGAGAGCGAGCCAAAGAGAGCACAAATGGTGGGGAGGAGCAGAGGGAGAGAGAGAAGCAGATTCCTGGGGCTTGATCCCAGGACCCCAAGATCATGACCTCGGCTGAAGGCAGGCACTTAACTGACTGAGTCACCCAGGCACCCCTAGTAGCCATATTTAAAAGGTAAAAAGAAACAGGTGAAATTAATTTTACTAATTAATTTGAACATTTAACATTTTATTTAACCCTACATATTCAAAATATATAATTTCGACATTCAGTCAATATTATATTCTTAATGAGATATCTTCAGTCTTTTTCTGTATTTTGCTTTGGTTTAAAGATGTTGAAAGGTAGCACTAGTTATATTTCGAGTGTTCTGTAGGCTAACGGCTACTGAATTGGGTCCCAAGGCTCTAGTGTGTTTGCTTCTCCCCCAGAGCCAGTACTGCTGAGCTGAGAAGCAGTGCCCACCACAAGGAAGGCACAACTTAAACTCTTCTCGTGCACCAACTGTGGGAGAACTTCCTGTGAAAGACCTTCCTCGGTTGGATCACATCACAAACTAGCTGTGTGAAAACTGGCTACTAAGTGCTGAAGTCCAGAGAGTGCCTGTTTATGGACCTGAAGGGAAAGTAGAGCCGAGGAAGTTTGGTTTGCTTTCTGACATGTTTTGTTTATTTCTGGCTGGGGAGGCACTGAGTGATCAAGCAGAAGGTGAAGGGAGAAGAGAGAGATTATAGTAGCAGGAGCGGCGGGAAAGGTGGTGGTAAGAGAGAAATTAATAAAGAGGGGTCTATGTTTAGGAGAAAAATATGATTTTATCTTGGAACTCTTTTTTGAGATTTTAGTCATTTGAAAGAGAGAGAGAGCACGAATGGGGGGAGGGAGGGAGGAAGAAGCAGACTGCCCGCTGAGGGGGGAGCCCAATGTGGGGCACGACTCCAGGATCATGACCTGAGCTAAGGGCAGACACTTAACTGACTGAGCCACCCAGTACCTGTGGAACTTTTAAAAATACATATATTTATTTATTTTTAGAGAGAGCAAGTGGAGGAGGGGCAGAGGGAGAGAGAGAATTTCAAGCAGACTCTGCACCAGGCACAGAGCCCAGCACAGGGCTGGATCTCACAATCCTGAGATCATGACCTTGGCTAAAATCAAGAGTTGGGTGCTTAACCAACCAAACCACCCAGACATCCCTATCTTGGAATTTTTTATCTTTGCATCACCGTATCTTAAAGCCAAATATTTTTTTTCCTTAGCGGGAATATCAGAAGTTGAACATTATATTTACCAAGCGCAAAAGGGCTGTGTATAGTCCTTTTACTTAATCAGAGGGATTATTATCCAGAATATATAAACAACTCCACTGTCGATAGCTTAATACCTTAAAGATTAAGTCATGTGCTGTATGTAAAAAAAGTAAAGAATTAAAATCAAATATTGACTTCATTTATAGTGTGGTACCATAATAAGAAGGTGAATCAGTCTGAAATGACCACTATTTATAGTTGTTTCTCAACAATTATGTTCACATACATTTGCTTTAGTTTAGTGAATCTTTGGTGAGTGTGGCCCAGGATAGCTGGGAGTATAACGATGAACACAAGAGGTGCCCTGGGGACGCCTGGGTGGCTCATTGGGTTAAGCCTCTGCCTTCAGCTCAGGTCATGGTCCCAGGGTCCTAGGATCGAGCCCCACATCGAGCTCCCTGCTCAGTGGGAAGCCTGCTTCTCCCTCTCCCACTCCTCCTGCTTGTGTTCCCCCTCTTGCAGTGTCTCTCTCTGTCAAATAAATAAATAAAATCTTTAAAAAAAAAAAACAAAAAAACAACAACAAAAAGAGGTGCCCTGCTTAGCTGTCTAGTGAGGAAGAGAGACAAATCGTCATTTTCATTCCAGTTTGTAAGTGCAAAAAATAAAAATACAAATAGCAAAGAAAGGCACTCCATCCCACCCTCAGGTGGTGAGGGTAAGCTTCCCAGGACAGAGTTTAAAAATGACCTGGGGGTAGCCAGGTGAAGTGAGGCATGCCCTCCAGGCAAAAGACAGAGTGACCAAGCATGAAACAGTGAGAAGTGAGTAACTCTTCGTCCAAGAGCAAGAACTTCAAAGATCGGCCTTGTTAATTGAGAAGCCTCATCCACTTACTGCCCAGTGATTTTTAGGAGGTTATTTTTCTGAGCCATAGTTTACTCTTCCATCAAATGGGAACAAGAGCATCTCAGAATTGTTATGTGAAATAAATGAAATAATTTATGTGAAGTCCTTAGTATGGTGCTTGGTACAGATTAAGCATTTGATAAAAGGCAGCTGCTATTAGCAAACTTAGGTAAATATGTGTTTGTCTGTTTGTTTGTTTTTAAATTCATCTTTTTATTTGCGAGAAAGAGAGAGCATGCACATAGGAGTGGGGGCTATGTGCCCCCACTGAATGTGGAGCCCAGTGTAGGGCTCAGTCCCAGGGTCCATGAGATCATGACCTGAACCAAACCAAGAGTCAGTCATTCAACCGACTGAGCCGCCCAGGAGTCCCTAAATATGTGTTTGAAATGCAGAACTAATACTGTCATGTTCATACAGGATTTCCAAAATGGAATGTTATATCTTCTTAGGAGTAGTCAAATAAAATAAATATTTTTATTTTATAAAAATAAAAAGTAAAATAAAAGTTAAATAAATAAAAGTAATTAAATAAAAGGGCAATAAATACATCTACCTGTATTTGAAGTTCTATTTCTTAACCTTGTTGGCGAGACACACTATGCAAAACTTTCTGAAAATTACACAGTAAAATCAATACAAAGACAACTTTGATAGCATTAGGTTGGGGAAGTATCTTTTTTTGGTCCTACTTCTCAATTTCCATTATGAGTGCTAAGGAAATATTAGGCTTCTCTCAAATATGAGGGAAAAAGGTTATTTTTGCAATTTGGTCTTCCTGAAGTCTTACCTGATTGAAGTTTTTTGGATTATTTATCGAAGATCATCATAAAGGTAAACATCGAGGAAGCATCCATATGCTTCCTTGTCCACAAATATATAGAAGAGAGGTAAATGATGAAATTCTATCATTTTTTAAAATACAAGTTCATTTCAGGTGGAATACTTTAATCTGTTACTAAATGACTCTGCCCCCATTTTATGAAGTTCTTGGGAGTCAAATGGCACTTTTTGTTTTTTTTGCTGATTCTCATTGTGGATTATTTTCTTGCATGTTTTTAATTTTGGAATTTGAATCTATGCTCATCAAGGCTTTAGGACAGAAGTTTCATATGCTTCTGCCGGTGTCCGTAGGACTCTAGCCACAGGCCTACCAGAGCTGCCTTGTACTCCGAGAACACCTTGCCCATGGGATTCTGCACTCAGCACTCAGAATTGTTGATGAGGATATACAGAAATTGAAACGTTTGTGCGCCCTTTGTGGGAATGTAAGATGGTGAAGGCACTGTCAAAGTGTGCTGGTTCTTCAAAAAATTAAAAATAGAATTACCATATGAACTAACAATTCCATTTCTGCATATATACCTGTCTAAGATCATTCTGGCAGCTTTAACGAAATGTCACAGGCTGGGTGGTTTATAAACAACAGAAATTTGTTTCTTACAATTCTGGAAGATGGAAGCCCTAAATTAGGGTGCCAGCATGGTCTGGTTCTGGTGAAATCTCTCTTCTGGGTAGCTGACTGCCTACTTCTTGCGATTATTGTCTCATGGCAGAGGGACAAGCCAGCTCTCTTTTGGAACAGCACGAATCCATTCATGAGAGCTCTGCCCTGATGACCCAAGGCCCTGCTTCCTGAAACCATCACATCGGGCATTAGGATTTCAACATACAAATTTGGGGGAGGGGGTACAAACACTCAGACCATAGCAATTACTCCCCAGAATTGAAAGCAGGGTCCTGAATCTGTACACCCATGTTCATGAGGAATTATTCACAATAGCTAAAATACGGAAGCCACCCAAGTATCCATTGACAGGAGGGTGAATAAAGCATAGTAGATACATACAATGGAATGTTATTCAGCCTCAAAAGGAAAGGTCATCCTGATGCATGATACAAAGCGGATGAACTCTGAAGGCATTATGCTCAGTGAAATTAGTCAGTCACAAAGGGACAGATCCTGCACAATTGCACATCGGGGGAGGTACCCAGAGTAGTCAAATTCAGAGGGACAGAAGGTAGAAGAGGGACAGAAGGTAGAAGAAGGTAGAAGAGGGGTAGAAGGTAGAAGACAGAAGGTAGGGGAGGGGAATGGGGGAGAATGAGGAGTGATGGTTTCATGGATATAGGATTTTAGTTCAGGAAGATGAAGAAAGTTCTGGAGATGGATGGTGGTGATGTTATACAAAGATGTGAATACACCTAAAGTCACTAAAATGCACACTTAGAAATGGCTAAGATGGTAAATTTCATATGTATTTTATCACAAGAAAAAAATTTTAAAATAACGAATTAAAAGAATCCAAAATTATATTTGTAGACTCCAACACTCCTTTCTCATTAATTGATCAAATAAGTAAACAAAAGGGAAAAAAAGTTCACATATTGAAGACCTGAAAAACACTCCAAGCAACTTAATCTAATCTGTTTTTCTCTAACATTCCCCCCAACACTAGAATACGAATTATTTTCAAATATACGCAAAAAAAATTCACCAAGGTAGATGATTTCCAGAACCACAAACATAAAGCCAACCTCATCGAATTTAAAATGACTGGGAATACACAAAGTGTATTCTCTGATTACGAAGGAGTCAAACTAAAAATCAAAAGCAGAAAAACGCTCATGTATTTAAAGAATATGTATTTAAATGTATTTAAAGAACTGACTTCCATATAACCCAGGGGTGAAAGAGGAAATCACAGAGAACATTGGCAAATATTCTGAATTACATGAACAGAAAAACACAAGTCAGAATCACTGGATTTATCTAACTAGGGGCTTAAAGGAAAATGTATAGGATCAAATGTTCATATTAGGACACAAGTAAAATATGAAAAGTTCTAAAATTTCATCTTAAGAAACCAGGAGAAAAGAAGAGAAAAAATAAGCCCAAACCCAGAAGAAGGAAGAAGATAGGGGGCACCTGGGTAGTGTAGTCACTTAAGCGTGGACTCTTGGTTTGGCTCAGGTTGTGATCTTAGGGTCATGGGATTGAGCCCCACCTCTGGCTCTGTTCTCAATTAGGAGTCCGCTTGACATTCTCTCTCTCCCTCTCCCTCAGCCCGTCCCCCTTGTGCTCTCTCTCTAAAATAAATAAATCTTTTTTTTTTAACTCTTCCATAGGCAAAACTTTTATTATCTTTTTATTAACATATAATGTATCATTTGTTTCAGGGGTACAGGTCTGTGAATCACATCCCTCCCGGATGTCCATCACCCAACCCCCCATTCCTCCCACCCCCCCTCCCCTCCAGCAACCCCCAGTTTATTTCCTGGGATTAAGAGTCTCTTATGGTTTGTCTCCCTCTCTGGCTTCATCTTGTATCATTTTTCTCTCCCTTCCCCTATGATCCTCTGTCTTGCTTCTCAAATTCCTCAAATTAGTGAGATCATATGATAATTGTCCCTCTCTGGTTGACTTTGCCAAGCATAATACCCTCTAGTTCCATCCACATTGTTGCAAATGGCAAGATTTTGGAGTTTGTTTTTTTTTTAATGGCTGCATAATATTCATATATGTGTGTGTGTGTGTGTGTGTGTGTGTATCTCACATCTTCTTTATAATAAATAAAGAAATCTTTTTTAAAAAGAAGGAAGAAAATAATAAATATAAGAGCAGAAATTTAAAACAAGAGAAAACAGAAAAATAAGAAAATCAATGAAATCTAAAGTTTATTTGAGAAGATTGATTGATAAGCCCTTAGCCAGAGTAATCAAGAGGAAAAGAAAGAATGAAAATTATTAATATCAGGAACAAAAAGGAAAATGTCACTGTAGAGCCCACAGACATTCAAAGGATAGTAAGAGAATACTTATAACATCTTTGTGTCGATAAAACTTGATAAAGATGAAATGGACAAATTTTTTGAAACACTTGAACTATCAAGGATCAAGAAAAAATAACCTGACTAGCCCCACATCAATTAAGGGAATTGAATCAATATTAAAAACACAGAAAACTCCAGCTCCACTAGTGAATTCTTCCAAATATGTACTAAAGAAGTACGACTAAGTATAAACTCTTCCAGAATATAGAACATGAAGAAACATGTCGCAACACTGGCCCTTACTTTATGAGGTCAGCATTCCCCTGATATATAAACCAAGATAAGGTAAATTACACTTAAAAAAAGTTAATTTTTTAAAAAAATTACTTATTTGTCAGAGAGAGAGAAAGAGCACAAGCAGGGGGAGCAACAAGCAGAGGGAGAAGCAGACTCTCGCTGAGCAAGGGGCCCGATGTAGGACTCACCCCAAGACCCTGAGATCATGACCTGAGCCAAAGGCAGACACCTAACCAACTGAGCTACCCAGGCATCCTGAAAGTTAATTTTAAAAGAAAAAAAAAAAATCTTTTGAGTAATGAAAGGATCACTAGGCTGGTTAGGTTTGGTATGACTTATCAGAAGACCTAAAGTAACAGAAGCTTAAGCAATCTAAATGCTTATTTCTGCCTCGCAAGTCTGAATGTAAGCAATTCAGAGCTGCTGTGGTGGCTTTGTGGTGCCATCAGTGACCCAAGCACCTTTCTTCCCCCTGCTCGTTGAATTTCAGCATGTGGTTTTTATGTGTCTTCATTGTCTAAAGTGTCCACTCATAGCTTAGCTAATACATCCACGATCTGGTCGTCAGCTGGAAGAAGAGGAATAAAAGCTTTTCTCTCCCTTTTATGGATACTTCTCGGTAGTCTGCAGAATGTAGCCACATAGCTGCATCTCGTTGCAACAGAGACTGGGAAATACACAGTCTTTTATTCTAGCTACCAATGTGCCCAGCTTAAAACACAGGTTGCATAAGAAAGAGACATGGACAGCTATGAATGAGCTGACAGCTCTATGTATGGAAATTCAGATGTGTTTCTTGATAATGCAGGTTTCCATAGTCTACAATCCTCTTGCTTGTTCTCTGATCCACAAAATATTTAAGACGTACTTATTAGAGCAATTGGACTTATCCTAATGAACATAGGGAATACTGATTTCTAATTCATAGATGAGATGATGTATATAAATCTTTCACACACAGCCTGGCACCTTGTATGTAAACAAAAGTACCAGTTGATATAACAGGGTTTAGGTGAGAAATTAATAACAAATGAATGTGTTTTATAAACTAAAAAAGTGCTATAGAATATTAGACACTCCAGAGTTCTGTCTTCTAGTTCTAGGAACTCGTGAAATCTTGATACTTCCATGAAGTCTTTTCTTTGGAAATGAAATTAAGCTTTCCCTGACTACTTGTATATTTCAGTTGTGACCTTTCACTACACACACACACACACAAACACACACACACATATCCCCCTTATACTGGGTTTGCTTGCGCCTTTATATGCTTTTAAACAACAATCTGTAATCACGACACTCATTTTATAGTGTAAGTTTACAAAAAGCAAATGTTAACTTTGTGGAATGCATCATAACAAGTTAGGTCAGTGGCGGATACAGGTGTATCTTTATGAAAGTGCTATATATAATGGCAGAGATCTGGAACCTAATGTGGTGAAAAATGATTTATTAAGTAAAATGAAAAACAATCACACATGGTGCTTATCTGTCCCAGAGAGCTCATACTCCAAGGTCTTAATATAGTCAAAATCTGCAAGGGAGAGAGGAGTAAAGTAATTGTAATCACTGTTTCTCTCACTTGGAGGGGAAGAAAAACCAACTCTTTTAAACTTCTGGCTTCCTTGGCCAGTGTTTCTTCCTGGCCCCCGTTCTCATTTCAGAGCATTAGTAATGCCCATAATATGCCTGTCCATTACAAGGGCTAATGAGCAGGCTGAAGTTTACATACAGCTTGAACAAATTAGTCATCTGCGTTTGAATGCCTCCACTGATGACGGTACATCCATTATTGCTAGAGTACATCTGCATAACTTTTAACATTGAAAAGAATTAGGCTTCACTTATCAAATTTTAGCATTTATCTGTGGCTTTTAAAAACTGCAAAAGTCAAGGTATATTAAAAACAAAACTGACCATGATAGAAGGCATCCCTAATAAGCTTCTCAAACCTTTTTCTTTTCTTTTCTAAGACTTTATTTATTTATTTGGGCGGGGGGGCACAAAGGGAGAAAAAGAGGGAGAAGCAGATTCTCTGCTCAGGAGAGAGCCCAACATGGGGCTCCATCCCAGGACCCCAGAATAATGACCGGAGCTGAAGGCAGAGGCTTATCTGAATGAGCCACCCAGATGCCCCTCTCAAACTTTTTTCTGTCTATATTTATTCTGCCAGTGTTTCCTTTTTTCCATAAGGGTAACATTGCCTTACATTTTATTTGAAACTTTTAAAAAGCAGACTAGAGTCTGAACAGGTACATTGCATTGTGTTACTGTTTGATACACTAATTAAATTAGCACAGGTTATAAAGAAAGAATTAATATAATGCTTTCATGGGAATTATGATTAGGTAAATGTCTTCCTATGTTAGGGCTTGCCAAGTTGTATGCTATGTTTTAAGACACATGAAGACAGATCATTTATTCATTCATTTATGCAACTTGTGTTTTCAGGCTTTATCTAAGTGCCCGACACCATGCTCAATGCTAGGAATACTAAAATGAGTAAGACACAATTGGTTGTTCTCAAGAGACTATGTAGTGGTGGAAAAAACATAAAAACAGTTTGATATAACTTAAATACTGGATCACACATGAACATTTATTTCAAAGTTTACTTGTCCTTTGGCGCAAACTTTACAGCCCCTTTGGCTATAAGTATTATTAAAAATTATTTTCAAGGTTGTTTTGCTATTTTGTGATCTCTTTAAAAACGTGATGAAAGACAAAATTCAATTTCCCTGACAATTATAATTAAAAGCGAATGCAGTTAAGTACAATATAAGAAATCACACAGATGTCTTGGGAAGACACCAAGTGTCATCCAACTGGGTGTTTTTAAAAACCATGTTAGAATCCTCCCTCCCTCCCTCCCTTCCTTTCTACCTTCCACCAACAAGTGTGTATTGATTGGTTTCTAAGTGCTTATTAACTAGACCATAAGCCCCAACAGACCTGGGTTTTGTCGTCTGTATTCCTCCAGTGGCACACAATGAAAGCTTGAAATAAACTTTATTGACTGACTATTGAAAGAACTCAGGGCAACTTAGTAGATTTGAATGTGCTCTGATGAATATGTGGGGCTCCTACCCACACAGCTTCCAGTCTACTAGAGAACTAGACTTCATGTTACCCCTGAAATTTGAACACTCTCTCAAGAGAACCAAATAGTTTTGTTAAATGAATAGACCTAGGAGGGTGATATCGTCAGCAGATCATGAAGTTAAAATAGACAATGAATCCAAAACTTTAAGTACAATATCTTTCGTATTTTTTGTGTATACATATGCACACATATACACATGAATACATATAAAAACATATGAAAACATATAAAAACACTACTGTTTCCCTCCAACCCCCACAATTCTTAGCCAGGGTTTTGCAGAGACTTCCAGCCTTGTCTAGAAAGCAAAGGGTGCCCTCTCCCTTGTCATGGGGCTGCTCACCCATATCCTAACCAAGAGCCTCCCAGCTTCCCAGTCTATTGTTTTTCAAAATATCATATTATCATTATTATTATTATCCAATATTTTAGTGCTTCTCTTTAACAGTCACTGAACTTTAAGTAAAAATGACACTTTTAAGGTCAAAGATTAGGAAAACCAGGGACCCAATGGATATGCCTAAATTTTTAACCTTACCAAAACCTATTCTTTCAGCCTGACTAAAATTAGCTTATGATGGAAATGGGTTTCAGCTGTTGATCTTTGAGATGAACAAGTACTGTGTCCCACAGTCATTTAATATACCCTGGCAAAATACAAAAGGCAGTTGAATCCTCGTGGACTACACTTCTGTATGTATATTTCATCACACCAAACCGTAGACGCCGTATTTTTTTTTTTTAGATTTTATTTATTTATTTGACAGACAGAGATCACACTGATGCCTAGACGACTGGTTCTCCTGAGTTTCGCTGCAGTAACCTTTGTTGAAAGAAGAGGTACGCTCGAGTAGAAAAGTGAGTCTTATCAGGAATATCTGAACGGAATGCTGTTTAAGTGAAATGTTCTTGCTCATGTCCACTACCCTCTTGACCAAGAATTCGGGATAGTAAAAAAGTGCTTATTTTGCCCAAAACGTGCCAGGAAGACTTCTCCACTTTGCAGAAAAAGCGCACTCCGGGGAAAGCAGCGCTGTTTGGCAAGGAGTCAGACAGGAGTCATGAAGGAAGAACTTCGGGCTGGGGCTGGGAAGTGGTGCTTTGGGACCTAGCGGAGGAGGCCAGCTGCGGATGCTCGGGTCCTCAGCCCCGTGTCTTTTCTGCGCCCCCCTCTCCCCCCGTCAGTGCCACCGTCAAGTGCCTTCCCGGGCTCACGCGCTGCCCCGGCAGACGCCCGCGCCCGGGGGCCGCCGGAGGCCTCCACGGATCCCAGGAGTCCGGTTTAGGAGCGGAGCCCCGGCGCTCTCCGCCGCTCCCGCCCGCGGGCTGCCAGGCTGCCCGCGAGGTGGCTGGGGAGCCGGGGGAGCCGGGCCCGGCAGCCCGAGCGAGGAAGCTCCCGGGCGCAAGGCCTCGCTTTCGTGGCTTTGAAAACTTTCCAGCGCGCGTGCCACGGAGACGCGCAGCGGCTGGGCCGGAGCCCACGCGGCCCGCGCCTCCCGCGGGGAACTTTTCGGCGCTCGGCTGCCTTGTCACTCTCGCTTTCCGACGCGCCTCCCCCTGGGCTCGCGCTCCCCGAGCTCCCTCCCTCCCTCCCGGCGAGGACCTTCCCGGCGCCCGCGGCTCCCGTCCCCGTCGCCGCCGCTCTGCGCTCGCCCTGCCCGGCCGCCCGGCCGCGAGCCCGCCCCGCCGCCCCGCCGCCGCCGCCGCCGCCCCCGCCCCGCGTCTCGCTTTTCAAAATGGCCCGGCCCCGTCCCGCGCCCTGAGAGCGGCGAGCGCGGCGCCGAGCCCCGGGCAGCCCCCGGAGCGGGCAGCGGGCGGCGGGGGGCGGGGGAGGGGAGGAGGGGACCCGCCGCGAGGGGCTGACTGCTCGCTTCCAGCCGACTTTTCGCCAATGGTCCAAAGCGACATGTCCAAGTCGCCTCCCACAGCGGCGGCGGCGGTGGCGCAGGAGATCCCGATGGAACTGCTGGAGAACGCGGCTCCCGCGGGGGCGCTCGGAGCGGCCGCACAGGTAGCGAGAGCGCCGCGCCTTCTCCTTTCTTTGTGAGCAGCCGGGGCGCCGACCTCCCGCTCTCCCGCCGCCTCCTCCGCTAGGATCCCTCGCCTGGCCGCTCCCTCCCGCCTGGGTCTCCTCCGCCACCCCCTCTCCCGTCGCCCTTTGCCACCCGCTTCTCCTCTCCTGGCGCCGGGGACCCTGCCCCTTCTCGCCGGTCCCTGGCTCTTCCGCGGCTTCCATTTTTCTCTGCTTCCGAAAAGCGAGTGGGAAGGGGCGGGGGAGACCTCCCGGTCTTCAGAGGCTGCCCCCGGGCTGCTCGGTCAGCCCTCCTCGCCCCTTCCCGGGAGAGGCACATGGAGAGACATGAACCAGGCGAGTGGACTGGACCTGCTCAAGATCGTGAGTCCGGGTGGGCGGGAGGGGCTCGGCTCCCCGCGGCTCCGGCTGCGGCTCCGACGCCGACCCTTCCGGGCGAGCTCGGAGCTGCGGTGGGAAGGGGGCGAGGGAGGGGGTAGAGGTGGGCAGGGGCACGTGGGGAGGGGGGGCTTCGGCCCGGGTCTCCGGGCGCAGCCCTGCCCCACCCCCACCCCCCGCACCTGGCTACTTCTGCCTCCTTGACAGCTCAGCTCCCCTCGCGCCGCTTGCCACCGTGCGCCTGCACCCCTCCTCGTTTCTTTCTCTTAAAGCGAGTTGGGGACGCGAAAGTTTTTATTTTTCCATTTCCCCTGAAATGTTGACCGTTCCAGGGAGCTTCAGGACCACCTTCCTCTCCGGTGAGGATTAGCGGTTTCTGGAAAAATTCCGGTTTGCTGCTCAGTTGTGAAATAGGAGATGTCAGTTGTAGGCGTTGGGCAATGATAAGGTGGTGGCTTTTACGTAAGGCTTTGGCAGGTACAGTTTGGATTACAGACACCTCCAGGTCTCAGCGGTAAGGAGTCTCTCAACTTTTATCCTAGCAGGGAAATGGCTTAAGACTCCTAGCTGTGGGGCCACTTGGCGAGTGCCGGGAAGAGGTTAGGGTTCTATTTCAAGCATTATTTGGGGGGAAATAACTCTTTGCTTAGCGATATGGGCTTGCTGATTTCAAGCCTACGTTTACTAGATGGTAAGTGTGGTGGTGACATATTCCTGTATTTACAAAAAACTTATAAATGTGGAGCTTTAGTGAACTTTCTTTAACCACCGGGAAATAACCTTGCTGACTTAAAACACATAATTCACTTTGATTTGGGATGGAGGAATAATGTAGAAACCAAGAAGTCGTGTAATGAGAAACCCATTTCTTTCATAAGGGTAGGACAGCTAGCTTTTTAGTCGGCCTTGGGCTGTTCCGCTGCTGAACCAGAGGGGGGACCTGTAACTAATCACCTACATTTCCATCTAGTTTCTGCCAGGGGACCTGAATTCTTACCAACACATGTCACATTTGTTCTAGGCTCCTGATTTTATCTAGACACTTAATCAGGTTAGATGAGAGTGAGAAATGTACTCAGAGAACTCTGTTATTCCAGGGTGAAGGTCTTGAATTTTGATAGAAGAAAGGACTCTTAAAACACCCCCCCCCTTTTTTTCTTTGATCTCCCTTCAGGGATTTTTCTTTTTCTTTTTTTTTTTTTAAGTTTATTCTTGTGATAAAAAGAGTTCTTGAATTTCTGGAGATCAAAGTTGAGGCTGACCGAAAGCATGACTGCATTTAGATAAGAAATACTAAATTCACTCAGTGATTTACGTCGTTAAATGTAAGTCAACAAATATTTGTTGTTACTTGCAAGGCGGAAATGATTCAGATGTGAGGAGACACCACTGCATTCTTCAAAGAACTGATATTCTAGAAGTTGCCAGTGTGACACCTGTATGACAATTGTCTGGTAGAGGACTGTAAAAGAAGTACTGAATCTTGGTTTCCAAGGAGTAAGGATCACAGAAATTCTATGCAGAGTAATCCTTAAGGGCTTCATAGAAGAGGTGGCTTTTGAGAAGAGAGTCAAAGGATGGGTGAGATTTGACCAGAGATTGTCAGAGAGATGGTGGGAGCCATACAGGAAGTAAAGTCACAGAAGTTATAAGTCTTTTCACATATTTCTCATGTGTAGCTTGAAGAGAGTACGGAACAGTACAGAGCAGGCATAGTTAGATGTTAGACTCACAAGGCAGTTTGAGGCTACATCTTGGAAGCGTTGGAACCAGTGGTGTAAGGAATGATGGAGAACCATGGAAGGGGTTCAGCCAAGGAGTTGCATAACAGCTTATTCAGAAGATTTACCTGGGAATATTCTGGAAGGTATTTTACAGTTTTAGAAGTCCAGAGGTGGAGCTGCCAGACAGGAGATTGGTGTAACAGTTTGGATAAGAGTTAATAAGGTCTAATCGGAAGGGACAGGAAAGAAAATGGAGATGACAGGCCCATGCATGGGACATTTCAAAAGACTCAATGTGCAGGACTAGGGAAGTAAGTGTACAAATACATGAGAGACAGGAAAAGGGGAGGAAAGGCTATTATAAGCAGGTTAGAGGTATAAATATTCAACTACATCCCCATCCATCCCTTTGCTTTCTCTACCTTCCAAAAATGAAAGCAGTTTTCTTTGAATTGTGTTTCTATCACCTCGATTATGTGAGGGGAAACATGGCCATGTTTATTTTATATCTAATAAATCATGGCATCACAGGGCTGTGAGAACTTGGCAAAGGCTCTCGTCCATCTCTCTGGGCAGGACAGGACAGCAGTAAAGCCCCCAGAAAAGAGGGGGAGGGGTCCAGCTCGGAAGCAGCCCCTTTTGCTGATACTGATACTTAGAAATGGAATTTTCACTTGCAAATGGTGTCTCTAAGCAATCTTTGCTTTTAAGAACCCTTTCTGTCTTACCTCTGGATTTTATTCCAAGTTCTGTTTGAACAAAGCAAAAGATGTAGATTCACAGACTGCCCATTTTCCTTTTTTTTTACGTTAATTAATCCTGCCTAGGGATGGGGCACTCTCCTACATTCCAAACCTTTCTCCAGCACACTGCCATAAACAACATGACTATTATTTCTTACGTGAGAGCCGAGTTGGCAACCCTAACTACAAATCCTGGTAAGTTCTGATTCAAGCAGATTGCATCGCTTTTTAGGGGGCCTGCCGAACAGCTTCAGTGCAAACTTGGACACGGTCTACTTCCAAAGTCATGGCGCTGATTACGTATTCTCCCTCCAAAGCTCCAAATCTGCGTTGTCCACTCCTGGAGCCACTAGCCACACGTAGCCCGAACTGAGATGTGCCATACATATAAAATACACACCAGATTTCAGACACTCGGTATGAAATAAAGAATACACAATAATCTTACACTGACGACAGGTGGCCGCGATAATGTTTTGGGTATATTGGTTTCAATAAGTTGTATCACTGCAATTAGTTTCACTTGTTGCTGCTTCCCGGTTTCATATGGCTACTAGAAAATTTCAGTGACATGTGGCTTGGCTTACATTTCCGCTGGACAGCGGTAGTCTGAAATACGGCACTGGTAATTCTCTGGGGAGTGGAATTGTTGGTGTAGGGAGGCTGCGTGGATGGGAAGCCGGTGGGAGGGGTTGAGAGTAGGATGGAGACACAGGAGGAGACGGAGAAGAAACAAAGCAGTATCCCAGCACGTTAGGCCTGAAAGAGGTTGTAAGCAGCACCTCTAGGCACACCTGAAAATGAACAGACAGTAACCAGAGGTCCTGTTTGCTTTGCTCCTAGCAACAGAGCCTAGCTGGTTCCACCCCGGCTGAGTTCGCCAGATGCTTTTCAAGCATGTCGTAGTAACACAGCCTGGTAATGGCAACATCTTGAATCACTGCAGCAAGGAGCTTTATCTAAAGAGAGCAGCAGCGGTCCTCCTGTGGCTCTTGAGCCGTGTCGGTACAGTTTTCCAGAAACGCTTGGACGTCCGAGGTACAGCTCGGTCTTCCGCAGTCTGCCAACATAATGATCGTGGGTCTTGTGTTCTATGTTTTCCTGGAACCTTCGCGGCTAACCCCCATGGCTTGAATGGTATTTTTGTTCTGGTGTTGCATGGGAGAAATTTTAAAACATGTCAATCAGAATTTCTGAGTGTGTTTTAAGACGTGAAATGTAATAACTGATTGAGTGATGTGGGGTTCGGTTGGTCTTGTAGATCTTATGGCTCTTTTCTTTCTGTCTTTCCTTGAGTGGAAAGGCTTAGTCTACCTGTTGCTGGATTTAATTCCATTGAATTAACACAATTATATAGCCTTGGTCCTTTCAAGAAAAGCTGAGCAAAATGTGTTAACCCCGTAGGGGGCGGTGGCACTCTAATTTCACAGTTACAATTACTTATGCCACCACCACAAGTAAAAAAGTCTGTCTCGGAGTTCTTTCCAGGCCTGCCAAAAGGCAGCTTATGAAGGGGGCAAAGTTCTCCTGCCCTCCCACTAGATGTTCTCTGTTTCCCAGCCTTGTCCCTCCTTCCTTCTCTACCTCCAGACCCCGCAAAAGAGTTCTTTTTATGCTGCCTCTTGATTCCTTTTTGCTTTTGTGTAAACGGATCCATATTGACAAGAACTGATGTCCTACCTCCCCTTTTCTAGGGAGGTAATCTCAATTACTTCACTCCAAGTAAAGGATCTGACAACCCCATTCATACTGCGCTGTCAGTAAATGAGGAGAATGTCTGATTTCTCTCTGGATCATTCTGGCTGCGTTTGTCCGCAACTCAGAGGGATAAATATCAATGAATGCTAATCGAGAGGGATGGAAACTAATTTCAGCTATCAGTATTATGCTCATAGGGAGCAATATGTAGGGAGGAGACTGTCACCCTATCTATCAACCACAGAAGCAGCATCATGCTTCAAGCTGTCCCCAGGGTCTGCCAAGCCAACTTTGTGTGCACGGGTGGGCTCAAATCTCCAACTGACTGGCACCTTCCAAAAATTAACTACTATTGTCCATTTCAACTTGACAGAAATTAGATTTCAATTACCTGTGAAATATAAACATTTATTTGCTGATTTTAAAGCTACACTCCAGTTTCAAAAATTATTTAGTAGCAAGGAGGACATTCATTTACATGAAGCTGTTACTTACCATCATGAGGAATGTCAGATATCATTTTAATAAGTCATTTATATATTTGTGGAAATTTCTTAAATTTTTGTTGTTGTTGTTTCTGAAATCTGATGTAGCTTGGTTGATGTTTTAGGAGAAGTAAAAGAATTCTGGTTTACGGTTTTCTTTTTCTCCTTTCTGCTATGGTGACATAATTTGTTTTCATGAAGTTTCATGTAACTAATAGGAAATGAATAGAAATTAGTGGCTTTTCAGACTGTGCTCCCAGAAGGACTTAGGGGTCTGCATGTGTCAGGAAGAGTATTATGGGTTATACTTTATGCTCCGGCCAAACCCAAACTCTCTTTCTCTTCTGCCTTTTACTTCCTGAAATCTGGGTGACTCTGATTGTGAACCGTTTCATATATTGGGTGTTTATATATTTAGTGTTGCTAAAAAAAGAATTTTGGAAAAACAATTGGTCCTAAAAGAGGCTGCATTTGAAGCAGCCCCTGAACTAAGAAAACTATACTTCTTTTCCAAATTGAGTCAAGTAAATATTTGAATAATTAATCTTTCCTGTCTTTCTCCATTTTGAGAAGATTTGGCCTTTATTTTTTTTTTCTTTCTTTCCTTTTTTTTTTTTAAATTCCTGCAGATGAAACACTCTAGTCCTCATTTTCAAGGATTTAAAGTAACTAAAGAAAAGTAATTCTAGCAAGATGGACTTAATTTTAAATATGCATTGGATCAAAGGGAACTTTGTTTTGTAATGGTGGTATAAATTTTCACTAACATTTTTTAAAAATACATTGAAATGGACTGTATTAGCTTTCCAAAAGTTGCTTTAATTTTTTTCCCTTGATCTTGGATATTGTTATAAAAAACAATAACAATTAACAAGGAGACTATGGAAGAGAAATAACTGCTCAAATTCATAAGAGAACAGAAAAGAGGTATCATTAAGCATATCTATTTTAGCTTTTAATATATATAATACATAATTAATAAGGATTTGCTACGACACTATTAAGACATGAACAAGTTAATACTTTGAATAAAGCATTCCCCATAAACTTAAGTGATTAAAGGACAATACAGCTTTTTCAAAGTTATCACAAGTTTACCTGGGATTCAGCCATAGTTGTGTGCCTGTGTGTGTGCAAACTGTGTGTTAGTACAGTCGAAAACTCTGATAATCCAACATATATACGTAGGTATATATTGTATAGGTAGCTAAGTGCATCCAAAGTAATACTTATGAATAGTATTCCTAGGGGCCTAGAAAAATTAATATACATTTAAAATGAAACACTTTTTAAATGTGTCTAATTTCTTGCAGAAAACTGTCTCCTGTAGGACTGAATGTCTGAAATTTTGTGTGGTTTTCACAGTGCCTGTTGTGCATTTGTGAACAGCCACGAAAAAGCTTACACACCAAAGCAGCAGAATAATAAAATATATTTATCATGAAAAATCTGAAGCAAAAGACAATGATAGAATTTCATATTCTCTTTCCACCCATTTCAAAATGGTATTGGAAAGACACATCACGATGGAGTAAGATTATATTTTGGCTTTGTTCTCAAAGATAATCTATGCCTCTCATGAAGAAAAACAATGTGTTTAAAAAAAAAGAAAGGAAAACCGTGTGCTTAACACAGGTTTGCCCCTCCCCGCCCCCATAAGAAACATGTTAGGCCTTAAAAAAATGCTTTCAAAGGTAATTAGTCTTTTCCCATGTTCAATAATATAAAAATATTTTTAATTTTAAAGAACTTTTCGTGCTTTATTTTTGTGTTCGTAGGCTTTGGAAGACACTTCTGTCCAAACCTTTATATAATAATTGGAAAAGGAAGAATGCTCTTGAAAGAATGTTATTTTTCAACAGTTTACTGAATAGTGTTTACATAAGTATAAAGAATAAGCTGCTAAGTGAGAAGAACCTTGTATGATACACTGTGATAGCCCGGGCTAGGTTGTCTTTCCTTTTATGAAGTTGAGAGTTAATTAAATGCCATGGAAACACATTTGTATTATATAAATCCTGTAGATACTTGAAAGAGAACAAACATGGTTAAGAAAAATTTTTGCTTTAAGATTGTACCACCCTCTCACTGATTGCAAAGTCATCTAAGTTACTCATAACACAAATGTTTGTAATAGATCTTAGTTTGCCTAAGTACTACGTATACCATAGTTTATAAGATATTTCTTTTTTTAATGAAAACCATCTGTGTATACCAAATACAACAAAGTAGTATTTTCAAAACCTGAACTCTGCAATTTACTCGGCAATTTAAAAAAAGTTAACTTTTGTAAATGCTGATAATCTCATGAAGTCTTTTTGAGCCTAAGCATTCTCAACATGTTATGTCCTTCACCCCAGCTCTACCCCACTCTTCCAACCTGTATGTGGATTTTACTTTTAAAAATATCATTCTGAGCCCTTATCATTTACTAGGTCTTACACTAAATGCTATAAATCTATTATTTCATTTAATTCCTAAACCTGTGAAGTAAGTAGCAATATGCCCATTTGAAGGATGAGAAGACTGGTGTTTGGAGCAGTTAAGATATTCGCTCGCGGTCTGTGATGGCAGAATTCCAGCCTATGTGCTTTGCACCTTAAGGCACAGTTTTGAGCTATTTTTCAGTTATATGTTAATGGCCAGTATTTGCAACAACTTTACCTATGCTGGGCATTAAACAGAGATTGAGGCATTGTTTGTTCTTAGTGCTCTGAATGTAAATAGATAATAATAGAAAAAGCAAGTTCATTAGCATATGTTCGAGCTTGGCTCTATCTTGGTATGGAAGCAAATGGTCTTACTCTTAACCTCCTGTTCTTAAATGCTGGTCTTATTATTGCTATTATTCTATAAAATTACCTATTTATCTAATTATTCTATAAAATTTATTTTTCTCACATTCTCAGCAAAATCACCAAGTGATTTTGATTTTCCTATCACATTCAAATATTACCACAATGGGCCAGACATTTTTATAAGGCACTTCAATTTCATCCAGTTCATGACCACTTACAGAAGCCTTTCACCACTTCTGAAGCCGTTTCTAGATCCATACGGTCAGGGGAGGAATTGGCACCATGTTTTCATTCATGTTCCATGTAGACCCGTGTGTGTGTGTGTGTGTGTGTGTGTGTGTGTGTGTATTTCAAGGTAATCAGAATTCATATTATACAGTATTCTTCAGCTACCATATAGTTCTACAAGTAGCTATGGGATTACAAATTAAAACATGAAAAAAGCAAAAATGGAGGCCCAGTGGCACTGGAAACGGCATCTCAGGGTGCACAAAACTGTTGCATTCATGCTGTCGGAGAGGCTTGGACTCATGATCTTTTCTCTCTCCTTATAGCTGCAGCTCTGCACTCTCCTGCCCTGAAATGTTTGCTCTTAAATGTTTTATCTTTGGTGGCTTTGCCTCTTGACGACCCATATGTGAACAGATAACATAATTTGTTTTAATTCAAGAATTACTAAATGCTTTGTCTAGAAACCTCTTCTCCCTATTAACACACTGTTTTGAAATAAATACTTGTGATTCCAGCAATAATAATTTTCAAACAATGCCCATATGATGGCAATTTATATTTTGTTTTGGTTTTTGACTTCTTCCTAGCAGTAGGCCTAGATTTCTCATTTGCCTTTTTTTTCTTTCTTTTTCTTTTTTTTTTTTTTTTTTTGCAGTCATATGGAAAAGGAGCTAGAAGGAAAAACAGATTTAAAGGATCCGATGGGAGCACTTCCTCTGACACTACCTCAAATAGTTTTGTTCGTCAGGTAAGAGAGCTTTTAAAATTTCTGGTCTGGAGAAGTATATTCAAATGAATTTTGTTGGTTTTTGTTTTGTTTTGAAGGTGATTTTATACCATTATCCTTAAGACTTCTATGGTGTTGTTATACTTACTTCTAGTTGAAGTGAAAAGTGTGCCATTTCGTGTGATAATTAAAATATTTAAATTTTAAGTGAGACCGTGCGATAATTACAACCTTTCCTGGCAAGTTGGGCTTGCCAGGGAAAAGGATTTCTTCATAACAAAATGAGGGAACTCCAGCAGAAATGATTACAGATTTGGAGGTTTTCTTCGGCTTCGGAAGAGGGCATCTCAGTGGGTATCTGTGTGGCCAGCTATGAAATCGAAATACTGGTGTTCCTCTCGCCTGGGTTTTCTTTTGCCCTCTTGGGGTTCGGACTGTCAAAGAGGAAATCGTGTTTCGTCTTGGAATGTTTGAAGCTACTAAGGTTAAATAAAGCGCGTGCTATCTTTGAGGAATAATCTAAACTGCCTTTGGAGACGTAGCCTTTATGCCAGGTACCAGGCAGTGTAGTCCTGGGCAGCAGTTTCCAGCCGTCCCCTGAAAAGTCAGCATGAGCACCTTCCACGTACGAACATTGGTATGTGCTAACAGAAGGGACTGGAACGACCAGAGGAAGAGCACAGGCAGCCCCATCACTGAGGACAATAGGTTCTGCTCTAGACTTAAGTTTCTTCAGGTGTAGGTGTGTATCTTCATCGAACATTTCTCGGTGGGGAAGGAATTGCACAGGACAGCGCTAGACAGAACCTGATTCCACGGCCCAGGGTCCCCCAGTTTTTGGCTCTTGTGCTCAGGAGTGATTTGTCGGTGACCGCTTGTTCCCCAGACAGTGGAGGTCCACCAGAAAAACTGCGCCAATTCTTTTGGTTGCCAACTCTCCCCATTGCTTCTGGCGTCCCTGCTCCCACAGCTCTCCCCCCCACAGTTAGTTAGTAGCTTAAATGTCTATACCTGCTGCACCAGCAGGGATTCTGTTCTTGGCTGGTTGCCCCCTCCTTCCCCTGTCCTGACACAGACCAAGGATGGGCCCTCCTGGGTCTCGCCTGTTCCCACCTTGCAACGTCAGGAATGCCAAAGGCATGTCTGAGTAACTGACACGCAACTGGAAATATCTTGGTTCGGGTCCGTGCCAATGAAGAATTGTTTCAGTGACAGGAAATTAGAAAGAGAGTTGGTTAAGAAAGAGTGGAGCTCTTTTGCTAAGAAACATTTAGAAAGAGAAAAGAAGGTGGAGCCAAGCAGGGCCCAGCCCTGGAGCTATGTTTTCCTGGTGTCAGGAAGAGCCAGGAAGGGTAGCAGAGGAGCCAAAGGTGTGTGCGTTGGCCTGATGTCATGGTGGGCAGAACTGGGGCGTCATGGTCCCGAGAATGAATGAAGGATCTTGAGAAATAGCTGCTTAGCTTCAGTGAGTCAGTTAAAGGAAAGTTACCCAAGGCCTTTTCCATGTCAAGCATCCATATTTATTCTGCCTCTGGGACAAGGAGATTGAACGAGAGGAGTGAGAATCCACGGCCGTGAGTCATCGTCTCAGGGCCGAGCGCTGGAGGACCTGAAGCAGAAAAGAACAAGCTTCTTAGGACCCAGAGTAGCTACAGCACAGCCACCCAGAACCACAGGCAGCTTGTCGAGATGATGTGGAAAGAAAAACTGATGTTTCGAGTGGGCAAGAGGTTGTGAATAGAAATTAATCGTACAGAGCCCGTGATGGCCCAGTTTAGCTCTGTAACGATGTCCTTCCAAGACAGTCGCTGGACGTCACGTTCCAGTCGTCTCTTTGGCTGTGAATTCCCCTTTTATGGTGTTTTGAGAGCTTAATTCATTAAGTCCATCCGTTAAGGAGGGATTGCCGCACTGCATGTAAGTTACCTGGAATTTCTTTTTTGTCATGATAGCATCCTTTTGACCTTGTGTTCTCTGGGTGTGAGATTCTGTGCTTGAAACACAATTACAAATAATAAAGAGGGGGGCACCTGGGTGGCTCAGTTGGTTACGCATCTGTCTTTGGCTGGGGCCCTGATCAGGGATAGCCTGCGTCTCCCTCTGCCCCTTTCCCCCGCTCCTGCTCTCTCTCTCTTGAGCTCTCTTGCTCTCAAATGAATAAATTTTAAAAAAACTTCAATAAAAAATAATGAGAGCTGTTGAACTACTTACTGTACATTTAGATATATATTGCTAAAACATATGTGAGCATTTAAGAAGACCAAAAAAAAAAAAAAAAGTCTATCCTAAAGGTCCATCTCCTGGAAATAAAGCCTGTGTCCTTGAATGTCAGCAGAGTAAGGTGCTCTGTATGGCATGGATTTGAGGTCATGATTACACAGGCTTGAGAACCCTGATGTACTAACGTCTTTCTGTCACAGAAGGAAAACCAGCGTCTTTGGCAAGAATGCCAAGTTTAAAAACCATAGTTTTCCTTTGATAATTTAATCTCTATTTGTTTAAAGCAGCATTTGTATTTCACTGCTATTTGAAAATAAGCAGAAGCTACCTTTGCCAGAGCCAGATACATACTAGAAATGGCATCATCAGAGTGTCTCAAGAAGTGTATCGTGGATAGTAATGATAAGCATATATTAGATTATTAAATAATCTGGAAAAACATCTTTTAAGTATTTTCTTTTTATCATAAGTAGATGTTTTGTTAAACAAGTGACTTGTGTCAGTGTATATTACTTCCTTGTCTGTGGCTCGGGCATATGTACAATTGATGTTGGAAAAGTAGTCCCTGTAAGTGGAATCCATTTAAAAATATCTTGCAGTTAGGTTATATTCCTGCCCTTGAATTAAAAATAGTTTCCATACAACTTTGAAACATTAGAATTATATTTTTACAACTATATTATTTGTAAAGACTTTTAGGACTATTTGGGAAGCACTGGGTACTTTTGAAAGCTTCAGAGGTCGAAAATGGGAAAATTTCATAAAAGAAAAACAATTGAGAGTTTCAAAAATAAATAACTGACAGAATATCATAGCACTTGTTATGAACAGAGTTGTAGCTTCCCCAGATTCCTATGCTGATTGTATTTGGAGGGTCTGTATGGAGGCAACAAGGTTAAATGAGCTCATAAGACTGGGACTATTAATCCCTGTAGGACTGGTATCCTTGTAAGAGAGAGATACGAAGAATACGCATACTCAGTAAAATAGCCATGTGAGGGCATAGTGAGAAGATAGCTATCTGCAAACCAAGGAGAGAGGTCTCACCAGAAGCCCACCCTGCTAGCTCTATGATCATGAACTTCCAGCCTCCAGAGCTGTGAGAAAATAAATTTCTGTTGGGTAAACCACCCAATCTGTGATGTCATTATGGCAGTCGTAATAGACTAATACAGGCATATATATAATTGGGCTTGAAAACAGGCCTTTTTTAATTAATTTATTTTCTTGCTTTTAAAGTAAACATTCTTAGATACACAAATCATAAGTGGTCATGAGATCTGAGGAGATTTCATAAAGTAAGCACCCACGTAACTACCACCCAGATCAAGAAATCCGTACCCTCCGCACCCTAGGCTCCCTGTTTTGACCCTTCTCAATCATTTTTCTTCTCATGCCGTAAATTCTTTGGGCCTGTTTTAGAGTTTTGTGTAAATAGAATCATTTTATGCCTGAATTCTTTCTCTCAGCCTTACGACTGTTAGGTGTATGTACATGTGTGTATTGAGCTAACTGGTGTATCTTTTTTGCTGCACAGCATTCCATTATGTGAAGACACTGCAAATGTTTATCTCCCCTACTGTTGCTAGACGTTGGGTTCTCTCCAGCTGGGTTATTGAGAGTAATGCTGCATACATATTCTTGTATCTACCTTTGGTGTGCATTTCTGGTATGGTTTTATGCATTTTTGTTCCACAAATGGAGTGGAATGCTGGGTCCTACCTATGCATGTTTTTTTTTTTTTTTTCAAGATTTTATTTATTCATTTGACAGAGAGAGAGAGAGAGAGATCACAAGTAGGCAGAGAGGCAGGCAGAGAGAGATGGGGAAGCAGGCTCCCCACCTAGCAGAGAGCCCAATGCAGGGCTCGATCCCAGGACACTGAGATCATGACCTGAGCCAAAAGCAGAGGCTTAACCCACTGAGCCACCCAGGTGCCCCATCTATGCATGTTTAACTTAAGTAAACACTGCAGTCCAGTTTTTCCGAGTGGTTGAACCAGTACGCACTCCCACAAGCAGTGGGAACAGTCTCAACTGTTTTGCGTCTTCGCCAACACTTGGTATTGGCCGTGTTTCTCATTTCATTCATTCTTGTGACAGTGTAGTGGTAGCTCACTGTGGTATTAATATCCATTTCCCTGATAACTAAGTCACAATTTACCTGTGCCAGATTTTAGCCCTATGGCTATTTGATGAAAATTATAACCATTTGTTGGAATATGTTGAAACCTATCAGAACACATTAGAACATGATCACGAGGACTATGAGGTAAAGGGGTGAGAGGCATTTTTTGCAATGGTTTTGTTTTTTTTCCAAACTTTTTGTTGTGTATTGTTTAGCCGTCATTTGTTTGTGGTTTTCTAACTGAAGTTATTTTATAAGAATCATTAGTCTTAAGGAAAAGTCGCTTACCCATATGTTTCTGCTTCAGATCCTAAAGCAGGGTAACAGGTGCCGTGACAGAATTTTTGTAATCACAGGTCAAGATTCCATTTTGTTAGTTGATCACTTCACTGTAAGTTGATTAAGTAAATAGTCTTCTGGTCCTTCACAACATCAACCTATTTGATGTCATAATATTTCAAAGTGGGGATTGGAGAGAAAGGATGAGTACTTATCATTTACCTCAACACGGATGGAACTGGAGGGTGTTATGCTGGGCGAAATAAGTCAATCAGGAAAAGATAATTGTCATATGATTTCACTCATATGTGGAATATAAGTGCAGAGGATCATAGGGGAAGGGAGGGAATCCGAATGGGAAGTCATCAGAGAGGGAGGCAAGCTGTGAGAAACTCTTAACTAGGAAACAAACTGAGGGTTGCTGGAGGGGAGTTGGTTGGGGGATGGGTAATTTGGTGATGTGATGAGCACTGGGTGTTATATGCAACTGATGCATTATTGAACTCTACATCCAAAACTAATGACGTACTGTGTGTTGGCTAATTGAATTGAATTTTTTTTTTTTAAATGTGTATTGAAGGATGACTTCACACCTGAGTATGGTTAATTTCCCCCAGGACATTGGTTTTATGCTGGGGTTTGGGGAAGGGCCGGAGTCCTGATCCGTGCTGCAGTCTGGCCCTGTCCACAGGGGTGGTTGGCTAGGTGTGGTATATTATTGGTAGGGCTTTCCAGGGGTTCCAGGAAACAAGGTTGCTGTGGCTTCTACTCTATATAAGCTTGCTGTCAAGTGATGGCCTAGCTCACCTTATAAGCTACTTAAAAAAAAAAAAGATTTTATTTATTTATTTGACAGAGAGAGAGAGATCACAAGTAGGCAGAGAGGCAGGCAGAGAGAGAGGGGGAAGCAGGCTCCCTGCTGAGCAGAGAGCCTGATATAGGGCTCTATCCCAGGACCCTGAGATCGTGACCTGAGCCGAAGGCAGAGGCTTAACCAACTGAGCCACCCAGGGGCCCCGGCCTATCTTACCTTATACATGAGGCATTTCAAGGAAGAACTTGTCCCACCTAAGGTTTCCTAAAATCATTAATTGGAGGGAAAGTTAATCGTGGTGTTTTTTAAAGTCTTTTGCTTTATGTTGCAGCCAAAATGTTACCTGTATGCAATATATGTTTTGAGTATACTGAACTTAAAATTTCCATAGTTCTCCTTTATGTAAATTATGATGTGAGGAGACTTATTTAAAATGGTTTCTTTTCAAGAAGGAGGTTAGTGGTGAGGGATTATGGTTAAGGGACTGGACTCTGAAGCCAGGCCACTCAGTGAATTCCGGCTCGGACATTTACTAGTTAACCTTTGAGCAAGTAGCTTAATCTTTCTATTCCCCTGCATTTTTCTCTGGGGAATAGTGCCTACCTCCAAAGTTAGCTGAAAGGATTGCATGAGTTCAAACTTGTAAATCGCTTAGAGCTGTACCTGGCACCTAGGATGTACTATTGAAGAGTTTATTACTATCGCTTATGAATATCATTACCCATTGAGAACATTGTTTAAATCCTGACTAAGGGGCGCCTGGGTGGCTCAGTCAGTTAAGGGTCTGACTCTTGATTTCAGCTCAGGTCATCATCTCTGGGTCCCGAGATCGAGTCCCGTGTCAGGCTTGGAGCTCAGCGCAGAGTCTGCTTGAGATTCTCTCTCTCCCTCTTCCTCTGTCCCTCCCCCTCTCTCCATCTTTCTCAAAAACAGAACAAAACAAAACCAGAATAAGAGGTAGGCCACGGCAGGGGAAATAATAAGAGTTAACTCTTATTTGAGTGTTTACTGTATATTCTGTCTGCATCTCCATTTTACAGATAAGAACATTGAGGCACAGAGAGGTCAAGTAACTTGTCTACAGTCACCTTGCAAGTAGGGTCGGAGTCGGAGTTTGAATCCAGGTGGCTGACCCCAGATTCTTGCTTTTGTTGGGTATGCTACATCTCCTTGTAACAGAAGCTGTGAATACATAAAATCACCAATGAGTGTATCATTCATTCAGCTGAGGAAGACATGTAGAAAGATTTCTACCCATGTTTTTAGAATGAACACATACAAAGTTAGTCTTCTTTCAACTTCCTTCCCCATAGGAAGGTGAGGATGTCTTCGGCATTGTCAGCATCCCCTGGGCATCACGATTTAAAAAACTGAAACAACAAACCAGTATTATTCCATTCCCGTTTCATAAAAAAATTATTCCGAGTCCCAGTTGGTACCACCATTCAGCCCACTCTGTGCCCCGTATCAGTAATGACAAGTGGAGAAGTAGCAATGGAAATGTCTGTTTTCCCTTTCCTCCCACAGAAGTCACAGGAACACGCCCTTCTCAGAATCCTGAAAGTCGTGTTTTTCTTTTTCTTCTTTTTAATGAACTTGGGTGTGGACTCAGGTCCACATGCAGCAACACGCTGGTCCATTTGAGGTCTAGCTGAGGCTGATGCAGTCCATGAATCATCCTGATTGTGAATTTGGGTAACATTAGGTGCATATACAGCACTTGGTATACAGTCGGCCTGTTAGAAATGTTTGGTCTGTTTTTTGGGTCTGTTGCTTCATAAACAGGCATTTTAGTTTTAATGTAGCCAGAAGCAGAAAGTGTTCAACATGACTTCTAGGCACCCTAAAGAATTAACGAAGATGATTGTTCAAATTATTTCTGTACCAAACAGTGTTTAATCCACAAAGCCGTGGTTATCTGGAATTTATTAAGATAATTAAGACAACCGAAGTTGTCTTCAGCTCGGGGAAAAACACTTTGTCCTCTGGCTCTGTGTTGCGAACAGATACGTCGATCAAAGAACTTCATTTATCATCGTAATAAGGCTGGAAAAGCTGCCATTCTTAAAGTTTTTTTGCATGTAGTGCCTTGCATTAAGTTATAGCCTATGAGAATGATTCAGTTTTCTGTTAATGTAGCTCTTCCTTCCCAACTTCATCACAGAAAGAAACAAAGAAACAAAGAAACAAAGGAAGATCGATGATCCCTGAGGTCTGTCGTTGAAAGAGGAGGAAAGGAGAAGACCTAGTAGTTTATTTTAGCACGAGAACCTGGGCGAGTAAATTAATTTACTGGAAGAAAAATAGGTGGAAAGGAGTAACAAGGCTTGCCTGGCATTGAAGGATAGAACATTTGTGCTGTTCTTTTCAAGAGATTGTGCAAGAACTGCTAACTGTATAAATTCCTTGATACTGCCAAGGTCTGGGGAAACTATGTACATCAAAGTCAAGACAGCTCATGGGGGGCAGAGAGGATAGTGTTACTAACTGCTTCTCAACCCACTCAGCTCTACGCTGTTGTCTCTCATTTCTGCTTTTTTCCTTTCTTTCTTTTTTTTTTTCTCCTTCATTTTCTTAAAGACATGTGTTCTCCCTGGCTACATTTATGTACCTGGCAGTATTCCTAAGATGAACACCAAATGCTGAGCGGATGCCTGGCAGTTTGCTTTATTTGGACGAGTCCCCGGCATGGCAGCTTTCATTCAGAGTACACCGTCCTCCGAGCTCTGCTGTATGCTCTGCCCCGGACGGCGGGGGCTGGCAAACGGTTTCCACTGATAACTTTCCCAGGTCGCCTTGTGGCGCCAACGGGTGTCTCTCGGGCAGAGACTTCAGCCCTAGAAATGAACAACTCTTTTTGGAATTTTCGAGGGCCATGACTCCTTGGGGCTCACAGGGAGAACGCTGCAACGATCTGGGATCGTGCTCGCCGACATATGTTGTGGTTGTAACGAAATAATCCTGTAGCTTCTAAGAGCTTCCAGAATACAAATCAGGATGACAAAATGGAATGAACCAAATATTTAACAGAAGGTTGCATGACACTTTCAGAACATGGTATTCTAAACAAATTCCATCCTCTTCCAGTACCATGTTCTCGGTGCTGCTTTTTTGGACCTTTTATTAGTTCAGATTAGCTTTAAATACGAATGATTAATCACAGAGACACACAGTCTATTTTTTAGTTTTGTTTTGCAAAGACAGATTAAATTGTGATAATGATTACAGACTCCAGGCCTGCGTAGACTGATATGTTTAAGGTTGGATAAATCTTTCAGCCCTTAAATACTGGCTTGTTGCCTTGTTATGCTGTATTCGTCACAAACACAACTATAAATAATAATGTGGTAGATTTATGGCCACTGTGATTTCCTGTAAATGGCTTTCTATCTTATTAGGCATTCACCTAGGTTTTGTGAATGGCAGAATCTGTTCTGAAACGTCTTAAGAACTCTTCTTAAATATATCAGTAGAAAAATATTGAGCTTTTCAGTAAAGAATTCCCTTGTTCTTTCTGTAGTATAAATCTCCTTACTGCCATAAATGTTTTACTTTCTTCTTTTAGGAGACATACATATTTTAGAAAGTTCTAAAACAAAATTTAGATATTTTGTACTTCATATAATTAGCTTTAAAATGTCTTTTTTCACATAGTTTTTGTGGGAGAACAAGGGCATGATTAGATATGGAATCTGCCTCATTCTCAGACTGTTATCCTGTATTTAGAATACCTGCTCTATGAATGAGGTTCAATTAAGATCTCTCATTATTAAAACAGTTTTGCAGCTCAAGGCATTTCTATCTTTGCATGTCTTTTTCCGCCATTGTTACAAACATATAATTTGAAAACCTAGAATTATTTCTGCAGGTGTTTTGAATTTCATTGACTTTCAGATGTTTCAAATTACAATATACTTTCCACTTATACCCTATTTTTGTTCGTCTTCTGCTTGGTCCATCTGTGCATTCTTAAAAGTCATAGACCAAAGTCACCTCACAAGACTGAGAAATTACAAGTGATCCGATATGGAGTAACTGGTATAATTAAGTAAATGGAGTTTCTTCATAGCTGGTGTAAACTAACTAATGGAGTTTCATTAAATACTGAATTTACAAAAAGTGTGTGTTTCAGTTGACCCCTAAACTTTGAGAAGTACCACTGAAGATCATTCACTTAGCTTAAGGTTAATTGTTCATGTGTCTTAGGTCTTCACAGGCATCGTACCCAAGATAGTAAGTAATCTAGTCCAACCAAGGAATTGTCTTTTATAAATGGAAATATTGTCAACTTCTCTCCCTATCGATTTGTTTCTGGAATTCTTCATGTCTCATGATTATCAGATGCCAAGGAAGTCCTTTTTGAGGTTTTGGATTATGTCTCAAAAATATTTGCTACGGTTCAGCTCAACAAGCAAGTATTCCAATTCTATCTCATCATTATTCCACATTCGTGACCAAGCGAGTGTGTTTATTACAAAGACCCGAGGTGGAGAAAAGTAACCCAGCCCCCGCCTGTTCCTCGATCTTACCATGCTTCCTTTCATCATCTGCTTATTTGAAAGTCTGATCATAAAGGAGGGGAAAAAACAGGAAAATGGTCACAGGAGGCGGGGAGAAACTTCCCATGGATGCATAATTAGCAAAATGTAGTTGAAGACCATCAGGAATTCCCTGTTCCCTGCCACTGTGCCACGTTCTGTGCCATCCATCCAAAACTATGACCAAGTTTTAAAGAGTTATCTTGGATCAGGGCCTCACATCTCCCTTCATGATTTCCTTATGTCTTTGATGTCTGTAGAAACGTTCCAGTACCCATCCCTTCTTTACTTTATGCCTGGTGGCAAGAAGCCCAGGGGACTGCTTTGGACTAGGTTTGGGCTTCTGACAAGGACACGTTCCCTGAACGCTGCTTTCTCTTCTCCATCCTGTCTGAGAGTCTGGATGTTATGACCTCACCAGTTTTTCTTTCCTGGAAGTAATATTTTCTTTCAGCCAGGGGTCTTCTCTTTCACAGAGGTGGAACCTGGAAGGTTTACTCCCCTGTAGAGGCCTCACTCTCACGGAAGGATGTGTGAGTTCTCCTCGATCAGGGTGCTGTATCTGCAGGCTGGAAATGGCCAACTACCTTTAAAAAAGAACCCAGCCACTGCCTCCCCCCAGCCAAAACAAGCTGACTGTTCATTTGAAAGAAAAGTAGCTCAGATGGTGTATCCCTTTGCTAGAGTTTGAACCACAAACTGGTGGCTTCAACAACAGAAGTTCATTGTCTCAGGGTCCTGGAGGTGAAAATTACGAAATGGGGGTGTTGGAGAGGTGGCATCGTTCAGAGGCTGTGAAGGGAGCGTCTGTTCCAGGCCCCTCTCCGGACGTGTAGGTAACTCTCTTTATGTTCACGTGGTGGGTTTCTCCCTCCTGTGGGTCTGTCTCCACATTTCCCCTTTTATAAGCACATCAGTCATGTTGGATTAGGGTTCATCTTAATGACTTCATTTTATCCTAATTACCTCTATAAAGGCCCGATCTCCAAATAAAGTCACATCCTGAGCTACGGGGGTTAAGAATTGGGGAGGGGGTTACGATTCAACCCATAGTAGATGGTGACTCTGTTATAATTAGCTTCATAAGTAAATTTTTTGTTTTCTTACAGCTCAAGTGTTTTAATATGAAGATAGATTTACACTAAAAAGCCAGCATATATCAGAAAAGCATCTTCTGCTAGACTATTAAAGGAGTGAAAAGGTGCATTTCCCCCATATGTGTTGACATGATGCATATATGGTCCTGTGGGTGAAGTAATACATGAAAATTTTATTATTTTTATAATCAATTTAATAAATTCAACTAATATTTTAATTATAAACTCACTTCAACTTTCTTCATCATACGAATTTTCATTTAGATTACTTCATTTCTTCCAGAGTAGAAAAACCTCTTCCTAAGGCCTTGATAACTTGCACCTAAGCACATATCAGGGATTTATAAAATGTTCAAAAGGTTTGGGGCTTTTAGAGATTAAATTCATTAGTATAACCCAGAATCTGGTTCACTCTTCAGTATAATTTGTCTGATGGGCAAAAAAAATATGAACTATTGCATATCTACAGTAGAAAGAGTCTTTGCTCTTAGCTTCATGACACCTGTCAACACACACACCCATACACACACACACAAACATTTATGTGTACATCTGTGCATGAGTCTGTATTTGTGACTTGTAGGTTTTCCTTGTACCCTTTTCCCTCTCAGATTTAAAAACAGCGCTTTGTTTTAAAAAGTAATTAATTAGGGGCGCCTGGGTGGCTCAGTGGGTTAAAGCCTCTGCCTTCGGCTCAGGTCATGATCCCAGGGTCCTGGGATCAAGCCCCGCATCGGGCTCTCTGCTCAGCGGGGAGCCTGCTTCCTCCTCTCTCTCTGCCTGCCTCTCTGTGATCTCCATCTGTCAAATAAATAAATAAAATCTTTAAAAAAAAAAAAAAAGTAATTAATTATATGGCCTAAGTTAGTATCCTTCATATGTATCAAGATTTGAGCTATCTAAAAATCATTTCTATACTTGCATTTCTTACAGTGAATTATTAACTCTGTTGAGTTCTAGCGGTTATGACTTCAAGCTTATAGACATTTAAGACCAAGAAGAATGAGGAATTAAGTTCCTCACTTAATCTTTCTCTCAGACAATTATAAAGAGAGCTGTGGCAATGAGAAAAACCACATGGTGGGTCATGCTCAGTTATGTATTAGCTACTTGGGGGCGATCAAAGATCATATGTCGTCTCTTGCTGTTTTATGTGATGATGCTTACTGGTTCACCAAGGTGAGGAACATGCTGAAGAACATTATTTACTCTTTTCAAGGTCTTTTTTCAAGTGATTTTCCTTTGCTAAGCAGAATGCATTTCAGGGATCCAGTCTAGAAATCTCTATTAAAAAATTCATAATCAAGTGTGTTGTTAATTGTCAGAGCACTGGGCATGTGCATTTTGGAAATAGTTCCCAAGGGATTTTAATGTTTGCTCATGATTAAGCACTATTACCTGGAAGGAATCAAAGGGTGACACAGGGTCATAAAAAAATTCAGTCTGAAGCAGCCACCAGGAAAGTAGTAAATCAATGTGTGACTTACTGACATATCCACAGCCATTCGTGAACTTAGAGGAAGATTGTATTGTAGTAGAGGGGCAAAACAGAGGCTTGCATGAGCCTTGGGGAAATGGTGTTTTATTCTGAACAGTAAGAAGAGAAAGTATTTGAACATTTATTCCAAGAATAATTTTATATCCAAATTTACCATTTTAATTTAAAAATTAAGTTCTAAATAAAACATTTAAATCAATATTTAAAATTAAATTAAGGCTAATTTAAAATTTAAAGTGTTTAGCACACAGTATGTTTGGGGGTGGTAGGGACCCATGTTTGTGGAATCTGGATGTATGGAGAGTTGAATGGGGGATGAGCTTGGGGGTGTTGGAGGGCACCAATCACTTCCATGCTGTGAGTTATGCTGCAGCATCTGGGGTAAGAAAAGTTTTGAAAGGATGCATTGATGGGATCAGCTCATTGGAAACCAATTGCTGTCAAAGAACAGAACTGAATAAAAACGGTAGTAATAGCTAACTTTAACTGAATGCTGATGGTGTACCAGCCACTCTGCTAAACACGCTGTTGAATCATGAGCGCAACTCACTGAGTGGGTGAGGTGGTTGCTGAGATGGGTGCTGCCAGCATTCCCATTTAACAGGTGACGAATTGAGGCCTTAGTTAGGTTAATTAATTTGCCCAAGTTTATACACTTACAAGCACATAGTAATTATTAGATCAAATTGGGGTACTCTTGGGAATGTTTAGTCTTTCCTTGGATGGTGAGAGACTTCGGATCATACCGATGCTCAACATCCGGGAGAGAGTAGCATGGTAGTTCTGGGTCATCAGGCCAGAGCCAGCCCGGGGTCCAGCCACCTGAGCCACGACTCTGCCAAGAGCAGGGCAACCCATTTGGTTCCAAGAGCCGAGCTGGCTTCAAGCAGACCTCCAGCTCCATCAAGGAATCAGGAGGGTCACTTTTTCAGTATTGAGTATATGCGAAGGAAGAGATGCCAGGTTCATCATACCATTCTTTCAATTTTTCTATAGTTTTGAACAATTTCAAAATAGTCTGGGGCAGAGGGAAGCGGTGGGATGGGAGGGAGAGGGCAAGAGTGCTGAGTGAGCTAAAAGTAGATGCCCTGGGAGAGCCCAGGACCCCAGGCTGGGGTGGGAAAGCTGCGTCCGCTGAACAGAAGCACATAGAGGAGAAGTGATTTCTCTCTTAGAGATTCCCTCCACGGCGCCCTGCCTGCCTGTCTTCTTCTTCAGAAGGTGTCTCTGGGGCCAAAGTGCCTCATAAAACAGCTGGGAGACAGAGGTTGATGTGCTCTACTGGCAACTTTATTCCAGAATTTGGCATTAAAAAACTATTTTAAGACTTTCTCTTTCTCTCTCTCTCTCTCTCTCTTTAAGGACCTTTTTAACAAATAAAATAAAACCATGGACAAATACAATAGCAATAGGTTTTCCTCACACATGTCAAGTTGAAAAAGGTTAGAGGGTTTATAGCCCCAAACAGCTGCTTATCTTAATATCCTATCGTGGCTCTTTCGGTGAATTTGCGCAAACCCCTTTGGACCAGGGGTGCTGACTAATAGCCATTTTCCCCTGAGTGGGAGTAGTCATTAGTGGTCATATAAGTTGAAAATCAGCCATTCTCTTTCTGCCTCAGGCCATTTGTTTGTGGGAGAGCAGTTGTTTGAGAAAATTAGGTTATTTGGTTACCAAGAGACACTGCCCTTTACCCTAATTACGCTCTCTTGGAAGAAGAATTGCTCAGTATTTGTTAGACAACTCTGCGTGCTAATGGTCTTTGGGGAGATGTTTACAGTCTTCCTATAAAACAGATCAAAACAGTTTTGCTTTTGTTTTCCATGGTTTCTCCCTATTGAAGTTTATAGGCAAAGCATCGGTGTCCTGAAGATGTGATAAGTACTATGAATGTAAAATACTGTGTTTTAATGATTAAAAAAAAAGATTTCATGGAGCCAGATTTTCAAACACAGTTGTTTCAGGACAGGACCGAGTATCAGGGTTTAGTCTTATTTATTCCAAGCAGAGAAGTGACTCTGGATTCGGGACTTGAAGGTATCCACACTTTATTGTGAAACAGTGTCTCAGTGTGTGTTTGTGTCACTGTGAAAAGTGCCCTGGAAACAGGCTGAGTGTGCTTCTACTTTCTGACTCTGCTAGACTTTATTTGTACTATGCTCTCGTTACTGGTCCTCATTTACTCATGTATGTATCCATTCATTTATTTGGTTTTTTTCACAACCCATGTGGAGTGTCTTTGCCAGGCACTGGGCCAGACAGAAAATAAAATAACCAAGTTCTTTCCAATTATAAAATAAGTAAGTCCTAGGGATATACCGTACAGCCTCGTGACTGTAGTTAATAATACAGTATCATGTGTTTGAAAGTTGCCAGGAGAGTAAACATCCTCATGGGGGAGGGAATCTAGCTTTGTGTGATGATGGATGTTAATTAACTCAGTGTATCGTGGTGAGCTTTGATACGTACATCAAATCATTATGTCGTACACCTAAACCTGAAACAGTGTTAACTGTCCATTATATATCAATAAAAAATAGCAAGGTTTCTCGATTAAAATATTAAAGTGTTAAATGTATTAGCGCTTTAAAGCCCATCATAACGAATTCTGTAACAGAGATGAGTTAAAAATGTGGCCGATAACACAGGGAAGGGACCGATTAATTCTCCCAGGGGAAAATGAAGAGAATGTCACCAGGAGGTCCCATTTGAGCTGGATATTGAAGGGTGAGGTGAAATGTCCTAGGAGAAGAATCTGGAAAGGATGATGGCAGGCTGAAAGAGCTCATCCTGTGCCAAGGCAGGAAGAGAGGAAGAAAATGGCATGTTCCATCTGGTAGGGCTGGTGGCTGGATGGGTGGGAGAGGAGGCCACGTGAGTATGGGTGTCTGCAACATGGAGAACACCGGCACATAGGACACCGTGCTGACCATGTCTACAGCAGGGGAGATGTTTACCTCGCTCTCCAACACCTTATTCACACGTATCGGTCTGAATGAACTGCTCAGAACCTACTTGGTCTCAACGAACACCATAGAAGGGTTTACTCTCATGGCTGGCTGTTAGCATGGGGCGTTTTAAAGGGCAGTATATTTATTAACAACAGCCATAGGTCTTCTTCCTGCCCTTTAAACTGACGTTAGGTTGATCATAGTTTATATTTCTGTGGTTCAAGGACTTGGAGGTTTCTGGGTCAGACATATTATATTTTATTTTAGGTTTCAGAGCAAAAGGAGTCTACTGAGAAAGTTATGTAATTTAAAATGCAAGCTTTAAATAGCAAGCTTTAAATATAAATTGATCCTATATCCGCAATAGGTATGACTATATAGGTACACATATATGTGTAAATGTATGCACATTTCTTTTGACAAATTATTTTAGGGATTACATGATTAATGTAACCTACTGTTGTTATGAAGGTCGTAAGTATTTCCATTATGAGTTAACAGTGACAAATCTTAACAATTTTAATTCAGTTTAAATCTGAATTAATTGGTACCACATGCATTTAGGAGTTCCTTTGTTTTTATTTTTATTTTTTATTTTTTGAGAGAGAGAGAGCACGCACACAAGTTGGGGGGGAGGAACAGAAGGAGAGAGAATTTTAGCTCCACACTCAGAATGGGGACCCAACACAGGGCTTGATCTCACGACCCTGAGATCATGACCTGAGCCAAAATCAAGAGTCAGACACTTAACTGACCAAGCCCCCCCAGGAGTACCCCGCCAGAAGTTCCTTTGTTTTAATCTCCAAACTTAAAAATCTTCCTGGATATATGCTTGAGAGATTATAAACACTTTATTATCTGGGAGCTAGTTTATCTGTGCACTAATTCTTTTGGTTTATGAGGTGTAGTTCGGGCTGACGAAGGAAGGAAAGGTGTTGAGGGCCCTCAGATCTCTCCAGAGTAGGGGAGAGGAAAGAAATGAGAACAGGGCTTGGGAAGTCCTTTGAGGTCTCTAAAATTTTCAGATCCCAATTCTCCCCATTTTCCCTTCCCAATTACTGAGAATGAAACTGGAGAGTCTCCAGAGCCTGCAGCCACCAATCCACCCTCCTGACTAGGTCACCCCCACCCTGTTCGTAAAGGTCAAGTTGTTCAGAATAGTGCTCAACTTCTTAAAGGAAAATTGGTACAGGTTAGGTGGGGGCGCTGCAGAGGGTGAGGGGGGAACACAGCCATCATTTTCCTTCTCACTAGGCTACTCAACCCCCGAGCTCATCCCAGAGATGCTTGAGCTGTGGAAAATAGTAGTTCTTTTGTTTGAGGCTCTGCTACTCATACCTGTGTGACCTGGTAAAGTTACATGTACCCTCAGCTCCTCTGGAAAGTAAGGATAATGGAGGGATGGCTGCCGGGGGGAGCACCTCAGCTTGCTCCAAATCTCCATCATCCCAAATCTACGATCCAGGGGGAAAGAGCACATTCCCTAGGTGAGTGTGCCTTATCGGAGTAAAAGCATTTCCAACCCAAAGGGGTTTAGAGGTAAAATCTAGAGGTAAAGTTCCCTGCATGTGAGTGGCAGGTGGCCTGGGGAAACTTGCTGAGAAGATAGATTTGTTTGCTTTTACTCATTGTGATTCCTCCACATCTAAAAGATAACCAGGCAGACGCTTCACGTTCCGGGCAGTTGGACTGTCGTTGTTGCTGTTGCTTGTTTAGATTTGTTTTTTGCTTCTTTTGCAAAGGAGAGCTGGGGAGGCTGTTGGTCGAGGCTGAAGGGTACTGCTGCGGAGTAAGTGAGTTACGAGAAGAATCCTTAATCAACAGATAATTAACTTATTCCCACCCCCACCCCCCAAAAATTGATTTTGAGCAATGTGTCTTACACAAAAGGAACTTCATTCAGCAAAAATGTGATTTCTTGGTATCTCAGTCTAAATTTGAGTCCATTTCACCCACCTCTTTTTTTTTTCTTTTTCTTTTTTTGGTTTGTTTCCTGAAGCTATATTTAGAATACATCAATCACTTTATACTGCCTTTTTTTTTTTTTCTTTCTCTGACCTCAGGAGCTTAGAGATCCATTTTGTCTGCTTAGTTTTTCGACTTCACTCAAACATTGGAATACAACCTCTGGGCTCTCTTTCACCAGAGCGTGTGCTAGTGCTCTGTGACTGTGGGAGATTGGCCTAGGTGACTTCATGGACAATTAGCTAGACTATAGAAATCCATTTTGGAAAGCAGACGTGTTTTATTTTCCCCAGATAGAAGCTTCTGGTGAATGATTTACATAAACCAATGATGTTAATTTGGTTGAGGCTTGTGTTTCCCTGCAAAGACCTTATGAAATGCGCTTGATCTGGAGACCCCTTTCTTTTCTACACTCTCTTCACAGCCCAGAAATTTGAAAAACAACGATTTTCTTCTATTTAGTTCATTCACAGTCTCCATCTTCACTATACCTAGTAACTGGTGACTAGGTACCAGACTAGCTTGAATAACACGATTATAGTAATCATTAGCTACAATAGCATAGAGTTTCAAAGAGAATTAGTGGTGATACTACTGTTGCCTTTGTGGCAATTTAAAAGAAAACAATTCTACCAGTTTATTGTATCTAACATGTATTAGAAGAAGAAATAGGTTTGATTTAAAGACAGTGAGGAGTGGATAGCGGGATGGTGTGTTGGTCCAGCTAGAAAAGTCTTGTCTGCAATGAGTGGTTCTTTTGTTCAGGACATCTCCATGTTTACTAGGTGGTTCCACTTAGAATATTTGCTACTTTCATTGTTTGTGTGTAAAAGAGGTTTTTTTTTTATCATAAGATTAATATATGCTCACTTAAAGATTGCTCATGATTCCTCTACCCAGGTCTGTTTACCTTGTAAAGTACATGTTTTATGCTTAAAATAGGTTTTTATGTTTAAAATTGATATTTTTCTGATCATAAAGTTAATATATGCTCTCTTAAAGATTAGCTCATGGTTCCTCTACCCAGATCTATTTACATTTTGAAGTACAGTGTAGAGAATGAAGATAAAAGCACAGTTGTATGGTAAATATTCTGTCCTCTGAATAAAGTCCTCTGATTGAGTGCAACTTGGGAGTATTTTGCTCAATTTTAGGTTTTTGCCCAGATGTTTATGTAATGGAAGGTGGCTACTTTATACCATATTTGTACTAGGTAGGATAGATCAACTTTTTTATTAGAAAATTCTATTTGGTGATGGTATTTGCCTCCCTGCTGATCACTTACATTTATGGCATCCGTTTTTTCCCTTATTCACATCCTTCCTCCATTTTCCCTGTCCTGATCTGAAAAGCAACCATGACAAGAGGGAGCATCAGTTAGAATGGTCCATTGCAGGAGACTGCAAACGTGACTAAGGATGGTTTAGCAAAAAGGTAATTTGGGGGCCCACTTAACTGTGAAGCCCAGGTGTCAGTGACTGGAGTGGCTCTTGTGTCATTGGGCACTTGACTTCTTTCCATCTCTTGTCTCTCCTTTCCCCCATGTTTGCTTCATTCTCTGCTCTAGGTGGTAGCAAGATGGTTCGCAACGGCTTTGGGCCCACATCCTTCCAGTTGAGTTGTATTTCATTGACTCTGATTGAATGACTGTGTGGCCATGAGCTCATGACTCAAGTGATCCATTGACGGGCTGGACCTGAGTTATGTGCTCTCTCCGAAGGTGGTGGGAGAGTCAACTTGACATAAGGCCACGGACTACAAGAGAGAAAAGTGGTGACTTCCCGGAAGAAATATCAGAAGACTGTTTGTTACCAGGTAGAGGTGGTGGGACAGAGAATGAGGTCCACTTTAGGGAGTGAATGGAGACTGCTGACATGGGAATGTGTGTGTAAATATATCCATATAGGAATATGTGTTGATAGCCATATATGTGTTGCCTGTATATTTTTTAAATGATCAAATCGTAGTCTTTATGTGAAGGCACCCCAGGTTGGTGGTATAAAATTAGAATGTTTCAGTGTTGTATGTGTGTTATGTATGTTTTCTGAAAAAAATCCTTGTGGGGACAAGAGGACTAGCTAAATCTAATTATTATGGCCTTCAAAACATTTGAGCAACACCAGTGCACTAGAGGTAGAACAGAGAGTTAGACCAGTTTTAGAAACCAATAACTTAGGTTCTTTTTTTTTTTTTTTTCCACAGTGATTTTTATAAGCAGCCAATCATGTTCTAGACAATGTTTGTTTGTGGTTTTTTTTTTGTTTGTTTGTTTGTTTGGCTTGAACAGTTTTTACCAGGACACTGGATACCTTCAGGGAACTTAATAAGATGTTTGAGAATCTTAATAATTGGGGGAAATTAACATATTAAGATTTAGATTGTATTTTTCAAGTAATAATGATAACTTTTGCTTGGAATCTTTATTCAGTGGAAAGACTCATTTGCCCATTTGTAAGATGTTGGACACTGCCTATGTTCTATTGCCTACCACTGGCTTTGTCATTGAGAGTATGCTTGGCATACATCCTAACAAACGTGTTCTTGTTTTCAGACCCTTGTAGTGATAATCACCCTTTATGCTTAACAGAACAGGGCGTTTGGCAAATGGAATTGGGTAGACCTGTAATGGACATACAGTTTTGTCGTCTGCTGAGAATTTGGGTTCCTTCTGGCCAGTTTCACTCAGTTTCTCCTTGCAGGAAATTTAAGGGCCGGCCTTGAGAAACGGGATTGTGACAAGTTGGGATTTTTTGGTTGTGTCAGAATCTCATCTCAAACTTGCATTAGCAAAAGGGGATTGGATGCCCCCCATCGGTGTAAAAGGCATGGATGTTATTGGAGGTGACAAGATGCTGTGTCTCCCTGCGTTGGTGTTGGATTCTCTTTCAGGAGATAAGATTTCTCCAGGTAGGCAGGGACATGGCGGCTGGAAGATCCAGGCTCCCTTCCGGCCGACTTTGAGAACAGAGAATAAAAGGCTGCTTCTTTGCTTTTACTCTTTCTAATTCCAGTTCAGTGAACCTCCGAGTAGGACTCTTACTTGACCTGCTTAGTTCATGTACCATCTTTTGGACCAATCTCTGCGGACAAGGATGAAGTACTGTAAAGGACCAGCTTGGTCAGATGGGTGTGTGCAAGGGCAGGCAGATGGCGTGATTAGAGCAGAGGCCATGCAAGTCAACCACAGAAGGAGGGTGGGAGATGTAATCAGACAACGTTGAAAAGGATGCTGGGCAAACCAATTGCCCGAGGAAATACTGGACTTCCATTGTACGTGATGCTTATATGAGTGTCTCTTTGTCCCCTGCACAATGTACAGAAGGAAGCAGATTCTTCATAGGGATCATGGATCTTTTGTCATACCCTGTGTTCTTCTAATGAAGTAATGGTTCCTCCCGGGGACCCTCATGAAGGGGAGGCCAGGGTGGGAGGGGAGAAGAGCTACCAGCCTGGGGAATTACAAGAATGACATCTTGCAAGGTGGGGAGGGCTAGCACTTCCTTCTGAGTAGTTGATTGAAAACACTTTTACCTTAAATTTTCACTGTTCCCCTTCGGTTCCATTTGTATGATGCTTTCTCATTTTTCATTCCCCCCCCCCACATCATTTCTTTCCAACGATACAGTGTCTTCTGAGGGAATGCAAACAGAAGTTCACAGAAATTAAGCCCAAGGTCCCACAGCTAGGAGATAGCAGAGGTAGGATTTTAACCCTGGTCTCCTGTCCACACCGAGCTCTCCTTGTTATAACAATTGTATTCTGCTATTAGTGTCATCGGCATCTGCTGCTAAAAGCCTACAAATATTTTACTTTACCCTTAGTGTGTGTCTTACTTAACTGACAAGCATGAGACTGGTATGTCAATGTTGGCCATTCGTGATAGGATTGCCGAGTTCTGACAAGCCTAGACTCTGGAGGCAGACTGCCTGGGTTCAAGTCCGTACTCTCAAACTTCCCTAGCTGTCGGACTTTGGGCACATTACTTAACCTTTCTGAGTTTCAGTTTATCTTCAAATGGGGGAAAATAAGGTTTACCTTATAAAGCTATTGTGAGAAATGAAAAAAAAAAAGTGATGTAGATGAAGGAAAGATATTTCATCAAATCCTAAGGTTTATATTAGCACCCTACCTGGTACTTGGTAAACTTTATAAATATTGGCTCAAAGGGTATTCATAAAACATTCAGGCCAGTGGCTTTTTCTAGGACAGTGTTTATATCCTTACAGGAGACCCGCAGGTGAGAGATATATTTGTGATTGAAAGATTCTGAAACATATTAAGGAAGAGGTGCCTAGGAGCTATGAGCCATAGGAACGTTGAGTTTGGTTTTAACTTTTTTAGGGTGGGTTTAAGGTTCCTTACACTGTCGAGTTCATTGTTTAATAATTGTTTAATGTTTTCTGCCTTTACAGTTGGCGTTATATAATGAATAATGGGAGTAAAAGACTGTTGAATATCACATGTTTTCTTAACAGGGAAATTGAGGACATTGAATGTTTTGTTGATATTTAGAAGTTTGTATCCAGTGGTAGGGCTGTGCCTTGTTACATTTTTGTAGGTTTTGAAAATGCATGGCAATTCACTGAGACTTTTAAATGTTTAGATTTTACATTTCTGTAAAAGTACCACAAATATATTTGCAAATTAGTAAGCTCGGGGGAACCGGTGGTAGCAGAAGTAGTTTGCCAAAAGAAAGCTGTAGTGGGTGAGTCTCAAATGGCCTTTATTAAATGAATACTTTTATTAGTAAAAATCTAGTAATAGAAACTTCTGGAGAGTGAAAAAGAGACTCTAGTCTATAATACTAACTGAATAGAAACTCAGTTCCAATAGTTCACTTAAAAATTTATTTACTTATTTATTTATCTGAGAAAGGGGGTGCGTGTATGATCTGGGGGAGGGGCAAAGGAGAAGGAGAGATGGACCCCCCCACCCCTCGCTGAGCAGGGAGCCCGACACAGCAGATATCTGGGCTCCATCCCAGGACCCTGAGATCATGACCTGAGCCAAAGACAAACACTTAACCAGTTGGTTAAGTGCTCCTATAATAAAAATTTACCTTTTGAATACTCGGAAAATTGGTTTAATCTTATCATTGTTCAAGACAAGTAAAACTGAGTACCTTTGAATGTGGGAATTTGAGACACCTTTATTTCTGACGCCAGATTTTCTTTATTTGGCATGAATCAGTCACTGTGGAGGAGTATGTGTATCAAATATCTGTTCTTTCTAACCCTGGTTCAAATTTAAATACAATTGTGATTTGTTGAGCATGGCCTTTAAACTTTTTTCCTTAACTAACACATATGTTTGAAAAACAAATTCATTTTAAAGAATTGAGACTTTTTATTTTGGTTTCAAGACCTAAAAAAATAAAGATATAAATTAAGACACACATCAAAGTGAAGCATGTTACGGCATCAGTGAAATAACAATTATTTACAAATAAAATAGTAACATATAATTTATAAGTGAAATAACCCATAAGCCTGTTCCATTCAGCGCCTGGGTGGCTCAGTCAGTTAAGCGTCTGCCTTTGGCTCAAGTCTTTATCCCAGGGGCCTGGGATTGAGCCTCAAGTGGAGCTCCCTGCTACATAGGGAGTCTTGCTTCTTCCTCTGCCCTTCTTTCCACTCATTCTCTCAATCTCTCTCTATTTCTGTCTCAAATAATAAATAAAATCTTAAAAAAATAAACCTGTCTATTAACCACTTTAGAGACTGGTAAAACCCTTTCATCTGGTTGACAAGACTTTAACATCACTATGGGGTCTTATTTTTAAATCCTTTTAACTAAATCTGTAGAATATTTCATTTTCCGTGTTTCTGGATATTAAACACAATGTAACTACGTGGGTCAGTGTCAAAATTTACGCAGTGTTGTTTGAAATGCAGATAGTCACTGTTGCTGATAAGTTCTGTGTCTATATGAGTTTCATCTCCTTTGACTGATGGCTTCCAAGTAGCAGAAACTTGAAAGTCCTGCCCTCTCAAGCATGTAATTGGTTACTTCTACTCTTGTCAGTTTACTTTGTTGCTTATTAAATAAACAGGGTCGATGGGAGTCAAATGATGTGCAGGTTGAGTCAGAATTAAACTATTCTGCATGGAGAACAGGTTAGAATTATTGAAATAGTCAATCAACATTAGGAACAAAATATTTTTTTTTAGGAACAAAATATTTTATGAGGAACATTTATTTTATCAAAGTTAACAGGTTCCTTATTCATCAAGTCTTCAGAAATACCACAGGCGCGTACACACACATGCACCTTACACCACACCCACACACACCCATGCCCAGAGGCACTGCCAAGAGACCAGGGGCTCCAGTCTTCTGCCTTTTTAAAAATAAAATTACCGCCCCCTCGACTGGATTATGGTGTCCAGTGGAAAGAAAGCCCCCTGTATGCTTTTACAGCAGGAACCTGCAGAGGGCAGGTGGCGTGGAGGGGAGTTCTTACTTCTTTTTATTTTTTTTAAAGATTTTTATTTATTTGCCAGAGAGAGAGAGAGAGTACACACAAGCAGGCAGAGAGGCAGGCAGAAGCAGCGAGAGAAGCAGGCTCCCTGCTGAGCAAGGAGCCCGATGCGGGACTCGATCCCAGGACCCTGGGATCATGACCTGAGCCGAAGACAGCGGCTTAACCCACTGAGCCACCCAGGTGTCCCGGGAGTTCTTACTTCTGTGCTTGCTGCAGACACTGTCAGAACGTTAAGACCGGACTGAATTCTGAACTCAGCATCTTGTAGACGAGAACACCTTTTCCGTCTTCCTCAGAGTCATTTTTAATATGCCGAGAAAAATCGTGCAGTCCAATCCTGATCACGTAATGTTTACTAAGCAATCATATGAGCATATGTGTATTTGGCTTACAAACAGGGTAAGGGAAGAAAAAGCAGCAATTATTGTTGTGGGCGGGGCGGGGGGGTGGTTACTGACAATAAGTGTACATTGATACACATCCCAGATTCGCCCTCTCCTTTTTTGGGTGGTTGTTATTGAGGGTGTAGAGTTGATCTGGGGTAATATAGAGATGATGTCACTGTACCGTGTTTGCCATCTCTTTTAATTAGTAGGTCGGTAGGGATTGAGGACTTTACCTTCAGAATCAGTGCATGTGATCCTTGACATGTGAATGTGTGATATTTGTCGTCAGTGATCTTCACAGTGAGTTTTAAAGCATTTGAAATGGTACTTTAAGCACTAACCGTACCTTTTTAGTCTTTGTTAGAGCCCAGGTAGTAAGAAAACTTCTCAGATTCATTCTCGTTCAGGAAACGCTTATTAAATATCTGCGTTGTGCAAGTCTATCATCATTCACCTACATGCCAGATGCTGAAAGTCCCAGAGATCAATCAGACAGGGGTCATGTCCTCGAGGATCTGATTGCCCCAATACAATCCCTTTTTTGGATTCATTTTATTTGTTATGTATTTCCTCAGGATCGTATAAGGTCACCAAGAAGACGGTGATTTGGTGGGGGGTTCCTTTTCCTTTTTCTTGTTTCGTTTAGCATGGATGATAGAAACATCTTTGACCAGAAGTAAGAATTTGGGGTGTGAGGGCGCATTTTATACTCGAGATATAAGTGCTATCAAAAATCCAGCGAAATCGGAATCGCGGTTTCTGCTTCTGCAGCATTCTGCTCTGAAGGTTGTCAGGTCTGGCCTTGGTGTTGCCATGGGGACAGGGACTTAGAAGGACCTGCCATTAGCAAGTCTGTTTGAAACAGAGACCCTTTGAGCCACTGGAAAGTGGCCCTGAAATAAGCTTGGTCGTGGAGCCCTGGGAGAATCCTTGGATATTTCAGCCGCCAAGCCCTGCAGGGATGAAGGTTGGGGAATGGCCAGAAGAGAAAGCAGCGTGGAGCTCTTCACTCTGCCATTTTAAACAGGAGAGACCCTGACCTGGCAACTCTGAGCTCCAGTTGAGACATGCACAAGAACAAATCATAACTCTCTAGGCCTTGCTGTTGAATGGTTTTTCTACCAGTCGAGGAACTACCAACATTTCCATTGCAATGGAAACTTAATACCATGCAATAAATGTCAGTAACTTTTTCCCCCCCCTCCTTTCTGGAGAATATCAGAAAACATGATGATCGTATTGTGAATTCTGGAGAGAGAAAGAGCTTGTATGCAGCCGTGCTGACAGCCCTTGCTATCTTGTGAATTGCTGTAGAGGGTTGATAGTTATCCCATGATTATTAATAAGGGTCCTGCATGCCCCTGCATAAAAAGGAGGGTGATCAGATGAGCTCAACGACAGCTGAACCGGTGACACTGGCCTTCCTTCCCAGCCTGCACCCCACCTCCCAACACTACCTTCTTTCCATTTATTCTGTAACATACCCTGTCATCGTTGTTAAATAAAACTTGGACTTTGGTGGTCAGATATATATTTTTTGTAATTCAGTTATTCTGAATGTGCCATAGTATGATAGGTATATTTACGTCTTTTTATTAAATCTTTTTAGGATCTTTGGGTACAGATAAGCTCAAATCAGATTTTAAAGGTGGAACTCAAGGGTTTTTTCTTTTTCTTCCAAGTATTTTAGTTTTGCAGCTTCTGTTTTAGTTTGGTGTTTAAATTTCTGTGTATGCCTTATTGCATACTGGCTATTTTCTCTTGCTTATTGGTAAACATAGGCATGCATGTGTTCAAATTATACTTCACCATGAAAGAATGACATTCAAACTCTATGAGTTCAGACAAGTCATCCACACCCAATGTCCCCGCAGGAGTCTCACTTGTGAATTGTACCTTTCTCTGACTTGCACAATTTCATGGAAAGACTTTCAGTTCACTGTCGACAAAGATGTTCATCTTCATGGTATTCCCCTTGCATATAGATAGATGAGGCTTTAGGAAAAGATATGTCTTGAAGAATGCATCCTTATGCTTATATGTACAAGTTGGCATGACTACGGGATCCGCTTCCTCTGCTGGCTGGAACTGGGGCTATTTTTAGTATCTTTTCCTGGCTTCCGAGTTAGCGGATCAGCGTGTATTTATGCGAGGGAGAACTCTGAGGCCATATAAGACTGTAGTTTAGAAACCTAGTAGCCTCATTTGCCTTTTGCTCTCTGGAAGGGGAAAAATGATATTGTATTTTGCCAACACAGAAATGTAACAGGATGGAGTGACAAGATACATCACTCTGGCTTCTCCGAAACCACAGGGGACACAGGTGAGGCTTGAGAGAGAGTCTGCACATGGAGAAGAATTGTCCCAAAGATGAGTGACGGGCATTTTCCTGGATGAAGGGGGGCGGCTGCTGTCAGTTGCACTAGATTAAATCATCCTTGATGATTTCGTACGTGGGCAATACCTCAGATTTCTTCCGATTCACAGAGGCTTTGACGTTTTCCATGGAAGCCAGTGTGTTCCCCATTACCACGCTGGGCAGACAAGGTTCTGTCATGCGGAAAACTTGGGCCAGATAAGACCGCCTTTTCATCTTGGGTCCTGCAGTCACAAGCAAGTCGGGTGACGTTATGAAGGTCAACCTCCCTGGTCTCCAGTTTCCTCATCTATAAGATGGGGAGATCATATCCTTCCCTCCGAGGGCAGTTTTGAAGAGGAGGGATAATTTAAACCATAAGCGAATGTCTGGCATGGGGCAGGTGCTGATCAAATCCTAAAAACTCAGGGAAATAAAAGTAAATGGACCATGGGCTACCTTTCCCTTAAGGACCCACATTAAGACTTTCAGCCCAGATGAAGCAAAGAGATCAAACATACCTTTGGAATCCATATCTCATTTCTTCTATCTCTGCTATTGACATCCATCGATCCAGGGTCACCTGGCCCTCTAGAACTCTCCATTTGAGTAAATGCCTGGACCTCACCTAAATCTCTTCCTTCCTCCCATAGAACTTCCCTCCTGGCAAAAGCAAAGCTGAGGGATGCCTGGGTGGCTCAGTTGGTTAAGCGGCTGCCTTCGGCTCAGGTCATGATCCCAGTGTCCTGGGATCGAGTCCCACATTGGGCTCCTTGCTCCACAGGGAGCCTGCTTCTCCCTCTGCCACTCTGTCTGCCTGTGCTCGATCACTCTCTCTCTGACAAATAAATAAATAAAATCTTGGGGGAAAAAAAACAAGCAAAGCTGAGACTCTGAGACATTCTGACAATCAGTAAGCTTAATCTTACAGTGAGAACAGGTGAGCCCACAGCTTTAGTTAATCCTCTTCCCCTTCTTGGCACTTGGTACCTTGGCTGATGGGACCCTGCTGAGGTTTGGTGTTCAGAGAAAGTAGCGTATTTGCAGGATTCTTTGTTTTTTTTTTTTTTGTTGTTGTTGTTTTTAAGATTTTATTTGTTTGAGAGAGTGTCAGAGAGAGTGAGGGAGAGCACGAAAGCATGCCTGAGGAGGGAGGAGGAGTAGAGGTAGAGGGAGAAACAGACTCCCTGCTCAGCGGGGAGCCTGACATGGGGCTTGATCTCAGAATCCCAGGATCATGACTGGAGCTGAAAGCAGACACTTAACCGACTGAGCCACCCAGACACCCCTTTCTTTTGCATTTTTAAAGATTATTCCTTTATTCCTGAGAGAGTGAAAAAGAGAGAGAGAAAGAGAGAGAGAGGGAGGCTGAGGGAGAAGCAGGCTCCCCAAGGAGCAAGGAGCCTGATGTGGGACTTGATCCCAGAACCCTGGGTTCATGACCAGGGGCTAAGGCAGATAGATGCTTAACTGACTGAGCCACCCAGGCACCCCTTTCTTTTGCCCTTTTTAATGGCTGGTAGTCAGAGTTTTGAAATTTAAGATTGACTTTATTTTTTTTTAAAAGATTTATTTATTTATTTGACAGAGAGAAAGATCACAAGTAGGCAGAGAGGCAGGGGGAAGCAGGCTCCCTGTCAAGCAGGGAGCCCGATGCGGGACTCGATCCCATGGACTATGAGATCATGATCTGAGCCAAAGGCAGAGGCTTAACCCACTGAGCCACCCAGGCGCCCTGAGATTGACTTTAAACAGCAGCCAGATGAATCCTAAGAATCTGAAGAGCCTTGTGACACCTGTGGGCATGTGTAAAACATTCTGCCTTTGCTGTGCTGGCTGATTTTAAGTATCAAAGAGCAGATATGTCAGAGAATGGCAAAAAGTAAAAACAAACAAACAAACAAAAAACTGATAGGGGTCTGCTGGGTGGTAGTGGGAACAGCTGGCTCTTTGGCCCACTTGTGTCTGGGATGTCAGTTTACCATTTTTGAAAAGTAGGTGGAAGAGGGAAAGATATTAAAAAGTGAAAAATCAGATGACATTTTACAAGCAGCATCATTTAAACTTTCAGTGAGTTCAATCAAAATTCGCTATGTTGCTTTTTTCTAAACATAAAAGTAACTTATGCTCATAAGAGAAAAATGTAAAAAAAAGTAGGGAAAAAATCTTAAGAGGAAGATAAAAATCACTCCTAATCCCTCTTGAGGTAAATTGTAACCATTATTAATATCCTGGGGTCTTTCTGCCCAAATCCTTTCATCTCACCTCTCACTCACACACACTCACATTTATGTAACCATCGCATATATCTGTTGTAGTTGAGAAATGGTATGCAAATCGAATTTTAATATCCTTGTATTGTTTTCATTAGTAAGAGACGAAGGAGCAGTGTGGTTGAGAGATCGTGCATTTGGACAGCCCTTGTTTGAATCCTGGCTTTGCAACAAAGTATTTGATGGTGGAAGTAACTTCAGGCCTCCCTTTCCTCTGCTGTGAGATGCAGATACAATTATCCTCCCATACACCATGGAGCCCTGAGGATTCAGTGAGATATTATCTGTAAAGTGCTAAGAGGGATGTCAGGATCCAGTCCACCTTCTCCGAACAGTGGCCAGGCCAACAGCTAACAGCAGGCTCTCCTCCCCCTGTAGCATCGTCTGTCCCCTCTCTTGACCCTGTCCTTCTAACGCTTTTTAAAATCCTACAGGCCCTTTTAGGTACAACTCAAATGTTTCCCCAGCTGTAGAAACTCCCCAGGTGGTGGGATTTCTTCTATATGTGCACCAATAGATGCTTCTGGAAGACTGTGTGGTGTTGTGATTAGAAGTCCCGGGGCTTCACTAAATTCCCCCGGTTCGAGGCCGGCTCTGTCATTCACTAGCTCAGCATTCCTGGGAGAGTGACTTCATTCCTTTAGGGCACCGAGTGCTCCTCTGTGGAAAGAGTGTAAGTACAGCACTTAGCTCACAGGTTTGTCGATCAGGTTGAAAGGGTTATCCCGTGACAAATGCTGAACACAGAGCTCAGCCTGTGTTAGCTGTTCCCACGCAGAGCATCTGCACTGGGGTTAGTGACTCGGGTGTTGTATTCTTCATATTAGGAAAGCTTGGATTTTATCTTACCCATCTTTATATTCACCATAAACCTACCCAGTGCTGGGCCCAGAGCAGATGTTCGCTTTACACTTCCTCAGTGTAATTGCACTGGGTGGAGAATCACAAGGAGAGTCAGGACTTAAGATGATGACACATGAAGATTTTACTGTGGAAGCTTTGGGTTATTGGAAGAAGTACTAAAGCTTATAAGACAAAAGGAAACTAAAAGTCCGTTTCTTTATTAACTTTGTATTTTATGATAGTTTTTGAGGTACAGAATTATCACACATCAGGTCCAAAGAGTTCTCATATGGGCAACACCATTTCACCCATTATTAGCGTTTTGTGTTAATAGGTATATTGGTTACAATTAATGAGCCAATGCCAACTGGTGTCCATACTTTATTCAGATTTTTCTCCGTTTTTTCTTAATGTTTTTTTTCTGTTCCAGAGTCCCATCCAGGATATCTTACTGTATTAGTCTTTATATCACCTTAGGCTCATCTTGGCTGTGATAGTTTCTTAGACTTTCCTTTTTTTTTTTTTGGTTACCTTGACAGTCTTGAGGAGCACTGATCACGTACTTTGTAGAATGTTCCTCAAGTGGGATTTTTAATTGAGAGATGATTCACATACCACAAAATTTACCCTTTTTAAAATGTGTACAGCAAACTAACTTTAAAATAGTTCTTTGGTAGCTTGATTTCGTGAAACTAACATTTATTAATAAAACCAGATTTCTTGAATTGTATACAAAGTCCTTCCAGATAGGAAGTGTATTATTTAAATTCCGTTTATATGGTGAGCTCAGCTGCTTCTGGTGAGGATTTATTTGAGCAGGTTATAATGCATTTTGGCACAAGGGAACCAGAAGGTCATCTTGGGTTCGCGGTTGCCCTGGAAATGTTGAAAGGAATGAATTTGTTCTGGCATCTTGGACTGTTTTGGACACAGTTTCTAGCAGGGTACTTGTTTTTATATACTAACTGAAATAGTACTGATGTCAGAGTAGCTTGCATTTGGAAAACAGAAAGGAAAGTGGAAATGCATCGTTTACCCTGCAAAGCTACCAACCGATGGGCAGAGATTATCACAGAGTGGAAATCAGGATGTGGGGGTGGGATTCCTGTTTGTGCAGCTTTCCCTATATACCCAGCTCATCCATCCATCCATCCATTCATTCGTCCATCCATTCATTCAATCATTCATTCATTCAACAAATCTCTGTTCAGTGTCTACCAAGTACCAGAAACTGCTCTTAGTCCTTGGGATACAGCGAAGAACGAAGCCAACAAGGCCATTTTCTCCCGGACCTTTCATGCTGGCAGTGTAGACAGACAGTAAATAGAGGAATGTATGTCGGGGGCGAGGGGTGATAAGTAGTTTGAAAAAGCATAAGGTGTGGTCGGGTGATATACAGAATGGTGGGTGGGAGCTGTTCCAGAAAGACCTCTTTGAGCTGACATTTAAGCAGAGACACAATATAGGTATTTGACTACAAGTGTGTCTGCAACATGGAAATTCTCTTTGGAATGAAGTACATTCAATTAAAATCACAAAGAAATTAATGGAATAGCTTTCTATCACTGTCACCATGCTACGTTCCAGAGATTTAATGGTCAGTGAATGCCCAGTCCCTGCTTCCAAGGAACTCCCTGCCTTGGGTGGGAACAGGGTTAATCAATTGAAAATAAGGCCTTAGTGACAAGGACTGGCAGTGTAAGAAGTACTGGGAAGGGGGCACAGGAGGCTGTGAGCCATGAGAGGGGACAAGAGAGAACCAGTCTCATCTGGGTGGGCAGGGCAGGCTTCCTTGAAGGGGGACACTTGATCTGAAAGCCAGCAGGGGAGCTGGAATGAACAAAAGTGATAAGGACTCAGGAGGAAGACCAGAGAGCTTGGGTACCAGCAGCCAGGGAGAATTGTGGGAAGAACGTGGTGGGGCCAGTAGCTAGGAGAACATCCGTCACAAATGGTGAAAGGAAGTTCTAAGTCAGTTGGTGCCATCACATTCTCGGAAATGGCTAGTCTTGTTATCATTGGAAGTACCTGGTAAATGGTACTAAGTGAGAATAAGTTCACCTGAAAAAGGCCAACCTGTTGACTTGTTTTGACATTTTTGGAATTTATCTATTTATTCTTTAAAGATTTTATTTATTTGAGAAAGAGAAAGATAGCAGGCATGAGCGGGGGAGGGGCAGAGAGAGAGAGAGAGAGGGAGAAGCAGACTCCCCGCTGAGCAGGGGTGTCTCCATGGAGTCAGGATCTGAGCTGAAGGCAGGTGCTTAACTGACAAGGGCACCCAAGCACCCGAACATTTTTGGAATTTAGAGTGTATACCAAGTTTTGCCAAGATCAGTTAGAATGTGGCAGGATGCATCAAGTTTCTGACACTTTGTTCAAATAGCCAAAAATTAAAAGAAATAGATCTCATGACAGTGTTTTCAAAATGATTGTGTTCATAAGAAAAAAGAATAGATTCTTTTCAGGAAGACAGTTTTTGAACTCAAGACATTGAGGGTTCTTGTATTTTTCTTGTTTTTTTTTAATATCGTTAAGTGGTATTTTCACGGAGACGTTCAATTGTATTATGCAGTAAGTGTGGTTCTTAGAGGCAAAACAGCCCTCAGGGAATGTTTTTTAATCTAAGAAAATGAATTATCTTTGTTTAAAGCTTTTCCTCTAGTACATTCAGTTACTTAATGTTGTGCATCATCTTTTAAGATTGTTTGGGTATGACATGCCCAGAGCCCAATGACTTTATAAAGACTGAACAATGCTTTTGCTAAGGATGCAAAAATGCCTAATCTCTGGCTTTTAAAATGTTTCTGCCTTTTTAGGAAAATCAAGATGTGTATGTGGAGTAGTGTTAAATGAAGGGCTTACAACAGCAGTGGTGGTTAATAATGCTGGCATGACGGCAGTGGTGCAGGTATCTTGGTCTGTTGCAATTATGTCTGGATTTTGACCCTTCCATGCAGGTGCACAGCAGATCCTTTTTGGTGACAACTGGTGACATCCTTTTTGTATTTCTGTTACTTAAATCCTCCGTAAACGTACCTCCCAAAATTCCAGTGGTCACTTCAATTCTTTCCAAAGCTTCAAAATTTTGATCAGACTTTGAAACTTGGGACCATTTTGTTTGTGTATTTCTAATTTTTTTTTAATTATGAAAGCAGGACAGGCTTTATTTGGAAAATTAGGAAATACAGGGAGGTAGGAGACAAATATTTAATCTCATCACTGATCATCTTGTAGCATGTGAAAGCGATATTTTAAATGCAAGTCATTTTTATGATTATAGGAATAAGATGTACACACTTCAGAAAGAAAGACAATATATAGGGAGATAGCCAGTGTTAGGATTTGGGTCATTTCTGCTGTGTGTACATGTGTGTGTTTCATATTATAAAACTTGAATTCAGAGTAGTCTCAGAAAGGGTTAAGGGAGGTACTTTAAAAGATTGTCTATTAAGAAAATTTCTTCAGAGTAGCTTCTTGAAAATCTTGGGCTTTCACATCTTGATAATATTCTGCTATTTTTAAGTATTTTTCAATATTTTCAAATATTCTAATATTATCCACCATATTTTCTGATGGCTAATTTCATAATCTCAGTTGTAGCTTTGAGGGCCTTATTTTGAATGTGAACTTAATGTTTATGAAAGGCCATTAAAAATAGTTACTAAATAATTTAGCCAATAATTCATATTAATTGAACAGGGATTCAAAAATAAATATAACAAAAAAAGGAGGTAAACATGGATCAAATAACTTCCCAGATATTATACTTCTGTATCCTTCCATACTATTTTGGATGTGTGCAAGTGTGTGTGTGCCTGTGTGTGTGTGTGTTTATACAAAATTATGTCATATTATTTGCATTATTTTGTAGCTTGTTTTCCTCATTAAGTTGAATAGTACGAACGTGTTCTTATTTCACTCAACAGAATTTTCTATTAGTATTTTCGGTGTCTGTATAGTATGTGATTTTATAGTAATATTGTAGTTGAAACAATTTTTTATTATAAAACATTAGGGTTTTCTCCATTTTTTCCCATTATTAAAAACAACACAGTTGTGAACACTGGTGTTAAATTATTGCTTGAATGTGGATTTCTAGAATTAGAATTTTTCAGCATTGAGAATATGACTATTTTTAAGGCTTTTGCTACATATTTCCAACTTACCTTTCTGGCCCAGCACATTTTTCTTCACATCATCATGCTTTTAAATTCTTGCCTACCTACTAAGCAAAGAAAATTACCTATTGGGTAATTAGCTTCCCTATACCCTGGGCTCTTCCATATCATATTTTTTGGTCAATTCAGTTCACAGTGTTCATAGAAAACGTGTAGGCGTATTCGGTTAAATCTCAGCACTCAGAGGCTGACCTCAAGCCCTGGGAGCAAACCAGATGACAGTTGATTTCAGATTTCGATAGTAGAGAATGGGAAAGGAAGTTTTGGAAATTCTGAACTTAATTCGTATTTACTTCCATGCCATGACTGATATACATGCCACTCAACTGGAAATTTATTCTTTGTGAGGATGTGTTCCCCATCATACACAACAAACCATTGAACTATCCAGGTTCTAAACTTATATTCCATATAAATTTAGTAGTGATTATTTGAGTGTTGGGAGAGTCAATGATTTGCCCCCCAAATTCAAGTTAGGTATTATGTAAATTTTCTCAATTTCCAAAATTCAACTTTTGCTGATATTTAAGGAACAGAGAATCCTCTAACTAGAGGAGCTTTAAGGTATCATGTCCAATATTCACATATTTGGAATCTAAGGCACAGAAAGGTAAAATGGCTTGCTTGAAGTCAGAGGTCATCACAGAACCCCAGGAAAAGTGTGTCCATTGGTCTTGTGCCTTGTCTTTACCTGTTGAAGCTGAACACGGAAACCCACAGAGAAAGGTGTCCGCTCCTCCCCTGCCCCATACAAATGTGCCCAAGGTGTGCATAACCTTTAGGCCAATACAATTGAACAAGCTGGAGAAAATCTCTTAGATGAATATGGAGTTGGGACTAGGGAGTGGGGGATGAAGAAGACCCTTACAAAAATAGTCTTTATTGATACCACCACATTTTAAATATTTTGCTCTTCTTTGGGTCTTCTCCCTAACTTATTTCCCCCTAGGAATTATGTTTTTATGTATGCATAATTCTTAGAAGTCAGAGATTACATTTATTTTCCCCATATTTCCCAGCACTGCATGTGGCTCTCCCTGCCTCAGTGCATTTGGAGGTGATAATCCCTACCCAGCCTGAAGACACTGCATGTCCCTGCGGGTCGAGATGGTTGGAGGAGAGCCGTCCCTCTGTGAATGGGGTTTCCATTTCTGTTCCTTGAAGAAGGCTTTTCTTTATGTGAAATTAATGACTCACATGGGTTTTGAACCTTTGGCCTTATAGTACTGGGTAGGGTTCTCTTCCCAGAGAAGCTGATGTGTTGGTGAATAGGGTCACGGGTAGTGTCTTCAGTTGGGTTCTTTGGGAGGCGGGCGTTGAGGCAGGTAGCCGGCAGGAATTCACAGGACTGGAAGGGTGTGGGACTGGAAAAGGAAGCAGGCTATGTGGAGAGAGAAGCTGGGATGGAACGCAGGGCAGACCGCAGCCTCAGCCCCCACACCGGGGAGCTCTGCAGCTAAAATGACCAGTCAGCCTTGTCTCTCAGGTTGGGCTGAAATGACCAGATTTTATCTTATTTTTTATTCATTTTTTGTTTCTGTATCTTGGATTTTATTTTTATTTTCTTTTTAGAATTTTTATTTATGTTCCAGTTAACATAGAGTGTAATATTAATTCCATATACAATATCTACATATACCTATGGTGAGTCAAGGCTTCCGTGCAATGCCTGGTCCTCATCACAAGTGCACTCCTTAATCCCCATCACCTGTTTTATCCCCACCTACCTCCCCTCTGGTAGCTAGCAGTCTGTTCTCTACAGTTAAGAGACTGTTTCTTGTTTTGCCTTTTTCTCTCTCTCTCTCTCTTTTGTGTCCCCTTTGCTCATTTTTGTTTCTTTTTTTTTTTTTTTTTTTAATGTGACAGAGAACACAAGTAGGCAGAGAGGCAGGGAGAGAGAGAGAGGAAGGGAAGCAGGCTCCCCGCTAAGCAGAGAGCCCAATGCAGGGCTCGATCCCAGAACCCTGGGATCATTACCTGAGCCAAAGGCAGAGGCTTTAACCCACTGAGCCACCCAGGCATCCCTGTTTTGTTTCTTCAAAGCCCATATGAATGAAATTACATGGTATTTGTCTTTCTCTGACTCATTTCACTTAGCACAATACCCTCTAGCTCCATCCATGTTGTTGCAAATGGCAAGATTTCATTCTTTTTTTATGGCCGAGTAGTATTCCATTTTATATATGTACCACAATCTTTATCTATTCATCAGTCAATAGACACTTGGGCTGTTTCCATAATTTGGCTATTGTAGATCCTGCTACTGTAAACCTTGGGGTATCCCCTCGAATTAGTATTTTTGTATTCTAGTAGTGCAACTGCTGGATCATAGTAGTTCTATTTTTAACATTTTGAGGAACCTCCATAGTGTTTTCCAGTGTGGCTGCACCCATTTGCATTCCCACCCTTGCAGGAGGGCTCCCCTTTCCCCACATACTCACCAACACCTGTTGTTTCTTGTGTTGTTGATGTGGGCCATTCTGACAGGTGTGAGGTGATATCTCATTATAGTTTTGATTTGCATTTTCCTCATGATCAGTGATGTTGAGCAGCTCTTCATGTTGCCTTACCCTCATCGATAGTCATCAGGGAGGGATCACCCAAGAATGGCTGTGACCTTGGTTGAGGCACTTTTCATCCATGGGGCAGCAAGTGACTGGGGCCACATATTCCAGAGCCCACTGTAGTTGGCATCAGTCCTCTCTGGATAAGTGCTCTTGTGAGGGTACAAATGAAGAAAGGACCATTGACCCTAGATATGGAGATAATGAGTTTCATCTCCTTGGTTAAGCTCCAAGAACTGACATTTGTTGAGCAGGAGAAGAATGCATCTCTAATACGTGTAAATATGAAACAAATGAGAAGAGACAGAAGGAGTTTGCAGCTTTCACACAAAGCCCACGTCTCCAGCATTAATAAGTCTATAAAAGGGGGGTGGTTTCTTACAGAAATTTAACACCCTTCTTCCCCTGGGGGCAGGGAGGGGGGAGGAGATTGCCTCTTCTACTGTGGGTTGAAAACCTTGAGCACCGCACATTCTCTCTCTTTGTATGGGATTTTGGGTCAGTGGCCACGGATGACCAAGGGACGTGGGTCAGATGGCCCCAGTGAGGCTCGTCTACTGCACTTGGTTGTGCTGTTGGTGCCAGCTGTCTCCTGTAATGCACCTGCGAAGGTCCTGCAAATGGGACTTGAAATCTGGCCTGTGTCTCCTCTGGCTGGGGTTCAGGAGAAGGGTTGCCTTTACTAATTAGCCCACCTGGAGACAGTCAACTTTGTTTCTTTACAGAAAGCCATGGTCTAAGCTGGCCATAGCCCTGTTCAGAAACCCTTGTTGAAGACAACTTTAAGTGTGTGTGGGGTGTGTGGAGGGATGAAGCTGATGGGGCTCATTAGCCGTGCGCTGATCTGTGTCTATGAGTATGTGGATGTATGGCACATGCGGGTAAGGCTCTCAAAAAGCCAGGCCAGGTTGGGGGGGGCGGGTGGTGTGTGGTAACTCACACGTCGAGATGCTCTGGCCTGATTTCCTAACCATCTGAGTCCCTTCCTGGTGGGAGCTCCTGGAGGATCCGGCCTGTTTCATTCATCTTTCCATCCTCTGCACTCTTTAGAGTTATAGTCTCTCAACAAACACTACTCAGCTGAGGACATTCCCACTGGCTTTGTACACATGGTCCAGGAGCAGGAAGATCTACGTGCTAATATCGCATAGTCATACAGGTTTCATCCAGCACAGAGGGTCCAAGAATATGACGGTGTGAGAGCAGCTTCCTGTCCCTCAAGTATACCCCCTCCAGCTATTCTTTTTTTTTTTTTTTTTTTTAAGATTTCACCTATTTATTTGACAGAGATCACAATAGGCAGAGAGGCAGGCAGAGAGAAGGGGGGAGGCAGGCTCCCTGCTGAGCAGAGAGCCCGATGCGGGGCTCCATCCCAGGACCCCGGGATCATGACTTGAGCCGAGGGCAGAGGCTTTAACCCACTGAGCCACCCAGGCGCCCGCCCCCCCCCCCCAGCTATTCTTGCAATAAGAGAGGACACAGCGCCCACCTGCTGTGTTTTCCCTATCGGCCCCCTGAGGTCTAACCATCTGAGTGATCCTTTAACCATCGAGTGATCCTTCCCGGTAGCAAGGGCACTTAATCCAATTTTGGGGGGTATCATGGAAGGCTTCCTGGAAGAAGCAGTGTCTTATTGAAAGCTTATGATAGAATTTGATAGAATTTACCCAGGCAAATGGTTTAAGGAAGTGGTGGTAGTGGGGATGGAGGGAATCTGAGGGACGTGGAAAAACGGAGAAGCTATTTTAGGCCGCCTTGTGTCTGTTCAAGATACTGAAAGTGAAATGTTAATGAAAAAAGAGCGGGAAGGATAAGATGGGGTTGTATTAAAAAAGATCCTGAAGCTGTGTTAAGGAGTGTGCTTTGAGGGCACTGGGGAGCTGTTGATGGGTGTCCAGCAAGGGGGGTGGAATCACAAATTTTGGTTTTGAGAGATCATCTGATAGCAGAGTGGAGAACGCATGGGAAGAATGCAAACCGGAAGTAGCCATTGCCTTCCTTAGCTGGTTAAGGCAAACCAGGTGCAAGATGATGATGGTAATAATGTCTCAAAGTGAGTTAGTGGAAGTGAACATGAAAAGAAATATACGGATATGCAGAATAGGAGGAGGAAGGATGACAGGTAGTTGCAAAGTACTTAGATTCCTTTTCTCATTTGACAGTTGAAATAACCCAGTGGATAAGTAGGATGAGAATTCTTATCTTTTATTCATGAGTGAAGAAACGGAGGTTTCTTAGAAGTTGACTGAGTTGTCCAATGACACAGAGCTGGTCAAGAAATGAACTTGAAACCCCTTGCACCATTGTGTTCCTTCTTTTATAATCCTTTGCTTGCTCCAGTGATTGAGGAAGGTCAGGGAAGATGAAAGATCTCCAAAGGCAGTTTTCTTGATCTCCATCGCAGTAAAAAGTGCTAAAGTATGCTCTGATGTAAATCCAAGGTACAAGTGAAATAGAGAGTCTTCGAGGCTGGGGTCAAGGATGAACACCTGAATGCTGGATGGCCATCTCCCCCATCCCTAGACCACTTCCTCTGACCTCCAGTGGGTATACACAGAGGCTGAGAGAATAAGGCCAAAGGCACACTACTTTACTTACTTGGTTTGGACCCAACCCCCAGTGGATTGGACAACTTGAATATTCAAGGATTCTTTGTCTATATCTAGTGGACTAAGTGGCTTCTTCTTTAAAAATTTAAAAAAAAAAAAATAAGTCACTGAGGTGAAATTCACATAATATAGAATTAACCATTTTGGGTGATCAATTTGGTGGCATTTAACACATTCACAGTGTTGTGCAATCACTGTCTGTGATTAGTTCCAACACATTTCCATCACCCCAAAGTAAAAGCTCTTCCTTATTAAGTAGTGTCTCCGTCTCTCCTCTCCTTCCCCTGGCAACCACCAGTCTGATGGTTCTGTCTGGTCTTCTGTCTTTATGGATGTATCTATTCTGGGTATTTCATGTAAATGAAATGATACCATGTGTAACCTTTTGTGTCTGGCTTCTTTCATTTGGCACAATGTTTACAGGGGTCCTCATGCTATAGGGTGTATTGGTACTTCACTCCTTTTCATGGTTGAATGATACTCCATCGTGTGAGTGTATCACAGTTTGTTAACCCATTCATCTGTTGGTGGACATTTAGACTATTGTTTCGACTGTCCTGTGTCGTGTTGCTATGAATATGCATATACCTGTTCTTGTTCGAGTACCCGTTTTCAATTCTTTTGGGTATATACCTATGAATAGAATTCTGGGGTTAGATGGTGACTCTGTGCAACTTCCGGGGAACTATAAAATTGTTTTTTATGCTGCTGAACTGTTATACATTTCCACCAGCAAGTACAAGTGTACAGGTGTTTCATTTTCTCCCCATCCATGCCAACACTTGTCATTTTCTATTTTGTTTTTTTGTTTGGTTGTTTGTTTTTAGCCATCCTAGTGGATGTGAAGCAAAAAAATGGCTTCATCCTATGAGGCCATTCCTAGTTTCCACCGGAGGAAGAAGCCCCTTTAAAGTAGAAGGGAAACAGGGCAACCTTATTTGCCAACTATCTTGGGAGGAAAAGAAATCTCCACGGAGGTGGTTCCCAGAAGGACCCCAGAAGAGGGAGTGTCTTTCTGGAACTTAAGGCTTCAATCCCTGGGCCTGGTCCCATGACCTTCCCACTCTAGCATGGAGGGTTGACAGATACTTTCCCTTGGAGGGAGGGACACACTCCTGTCCTCCCATTTTGAAGGTGGGATGAGCTACCAAGCTATGGAGGAGGGTTTGTGGGAAGGAAGCCAAAGATTTCTGGACAGGTAAAGTCATAGATTCATTCATTTATTCCATAAATATTAATGAGGTACATTTTATGTGCCACTTTCTCTTCTGGATGCCCATGATACGTTAGTAACAGAAACAGATAAAGTCCTTGCTTTCACGAGCTTTCATTCCGATGGGGGCAGATGGACATGAACAATACACATCACACAAATGACATATGGCAGGTGCTATGCATGGTAGGGAGGTTGTGGGGTGCTGGGATGGGAAAATGTCAAGTATTATACAGAATAATGGATGAGTATTTGGGGGAAGCTGGGAATTGAGCTCAGCTTGGGAAGACTTGGGCATAGAGAGATTCTCTGAGTGAACAAGCTTTACCCAGACGGCCCGAGATCCTCAGGACAGTGTTGATGTCATAGCTGTGGTTCGCTTCCTGTCCTCTTAGTCCTCCCCTGTTCAGGGCTTCATTTTTGTAGTTGCCTTTGATGTTTATCTGTCTACCTTACTTTTCTCAGTATACAAGCCAGCCTTTCCAGTTATGACTGTCTGGTTAACGACAGTGAAAATTAAGTGCCTCTGAGCCTTGGGCAAGTCTGGGCCCCTGGGAGGCAGGAAACCAGATGTGAGTGACCAAAATCTCCCCAACGTAGCTGAGGTAGACACTCAACATTGTAGAGGCTTATAGCCCTCACCAGGTGTGTGAGGGTTCTATGTCTTTGTTTTTAGTCTCTTTTCTAGAAGGGACTCCTAGAAGATTTGGGGCATCCTAATACCTCACGGTTCAGAAAATATGTGATTCTCAGACATCCCCTGCACTTCTGGTGTTTTGCCCTAAGGACACCCAAGAAAGGCTTGGAGCTGGCCAGGTTCCTCTTATAATTTCCTCCTTACATGGCACTGTTTCTTTTGAGACAGGAGACCGCAGTAAGGCTTGGGCAAGTGTGAGGTCGCTGGACTGTGTAGTGTCTCCATCAGGAGGCTGGCAGTTGGAAGAGAAGAATCAAAATCATTTTGACTCTGAGACCATATCCATATTTGATCTCATTTTTGCCGATCTTTCACTGTTCTAGGCTGATGTTTCTGTCTGATGAGGCGAACATAGCTATAGTCACACTCTTGGCAGACCCAGTCACATAAAGTAGGAGCATACAACGCAGACAGCCTGATGTGGGTTCACTTTATTGTGATTGCTGACTTTGAGCTGGTCAGAAGATGATGTTTCAGAAATAAAATGGGCTTCTGATTTTAAACTTCGAGCTCTAGATTCGGCATTTAGAGAACTCTACATAGGCTAGTTATTGGCAAATTTATGGTCTCTGAATTTTATTTTTTTCTCTGAATTTAAAAATATATGACTAAGTAGAAGACAAGACATTGTTGCTTTAAATATCCAGGTATTGCAAAGGAGAGTTCGAGATCTCTGGAATACTTTTCCCAAATGAAATGGGGTTTGCTCTTTTTCACTTCGGTTATTTTAGGCAGTCATTAAACAGTTGTTAGCCAGTTTAGTAAGTTTATATAAAACTGCATATTTGAGGCTTTAAATGCCACAGAAGTTCCAGTGTAAACAGAGGAGAACAGAGTTAGTGCTTTACACGGAAGCGCCCGGCGCTCTACCTCATTCCAATTGAGGAAATGCTTCTAAGTCCAGGGCCAGACACAGGTTGACTCACCCCAGTAGTCAAGGACGTTCTGGTTAGTGAGTTGGGACCGAGAGGGCAGATCCCGGTGCCAGTGCCACGTGGGTCAGCTAGACTTACTTTGTTCCGCGGTTACCGATTGTGTCTCAGACCCTGGTAAATGTCTCATAAATGCATTCCACTCTTCAAGAGAGTGTGGATTATGAGCTGCTGGCTCATTGCCAGACCGATGCTCCACAGCCCTCCAGCAGGCATGCCAAGAACATTCTCTGTTCGGACTGTCAGTGCCTAGCGTGGCAAAGACAGCTCTCGCTCAAAGTGACACCTGTCTTCGGGGGTAGGCTTTGCAACTTACGCCTAAATATGGTAAATGGCTCTGATACTGGCCAGTTTCTCCCCCAGTTGCTGTTGAGAAAGGGGAAAAAAAAAAAAAAAGGAGTAGAAGCTGCTGTCGATTTCCGGGTAATGTCTTTGAACTTGAATTTATCACGAGAGTCGAGCCTTTGGTACAGAGCATCTTATTCACTGTTTCGTTAATCAGAATGCATTTGCACTCTTAAAAAGCTTCAATCTGGATCTCTGCAGGGCCTTTTAAAAATTCCTGGTTTCTAGCTGCCCTCATTTACTGTGGAAGGGTAGCTCTACTGACATTGGCTATAGCTAACACTTACTGAGCCCTTACTGTGTTCCCGGCTTTGTTTTGCACATTTTACATATATTAACTCATTTCACCCTCAAAGTAACCCTATCAAAAGGAAGCTATTCTTGGTATGGCCATACTTAAACCCACTGTGTAAAGCTATTTAATACAGCAGCAGCAATAACAACACATTTTTTAGTGTGCCTTATCCACAGTCACTTAGTAAAGCAAATCTTTACTTTTACTGTGCCATTGAATCTCATTGGTGTCTAAAACAAACTCCTCCCTAATAGAGAGGTACTCATCTTTTTTTTTTTTTTTTAAATGCCAACACGATGGATGAAACGCCTTTATATGTGTGTCCCACTTGATTCTAAAAATAATCTAGGAAGGCTTTGAAACAGTTGTCTACCAGGCAACAAAGCTTACATGGTCAATTTCTCTGTTTTCCTGATTTTATCAGTATCGTGTCTATAGATTCCATCCAATCCCGAGTTTTTCTTGCTATTCCCCTAGGATGCTCTCTTATGCTTCTCTTTCTCCTCTCCTTTCTTTCTCTCTCTCTTTTCATTTTCTATAGGACACTCCATTATGCCTCTTAGCTATGTGAGCATTGCTCTGTTAGAATGATCATGACATTAGCCAACAATTTTCAGAGCTCTTTGATGGCAGAAACTATGTCCTATTCATTTTCTCATTCTTCTAGCACCCAGCTTTGGGACCTGGCACATAGGGAGCACTCAGGAAATGTTTACTGAATGAGCAAATCTCTTCCTTCCCATTCCTTCTTTTCCTTTGCCAATAACCTACTCCAGACACTCATTATTATTTCATGCCTAAGGTATATCAGAATGTTTTTGCCTGCATATAACAGAAAAGACAACTCAACCTGGCTTAAGCTATAAGGAATTTTACTGGCTGACAGAACTGGAAGTACAGAGATAAAGCAGGCCTCAAGATGGACTGAATCCAAGCACTCCAGTGTTTCTTTGTGATTCTCTTGGCCCTGTCCTCTTTTGGCTAACAGTGTGGTGGTTACAGGAGTTTAGATCCTCAGATTTGACCCCAGATTTGGCCAACCTGTATCTTAAGAGTGCACTTGTCCTGGAAATTTCCAGGAAATGCCACTTTGTATTTCATTGGCTTGATTTGGGTCACATATCTGTTCTTGAACCAGTTTTTGTAGCCTGAGGATTGCCATATTCTGATTAGTCTACAGCTGGATTTGTGAAATAGGCAGTGGCATGAGGGAAGGAATTACTTTGAGATAAAAATAGAGTTGGGTCAGCTTCTTCAAACATATGGCCTTTTATGGAGCATGGGTGGAAAGGTGACTAAAATTTAAGGTACTGTTGGGAAGGGGAGCTGGACTTAGTTGTAATAGCCATCAGTGTGATGGCTCTCTCTGTAAAACTAACTAACTGGTATTTCTCCCTCTGGGTGCTCCCTCCTTCTATACACAGAGCCACTAGATTAATTTCTCTGAAACATGATGTTTATGATACAACCCTAAATGAAAAAATGTTGACTGGCTCCTTATCACCTGTTGAACAATATTCTGATATTCAAGCTTCTATTTAAGAGAGTCTTGTTTTATTCTTGCGGATTCATCTTCTAGTTCTCTTCCATACTAAAACTAGCATGTTGACTGAATGTTTGTGTGACCCACAAATTTGTATGTTGAGATTCTAACCCCTGATGTGATGATATTAAGAGATGGGGCCTTTGGGAGATGACTAGATCATGAGGGTGGAGACCTTATAAAAGGGACCCCAGAGAGCACTCCAGTCTTCTTTCTGCCATGTCAGAATATAAAGAGAAGGTACCCATCTGCTTTCTGGAACAAGGCCCTCACCAGATCCCAATCAGGGATATCAGGCCTTCAGCCTCCAGGACTATGAGAAATAAAACACTGTTATTTATAAGCTACTCAGTCTATGAGTTTGTTACAGTAGCCTGAATGGATTAAGATAGCTGGGCTTTGGCCAAATTAGTTTACTAATCATTCTCTGATAATGTAGGTTTATACCTTTGCTTCATGTGTTTTCATTTCCTCCACCTAGAATGACTGCTTTTCTTCTCTGTGAATATCAAAGTCCTAACCTTGATTTCAAGATCCACCAAAGAGGAGAAAGAGAAAGGGCCAAAAAGTATATTTAAAGCAATAATGGCTGAAAACCTCCCAAACCTGGGAGAGAAATAGACATTTAAATCCATGAGGCCCAGAGGGTCCCAAATAGGTTGAATTAAAGAGGGATACCCCGAGACACATTATAATTAAATTGTCAAAATGCAAAGACAAAGAATTTTAAGAGCTGTGAGACAAAAGATGGAAGTTACCTACCAGGGATCTATCATAAGACTATCTATGGATTTCTCTACAAAAGCATTTCAGGCCAGGAGAGAATGAGATGACATATTCAAAACATTGAAAGAAAACAACTTTCAATCAATAAGTCTATACCCAGCAAGGTTGTCCTTCAGAAACAAAGGAGAGATAACGACTTTTCTGCTCTTCTGAACAAACACAAGCTGAAGGAGTTCATTACTAACAGATATGACTTACAAGAAATGCTAAAAGGAGTTCTTGGAATGGAAATCAAGGAACACTAATTAACATCATAAAAACACAAAGAGATAGGGTAAATCTCACTGATAATAGTAAGTATATAGTTAAAGTTAGCGTCTGCAATATGGTAATAGTGATGTATAATTCACTTACAACTTTAGTTTAAAAGTTGGAAAAAAATGAATGTAGTCAAAGTAACCATAGCTTAAAATATGTTATTAGTTACACAATATAAGAAAAGTAGATTATAATAACAATAATCTATGATATGAGGGGGAAGAGAAGTGAAAGTGTGAAGTATATGAATTTTGTTGAAGTTAAGTTATTATCAGTTTAAATTTGGGTGCTATAAGTTCAAGATATTTTATGTAAGCCTCATGGCAACTACAGGGAAAAATCTTGTAGTAACTACACCGAAGAACATGATAAAGAAGTCAAAGCATACTGATACCAAAACACATCAAAACAAGAAAAGACAGCATATAAGAAGGAACAATGAATCTACAAAACAACCAGAAAACAATTTATACAATGGCAATAGTGGGTCTTTACCTAATCAATGATTACTTTAAACATAAATGGATTAAATTCTCTAATGAAAAGACACAGAATGTATGGATTAAAAAGGTAAAAATAAGAACTAGATCCAGCCATATGCAGCCTATAAAAGATTCACTTCAGTCTTAAAGGCACACACAGACTGAGACTGAAGGGATGGAAAAAGACATTTCAACCAAATGGTAAGCACAGAAAAGCAGAGGCAGTCATACTCATATCAGTCAAAATAGACTTTAAAAATGGTAAAAAGAAAAAGAATGTAACTATATAGTGATAAGGGGATCATCTGTCAAGAAGATAGAACAACTGTAAATTAGGGGCACTTAAATATTTAAAGCAAAAACTGACAGAGCTAAAAGGAGAAATGAACAGTAATACAACAATAGTTGGGGATGTTAATACTGTACTCTCAACAATGGTTAAATCACCAAGCCCCAAGAATCAATAAGGAAACAGCAGATTTGAAAAGCGCTGGAGACCAAATGGACCTAACAGACATTTACAGAACATTCTATCCAGTAACAGCAAAATATAGTTTCCTCAACTGCACATGAGACGTTTTCTAGAATAGACCATATGCTAGGACAGACCACAAAACAAGTCTTAGCAAAATCAAGAAAATTGAAATCATACCAAGTATCTTCTCTGACCACCATGGCTTGAAGCCAGAAATCAAGAATAAGAGGGAAACTAGAAAATTCATAAATACATCAAAATTAAACGATACTGTCCTGAACAACTAGTGGATCAAAGACAAAAAGAGGAATTTAAAAGTTTCCTGGAAAATGAAAATAGAGTATACCATAACTTTTGGGATGCAGCAAAACAGTTCTAAGAGGGAGGTTCATAGCAGTAAACACCTACATTAAAAAAACAAGAAAGATCCTAAATAAACAACGTCTGCCTTATGGAACTAGAAAGGAGGAACAAATTGAACCCAAATTTAACAGAGAAAAAGGAAATGATAATGATTAGAGCAGAAATAAGTGAAATAGAGAGCAGAAAAACAATACAAAAGGTTAAGCAAACTAAGAGTTTTTTCTTTGAAAAGATAAAACTTACCAGTCAGAATGGCCAAAATTAAGAAGTTAGGAACAACACACGTTGGTGAGGATGTGTTGAAAAGAGAACCCTCTTCCATTGTTTGTGGGAATACAAGCTGGTACAGTCACTCTGGAAAACGGTGTGGAGGTTCCTCAAGAAGTTAAAAATAGAGCCACCCTATGACCAGCAATTGCACTACTAGGTATTTACGCCAAATAGACAAACAGTGACCTGAAAGGGCACTTGCGTCCCAGTGTTTATAGCAGTGGTGTCTACAGTAGCCAAACTGCAGAAAGAGCCCAGATGAATTGATAAAAAAGATGTGGTATGTATGTATGTGTATGTGTATATATATAGATATGTGTATACACACACACATACACACACACACACACACACACACACACACACACTGGAATATTACTCAGTCATCAAAAGAATGAACTCTTACCTTTTGCAGTGACATTGATGAAACTAGAGGGTATTACGCTAAGTGAGACACATCAGGCAGAGAAAGACAATTATCATGATTTCGCTCATATGTGGAATTTAAGAAACAAAATAGAGGATCATAGGGGAAGGGAGAGAAAAATAAAATAAGATGAAATCAGAGAGGGAGACAAAGCATAAGAGAGTCTTAACTGTAGGAAGCCAACAGGGTTGCTGCAGGGTGGGGTGTGGATGGATGGGGTAACTGGGTTATGGGGATTAAGCTGAGCAATGATGTAATGAGCACTGGGTGTCTTATGCCACTGATGAATCACTAAACTTTACCTCTGAAACTAATTATATACTATATGTTAATTAAATTTAAATAAAATAAAGTTTTAAAAATGAAAAAGCTGACAAACCCTCAGCTCAACTAACCAAGGAAAAAAGAAAAAGGATCCAAATCAACAAACTTGTAAATGAAAAAAGGCATATAGATATCACACATAAAAGACTGAAACTGGACCCACCTCTTCTATACCACTCAAAAAAATTAACTCAAAGTGGATTAAAGGCTTAAATATAAGACATGAAACTCATAAAAGAAAATAGGAGCAAAGCTCCTTGACATGAGTCTCAGTCAGGTATTTTTGGGTCTGACACCTAAAAGCACAAGCAACAAAATTAAAAAAAAAAAAAAATGAACAGTGGGCTGACATTTAATTTAAAAGCTTCTGCACAGGGGTGCATGGGTGGCTCAGTCATTAAGCATCTGACTTCAGCTCAGGTCATGATCCCAGGGTCCTGGGATGGAGCCCCCATCAGGCTCCCTGCTCAGCGGGGAGCCTGCTTCTCCCTCTCCTACTCCCCCTGCTTGTGTTCCCTCTCTCTCTCTCTCTCTGTCTCTCTCTCTGTCTGTCAAATAATTAAATAAAATCTTTAAAAAAAAAAAAAAAGAACGCTTCTGCACAGCCAAAGAAACCATCAGCAAAGTGTAAAGAAAACCTACAGAATGGGAAAAACTATTTGCAAACTATATATATGATAAACAGTTAATATCCAAAACATATAAAGAACCCATATAATGTGAGAGCAAAAAAACAAAACAAAACAGACAAACAAAAACAAATAACCCAATTAGACAATGGGCAAAGGACCTGAATAGGCGTTGCTCCAAAGATCTATGAGAAGCCAAGTAGTACATGAAAAGATGCTCAGCATCACTGGTCCTTAGACAAATGGGAATTAAAACCGCAGTGAGGTATCACCTCACACCTGATGGGATGGCCACCATCAAAAAGGCAAGAGAGAACAGGTGATGGCGTGGTTGTGGAGCCAAGAGGACCCTCGTGCACTGTTGGTGGAATTATAAACTGGTGCAGCTGCCATGGAAACAGTATGGAGGACCTTTAAAAAATTAGAAATAGAGCTACTGTGTGACCAAGCAGTTCCACTTCTGGAAATGTGTCCCAAAGAAACAAAAACACTAACTCGAAAAAATATTCATACCCCTATGTTTATGGGAGCATTATTTGCCATAGCAAAGACATGGAAACAACCCAAGTGTCCGTCCGTGAATATATAAAATAGAATATTGTTCAGCCACAAACAACAAAGGAATCCGACCATATTTGACAACATGGGTGGACTTGAAGGCATCGTGCCAAGTGAAGTAAGTCAGACAGAGAAAGACAAATACTGTGTGATCTCACTTCCATGTGGGATCTAAACAAACCAACCAACCATTAGAAAAAGAGGTCAGATCTGTGGTCACCAGAAGTGGAGGGTGAGGGGAGGGGAGAGTTCGATGAAGGTGGTCAAAGTGTACAGACTTCCAGCTCTAAGATATATAGGCACCAGGGAAGTCATGTGCATCACGGCTGTTTGATATGTAGGGAAATTGTTAAGAGAGTAAGTCCTAAGAGTTCTCATTACAAGAAAAACATTGTTTCTTCTTTTTTCTTTTTTCTTTTCACTGTATATGAGAAGATGGATGTTAGCTGAACCTAGCATGGTACTGATTTCACAGTATGTGTAAACCAGGCCATCATGGTGTTTCCCTTAAACTTACCCTGTGATATATGTCAGTCATTTCTCAGTAAAACTGAGGTAAGCAGGTGGTTCTCTCTGAAGCATTTCATTATCGCTCTGCTTTGACTCAGGTGCCTCTACTCTAAATATTAGAGCATTTATTAAAATAGCATGGTGCTCAACATAATGTTGCTCTGCGAGATTGGATAATTTTTCATTTAAATTAAGTTTATCTTTTTCTAGTCTTCCGGAAGGTAAAATTAGTGTATGCATTCATCATGCTCCTCCTGCCTAAGTCTCTTTCTTGCAGTGGGTAGATGCTCAGTACATAGCTTCTGTACACCCGCTGAAGAGAGTGGTGACAAAGAAGTATAGGTGAATGATTGGAAATGGGAAGGTTCTAGCCAGCCTTTTGAAAAGTCAGTAGTACAAATACAGGCACTGTTCAAGGTTCTACAACTTAGAGCAATGAATAACCAAATCCCTTCCCTCAGTGAGCTTACGTTTTTGGTGGAGAGATGGTCAAACAAATTAATATGTGGTAAAATGTCCGATTGTGCCAGCCACTAAAGACGAAGGAAGATAAGAGGATATTTGAAGGTAGAATGAACAGGGAAGGCTCTGACTAAACCCCTGGATGGAGCACCAAGAGATGATGTGGGACGGAGGGAACCCCCTAGGGTACAAGCTTCGAAAGCAAGTGAGAAGGCTAATGTGGTCCAAGGGCACTGTTGGAACAGGAGCGATGGGAGCTGGAAAGGTCAAGGGAGCCATTTGTAGACCGTTCCAGAAGTTCAGTTTTAAGTGACATAAGATGCCTTTGAAGGACTTCGATCTGGACAGTGGCCTGGACTGTGTCTTCTGTGTGGAGAAGAGAGATTGAGGAAGACCAGAGATGAGGTGTTGTGGAAGTAGAGGTGAGGGATGTTGTGGCCGGGTCTGGAATGTTAGCGGTGGACCTGGGGCAGAGCGGTTGGATTCTATCTACAGCTGAAGATGGGAGCATCAGGATTTGCTAATGAAACGGCTCTGTGATGTGCTTTTGTGTGTGATGATAAACAAAGGTGGGTAAAACGGAATGAAGTAACATAATCGTGGCTTTTCAAATAGAATGTGTCATTTAGTTTGAATTTTAAAGAATCACATAGACATCTTTCAACAGTGGACTTTTTCAACAATTGCTCCTAAGAAGCACTAAAAAGTTCCAAGATTACTTAAGAGTACTAAATAAATGACAAAATGATAAAATCAAAGGGCACTTGGAGTGATCATTTGTATTTACATTACGATTCTGAAATCTTTATGTTTTAGACATCTTTTTAGAGACCTGGCGTTAATTGTGTTTTTAATATTTTGCCGTGTTGAACATCTTTGTTGTGGGAGATGTGATTAACTTGAGACTATTTTGATTTCTGTAATCTGTATCTTGTACTCACTTTTAGAATTGACCCAGTTTGGTGTAATCTTCGATATATCGTGTGACTTGCCCAAAATTTGAATACACATCTCCTTTTCACGGATAAAAGAAAGGGGAAATGTGTTAGAATTGGTGCATAAGAACAAGCATAAATGCTTTAAAATAATAAAATTTAAAACAACTAAAATAATATTTTGTTTTAAAAACTGTTAGGCATGTTTTCTGTAATAGTTGGTTATTCATCGTTTTATCTTTTTTAATGAATTTGTTCATTTTTTTGCCTTGACAAAGCACTTCTTCCAAAGCATTTAATATTCTTACACCAGATTTTTCTGAGAACTTCAGAACTTCCTCGAATTCATTAGATTTTACACTAATTTTATAATTGTCAGGTGGCAATTATTTGTCCCCATTTCTTAAGTCACGACACTGTAAGGAAGAGGAAAATGAGTAATTGCTCTTAGAAATTATTTTCTAGTGCCCCCATGCCTGCAGTAGCTTCTTTGTAGAACAGCTTTCTTCCTGGAAGAGCAAGTGTTTGCACTACATATATTTTTTTGCACTGAAATTCACCTCCATGGCATTTATACTGACTCTTTACAATGGGTGAGAATTTGGTTTCAGCAGAATTATAGGGCTGATTTTCATTTGCTGTTATGATCAAACTAAATCAGTTGGATGCTAATTTTTTGATATCCCTCTAGGAAAGTTATTTGTTTGCTTATTAATGATTTACTACTTGGAGCAATTTATGTGTGTAATCCTTTTATTCATTCTTTCAGCAGAAATACATCGAGTACTGTCTTTCTCTGGCCACTGTGGTTGCCTACTCACTAGAAATTTCAAAACAGTAATCCTGCTAGAGTTCTTCACCCACTGCCTTATAAAAAGGGTCCAGTATAAATTTTAAACCTCTTGCATGGGTGGAGGGCCCAGCACAACAGAACACGTAGCATTTACAGCTTCCCTCCCCTGTATCTTCCTCCCTGCTTTGTCAGATTTTCTTTAACTGTATGGCAAATTTTTTCATTATGCAGCTACATAGAAAATTATTTATTTATTTATTTGTTTGTTTGTTTGTTTTGGAGAGCGAGCACACATGATTTGGTGAAGGGGCAGAGAGAGAAGGAGAGAGAATCTCAAGCAGGCTCCATGTCTAGAACAGAGCCTGATATGGGGCTTGATCTCTTGACCCCAAGATCACGACCTGAGCCAAAATCAAGAGTCAGACACTTAAGCATCCCAGATATCAGCCACCCAGATGCCCCAGAATGATTAAAATACTGATTTTGATCAGTATTTTGCAGGGCTCTTCAACCAGAATTTTACCCGTGTGCTGCTCATAGACAGCTCCTTATTTTAGAGATAGATTAGAGAAGGGAGAGCCCGTGCCTTAGACTCCTGAGATAGAAGGTAAAATTGACTTTTTGGGGCACCTGGGTGGCTCAGTGGGTTGGGCCTCTGCCTTCGGCTCAGGTCATGATCCCGGAGTCCTGGGATCGAGTCCCGCATCGGGCTTTCTCCTCAGCGGGGAACCTGCTTCCCCCTCTCTCTGCCTGCCTCTGTGCCTAGTTGTGATCTCTCTCTCTCTGTGTCAAATAAATAAATAAAATCTTTTTTTAAAATTGACTTTTTGGGGGGTGAAAGATCAGTGAAAAGTTACTTGGAAAGACAAGCAAAGGTGACTGTGGACACCCTCACGATGTCACCTAGGATAACCCTACTGGCTCCTCTGGGTGAGGTCAGACAGAGCCTGTGAGGAAGGTCATCCTGCATGATTTGGAAGCCAGGTGTTCCTGTTACCTATTACAAGATAATAGATCTGATTTCTAGTTTCTTCCCTGGCTGTGACTGAGTTCCTATAACCCTCTTCTCTGGGCCTCAGTTTCCTTAGTTCTCAAATAAAACATCGGGCATGACCTGAATGCAACCCCTTAAAATCTTTACTGAAATCCTAACCCCCAGAAGTGATGGCATCACTAAGTGGGGCCTTTAGTGGGTGGTTAGGGCAAGTGGGTGGAGCCTTCGTGAACGGGATTAGTGCTATTACAAAGGGGACGCCACAGAGTTTCTCCCTGTGAGGACACAGTGAAAGGATATGTCGAAGAACCAGAAAGAAGGCCTTTAACCGGCCATCCTGTCCCCCTGATCTTGGACATCCCAACCCCCAGAACCGTGAGAAATAAATTCCCGTGGTTGATAAGCGACCCGGCCTTTGGTATTTTGTGACAGCTCGAGCAGAGTGAGACAGCGCCAAACCTGATCACGTGGGGAGCCTCTTTAGAATCTGAGAGACGTGGGTCCAAAAGTCAGCTCGGCCGTTTACTTCACATTCGTTCTTAACTCCTCGAAGCCTTCATCTCCTCACCTGTACGGTAGATACACCATCTCTAAGGTCTTAGGAAAATTCGAGATAATATAGATTAAGGATTTAGCATAGGGCTGCTCCACGAATGGGAGCTAGATAGAATGAATTGGGAAGGTTGTAACAGGGTCTGTATTTCCAGAATCCCTCTTGGGTGCTATCTGGGCGTATTGGTCCATTCTGCGGGTAACCCCCATCTGAGATGTTGTGGCTCCTAGGATCAACAAGCTCTTTGCCCAGGCCCTCTCGGTCTCAGGAGGAATTCACTTTGCAATCTGATGTTCTCGCATCGGAGCTCGCTTTCTCAACATACACGCTGACACCGTGGAATGAGGTCAGTTCCCTATTGTCTCTGTTATTAAATTAGACCAAATTGTCATTGTTTGGAAAACTCTGTTCACAGGGTCCTCGTTAACGGAACCACCCATGAACATTGCCCCCCTTCCATGTTTTCAGCTTCCGTCACCTCCACCCCTGCTGAAAATGCCAGACTCTGCACTCCCGAGCAGGTAGTTAGTTTCTCGTGGGTACACAGGAGACACGTGAGAATGAGTGTTTGTTCTCTCGCCGTAGCATCCAGATCTGATCCTCAGTGAAGACGTGGTTCCTTCTGTATCCCACTCCACCACCCAGAAGTAGACATAATCAGGCCGGCACTGGGGAGCAAGGAATCCTAATCCAGTGGTATCCCAGAGCGGCCCAGTGGGCAGGCTGTGGCGGAGGGCCAGGCCGACTGGCGCAGATGGTGTGAATTGTGAAGCCCTTACCATAGAAGGGGTTTGCACCGAGGCTGGGAATCAGCTGTCTTTCCTTTATAGAGATATAATGGACACAGAGGGTTGTGTAAGTTTAAAGTGTACAGCCTGTTGTTTTGATACTTTCCTATTACCATGTGATTGCCCGTTAAAGCCTTAGCTAACACCTCTCTTGCATCACGTAATTATCATTTCTTCTAGTGTTAGGAACTGTTAGGATCTAATCCCTTCGCATATTAAATGTGCATAACACAGTTCTGTTGTCTAGAATGACTGCGCCATGTATTAAGTCTGCGAGTTACAGGTACGTATCCTTCAATGACAGCTCCTTGGTTCCCCTACCCCCCAGCCCTCGGTAACTTCCATTCCATTTTATGGTTTTTTTCAAATTTTCTTTTTTTTAAGATTCCCTATATGAGCTATCATACAATATTCATCTTTCTCTGGGTTCCCTCATTTACCACAATATTCGCAAGGTCCATCCATGCTGTCACAATAGCCATTTTTCCTTGTTTGACATTTTTGGCTTTCTCTTTCCTGTGTGTATCCTTTGAGTGACACACCTTGACTTAATGAAGGAAAGCTTTCCTTTTCAAAGTAGTGATTTTATTCGAAATTACAATGTTTTGTTATTTTCCTATATCCCATATGTTTCATTTCCTATATCCATCCACTAGTACCTTGAGAAAAAGATGACTTACTGAGGGAGAAAGTTTAAATAAATCAACCACACCCCCATATGTGTGCATATACATAATACACGTGTACATATGTCTGTGTATGTATAAAGACAGAGATGTAAGAGTTATACGCGAAGGATTGTCGACTACCTAGCAGAGGCTGGAGAGTGAGCAGCATAGTTAAATGTATGGTAATGAGGAAAGAACAATGATTGTGCTGTAATTTCCCTACTGTTTTTTGGGGGGGGGGGCTATTGGCAGCTATTATGAAAAGCAGGTTGTTGGAATACAAAACCTAAACAAAGAACTGTCATTGTATAAGAGCATTTTATAGAATCTGTCTTTTGAAATACAATAAAAATTGTCCACAATCCATGTTTCTCGGCTTATGCCAATTACCCATTGTGTTTGTGCTTACTCATTTATGCATGCAAGTTTCAGTAGGAAAATACAGTTGTTTTTGTAAATGTTAGATGTATAAGCCTCTGTAAAAACAGGCTCATTCAAACAAACAAAAAAAAAGGCAATCAGACTGCAAAATGGCAAATAAAAGGGGAGCCTATCCTTATAGAAGAAAAATATTAAATTTTAACATGATGTTGCAATAGACAAAGGGACCTACTGCAGACTTTTCAAGTGCTCATTTTGCTTCCATCGCTATGGTTCGGCTTACAGATGGTCCAGGCGATAGTTGCTATAGAAACCAAACCTCTTTCATCAATCTCTCCATGTTGCTATGGTGTGTTTGGGGTTGCTGCACGTAAACTTTTGTATTAAGTGTCATTTATGTTTTTCATGACTGACCTTATAATGAAGCATATCGATTACTCATTAACCATGAAATGATGCATTACCACTAACCATCAGTTACTAAGTAGAACAGGCGGGCCTGAAATTCTTTGTAGACACGTGCTGTGCCTTTGCTAACCAGGCTATTTGAAACATTAATGTGATTTAACAATAACACAAAACCTTGCTCGAATTGACAGAAGTAGAAATCCTTTTTTCTTGAAACTGATCCTTTTTCTAATGAGATTGGAGATCTCCTCAAAGCTAACAGGATTCAGAAATCCTGTATTGTGATTTTGCTCTGACATTTGGTGTGTGGCTTTAGGCAAATCGTTAACCTCTGGAATTAACCTCTGGATTCATTATCATAAGATAATCAAACCCTGGCACGATAGTGTTATATATGGTAAGCTCCATGAGGACTGGTGCACACGTGTTTTGTTCACTCTTGTGCATTCTGAGCCTGGCAAGTGCCTGGAGAAAAGAGCCTGGAACATAGGAGATACTCAATGGTACTTGTTGATTGAATGAACACACATGTTGTTTTCTGAACACACGGGCAGCCCATGTTTTAGTTTCTGTGTTAAGTCAGTTTAAGAGTAGGCTTCATTTCATTTTAATTCAACAAATATTCATATAATTGCTCGTAGTGGCAACATTCTTCACTTCTTGTTTGATTCCTTACACTTTACAAAATACTTGGTTTTCACTCCTGGGATTCTGTGTTCTAAATTTCCTAATTATTACTAATCTGTGGACCTCAAGTGTTTTGTTATTGTTGTTGTTGTTGTTCACAGTTTCAGGTATGCATCCTTGAATATAAATTTTCTGATCATTCCTTTCAAGGCACACTAATTTTTTTAAAGATTTTATTTATTTATTTGACAGAGGGAGACACAGCAAGAGAGGGAACACAACTAGGGGGAGTGGGAGAGGGAGAAGCAGGCTTCCCACTTATCAGGGAGCCTGACACTGGGCTTGATCCCAGGACCCTGGGATCATGACCTGAGCCGAAGGCAGAGGCTTAACGACTGAGCCACCCAGGTGCCCTTCAAGGTACATTATTAACAGGGCACTTGGCTATCCAATGCTTAGAGGCACGAGCCTTTGACTACAAACATACTACTTCTCTACCTTTGAGAAAGTTATTTCCCATTGCTGGACTCAATTTTCTCATCTATATAATGGGGATAACAATACCTACCTCATACAGTTATTATGAGAATTAAATGGATTCATAAAGTACTAAGTCCAGCAATTGGCAGAGGGGAGAGTTTCGTGAATAGTAGCTATGGTGCACGCAGAGAAGATGTGCTTGAGTCTAGTTAGTTGGAAAGTCAAAAATCTGTGGGTTAGTTGACTTTCTGTTTCTATCCAGTCCCTCTCACTGCGGTGCCAGCTCCCACATTTCCACTGGGTAGGGCTCGTTTAGTAACATTAGACATATTCTACCAGTCATTTGAGATACTTCCGGTCATTTGAGATATTAAAAAAAAAAATCCTGTGCAGTTTAAAATCCCAGTCAGAGACATGCTTCAGGTCTGATCTCTGTGACCTCCAGACCAGACTCCTGAGTCTGCAGTTGGGTGGGGCTTGGTTTGTTCATCAGTCCTTCCTTCTGCTCAGCAACTTGGACTTGGGGGCAGGGGGTGGTCTTTGACTCTTCCCCGCCCCTCATCAGACCTAACTCATCTGGTGCCTGAGATGAGAACCGATGGCAGCAAAGATTCTATACAGCCTTCCAGAGATGGGAAGAGGTCTTAGTTCGTGCTCAGATCCTGCTCTGGTTCCCTCCGTTGCTGTCTGCGGGTGGGTCCTGGGGAGAGCGCACACCTGGTTACGGTTTCCCCAGGCCCCCTCCCTCGATGAGGATTCTCCGAAAAGGACGACCATCTCTCCTTTGGGTTCTTGCCATCCGCCCTCTCCCCTAACTTCCTCCCCAAGTGGAGCATCCTCTTTCTTGGACTACTGTGGGGGTCCTCCCCGAGCAGCTGCCCCATGGAGCCGCAGACACCATGACTCCCTGTAGCCCCATTCTTCCCCCCCTTCCCCCCCCCCCATGCTGTGCCATATTCCCTCTTCCCTGTTGGCAACTGTGGCTCCGGCAAGCCTTCTTCCTCCTTCTGCAAGGACTTGTTTCAGGAAGTGTAGATGCAAGACACAGGTATTTCCATGTATTTCCCCCAAACTCCTGGAGGTCCGGCCAGACTCTCCCAGGAACTCCCCAGCCTGCTCTGACCCTCTCCAGAGGGGCTGCTGGGTGAAGCAGAGGTGCTTTCCTGCCCCGTGTTAAGGCGGGGCCAGCAAAGGCCAGGATGAAGGTGCCTGTGTCCTTTTCTTGTTGGCGGGTGAAGTAGGCTGTCCTCGCACATACAGATACGTCAAATTTTTAAATCCTCCGTGGAGCAGAGACTGCTGTATCTTAGTTAGTAAAACATTATACCCGAGAGCACTACAATACGTGTAGTTATCATTGGCCACAAATGAAAGCTTATAATACATATGGAAGCCGTAGGGTACTTAAATATAAAGGTAAGCACCTTTAAGACCATCAAGTTTAGGAAATCGTTGGCACACATTCATTTATTGTTTGATCCTTCATTGTTCTTTCTTTTCAAATATACTTAACATGTGCATTCTAATGAATATGACATATTATATTGCGTGCCATACAAAAGGAACTTCATTTGTGACTTAAGAATAATTGCTCTGAGGGGCGCCTGGGTGGCTCAGTTGGTTGGGCGACTGCCTTCGGCTCGGGTCATAATCCCAAGGTCCTGGGATCGAGTCCCAGGTCAGGCTCCTGGCTCCGCAGGGAGTCTGCTTTTCCCTCTGACCTTCTCCCCTCTCATGCTCTCTCTCGCTTTCAAATAAATAAATAAAATCTTTTAAAAAAGGAATAATTGCTCTGAAACAGATTTATCATTGTACCAGCAGGAGCAAAACGAAAATCAGTGGAGTTTTGAGATGGAATTCTACATCATGCAAGTTGACGTGTGCATATTTTGCGTGTGCTGCTTTTTTGTGTTTTACTTTCAAGGTTCTTCTTAAAATCCTGAACTTTAGGAAGATACAAGTATGAAGTGTATCAGTGATGGCTTCACGCAAATACTAAGACCCACAAATACTAAAATCCATGGGCTGACAACACTTTTCTTTCTTTCATTCTTTCTTTCTTTTAAAGATTTTATTTATTTTATCTGAGAGAGAGAGAGAGAGGCAGAGGGAAAGGGAGAAGGGACCAGGACCAGGATCCTGATGCCAGGACCCCAGGATCACGACCCGAGCAGAAGGCAGACGCTTAGCCACCTGAGCCACCCAGGTGCCCCTTAAACTTAGTATGGGCAATTTACTAAGGTCAGGTCCAAGCAACAGGAGATTCCATGTTTAGGGAAAGAAAACCCTCAAGCGAAGACGAATTCTGGGGAATCCTAAGGCACGGGTAAGTGCACGTCTGTGTAATGACAAAGCGGTGATGCTCAGCCTGTCCTGTGTGGGACGCCATGTTGTGTGTCACTCTGTTGCTTGGCGGTGGTGAGATCACAGCATCACAGGGGGAGAATGCTCGTACTTAAATGGAAACTAAATCCAGCCAATGCAGAACAAACTTAATCTTTTCCAGATTGGCTGCTATTCCCCATTACCTGCAGAACGGTTGCCTCCCCCTGCTGTGGGGTCATAGGCTTGAGTACATGTGAAAAATAACGTAAACAGAATGCCTTATTAATGCTTGGAGGAAGACTGCCTTAAAAATGACTTTGCATCACACACACAAAAATGTGGCCCCCCTTTTTTTTTTTTTTTTGAAACACATCATGTGCCTTAGGCAAGAAACAGTTTAATGGCAAGATCAACTTCATGGAGCACTAAAAATTTTCTTTGATAGATGGATGTGTTTCTCCAGGGGCTTTCTGCTTTGACGTACAAATGGTTATTAAATTTTCAGGGAAGGTCTTCTTTTAACTCTCAATGTCAACCTATTTTTTCGACTTCTACAGCAGGAAAATGAACTGAGGATGTGCTTTTCCAGATGTTTCCATCTTGCTTTTCATTAACTGCGTGGTTTTAGAAGCTGTTACCTGATTTTGATCTGTATTGTACTGACAGATCTATTTGCAAATCTGTCAAAATATTGCAGCCTATTATATGTTTCATTGAGTTGGGAAGAATTGATATATATTCACTATTGATGTATATTTATATATAGCATATCAAACTTGATGTCCCAAGCATTATATCATTATAATTAATGCCAACAACTCAGTTTTAAGGACAACATGACATAGTCTTTTTTGACCATAGGAATTAGTGTTTCCAAAATTATTTTTGTTGAGCTATTTATGTGGTGACTATTATTCTAAACACATTGAACAGAAGAAACCACATATAGTCTAAAAAAACCTTTTTCTTAATAAAAAAATTAGTTTGAATATGCAAAAGGGAAGATGGTACTTTGTCATTGAGAAACTGTTGAAAACTCTTTACGAACGTCTAGGTTTTAAAATGGATAGAAGCAAGAAGCAGGGGCACCTGGATGGCTCAAGTGTCTGATTCTTGATTTCAGCTCAGGTCATAATCTCAGGGTTGTGACACTGAGCCCCATATGAGGTTCTGTGCTGAAGAAACTCTCTCCCTCTTCCCCTCCTCACCCCCCCCCAACTTGAACATGCTTGTTCTCTGTCTCTCTAAAAATAAAAATAATAACATGGATAAAAGCAAGAAAAGAAAAAGGAACGAAGAAAAAGAATGTCTTTCTTCATACCGTGAGACACTTAAAGCTGATTTCGCAGAGAAACTTTGCTAAAGTTGATGAAAAAAGTTTCCCTGTAGGTTTATGCCAGGAGAGAATGTTCTGTTCCTCAGTTCAAAAGTGAACTGGTCTTACTATGGCCACATTTCTGGTGATTCCATTTTGGAGCATGACGCTGTTGGGACCCACCAGGCAAGGGCTCAGACTTTTAGACTGTATCGAAATATAGTCAAATTGGTGAGCGTAGTCGATTTTAAGCCAGTGTAAGTATGTCAAAGGGATATGCAGATCTGGAATAGAGAGAAATATACACACACACATGAACTTCTTATAGAATCCTCTTTGATAAAATGTGATTTTTTTTTCCCCATAGACCTTGGCGGTGACTATGTATAGCCAATAAATGGAATGTCACTGTCATCAAGAACCTGGGCTTTTGGATTCTGGAGAAGACCTGAGTTTGAGTGTTTGTTATTTTTCTTGCCAGCTCTATACGTCTGGGTTATACTGACTCACCTCTTTTAAACGTCAGTGTCCTTGTCTGAAAATTGGTTATTATAAAGGATTCTCCCTTCTAGAGCTGTTTGCCTCAAATGTAACATTAATATAATATTGTTATGGGTCCAAACTTTAAAAATAACCTGAGTTCTCCCCTCAACCTGCCTATCTCATCTTAACGGAGGAATTTACATTCTTTTAAAGTAAATATACAATATTTATGATATTTTGCATGGAAGTGTGGAAAGCGGAATAACAGTTAATAGCAGTTTGCCATTTAGACTCAGTATGCGGGTTAGGATCGGGGTCCTCTATTTTCCTTCTGTGTCCATGGACATGTTTCTCAGCCTTTGGAAGTTTCTCTTTCCCCTCTGGAAACAGGCATCATTGTGGTCACTGCTCTGCAGAATTGACATGAAGATTCGATAAGGAGTGTCTGAAGCACTGAGAATGGGGCCTGCCTCACAGTGAGGCCTCCATGAATTTGAGCTATTCTTTTTTTTTTTTTTTAAAGATTTTATTTATTTATTTGACAGACAGAGATCACAAGTAGGCAGAGAGGCAGGCAGAGAGAGAGGAGAAAGCAGGCTCTCCATGGAGCAGAGAGCCCGATGCGGGGCTCGATCCCAGGACCCTGGGATCATAACCTGAGCCAAAGGCAGAGGCTTTAACACACTGAGCCACCCAGGCGCTCCTTTGAGCTATTCTTATCGTTGTGGATGGTTTAAAGGGACTGGGAGAAGGGGCTAGTAAGTTGGTTTGAAGCTGAGAGACAGGAGAGGAGAACCAGAAGAGCAGGGAAAGAAGAAGATAGAAAACCAGGCTGCAGACAGAATGGGAACTAGGAGGCAGGGGACTCTTGGTTTTGAACGGATGGGTAGATGACCATGTGACCTTCTGCTCAGACGTTCGCATCATCTCGGAAACGCTAGTCTTTGGGATGCAAAATTCTCCGTTCTTTATATAAACATTTATTAGCAAGTGACTTGACTGGTTCTATTTTTTTGAATGTACCATGCAACTTGAGGGGCACCTGGGTGGCTCAGTCAGTTTAGCGTCTGACTCTTGGTTTTGGCTCAGATCATGATCTCAGGGTCTTGAGATCAAGCCCCATGTCCGGCTCCGTTCTCTCCCTCTCCTTCTGCCCCTCCCCTGCTTGATCTCTCTCTCTCTCTCTCAAAAAAAAAAAAAAAAAAAAGTATCATGCAATTTGGAAGACAAATAAAAAGGTATAAAGAATAATAAAATAAAATATTGATTGTGCTCATTTTTATGGCCAACACAATTGATGCCCTTTGTGTAGCATTCCCTTGCTCTCCCACTGACAGAAATCATCACCTTAATCCTTAAATTAGTCCCATGAATTTTTCCCATCTTCTTTATGTATGAATATGTCTTTAAGTGATGTATAGTACTGAGTATGCTTATGTGTTTTCCTGTAAGTTGTATTTACGTGTTTCAGCTTTATATAAAGAACGGAATACTAGAGTATGCTTCTAACACTTTTTGTCTGCTAAACATATGGTTGTAATTCATTCCTAATGTTATACATAAGGATGGTTCATTCATTTTCATGCAGTAAAGTATTCTATTGTGTGAAGGTAGTATGGTTCATTTTAGTTAGTGAATATTTAGGTAGTTTCCTTTTTGCGGGGTGAGGGGTGGTCAGTGGCTATGACCTACAATAACGCCATGAATACTCAGGTACATGAGCCCTGCTACAAATGTGCAGGAGTTTTTCCGGGCAGTGCTTTCATGATCCTTTCTGAGTTATGGCGCATATGGAAAATAATATTTTTGTAGGCCTTTCACAGCTGCAGCCCTGGCCCTATCCCTCCTACCCCCAACCAGCACTTAGCTGCTCCTAGAGCTCAGTAGATTGATACCGCAGCCACAGCTGGAACTCGTTTGCTTCAGTGGCCTGATGGAGAAGTTGTGCCTAAGGTATAGGTTGGAAGGGGATGCCCCAGTTGTAGAGTGTGCAGAGTTCTGCCTGTATTATTGTCAAATTGTTCTCTAAAATAGCTGTGTCATTTCCACATCCCCAGCAGCTGTATAGAGAAGTCTCATTCCTCCACGACCTTATCAACACTTGGAAATACTGGACTTTTTCACATTTTTGTCTGCCTGACCCTCTTTTGCTTTTATACCTTGCCTTTATATCTTTTGCCCACATATCTGTTGTGCTGCTACCTTTTTACATGGAGCTGTATAAGACATTTATATGTTCTTTGTAGTAACCCTTCGTCAGTTACAAGTGTTGCAAAGATCGACTCCCAGTCTGTCAGTTGTTTTTCCACTTGGTTTTGTTTTTGCTTTTTTGATGAATATAAGTTCTTAATTGTGATGTTGTCAACTTCAACAATTTTTTCCTTTACATTTCTCATTTCTTACCTTGTAAGAAATTCTTCCCCGAATAATAAGGGCATAAAAATATTCTTTTGTGTTTACTTCTACAATTTTTGAATTCTTGCTTATTTGTTCTTACGAAATGAGGTAAGAATCTAATTTTATGTTTTCTGTCTGGATAATATATTGTTCCAGGGCCACTTGTTAAATGGTCTTTTTTCCCCTACAGATTGGCAAGGACAGCTTTGTCATAATACCAAGCACCTGTTCTTATTTTAACCTTAAGTTTAATATGTTTTGATTTTGAAAAATAAAACTTTAAGATAAAACTGTGGCCCTCTTGAAATTAAAACCACTGGATTGGAAATAAGAAGATTTGGGTTCTGAATCAGACAGAGAGCAAGAGCCCCAGGACGAGCCAGTAATATAAACAGTATATATGATCTGAGTCCAAAGTGTTAGACTTCTTTGGCTTTGAGTATAAGTTCAAGTTCTTCTACTCTGGGAGTTTGTGGTGAAGCACATAAGGAAGAAAGGGAATAGAAGACCCTACCTCTCTACCCTTGATAGTTGGTCACATGACTCAAAGCCTGGGTACAGAGGGAACCCCCTGCGACTGCTTTCCTCATAAGGAGGGGTGGCTTGTGGTAGACCCTTGAGGGTGGCAGGGACTCAGCTCAGTGAAGTGAGTCCTCAATCTCTGTGGTCTTAGTTCCCCATCTATTAAACAAAGACCATGGAGCAGGCGAATTCTCATGTGTTCAGTCTTTGAGAGTACGGCCATGTAACTACGCCTAATTGTAAATCAGTCACTAGAAAACCAGGAACTGGCCAGTGGCTTTCAGGGTCTGTTAGATAGCCTTATCTTTGCTCTTTCAAAGTTGGGTGAGGTTTCATTTTATAATGCCTGAATATCATATTTGAAGTAAATTTCAGCTTAATTCTGGAGAGTGCAGAAATACTATTTTTTGAAGAATTTCCCCCACTTCATTCCATAATGTAAATTATCCTACAAACAAAAGTACTTCATTAAAATTCTCCACTGGAAGAAATGTCCATTTTATTGATGTGTTTTCAGTGACAAAGCCCCTTTGTGAGTGAAATTGCTAGAGACTGTGGGGTGGGAAATTATTCTTTTCTCTCCAACACTGTGGTCAGGCACACCCCCAAAACACCTCTTTTATGCTACTTGCAAAGAAATATAGCATAACGGGGCACCTGGGTGGCTCAGTGGGTTAAAGCCTCTGCCTTCGGCTCAGGTCATGATCTCAAGGTCCTGAGATCGAGCCCCGCACTGGGCTCTCTGCTCAGCAGGGAACCTGCTTCCCCATCTCTCTCTGCCTGCCTCTCTGCCTACTTGTGATCTCTGTCAAATAAATAAATAAAATCTTTTTAAAAATTAAAAAAATATATATAGCATAATGGCTAGGAGAACCATCTCTGGAGTCAGATCAGATTCCAGTGATCAAGAACTGGAAAGATGACCCTGAATATGTTAATTACCTTCTCTAAACCTCGAATTATTTTTTTTCCTGTGAAATGTAGGTAGTAGGCATGATTCATTCACATGGCCTGAATCTTTAACAAGATAATGCATGTCAAATACTAATTGTTAATTCACAGGACAACTGACCAATATGTGCTACCTACTAATATTATTATTCATGTATTTGTACAGTTTTTTATTCTTATTTATTAAAAATTATCGCACAAGCTCCAACTCAGTGCGAATTCTTTACCCTTTGACTGCAGGCTTTTCCCAGCTTATTTCCCAAAACTTTACATTTCTCTACACAGAGCTGACCTTATTTGCCTAACGCACTTATGTGATCTGGATCGAACTTTACCCTTAAAAAGTGATTTGTCTTTTTATCATCTACATGTCGTGAAAAACTGTAAAGATAAAAAAGTTTAGAAAAATCTTTTTCTACTATTCACCTACTTTTGTATGTTATATAATCCAAAAATATTTTTGGAAGTTCAGTGTCCAAAAGACACATTTTTAACTTTTGTGTTATAAAGGAAGTTCCATATCTTATAGACCAAAAAAATGTTATAAAATCCTTTATTATGCTTCTCACAGCCCTGACTCCTCGTCCCAGGTAACAGAGTAGACAGGTAAGAATCTTCACAGGCATCTGGCAAAGGCTCCTTGACTATATAAGGAAAGAAAGTAGCTGTTAAATTCAGTTTATGCAGTCCCAGATAAAGCAAAACAAAAAGCCAAGAGTTCTGATACTGAAGACAAAAAAAATCTTTTTTTTTTTTTGAAAGATTTTATTTATTTCTTTGACAGAGAGAGAGATCACAAGTAGGCAGAGAGGCAGGCAGAGAGAGAGGGGGAAGCAGGCTCCCTGCTGAGCAGAGAGCCCGATGCGGGGCTCGATCTTAGGACCCTGGGATCATGACCTGAGCTGAAAGCAGAGGCTTTAACCCACTGAACCACCCAGGCACCCCGAAGACAAAAAAAATCTATTACATGAGCTTTCTTGTTTTCAGCGCCCTTAGTAGAACGTCAAATTAGCAGAATGCCATGTAGGTCAACTCTGGCCCATTTGCATATGCAAATAATCTTGGCAGTTAATAATTTAATATTTTGTGAAACAGTAAATTTTGTATTAGATTTATCTAGCAAATGAATATAAATTCTTTGCCATGAAATTTGCATGATTTTTTCCATGCAGTCATCCTTATTCTAAGCTCTTAAGATACATTTTTATAAAGAATAAGGACTTCCTCCTAGCACCATGCCCAAAAATACATAAAGAGAGTCTACTAAATATTTTTAAATAGAAGATTAATTCCTGATCATTCTGTCAGATTATCATAAATGTTCTTTTCTGAACAAGAAATATCCTCCGAATTTCTATTAGTCAAAATATAATTCCCAGAAAGGCAGTAAATCCTACGCTCATCCATTATTCATGTCCTATCATTCTCCCGATTGGAGGTTGGCAACCTGGGAACACATAGAAGAATTAATTAATGATAAAGTGGGTTATTTTCTGAACTTCACGTTGAACTTGAAAATACAGGTCTTTCATGAAATATCACTAGTCCTTCTTATTTTCCCTGCCATGCGTTTGTATGGCAAATCACTGCAACCCACCCTCCTCTCTTTTATGCCAAGTGTGTAGGGACAAGTTCACATAAAAAGTTGTTCATTTTGTTTCCAGATAAATGAAGCAAAATTGTACGCATGTGTAAATGTCCTTAAAAATCTTTGGCTGCCTCCATCTTTTAATTTTAAAAACTTTCAAATGCGTGAACCACCAAAATCAATGATTTACAGGACTGGACCGGACCGAGAGGTTGTCTCTCTGTCGTTCCTGCTGCGCGCGCGCACACACACACACACACACACACACACACACAGTCAGGGATCACAGAAATGGGGAAAACTTTGGCCCCCATTGTTTATACCATTGTTCTTACTTATACTATTATTTATCGAACTAAGCTTTTATTTCACACCTGTATCTTTTGGCTATTTCCGTGGAAGCGCACTCAGCCTTCTTCTGGAAGGTACCCACATTTCTTTCACATCCCTGACTTTATTTCAAATTTGTTATCTCAAAAATTGCAGAGGATCTTGTAGCAGACTTAAAAACAAAGGTTTCTGCCTGGATTCGATGAAGACCAGAGGACCTCTACATCTGCATCCATTTTGCCTTACACAGGGATGATATAAAAAATATTTAAATATGTATTTAACAACTGTCTAGAGCAGCAGGAGCAGCCCGTCGGGGAGAGCACCCCCAATAATCTTGCAGAGACGTTTTGTAACCCCTTTGGTTGTTGGAGCCTGGGGACGTTTGGGACAGTGATGTGATGAGGGCTGTGAGGGCTGGAGCACTGAGTCTTTATGAGCCAGTAGGTAAGTGTTCAGGATTCTAACAACTGGTGTGGCCGTGGCTGTGTGTGCCACCTCGGCATCCCCCGCGTCATCTCCTCCATGGTAATTTGCCCAGACTCTGAGAAGAATCTAATACTTATGATCACAATAAAAGTATTACTTACTACTGACATGGCTTGAGTGTTTAGCGGGGGGAAAATGGTGGCAAAATCTTTGGGCTTTATTGGCTGTGAAATGCTCACCTTATAGGGCCCAAATGATGACAGCTAGAGTCAAAAGTATATTGAGCATTTCCCTCACTTGACTTTCCAGCTCCCGGGATGGCATTTCATGGGAGCAGTGACATCTAGTGTTCCCTCCCAAGACAGCAGTGACTCTGAGCTAAGTGATCATGTTTATTTCAGCAGTAGGCGACAAACTAGATGACTTTTGCCGGGGCCTGACTCTCACCATTTTTGAAGCACGTCACATTAATCTAAAGTCAGGAGCCTGGTTTGTTCCAGATTTTCATAAGCACTGGGGCAGGTCTGGCTGGGAGGCCAGACATTTTCTTGTATTCTGGCCCAGCTCCGCATGGTACTCAGCTCAAAGACCCCCTGGGAATAAGGCATTTCTGAGACCAATCTGAGGCTTTGCAACAAATTTTAAGTGAGTACAAAACTTCTTTTAATAAAAAGATGGCACAAACTCAAACCTAGCCTTTCCCCCTAATGCATTTTGACTTCACAATGGTCATTTTGGATTAGGTATGATTGGGAAGGTCTTAAGAAATAAAACTGGAAACTCACCAACATCTGTTAGGGCTATACCTGTTCTCACTTTTGCTCTTATTTATTTATCTCCCTCTTTCTCTTTGAATGCTTGGGATTGCATGAATATTTTATTTATACTTCTTGGTGCACACAGCAGTGAGGAACTGAGTCTGAGAAAGGGAAAAAAATCCTTAACCTTCCATTGTCCACTGAGGACACCTGTTGATATTTAAGAGTAGCCTGTGGTTTCTGGAGTTTGTTTGTTTGTCTAATGTTAGTGGCAAGTAGGTGCTTTTATTGTTTCTTTCTTAGATCAATTTTCAGTGCTTTTCTTGCTGGGCTGCAAACAGTCAGGCTCGTGGTCCTGTGTACCTTTGAAATTCCCAGTCATTACCCTTCTATAATTCTCCTTTTATTTTAACATAAAACAAGTTTTTGTCTTCCCTGCAATTCTTGAGTATGAACCTCTCTCATGGAGTCTACCTGAAGACCTTTTCCGTAGGCATCTTCAGCCCCTTCCGTTTTAAGCAAAAACAAACAATATATGGTTATTTCATCACTGATAGGCATGTCCTAGGATTACAACTTTGTGCACGATGATTAGCACCTGACTTGGTGAGTGATGTCAGTAATTCAGTGCTGGACTGTGCGCGTCTCAGCGCTTTTAAGAGCATTTAATTGTTGTGGACAATTTTTTTAACTGAAAGCTGGTAGGGAATAACACAATTGTTCAGTGTTGCTGGGAAGCCTGGGGGAAGAAGGCTGAAGCGCCACCTTCTGGTGCCTTCCCTTTTCTCACAAAGTACAAAGTCCTTGTGTTTTTAGACAGTCTGTTAGGTGAAATTTAGCCGTCCCTTAATCTCTCCACACTCCAAAACAGAGGTCTCATAAAAAGTCTCTTAAAAACAAGCATAAATAAAAGCATCAGCTTATAGGTTGCCACGAGGTGGTGGGCCAAGGACCACATAGATGTGTAACCTCGTTGGGATGAAGGAACTATAATTGCATTTCTTTAACCAGATAACCCAGCTATCCTTGCTGGATTATAAATGGAAGCTTCATATTCATTCATTTCCTTATACATTTTTTGGACGAATATTTACTATGAGCCAGGCATGTGGAATGTATCAATGAAAAAATACTTTACTATCCTATATCCAACTCCAGGAAATTCTCTGCCCACACAGGTTCACATTTTATGGGATGAATACAGCTATAAACAAAAAACCTAATAAATAAGCCTATTGTTTAGTATGGCAGAAGCTTATAAATGTTATAGAAAAAAAAAAGAAAATAGAAATCAGGATAAGGGAGGATGGGAGTGTATGTTTCCATCCTCAGTGGTGAGGTCAAGACAGTCCTCACTGAGAAAGTGTCATTTGAGCAAAAGTAGGTGGGAGAAAGAGGTCCCATGGATATCTAGGAGGAGAACATTCCAGACGGAGGGAAGAGTGATGGCAGACCCTTCAGGAAGAAGTATGTCCAGTGTGTTCGGAAACACCAAAAAGACCAGTGTGGCTGGGACAGAGAGAAGGAGGGGAGATGGCACATAGGGCAGGAGGGGAGAAAGGGAACCAGGCCAGCACATACAAGTGCTAAAACATGTTTTGCTACGCTGTCTGCCCCCCAGGAAATGCTGCCCTTAAATCGCCTTTAATAGTCTTTCCTTGATGGAGATAGTTGTGTGTATTCTAGCTTTTTTGAAGGAGTCTCACACCATTACGAAGAGCCCCTTGTATTTTTGGTATCATTCTACGTCATGATTGATGTGCCACTTTATCCCTGTATTACATTTTGGAGGACATTCTAAGGTTTTGGAGAGAACTGAATTCTCACACACTATATGCACTGGGGCTGTGATGGTAAAGGCACACAGCAGACTGCTTTTATCTAATATGGCATTGCCATTTTAATAGAAATATTTCCTGTTTGACTAATCCATAACAAATGGAAATACATGGCCAGAGTTTGTCTTACTAAACTCTGAAGTTATTTTTGCCATTAATGGGATGATAATATACTATTTTGACTAATCAGTTCAACCAAACAACCCATCAGTTAAGTCACAGAGACAAACTGATTTGCATTCCCACCATATCAATCCCCTTTGAATCTAACTGATGCAATGAATTTGAAATGATAAAAGTACAGATTCTTTAAATTTTGTTTATTTTTAAGATGTTATTTGTTTTATTTGAGAGTGTGTGAGCAAGAGAGAGAGCAGGAGTAGCAGGAGAGGGAAAGCGGGCTCCCCGCTGAGCAGGGAGCCTGATGCAGGGCTCGATCCCAGGACCCTGAGATCATGACCTGAGCCGGAGGCAGACGCTTAACCCACTCAGCCACCCAGGTGCCCCCAGATTCTTTAAATTTTAGATCTCAAGGAACTTTTCTCTAGTGTCACTCTTCCATCCCACACATGAGAAAATAGAGGGCTAGAGAGACTTTTTCTGAGGTGTAGCACAGCTCTTCAACCCACTGTACATGCATCTCAAATTTACCTCTTCTTGAAAAATGCCTCTGCCTCCGAAGTTCAGAATGGTATTTTTCCACTGTCGTTCTTCCAAGAAGACAAGTGAATTTCAGAGATTTGCTGGTTATAACTTGTTCCCTTTTTTTGCCTCAAATATAAGATGACTCAGCAGCCATTGTTCTACGAGGTTGCAGAAATACGTGATTTGAGCTGGTGGTGAAAAAAATAGGAGAGTCACGTGACTTGCTAATGTCGTTTCCAGGTGCTGTCGGCAGAGACATCTGACCTCAGAACTGTCAGCCTCTGAGAACTAGATACTGTTAACTTGAAATGCAGTTACCAGAGAATGCTATTCCTAATCCTTTCGCCTTGTCTTCTTGATGCATACAGCCCTGGGACAAATTGTCAAGGACAGGTGGACTAGCAAAGAAGACATATTTAGAAATTCTGTCTGGCTCTATATGTCACTTACAGATTCAGTGGCCAGTTGGGGCATATTTTGGCATATGAAAACTTGGGGAAATTTGCCTTTTTTTTTTTTAAGATTTTATTTATTTATTTGACAGACAGAGATCACAAGTAGGCAGAGAGGCAGGCAGAGAAAGAGGAGGAAGCAGGCTCCCCGCCGAGCGGAGAGCCCGATGCGGGGCTCAATCCCAGGACCCTGGGATCACGACCTGAGCCAAAGGCAGAGGCTTTAACCCACTGAGCCACCCAGGCGCCCCGAAATTCACTTTTTATATTTACATTTCCCTAAAGCTCAATAGCTTCTATTATTCATCTTATCTCCGACTGATTTTACTTTGAATTTTAGCTCCTCTTCTTAATGAACTATTTATTGGATAGTATTATCTCTATTTCTAGCATCTAGAGGACCCTAAAGGAGGAAGTTTGAATTTTTCTCCTTTACAGGAAATTACAGTCTCCCTTGTCAGAGAGGTTAACCTGGAGGAGGGGTGGAGCAATTCTGCCTGGCTGGTTGCCTTGTTCTAGTGAGAGAGGGGCTTAGCTGAGGGCAGCAGAGGGGAGAGAGAGAGAAAAAAGGAGAGGAGAGAGGAGGGGACACCAAGCAACTTTCCAGACATCTCAGTCCTCTTCCTCAAGTCTCAAGAGTTTTCAGAACTTGGCACCCAGGAAAGTAAGTATATAAACCCATTGTAAGGCCAACTACAACAATATTGATTGTGTCATGGAGCCATATGGACATTAAGAACTTACTGTTTCTTATGCCGCACGCACACTTGCTAATGGCCGAACTACTGCTTATTTCCATCACGATTCATTAGATATCTCACCAAGTCCAATTAGAGAAAAGTATTGTGAGCCCTGTACAACCATTTTAAAAGACCTTCATATACATCCATGAAAGAGAAATTAACATATTTGAAAAGGCTGTCTCTTTCTCACCTGGTACAGTTTTGCTTCCACTCACCCAAGCCAGTCCAGAATCTCAGAATGCATCTCATATCCTATCTTTATCCAAAACTGAAATGATTATTTTTTGAAAGTAGGATGGGCTGAATTATTTTTGAGGCAGAGTTTCTCTTTATAGAAGTATCCCAGCTAATAAATGAAGAAGGGCCCGAGAAATTATGGTTTCATCATTCTGCAATCCTAATGATCGATTGGCTGAAGGCAGTGATGTCGTCGTTGCTAACTCCATAAAGCAAGAAGGAACCTGGCCCATGTTCCTCCTTTAAAGTGTCCTTGCCACATCCGGGTAGAAATCTGATCATGCCTGTAGATCTAGCTAGCAGTCTGCCCTGGAATGTGTTCAATGACAATGCAGGAATTCAAAATCCAGAATGTGTGGGACTCTATAGGACAAATGGCCAGTTTTCTTCCACAACCAAATTGCAAGGGGACCAATGGGAAGGGATAGATGAGGAGCTTCAGGGTAATGAAAACCCAGACCAGTAACCAGTTGCAATGTACAGCCCTTATTTAGATCCTGATTTAAGCAAAATTAAAAAAAAAAAACAAAAATAAAACAAACACCACCACCAATAACAACAAAAAACAAATGCTCTGGGACAATAGGGGATTCATTACTAGACTGGGTGTTTACTACTATTACAGAATTACTGTTAATTCGTTAGTTTGCAGTCATTCTTCTGGGGTTCTTTTAAAGTAATACCCATCTTTTAGAGAGATAGGCCATAATTTTCATGAATGGAATGAAAAAAATAGTACTGAAATTAAAAAGCACATTGATAAATTATATGAAACTTGTCTCAAAATTACACTTTCATTCAACTTATTTAATGTCATTTAACTTATTTTTTTCATTGTTCTCTGTATCACATAAATGACCCATAAATTACCTGACACAACTTGAGGAGGCTTGATGTTTTGCTGTCATATTCACATGCCTGTGTTAGAGACATGACACACAGACCGATAACACCATTCTGAGAATTACTGATTTTCTGAGGATTCTGAGAATTACTAATTTTGCCTCAGAAAGAATTCTTTAATTTTGATACTTTTGCTTAATCCTTACATGTGTGGTCTTCAGATGTGAACTGTGGTTTAAATCATATACCCAAGCCTTTTACTTATATAATACTAAATATTGATTTTTTTTTTTAAAGATTTTATTTATTTGAGAGAGAGAGTGAGTGAGAGAGCAGGAGCCATGTGGGGTGGGGGGGAGGGTGGGGGAAGGCAGAGGGAAAGAGAGAAGCAGACACCCTGCTGAGCAGGGAGCTGGGCTTGGGGCTCCATCCCAGGACTCCAGAATCACCAACTGAGCCCAAGGCAGAGGTTTAACCAACTGAGCCACCCAGGCGCCCTTGAATACTGATTCTTGTTGTAAATCATCACAACTCCACAGCACTGTAGAATATTGTATCATTTAAAAAGCTAGCCAGCAATGGGTATGCAGCCAATATTTGTTGAATAAGTGAAATTTCACTTAGTTATGTTAGGTTTTTTGAAAGAAGAAAAGAATCTTATACCCTTAATACATTCCTCTTGTTCAGTAATTACTGATCAATATGTTTTACAGGATTTTAAGAGTAATCATTATAATGAAAATATACCACTTTTTAATACTCATGCAGAAAATCACATAAAACAGAAAATGCTTCTATATTTCTTTCTTTCTTTCTTTCTTTCTTTCTTTCTTTCTTTCTTTCTTTTTTTTACTTTAAGAAACTTCCTTTTATTTTAAAAAGATTTTTTCTTTATACACTATCACATAGTCACTAATGAAAACTCCAAAAGTACTGAAAAAGTTTTCATTTCATTACCAGACACAACCACTATGAACATTTTTATTTCTGTTTAGTCTTTTTTAAAAAAACTGTAATCATATTAAGAAATACTCTCGCCTCCAGTTTTAGAGACAGAATTGCATTGCATAAATGTTTTCTTTTACAATTCCTCTTGACATTATTTTTCTCTAATAAAACAGGAACTTCTCAGCTTCTTAGAAAATGGGAACTCTTCTATCCAGTGAAATATGTAGAAAAAATAGAAAATAAGCACAGTCAACACTTTTCAGTAACATATCACTACATTTTTTAAAAAGGGAGGCCTGTTTTTAAATTTTTAAATTTTTATATTTATTTATTTGCCCTGAGAACAGTGGGGCTGTTTGAATTTCTAGAAATAGTGAGGTTTAGTTTGGTGAGTACTGTTTTTGGATGGATCTGGAGATTAGCAACCAAACAAATTATGCCAAGATATAAAATAAAGAAATAAAAAAATATTGTGACCTTTGCAATGCTTTCCTCCTCTACACTGCTCTTGATCAATGCTACTGTTGTATTTTGTCTTTGCATTTCGATGGCTACTAGAACCTGGAGCATGTGATCCGACCTCTTTTACTTTTTTTTTTTTAATGTAAATGAATAGTATTTTTATATTTTTTAAAAATTTTCTTGAGTGTTAAAACTTTTGGTTTGCATATTCTAAATCTTAACTACCTTTTACTTTATTTTTTTATTTTTATTTTTTTAAACTATCTTTTACTTTAAACAAGCTCAACTTCTGAACTCTATCCTTTTGGCCCGAAGCATATTGAAGACCTCCTTTCTTTATCCCCTCTTCCCTTTTTCTTCCTCCCTCTACCAACTTATTTCAAAAGAAATTTCCAATTCCTTTCTAGGCTCAGAGCTCTGCGTGCGAATCGGAAACAGGTTTGCACAACTAGAGAAGACACCAATTGCGGGAAGTGAATTGTCTTTAAATTAAAGAAATTCCATCCCATTTGATAAGATTGCTTGGTTCCTTGCAGCCCCTCATCTTGCAGCTGCTTTACATTTTCCAAAGGCTTGCTTTCTCTGTCCCAGGAGGGGATGGAGCAGATGTTAATCTTATTTTCATGAGACCTAGGCAGTTGGAGTTAGATCAGGCTAAAGAGCTCGTGTTGGACAGAGCTGGACAAGAACCAGCCTGTTACCCACGGTTTCTTGCATCATAGAGTTGGAGGTTATGCCTTGGGACGGGAGGCATATGTCCCACGACCGTGACCAACCAAGTGTTTCTTGGAGTTCGTTGTGCTCTTGGCTCACTCTTCCAAGGTATAAACTTTATAACAGGCTTCCATGGTCTACAGAGCCAAATTGAAGTCAAGCCAAGTCCCTGATCATAGGAGCAGAAATCAGTTTAAATGGCCTCACCTTGGCCATCAGCACCTTGACCCAAATGTTTATCTGTACCCCAAAGTCTCACTGCCTTTTCCAGATTAGCTTAGTGTGGGCACTTAGCGTGGGCGCATTTCTCTCATCTTCTCTAAAGTAATTGTTCTCTGGTCAGCGAGGCTTCCTTATGTTCAAGGTCAAGGGCATCTTACTACTTACCAGACATTTCATTTCCTTCCTTATAAATGTCTACTACTCCTCAGTTTTCCAGCTTTCTATAAAAAAAACCTCTAAAAGATGTGATCCATCATATTCTTCCATATTGGGAGGAGTCAACGGGACCTCTTGATATCGGATATTATAAATTCCCTGGCAGGACGAGGGTGAAGAAAGTGGAAACATGGCTAAGTAGCTTAGAAACACTTCAGTGGTATTAAATCTCTACTTGCTGAAACATTTTATATGTCATCTCAAAATATTATAGTAGTTTTTCACAACAAATATTCCATCCCTTGTTTTATAGAACAGGAAACCAGGGTTGTGACAAGTATGACCAGAGTCAGGTCTCAACGTGGATTTGTGGAGACTACAAGCAGGCTATCCTCTGATCCTCATTCAAATAAGATCCAAATATGTGGAACATTTTCTAGTGGGGGAGTGGGCTAGCAGTGATGGTGAGGGATGCTTTTCTATTTCCGTTCGCGGGCACTGGCCACTTTGGCAGAACTTGGGCCCATTTTGTCAGCTTCGTAAGACTTACCAAGAGATCTGAGATCTTTTCCCAAAGTAGTCTGGCAGAGTTCCCCTTATAGACCAGTTCTCTGCTTTCCACTCCTTAATTTGCTGTGATGCTAGGTTACATGGCCGGTGCATGGTAAAGAAGGGGTTTAAAAGGGGCACCTGGGTGGCTCAATGGGTTGAGCCTCTGCCTTCAGTTCAGGCCATGATCTCAGGGTCCTGGGATCGAGCCCCACGTCTGGCTCTCTGGTCAGCAGGGAGCCTGCTTCCCCCTCTCTCTGTCTCTGCCTGCCTCTCCTGCCTCTCTTCCTACTTGTGATCTCTCTCTCTGTCAAATAAATAAATAAAATATTAAAAAAAAAAAAGAAAGAAAGAAGGGGTTTAAAACCTGATCTTCCTGTGTCCTTTGCTTCCACCATCTGCCAGCACTTTTTTTTTTTTTAAGTTTTTATGTATTTATCTGACAGAGAGACAGAGAAAGCAGAAGCAGGTGGAGGGGCAGAGGGGAGGGAGAAGCAGACTCCCCACTGAGTGGGGAGCCCCATGTGGGGCTCGATCCCAGGACCCTGGGATCGTGACTTGAGCTGATAGCAGATGCTCAACAAACTGAAACACCCAGGTGCCCTTTTCCAGGACTTCTTAAGATTCATGAATCTGTGGTCAAATGATCATTAGTGAATTACTGTAACTTTGACTGAGTGTCTGTTCTATGTCTTACATTCTATGTGTGGCTTTACAATTGACAAAGAGTTTTTCACAGCCGTAATCTCATTTAAATCTCACCCAGGAACAGACATAAGAGGTGGGCCTGGGGACATCACAAATAATTCTCCCTCTCATTCAGAAGAGGTTTCATGATTCTCTGTCGCTTCTGTGTTACTGGGTTTCTTCCAGATGCTGCTGTTCAGCCTGGGAATAAGGGAAAAAGTGGGGGGAGGGTGGGAGGATTACTTAGTAGCTGCAATTTTGAAACAGGGAGAATGGCCACTTATGAAACAATTTCTTCTCTGGTAGCTCCTAAGGATGGCATTAGCGGCCCACCCAGGTTAGCTGCTGAAAAGGAAACCTTCCATCTGAAAAGACTACGGTGATAACGCATTTCCTGAAACTAGAGTAAGAATTTTATGTTAGATTACCTAATTGGGTCATCAAGGCTTCACGGAGATGATACCATTGGAAATGGGTCCGGTGAGTGAGTCAGAATTTATATCCAAAGCCAAAGGGGGATAAGAGGCAACACCTTCCTTACTGAGAGACAGAATAGGAACACACACACCCAGAGAGGTATGACAGGGAATGGAAGGTTCTCGAATGGTGAGTCCTGGCTGGGCAGGAAGTTAGCACCAGGTGTAGGCTAGGAAGTGGCAGAAGCTCCTGGGAACTTCTTTGCCAGAGGTTACAGAATCAAAGAGGTGTATTAGAATAACGAATGACAGGGCGCCTGGGTGGCTCAGTGGGTTAATAACGCCTCTGCCTTCAGCTCAGGTCATGATCTCAGGGTCCTGGGATCAAGTCCCGCATCAGGCTCTCTGCTTGGAAGGGAGCCTGCTTCCTCCTCTCTCTCTGCCTACTTGTGATCTCTCTCTCTCTCTGTCCAATAAATAAACAAAATCTTTAAAAAAAAAGAAAAAAGAAAAGAAAGAAAGAATAATGAATGACCCAGTTGGGAAGGTGAGCTGACGGAGGAGGAAAGCCCAGAGATGGGATACTCACGTTTTGAATTTAGTACTTAACTCCATCATAATAAAAGTGTTTATTGGAAGAGTGAGAGGGAACAAGTGGGACCTTCAATGTAATCTTCTGAAAAGAGAAAAAGTAACAGTTACCATTTTTATATCCCTTGAAGTGAGAAGACAACCCAGCACGGAGTATCATTTTATATACAAATGAAACCCTCACAATCAAAAGGTTTGATTATTTGATGACTTATTTAAAAAATAATACTTGGCGGGGTGCCTGGGTGGCTCAGTGGGTTAAAGCCACTGCTTTCAGCTCAGGTCATGATCCCAGGGTCCTGGGATCGAGCCCCGTGTCAGGCTCTCTGCTCAGCAGGAGGCCTGCTTCTCTTCCTCTTTCTCTCTGCCTGCCTCTCTGCCTACTTGTGATCTCTGTCTGTCAAATAAATAAATAAAATCTTTAAAAAAAAAACTTAAAAAAAATAATACTTGGCTTTCAGGTGGAGATGGAAAGCATCTCCTTCATCCTGCAACACAGCATAGAGCAGTAATGATGGGTTTGGTTCCTAGAGACACACTCCCCGTGTAGGAATCCCAGCTCTGCCATGTCCTTGCTGTATGACCTTGGGTCTGTTACACGGGGCGGGCACAAATCTCGGAGGGCCTGGGGACAGAGGTTAGTCTGTGACTGTAGTTAAGTCCTCTGCCCGATGTGCCTTAGGTGAAGTACGGAATTTTCATCCTTTCCTGCTTGCTTTCTTCGTGTAATGGATTTCTTTGCAGTTTTAAAAAACATTTTTACAGTGAATATGTATGTATATATATATGGAAGATAAGCCATCTCAGCTGTGGTTCTTATGGAGCCACGTGAGTAATGTTAGTGTAATTAGCATGAGCATTCAGTATCACCAGTATCATCTGTATGGGTGGTTGGGGCATGTCGGCGAAGAAAAGAAGACCAGCGGGTGGCCAATCTGAAGACTAACTAGATCCACGATTTCAGTTACATGATTTTATTTATTTATTCTTAGAAAACAAGAATGATTATTCCCATATTCAGGGGTTGAGGCAGAAGTTCAAAACTTGAGTTGTATTTCTGCTTGGGAAAATAGCAGAGATCTAAAATTAGTCTTATAAGACCACAGATATGTACCCAGCCAAATTTAATGTGGGATTTTAAAGTTCATGGAGTTAAATAGTTGAAAGTAGCACTGTACAAAGCAAATAGAAAATGTACTTTCAAACTTTTTTTTTTTTCGGTTTTATTTGGTAAGATATCAAAATCATTTAAGGAATGTATTTATGTTTTCACGATGATTCTTCAGATATTTGGCATTATGAAAATAAAATGTTAACAAAATGAGAGTTTTTCTTTAGTAGGTATCATATTTGTTACATCAAAAGAGGTAGAAGTTTCTAATTCTTGGCAACACATCTCCTCATTCCTAATTTGGCTTGTCCTCATGTGTGGCAATGACACATTGTAGTAACGTTGTAGTTATAATGTTAGATTGTTAGAGCATTTTTTAAAAGGGTGTTTAGGATTGAGTTCTTTCTCTTTCATATAGTTGAATAAATTTGAATTAAGGCTTGGTAAGATCAAATTAGGTATAGCATTTGTCCCACCATTTAGAAAACTGAATTATGGCATGTAGTTAGTATCGAAACGAGGGACCCCTTTTCAAAGCAAAAACAAACAAACCACCACCAACAACAACAATGAAACAGAAGAAGAGAGGAAAAGAAGGATCTCATGATTGCTTCCTCTCTAACTCAGCCTCGCATCTTCCTAGAGTATGTGAATCCAGGCGACAACAGTAATTTTAACATGGACCACTCAATGACCAACGGTTAGTTCACTGATAACGTTCCAGGAATCATTGTGATACCTAGCAGAGGAAATTACTGGCACGATATTTTACACAGTAGGTTTAAAAGGGCTAATTTCTTATTAGAAGGGAGGCAGGAGAAGGACACAGCATCCCCAACTCCTTCATTCCCTGACACAGACAGTACCCTCTAGAATGGAATGGTAAGGGGAAAAAATGATAGAACTGTCAAAAGCATCTCAAATGCACATTAATGTGCATTAGTGTAAAATTTCCTTGCCATTAGAGAATAAAAGCAAAAAGAATGAACTCCATCTTGTGGAGGGACTATTCTTTGTCACACTCATCTGTTGTCCCCGTCTTTTTTTCATATGATTATTCAGCAAACAAATGGACATAATATGCAGAGTTTATCAACTATGGTATAATAGGAACTAGTTCCAATAGATAAAGAAATCCGGTAGCATTAGTGTATAGTATATATGGTTTCATGGGCTAGTTTCTTGAGATTTAAAACCATTTCTCACCTTAAGGTACATGAGTGGCTAAGTCAGTTGAGTGTCAACTCTTGGTTTTGGCTCAGGTAATGTCAGGGTCATGAGATCAAGCCCTGTGTCAGGCTCTGCACTCAACGGGGAGTCTGCTTGAGATTCTCTCTCTCCTTCTTCCTCTGCCCCTCCCCCATTCATTCTCTCTCTCTCTCTCTCTCTCTCTGTCTCTCAATAAATCTTTAAAAAAATTTTTTCACCTGAAACTAATGTGACATTATGTGTCAACTGAACTCAAAATTTTAAAAATGTAAAATTAAATAAGTAAATAGTGATTACAAAAACATTTTCAAGATGTAGATAGTGCTAAATAGTGATAAGAGACAGAGAAAGCAAATAGGGGGAAAAACTAGTTTTGTCTTGGAAAAATCTACAAATGATGTTTGAAGCAAAACCTGCCATTCTTAGGGGCACCTGGGTGGCTCAGTGGGTTAAGCCTCTGCCTTTAGTTCAGGTCATGATATCAGGGTCCTGGGATTGACCCCACATTGGACTCTCTGCTCAGTGGAGAGCCTGCTTTCCCCTCCCACGCCCCACCCCCCCCCCCCGCCTACTTCTCTGCCTACTTGTGATCACTGTCAAATAAATACTAAAAACAAAAACAAAAACAAAAACCCTGCCATTCTTAAAGAATCACCACCATTCGGAAGGATCCTTGAAGATCATTTAACCAAACCTTTTAGTCTTGCCAGATGAGGAGAAACCTTCTATTTCCTTGATTAAAATAATGGATTATTTCAAGTACGATGTGAACTGGAATTGAATCAGGGGAAGGAGGACTTGGGTTCGGGCAAGTTACATTATGCTCTTGTAATTTCGAGTCATTCGTTCTGTACCTGAAGGGATTACAATGAACCCTAAATTCTTCAAGAAAAAAAGATGAGATTATCCAATGGCAGAATGTATAGTCTGCAGCCTGGGTTGGTGAGAGGAGTGGGGAGAAGGTTACCATGTTGGAGTAAAAGGATACTTCTCAGAACTTCAGATTTTGTGTATTCTAGCAGCATATATGGAAATATCCCTGGCCAAAAGTGGTCTAAATGCAAACCAACAAAAATACTGCCCCAAATCCTAAGTATTTGATTGCTCTAATGCATGACTCTTGGTGTATGCCATGATACAACTATTTTGTTTTGTGTATCCCTTGTGTATCTGAATCCTCTCCTCTACTAGACCACCATCTTTCTTTAGGGCACATGACACATACTATAGTCTGTGTGTTATCCACCTTAACTGGTGCCTTTTGTGGCACGTCACAGAAACTTGATGATACAATTAGTTGTTGACGGATAGCCAGACCTTTAAAATAGAAGCTTTATGTTTTTTTATCTAATGGGATTCAAAGGTTAAATATGCTAAAAACATACCTTCTAAATAAAATATTTTCCTTCTTTTTTCTTCCATATTCTCTCTGAGAGTTCCAATTGCTTTCTATGTCTTTTATTCAAGATTTAAACTAGGAGTACAGCCCTCCACGCTTCTCTAGCCTAAACCGCCTTGTAAGCAACAAGACATATTTCTTTTCTTTTGTAAAAGTCTTAGCAATGATAGTGATAATATCTGCATAAATACATATTTGGAATGGACCAAACCCCCCATATAAAATATTCTAATGTCTTATTTTGGAAGTTTTCCTCTACTGGTTTTATTTTATTTTTCCTTCTCCAAGCACATAAAAATGACCACAATGGTATTTATACAACAGTTCAAGCTTTCTTTTGAAGATAACGATATGTGATGATTTTATTTTTCTTGGATTTAAAAATAAAAGCCTTGTAAGAAGAATTTGCCTCCAGGCAAGATAGAACACTATCACTAAGACTGCCCATGGCACTTTATATGGCATCACTCCTTGAATTTTGATGACCAGTCCATGCGGCTGATTATATTATCACCATTCTCATTTTACAAAAGCTTAGGAACAGAAGGAACTTGAGTAAGCTGTCTGCGGTATCTGAGCTCACACCTGACTTTACATCACCACCTGCTTAGCCACTGTACTGGGCAGCCTCTTGAACGTAGGAAAAAATGTAGGACAAGAATAGTGGAAATCTCAGATTCCTGGTGTGCAATGTTTGTGTTAGTGAGGAAGAAAGGCTTATTGAATTATGTGTGTATCTTTCAAGCTATCCTTTTGGGGGATCAGAATTATACTCATTCTTGAGTTGTTGGCCTGACAGTGAATTTGTGTCTTCGGAGGGCAAGGCTGAGCCTTGTGGTCAGTTTAGTCTGTTTGCACGGCTCTCTGTAAGAGATACTGCAATTTTTGGAAACTTGAAAAAAAAAATCTCTTCTGTGTACTCATTAAAAGCATAAGCCTAAGTTTCCCAGTATCTTAAATAGTTTGTAAGGCTTGGGAAAACACAAAGCTATGTTCCGCACACGTGCTTTTGACATGAAATTGGCAAGAGTCTGGCCCAGCAGCTATACCCGGGTATCATACTAGCGTGGACTCTTATGTTCCAAAAATGACCATCATTCGGGAGAACACTGAAATCACCCCAGCAACTTCCTGTAATGCAGTTCACGCTGGAGGATGGACCGCTTGAGCCGTCTCTCAATTTATTAGCGCTATTGCTACTTTTATGTGTTTAGTGACCTTAACTCGTCATTTTTGCGTGTTGCTTTAGAAACTTGTAAGCACTTGAGACTTGGGAGCTACTCTCTAGTGGAAACATCTGTTTGTTTCTATTCCTGTAACTAGCTAGGTTCCTTGTTGTTGGGCTAAAAAAGGGATGATGTCCCAGAAAAGAAAGAAAAAAGGCGGTGCACTGGGAGGGTTGGGGTTTGATCTCAGGCTCTGCGAAAACGAGGAAGAAAAGTCAGCTCTCTGGGTGTCATGGTTAAAGGAGCCGAGCAATTGTTGAGTGCTGGTTGTTGAGGGCTAAGTTCTCATGCATATTGTCTGTATCAGCAGGCATCCTTTGAACTCCCACTCTTTATGAAAGAAGTACTACCCTAGGTTCCCTCTGGGCTCAGAAATAAAAGGAGGTCCTCTCTCCCAAGACTTTATGCATGAATATATAGGGCCACTTATATTATAGCAAATCTTATTTCAAAGTTTATTTTAGTAGTAACTTATTTTGAAAAACCCACACGCACATTCTGTCCCCTCCCCTGTCTCCAGCCCTATGTTCAACATAGCAAGAAAGCAGGGGTGCCTGGGGCGGGGGGGGTGCTCAGTGGCTTAAAAGTCTGACTCTCGATTTTGGCTCAGGTCATGATCTCTGGGTCCTGATCTCTGGGTCCTGAGATGGAGCCCCGCGTGGGGCTCTGCACTCCACATGGATTCGGCTTGTCCCTCTCCCTCTGCTTCTCTCCCTGCTTGCATGCATGCTCTCGCTCTCTCAAGTAAATAAGTAAAATCTTAAGAACAACAAGAACAAAAAAACTGTATAGCAAGGAAGTGCCTTGCTGGTGGCCGAGCTTAGGAGAATCAGCCAGTGTCTGTGTCCGGTGGAGAGGACCGTGTCTCTGAGTACCCACTGACCGGGAGCAGACTGGCTCAAATCCTCCAAATCCACCCCCAAAATATGTTCCTGCTCAGAGCTTCTGAGGCCCCTGCTAATGTGAGCATAAGACCACAGTCTAAAAGGAGAGAATGGTAAATCCTGTTTCCTGGCACTAGATCCCTTCAAGGACCGGAGGCAGACAGAACTTGGCCGTGGAGCTTAGGCTGCAATGTTAGATCCTGCCCTCAGAGGCCAGTTCAGGACTGAGACACATGATCTAAGAGAGACACGTGTTCTCCCACCCTGGCCTGAGGTTGCCAGGGGACATGGTTGGAGTCTTGTCCTCTGATGTCCTTTGCACTGAATGGAGGTGTCTGGGTCACTTCTTCTCTTCAGTGTATCTGAAGATGAGAATAAAGAGTGTAGCCTCGATGAGATTCTAAGGTGGCACGGCCACTATGGAAAACAGTATGGAAGGGCTTCAAAAAATTAAACCGAGAATCACCACAGGTTCCAACAGTTCCGCTTCCGGGTAGACACATGGAAGAATGAAAGCAGGGACTCGAAGAGATCCTCACACAACCAGGTTCACGGCAACAGCGTTCTCAATAACCAGAGCATGAGAGTGACCCAGGAGTCCATCAGTGGATGAATGTGGAAACAAACGTGGTACACCTGTACCGTGGGATATTACTCAGCCTTGAAAAGAAAACGAGTTCTGATACTTGGTACAACATGGATGGACCTTGAGAACACGATGCTGAGGGACCTAAGTCACTGACAGGACAAATACTGTGATTCCTCTTAGATGAGGTGTCTACAGCCACCAAACTCAAAGAGAAAGAAAAGCGAACAGTCGATGGCCCTAGCTGGAGAGAGAGGAGAGGAGGGAGGTAGCGTTTAGGGAGTACGGAGTTTCCGGCAGGGTGGATGGAAATGTTCTGGAGATGGATGGTGTGCCCAATGACGTGAATGGACTCACTGCCACAAAAGAACTTAGAAAAGGTTGACCTGGTAAATATTATTTTGTGTATATTGTACCACGATAATTTAAAAAAAAAAAAAAATTCAGGCTCCTCTTCCAGAAGGAAGGAGGGATCTATTTGATGAAACTAGAAGGACATAATACAAGATGGCTGACAGAGGACTTCCATTCAGCTGAGGGGGTGGCTGCTGCGGACCAGCCAACAGCTGAAGGCAAGTCAGTGGCATTCTGCCCTGGAGCTGCCCCAGACCTCAGATTGTCTTGCTGTGATTGTGTCAGGCAGCAAGAGGGGCGACGAGATTTGGGTTGGTGAGATAGTAGTCGGGCTTTCTGATGCTGTGGTTCCAGGCTGGCCGCAGCCTGAACTCAGCACTCTAATCCCATGTCATGCCTTCCAAGCCTGGGTCCAAAGCAGGTTGTTGAAATACCACATAGATCTCGGAAATGGGGGAAGAGAGTGTGAGCACAAGTCACAGACACCTCTGTATCACGAATCCGTGAGGAACAGATGAGGCCCAGAGAAAAAGAAGGGAGCCTGCTCTGCAGATGCGTTCGAGCCTCCCATGTCACTCCCTGGATGGTCCTTCATCCTATCTCTACTTCCAGAGCCTTCTCAGTAGGTCTCTCCAAGAGCAAAGGCCAACCTTCTGCAGAAGCTTAAATGCCAAGTGTCAGAATCGGTCAGAGTGGATAAAAAGAATAAAATACACAAGTCTTGGAAACAAATGCAGAAAACATGCATTTGTGTCATTAAAACAACAACAACAACAACAACTAGTACCCCTGAAGTGACAGGTTCCGTTCACAGCCTACCCATGCTCCACCTCTCTCTCCTACTCTCAAAGCCATCGACACCCTTGGAAGTACTGTCTTCAGTGATCCAGAAATTTATGTCTCTACGCCCACCCTTGTCTTGTCCAGAACTTTGCAGCTCCAGCCTCCCTTCAGCCAAGGTCTCCTCTGGAAGATTGTTTCAATCGGACGTTGTAGGTTATCTACAGGGAATATACCAGGGAAACTGGATATAGTCCAGAGCCAAGCTGAGAGAATTATACTCATTCATGGGCCCAGAATACTATGCACCAGGCAAAGTGCCAAGCAAGGCAAACACAAGAAGGGAAAATGGAAAGGAAAGAGGCCATGGCTCACCCGGGGATCTGACAGGCTGGATGGAGAGTGTATGCACACCTAGCACTTGCCTCCAGTGTGGTTAGCGCTGTCAGAGAGGTAGATAAAGGCTAAGGGGAACGAGGTAGCAACTAACTCTTGGGGAGAGAGATGGGGAGTAGGAAGGGGGAAAGGTGCTGTGTGGGTTATTGTGTGCCCCAAAAGGATATGTTGAAGTCTTAAGCCCCCCAGTACCTGTGAATGTAACATCATTCAGAAATAGCAACTTTGTTAGATGTGATCAAATTAAGATGAGGTCCTACTCAGCTAGGGTAGGACCTAATCCAACATGACTCATGTCCTTATAAGAAGAGAAACTGAGGTACAGACCCACACAGAGATGGCCACGTGAAGATAGAGGCAGAAAGTGGATTGAGGCATCTACATGCCGAGGAGTGCCAAGGACTGCTGGCAACGCCAGAAGCTAAGAGAAAGGTGTTGAACAGTTCCTTCCCTACAGCCTTCAGAAGGAGCAGCTCTGCAAGTGGAGAAGCAAAAACAAGAAGAAGTGAAGAAAAACAAGAGCAATTCAGAAAGGGGTGCCCCGTATCCCAATAGGATGTCAAGCCATGACAGGGAGTGATGGCAGAAAGACAGGCAGGAATCAGACCAGACAGGGCATTTCTGCTCTGCTAAGGAGTCTGGACTCTGTTTACCAAGGATTTCATGGCTGATTGATTGTAAAAAGGCACTTGCAGCCTCCCACACTCTAGTCTCTACAGGGTAGAGTGTATCCTCATTTGGACCTGATGTTGTCTTGCCCTCTTAGTTCTTCCAGATGGAAGGTTCAGCCAGATGTAGACTGACTTTAGAACTGGAGTATGGAGGCTGTTTTCGAAATACCTCTCCTCGTTGCTTTGGTTTTGTATAGCTCCCCATGTTGCTCGCAGACACAGCCTTATGACTGGCATATAGTGCGCTTGGATCCAAACCTCGGCGAAAGTCTGTTTTGTTTTTGAGATTCTTGGCACCATTTCTTGAAACTCCTCCAATCCTAGTCTGGTCCGCACTTAACAAAACCAACACTTTTGATAGCTAGTATTCCAAGCTTGCCCCCACGTTTGTGCACGTATCATGCACTGTTGAAACCCAGAGTCTTTGGTCTGCCTCGGGTCAGAGTTTCGGTTCCTATTTTCTTATCACAAACCTACTCCAGTCTTTTCATTTTTCTCATTATTTCATGAATGATATTTCCAAACCTTCTGACTCATAGGTTTTCGACCTAATGTGAACAACAACAATAAAAGAATCTAAATTAAACATAAGAAATGGTTCGCTATGCTTTCTTAAAGGACCATTTTAAATCGTCTGCATTTCTGAATTGCTTTATATAGTGTAGCAGGAGTGGGTATGGGATGGTGATTCAAAATTTCCTCATGATCTTCTTGAAAAATGACTTCATATTTGCCAGAATAGCTTCATTCGGATGATAGTAACTGTTACAGTGCTGTAATTTTAAAAAACAGAGTGGAAAGGTACTAAAGGAAGATGCCAAGAGGCCCGAGTTTGAGTCCCATCTCTGCCATTAACTAACGCGACAGAAAACTTCAATTATTTTTTTACCTCATAGTTACAGACAGCGAGGCAACGTGAACTCTAAGGAAGTATTTTAACATTTGATGGCAGCTAGAACCCAAATACTTTACTCAGCTTGTCCACGAAGGCAGGATTCTTTAGCAAAGTTTGCCACCTAGTGGCCGCAAAGAGTGAAACAGAGTTTTGCTGTAAGCAGTGGCACAAAAGAAGGCGCCCTTATGGAGTTTCATTGGCCACTGAATGCAATTATTCTATTACGTTTTATAGAAATCAGGTCCACCTTGTAAGCAGGAAATTGTCCTAATGCCAGTTAGTCTTGGGTCTTCATTGTTCTGGATTTTGTTTTGTTTCTAGACCTCCAGCACCACACCACCCCTAGCCCTAAATCTTATATAAAAGCTCTTAAATGTTTTATTTGTCTCAAAGAAGGACTTGTAGGGGTCTGAGCCCAACATCAGCATGTGGAGACGTGGTCTTAGTTTTGCGGATTCTTTTGGAGTCGTACGTACCAAGCTGCCTTAACTGCAACAACTTCGCATGACCTTTGAATAACCTCATATTTTCTAAAATATTTGAAAATCTAAAGCGTGAGAGGTTAAGTATTATCTTCATAAAAATACTGAATGACTGGAATGATAGGAATAGGTCACGCTCTGAACTAGCAAAACAAAAACTGTGAGTATTCTATTGACATTAGACAAATGCCTAAAAACATATTCTACTTGATATTTTGCTTGGTTTCACTTGGACCTTCTCTTGGACAGTATTAGTCTACAGTCCAGAAAAACATGTTGCAAAAGATTTGCTGTGACTCAGATAACTAAACATCTCTGCTTGCACTTATAAAACTTAACCAAAAATTTGATTAAACGTCTTTACGGAGAGTTGATCTGCACTCAAGAGGAGTCCCGCATGACTCTGCATTTTTGGTAATTCGCCCACAGTGAGATAATGAGATAGTGGAAGGTATAACCAGGTAATTCATTGTTAATCTTTTCTCTGGGGAACAAATCCAGCTGCCTTCTTGACATCGCCTCTTAGTCTTCTCAAAGACACCTCACACTCAGTTGGTCCAAAACAGAACTTGAGGTCTTGCCCACCCCTCCCCCAACCTGGCTCATTTCCAGTCTTTTCTCCCTCACCCTCGGATCCAGGAACCAATCTATCACCAATTCCTTTTTTTTTAGGTTGATGTGTAGGTGATAACACACTGTCCTATTAGTTTCCGGTATACAACTAGTGATTCAACAACTCTCTGTGTTATGCTATGCTTACCACAGGTGTCGTATCTGTCACCATACAATAGTATTACAGTACACTGACTATATTCCCTATGTTGTGCCTTCCATACCTGTCACTTATTCTTTTTGTAACATGGGAGCCTGTACCTCCTACTCCCCTTCACCCTCTCTTTACCTTCCCTCCCCTCTGGGAACCACCAGTTTGTTCTCTGTATTTACGGGTCTGCTTCTGCTTCTTGTTGTTATTGTTTGTTTGTTTTATTTTCTTAGATACCATATAAAAGTTAAATCACATTGTATTTGTCTTTGTCTGACCTAATTCATTCTAGGTCCATCTTTGTTGTTGCAAGTGGAAAGGTCTCATTCTTTTTTATAGCTGAGTAATATGCCGTTGTATATATGTACCATGCCTTCTTTATCTATTTATCTATCAATGGATGCTTAGGTTGATCTATATTTTGCTATTGTAAATAACCCTGCAATAAACATAGCATATACCTTTTCTTTTTTTTTTTAAGATTGTATTATTGTATTTATTTATTTGAAAGACAGCATGTTTGCACACAAGCAAGGGTTTGGAGCAGAGGGAGAGGGAGAAGCAGACTCCCTGCTGAGCAGGGAGCCTGATGTGGGACTCAATCCACTGGGATCATGACCTGAGCCGGACGCAGACGCTTAACTGACTGAGCCATCTAGGTGCCCAGCATAAATCTTTTCAAATTAGTGTTTTTGCTTTTGTTTCCTTTGGATAAATACCCAGTTGCGGAATTACTAGGTCATATGGTAATTCTGTTTTTAACTTTGGGGAGAGTCTCCATACTGTTTTCTCCAGTGGCTGCATCAACTTACATTTCCACCAATAGTATACAAGGGTTCGTTTTTCTTCATATCCTCACCAACACTTGTTAGTTCTTGTTGTTGTTTTTTTTTTGCTACCTACAATTCTGACAGATGTGAGGTGATATCTCATTGTAGTTTTGACTTGCATTTCCCTGATCTCCAAGTACTAACCAGGCCCAACCCTGCTTAGCTTCCAAAATCAGATAAGATCAGGCCCATTCAGGGTGGTATGGGGCATAGACTGCATTTCCCTGATGATGGATGATGTTGAACATCTTTTCAAATATCTGTTGGCCATCTGTATGTCTTCTCTGGCAAATGTCTGCTCAGGTCTTCTGCCTATTTTAAATTGGATTATTTGTTTTTTTGGTGTTGACTTGTGTAAGTTTTTTATGTATTTTGGATATTAATCCCTTATCAGATATGTCATTTGCAAATAACTTTTCCCATTAGTAGCCTGTCTTTTTGTATTGTTGATGGGTTTTTTTTTTCCCACTATGCAAAAGCCCTTTATTTTGGTGTAGTTCCAATAGTTTATTTTGCTTTAGTTTCCTTTGCCTGAGGAGATATATCCAGAAAAATGCTGCTACAGCCAATGTCGATTGATTTATGTGTCTATTTTTGTGCCAGTAGCCTACTCTTTTGATTATTATAGTTTTGTAGTATATTTTGAAATCTGGGACTGTGATACCTCCAGTTATATTCTTCTTCCTCAAGATTGCTATGGCTATTTGGGGTCATTTGTAGTTCTATATAAATTTTAGGATTATTTGTTCTAGTTCTGTGAAAAATACCATTAGTATTTTGATAGGAACTGCATTAAATCTATAAATTGCTTTGGGTAGTGTGGGCATTTCAACAGTATTCATTCTTCCAATTCATGAGTGTGGTATGTACTTCCATCTGTGTCGTCTTCAATTTCTTTCATCAGTGTTTTATAGTTTTCAGGGTATAGGTCTTTCACCTCCTTGGTTAAGTTCATTCCTAGGTATTTTCTTCTTGTGATGCAATTGTAAATAGGACTGGTTGCTTAATTTCTGTTCCTGCTATTTCATTATGAGTCTGTAGACAACAGATCTCCATGTCTTTTGCCTGGACCACTGCAGTGGTCAGCTGCTCTTCACTCCATCCTCCCTCCAGCTCATTTCCCTTGGTGCATGTAACCAGTTTGATCTTTCCTAAATGAAAGTCAAGTCATATATCCCTCTTGCTAACCCCTCATTAACTTTCCAACATTTTTATGACAAGTACAGAACCTGTTAACATTGCCTGCAGGCCTCCCACGGACTGGCATGGCTTTCCTCTCCAGTCCCCATACTGGCGATGCTTCCTCCTGCAGAACCTTCTCCCTGGGCTGCTGTTCCTGTCTCCCTTTCACCTAGTTAACATTATCATCTTTCAGATCTCAGATTTTGTCTCATTTCCTCAGAGAAATCTTGGACCAGATGAAATAGGAACTCTCTGGTCAGCTCTTACAACACCTACATTTTTTCTTTGACTCATTCGTTGTAGTTGTGATTTTACGGTAAGTATATTGAGGGCGAACTCTGTCTGCATCTTCTCCCCAGTGAATCTCCAGCTCCTTGTTCAGTGCCAGGCTCATACTGAATGCTCCAGGGACTCATGAAGGAAATAAATGTATAAGGCACATTCACTTATCACAATTTGTGAAACTCAAAATGTTGAAATAATCCAAACTAAAAAGAAATTTGTAAAACTCTTGGGTAATCCTAATTTGCTCAAGGGGGAAACTAATATTTTGCTATCAGACTATTCTGACCAATGGTTGGATACATTTTTCTTGTAGCAAACATGAACAGAGCAGATATACTGGGCACATTCCCATCAACAATGCTAACCAGTATGTCAGTTGAATAAAATGTTAGGACAGTTCCAGGGACCTGGGTAGCTCAGTTGGTTAAGCATCTGCCTTCAGCTCAGGTCCTGGGATCAAGCCCCATGTTGGGCTCCCTGCTCAGTGGGGGGTCTTCTTCTCCCTCTCCCTTCCCCCACTGCTCATGTTCACTCTCTCCCTCTCAAATAAATAAATTAAGTCTTTAAAAAAAATAAAATTCATGACAATGGAACAAAACACAAACTATAAGTAAAAATGAATGCTGGAAAGAAATGGATGATCCTGTCATATAAAACTAAAAAAAAAAAAAAAATCAAAACCCAACAAGTAAAAAGGATTTAGAATAAAACATTTCAACAAAGGTAGATATAAGAAAAAATAATACATAAGATACTGGTGTAATGGAGTTTTAAAATTGCATTGAAGAGACTACATTTAGAGTAATAACAGAAAACGTATACTTTTTTAATGTGTTCTGTACTTTGTTCAATTAAATAAACAAGTGGCCTGTAAAAAAGTATATGGAATACAGAAAATAACAGTTACTTAACAATAGGCATAAAAATGAGGTAAGGGAAAATAAAGGTAAAAATCAAGATGAAATTCCCAAGGATAAACTTAAAGAGAGATGTGTATAGTGTATTTAAATTAGAAGATAAACATCTTGCATTAAGGCGCCTTCTCCAGGAGAGAGGAACATAAGGCTTTGAGGGAGAAAGGGAATGTCTGCCTTATGGATAAGATTGGCTAAATCAGTCTCAATGGACAGTGAAGTGTGGCTTGCCCTAGAATACACAAAGCTGTCTTTTTAGCTACTGTGTAAGGAAAATGAGTAGATTCTAATGGGCACTGATGATCTAATGGGCATCACCAAAGATCACTTCCTTAATGTCTAGGGAAATAAGTAAATGTTCATTAAAAAGGCAAACAAGTTTTTATTAACAGCAGCCAAATAAGGAAAGGGGCATTATCTAAAGAAGTCATTTTCAAAAACTGGCATCTAAGGAAACAGAAGATTGTGGGGGTAAAGGCATGTCTACAGTTTTCCTTCTAAAAGTAAGGACTCATGGAAACTAGTAGAAATGGCTGAAACAGAAGGTAAACAGCAGGACCAACCCTTTCCTCAAAAATGAAAACTTCCAACCTCCATAATGAATTGAAAAAAATTTCCAAAGGAAAAGCATCAGTCTGTCATTTGACTGTTAATAAAATCTCAGAAGAGAGACCAAAGTCCAGGTATTATAACAGAGACTTCCTGCTACTTAGCTGAGTCCTTTGTTCCCACACCTCCATCCCACGATATAAACATACACACACTCACATGCTCTCATTTCATAAAAATAGATAGAATATGAGAAACGTACCCCTTGATGAATGAACTGTAACTCAGAGGTGGAAACAAACTGACCTGGAGAATCATGGAAAGAATTTACTCACCCTATAACAAATAAAATGATAGGGCAGAGCTGCCTAAGAATGCCTAAGCATGAACCAAACCAAAAACAAAAGACCAAATAAAATGCTACCTCAAAAAAACACTTGAAAAAGGAGCATACAATGCAAAACAAAACAATAACAACAAAAACACACCCCCTAAGAAACACTAGGGTGTGGAAAGAAATATCTCACAATTGCTTCTTACATGGTACAATTGATACACATGAATTTAATAAAATAATGCCCATGGAAAACATGAAAAAAAAACACAATAGAATTTTTAAAAGGAGATAGTAGTTATAAGGAAATAGAGGATCAAAACAATATCATTTCCAAAGTACTGTATCAATCAGAAACAGCAAGAAAAAGATTATAGACTAGATCACTGAATTACTGACACAGAGGAAAGGCTTGGGATAATCATAGTGACTACAAATGAAAAAGGCTAGTATTAAAAGCAATGAGAGAAAAACTAATAGATATAGAAGGCAGACGAAGATGAGTCAACATAAGGATAACTGCTATTCAGTGGGGGAGGAGGAAAAATTCAGTAAGATACAAGATGTCTTCTTTGAAATGAAGAAAAAATAAGGAGATTGCAAGAACTCACTGTATTCCATAAAAATACTATACAAAATACCTATTGAACAGCAAAGATTAAAAGAAAAAAGAATTATTCAGATGAGGGAGAAATCAATTTTCTCCAGTTTCTCCATATACCTCTAAGTTCCAGGGAACAATGGAACATTTTCTACAGTGTTCTCAGAGACAGAGCATGTGATCTAAGGATATTTTTGTCATCTGAAATATCTTCCCAATATAATGGCAAACATGAGAAACCTCAGGGAATATTTAACCTGTGAGCCTGTTTTGAGAACCCTCCTTTCCAATGAAATCCAGCCATTTAATGCTCAGATCAAGAGCAAGGGCTCAACGATAAAGGTACTATGGGAAAATGTCTATAATAAGTATCAAATCCATTTTAATATAGGACTGATACCAAGTAGAATTATATTACATATAAAAGTATGTTTCTGAACATTAGGAAATAAAAATCATAACATAAAAAAATGGGAAGTGAAGAATGGGAAACTGAGCGGAAGTGTGAGAATGCTAATGGTCTCAGGCGGTATGGCAAGGAGATCATCTCTGTGCTCCGGAAGTAAGAACTACAGTTACCGAAAGACAAAAAAAAAAAAAGAACCAAAGCAATAATAATGACACAAATGTCTGACTTTTCTCCTACTCCCATTCTTTTTTAAAAAGAGTTAATTTTAGAGAGAAAGAGAGTAGAGGGAGGAGCAGAAGGAAGGGGAGAGTGTTTCAAGCAGACTCTGCACTGAGTGCAGAGCCCAACTTGGTGCTGGATCTCACAACCCTGAGATCATGACCTGAGCCAAAACCAAGAGTTGGGTGCTTAACAGACTGAGCCCTCTAGGCACCCCCTCCAATTCCCCTTCCTAACGACAGAGGGATCATTTAGGAAATACTGTCTATTGTGTAAAACAATCAGTGTTTGAGGTTCAACAGCTTGTTTGTGTATACTTATTTCTCTTTTCTTTTCACTGTACAGGAACAAGTAAAAGTTCATTTAAAACTTCCTATTGGGGCGCCTGGGTGGTCAGTGGGTTAAAGTCTCTGCCTTAGGCTCAGGTCATGATCCCAGGGTCCTGGGATCGAGCCCCACATCAGGCTCTCTGCTCAGCAAGGAGCCTGCTTCCCTTCCTCTCTCTCTGCCTGCCTCTCTGCCTACTTGTGATCTCTGCCTGTCAAATAAATAAATCTTTAAAAAAAAAAAGCACTTCCTATTAAAATTAGTTTTGATAGGTTGATTCTATTTTTATGCAAGCATTTTTATCAATCTAATTGCAAGAAAAGTTGTCTAAAATGAATGCTATAGTCATTTATGGGTGCTGGTGTTTACAGTTTATAGTCATTTATGGGTGCTGGTGTTTACAGGTTGTGCCCCATCTTTCGGGCACCTAGGTGGCTCAGTTGGTTAAGCAGTCGGCTCTCTTTTTGCCTGAGGTCATGATCTAAGGGTCCTGGATTGAGCCCCACGTTGAGCTCTCTGCTCAGAGAGGAGTCTGTTTGAGGATCCTTTCTCTCCCTCTGCCCGTCTCCCTTCTATGTGCTCTCTCTCTCTCTCTAAAATAAATAAATCTTTTTAAAAATTAAAAAATAAAAATCTCTACTTTTCTATGCTTTAAAATTGTTATTTAATGAGTCGATATCATTTTTCAAAAATGACTGAGTTAATTCTACTTTTTAAAAGAAGACTGGAGATACATATGCCAGGATATGCTGTCTGATATGGCATCAGACGGCCAGGTCGGTCATGGAATTAGGGGTAATTCCTTCCTTATTCCTTTTATTTAATTACAAAGATAAAATATTTTTAAATGTATTGCAGTACTTACATGGGGGTCTCAGATAAGTTGAGAATTGTTCTAAGAACCTAGATGACAGGGGCGCCTGGGTGGCTCAGTGGGTTAAGCCTCTGCCTTTGGCTCTGGTCATGATCTCAGGGTCCTGGGATCAAGCCCCACATTGGGCTCTCTGCTCAGCAGAGAGTCTGCTTCCTCCTCTCTCTCTGCCTGCCTCTCTGCCTACTTGTGATCTGTCTCTCTCTGTGTCAAATAAATAAATAAAACCTTAAAAAAAAAAAAGAACCTAGATGACAATAGTAAATATAAAGATACCTTATTTCATCCAAGTAGATTTATAGCTTTCAATTTCTATCAATGATAGATTTGTCCCTATCAAAATCACAAAGGTATTCCTCATAAAGTAAAAAAATAATAATAATAATCTTTAAACATTAAAATGTTGTAGTGGAGTGAGAATATAAGTGGAGTAGAGTAGGAAATGACTCACTTATGCTTTCTAATTTGTTTAGCCACTAAATCAGTAGGCACATTTTTCCTCACCGTGGCCCTATTCGTACATAAGCCCCTCTAGTCTGGAGCTGTGGAGCTTCTTGAGGTTGGATGGACCATATAGGTTTTGAAACATCACATAGCTCCTGAATTAGAGGAATGCTCTAAGTATTTGGCAATAGAGATCCTTTCCTCTAGCTAAAACACACAGGGGAATGTGTCCCACATTGTACCGGGCACATTTCTACAGAAAACTAGATTGTGCAGTTAACCTGAGCAATTTAGGTGATGTCTTAATTGTTTTTATTTGTAACAACTTTTACTGACTTTCAACTTTTATGTGTGTATTTTATGGAAAAGTCAGAGAAATGACTTTTGAAATGTTTATACAAATAATGATTATCACTGCAAGCAGATTAATCTTTTTGGTTATTATAGTATATTCAAGTAACAACAAAAAAAAGAGACACATTCAAAAAATAACACACCAACAGGACAGTCAAGAAAACTCCCACCTGGCCTTCAATTTATACAATATATATTTTAAAAAACACAAAAAACAATAAAGTAAGAATGTATAATAAATAATATTAAAAATTGTATTGGGGGATGTGGGCACCTGGGTGTCATCAGATGGCCAGGTCGGTCATGGAATTAGGGGTAATTCCTTCCTTATTCCTTTTATTTAATTACAAAGATAAAATATTTTTAAATGTATTGCAGTACTTACATGGGGGTCTCAGATAAGTTGAGAATTGTTCTAAGAACCTAGATGACAGGGGCGCCTGGGTGGCTCAGTGGGTTAAGCCTCTGCCTTCGGCTCAGGTCATGATCTCAGGGTCCTGGGATCGAGTTCCACCTCGGGCCTCCCTGCTTATCAGGGAGTCTGCTTCTCTCTCTCCTTCTGCCCTTCCTCCCCTCCCCCATTCCTACTCTCTCTTTCTCTGTCTCTCGTTCACTCTCTCTCTCTAAAATAAATAAATAAAATCTTTTTAAAAATTGTATTGGGATAAGTAGTTAACTCCTTAAAGAAATTAGATCCACACCTTACTGTCAAAGCCAGATAAGGAGTTAAATAGAATATGTCCTTGAGTAAAGAGTTTAATATAAAACAAATCATGGTTAGAATAAAAGAGTGTTAAAAAAAATCTTGGAAAATAAAGAACAATGTGCTGTTATTTTAAGATATGAAGCTGTATAATAAAAAAAATAATAATAAAATGAAAAGGTAAGCCAGGAAAATATTTGAAGCAAGTACATAAATCAAGAATCAAAGTACTGCATAGTTTCTATAAATTGGTAAGGCTATAGCAGGAAGGAAATTGAATTTCAAAGTATCTGTATTGTAAATGCAATGAAGTAAAAATAGCTGAATTTTTAAAGAAACGATGCAAAAATCCTTCAAGTTCCCACATTTGAAATAAGAACTAATATTTTTCACTTTCTAAAGTGGCGGTATTGTTCTATTTTCAATAAAATTGGAATAAATGCATCAAACATTCTGGTAGATATGAAAGGGAACTATTTTAGAACTCCCAGGACCCCAAGACAAAAATCCCTCCATTTCGACAGCAATCTTGACTCACTGTTGTATTAAATATGACAAAAAATAAGCAGAAAGTTCCTGTTAAGACATTTATTGAAGTTAAGAAACAAATGGTGATTCAGAAGACTCATGCACAGCTAGGTGGGAAATTTTGTGTCCGAGGGTGGGGCCGGGCTGCTCAGCCCCTCCCCCTCCTGGGATCATGCTGGCCAGTGTGGGAACTGGAAGAAAGTTGAAAGAGCCCACCACCCAAGACAGCCTAGCATAGTTGAAAGTGCAGGGGTTTTGGTGTCCAACAGCTTTGAGCTGGAATCCGTCTCTGGCTCTCACTAGCGTGTATCCTTGGATCTGTCATGTCACCTGGGAACCCCGTTTCCTCAGTAGTGAAACTGAGCTACTGTTCACTGACACTCCATTTCTGGGGAGAGTTACATGATACAGTGAATACAGGGGGTAGGTGCTAGCTCTGGTCATGGACTTTTGAAAAGCACTCACTCAGCCGGAGCCAATGGCGTCTCCCAAGTACAGTGTCCTTGCTATCCGCTACAATGACCTTGGCTGCGAGACTATTACCTCATCAAAAACCCATCACAAAAGAGTCTGTTTGGAAGCACAGATGTCTGGGTTCTTTGCTGAGATCTGTATAGAATAAGATCACTGAGCTCAGCAATGAATTTCTGACATCAAAACTCAACCTTTGAACAAAAGCCATTTAAAGACGAAAAGTAGAATCATCAAACCATTTCCTAACCCCCCATATGCTTATGACGATGGAGGTCCCTATATGCTATGACTTGCTCTAATGTGCAACCTCATCCCTCATGAAAAAAAATTGTTAATGCATATCAGGTGAAACACAACACTGATTCTTGCCCACAGCAGAGACATCTGTTAAGTGCACTTGGAAATTTTGCCTGGGAGTTTGGATTTCAGTTGTGAATTTCAGATTTCTGAGCAGCATTCCTGATTCTTTTGTCAACCTCATGGAGGAGGACTTGAGGCTTGTTAGGGTTCCATGGTGAAGCATCCTTGGAGAAGGGTGGGTGCTCCCTACCCAGCACACACAGACATGGGGGCTGAGAAATGTTCCCCCCCAAAAGGGCTCTGTCCTAATCCCTGGAACCCATGACTATATTCCCTGACGTGGTGGAAGGGACTTTGCAGATGTGATTTTGTAAAGATCTTGAGCTGGAAAGGATTATCCTGGATTATCCCAGGAAGCCCAGGGTAATCGCCAGGGTCCTTGCAAGAGAAGGAGACGAGAGAATCGGCAGCCAAGAAGGAGATGGTGACCAAAGAAGCAGAGGTCAGAGGGATGGGATTGCTGGCTTTGAAGATGGAGAAAGGGCCAGGAGCCAAGGAATGTGGCAGCTTCTAGAAGCTGAAAAAGGCAAGGAAACAGGCTGTGCCCTAGAGTCTCCCAAAAGAAGGCAGCCCCAAGGACACCTTTTTCTCCTTGTGATACTCACTTTAGAACCTCTGACCTCCAGAACTGTAAGATACTCAGTTTGTGCTGTTTTAAACCACTGAGTTGGTGGTTATTGGTCACAGCGCCTGTGGGCCTGGAACGTAAGCACATGGTGTATAAAGTTGCCGCCAGTGGGCCTGGTGTGTGTGTGTGTGTGTGTGTGTGTGTGTGTGTGTGTGTGTCGCGGTGAAGTAAGGGGGACTGTCGCCTGCGCTCATTTTTATTTTTTCCAAAACAACACAGAATGTGTTTCATCTTTTGGGTTAGCCACGCGATCACCTCTCCTCCACCGAGAAGTGAGAAGGTCAGCTGCTACCAGGCATTATCCTCTCCAGCGGGGCGCTTTCTAAAGCAGAGCAGAACATTTTCATTTAAGAGAGAGAGAAAATCCTGGGGAGGTGAAGGGATGGGGTTGGAAGTGTTCCTACTTTCCTTTATACGGCAAGAACTTTCATTTATTTTTATTCTGACCTTGCTTTCAACTATACGTAGTTCTCATATTAATCAGGAGCTGGGAAGCAGTCCGTGGGCATCCTGGGGTAGGTGCTGGGGAGGGGATACAAAGAGCAATCATACGCTCTGGTGCTGGGAGGCAATGTTCCGGAGGGACCCTCTGTTGGCTGTTCCATTTCAAGAGTCCAGAGAACAGCTCTGGGTCAAAACCTGCAGCCCTTCCCCAGGGTCCCTGGGGGGAAAAAAGCTTTGGCTGAAAGGCTGGATGCTCTCGTGGTCCAATACGACCTCCTCTTTCAGACCCCCCCCCCCCGCCGGAACCAGAGCCCGGCTTCCCATCCCCTGACTCTGCGAGCTGAAGCCAGTTAGGGAACCTCTCTGTGCTCAGTTTTCCCGTGTGGCAAATGGGTACAAAAACACTAGCATAGAGGATTGATGTGAAAATTAAAAGAAAAATATAAAGAGCCTAGCACACAGTAAACGCTCTGTGTTAAGCTATCATTATAATGGCTCTAATCTTAGGGAACATCAGAATTTTTAAAGGGGGAACGCAGAGGCTCCAATTTCGCTATCTCTTTAACTGATTTATTTCTTTTTACAACACCAACCCTGCCTGCTCTGTTACATAAACGAGCCAAAGGGGGGCTCTGTGCCTTGGCTCGTGGGTTGCTTATTTCTTTGGGGGAGCTGAAACCCGTCAGCTCAAAAGTCAGCCGGCGCCAAATGCAAATTCTTACATATCCTATTGTTTTAAACATAGCCCCAAAGCAGATTTTTAGCCCTTTAGAGCCTGCCCGCATTGCTTAACCCACGAATTTTACCCACGGGTACAAGCCATAAGGGCCCCCCAACCTACTTCAGACCTTTGGGGATCTCTGACCCAGAAGCCCCAGCGGATGCCACAAAGGGACATCACTGAGGCCCCTTTTCCAGTCACCTGGCTTCCTTGTCCTCCCCCCCTTCTGAGTCGCACCCCTGCGTGCCATAGCCTCTGGACAGGCTCCGACTGTGAGGAGCCTCCCCCCTGAATGCAAATCTGTCAGTCACTCAATAAGACTTCTGTGTGTCATCGCCATCTCCGTCTTCTCTCTTGCTTTGATCATCCCCCAGATCCCTCAGACCCCCGCATTCTCTTTTCCAACTAACACCAACTCCCCGTAAAGGAACATTCAAGCACATTTTTGCTTCTCCCCCTCATAATAAGCTAAATAGAATCAAGGGACAGAAATGTAAATGTCTTCGTTTTCCATACAGTTGCCCAATTTGGGACATGAAGTGTTGGATATAGGAAGATTGTCAGGAATGCCAAATATCTCAAATTATTACATTCTTTCCATCACACCTTAAAAAAAAAATCACACTGAGATTTTAGGCACATCTGTTGGTACTTTCCAAAATAAATCTAACCAAACGAGAAAAATGAAATTCAAATGTCTAAACCTAAGCTTAGAAATTCAGTAGGAAAGTCTCACTTCTCTAGAGCCAATTAAGTGGAGTTGGGACCCAAATGAACTATTCTTTATGAAGGAGGAAGAATGTTTATATCAAACATAACAAGGTGGATCTTTCAAAAAAGGAAAATTCATAGTTCAATTACTTCTCCTTAGAATCTATCTGGTTCACAAGTGAGAATATTAAAATACTTCTGTGGTCTGTAATTTTTAAAAATGGGCAAATACACTGTTTTTTAGATGTTGTTTATCCCTAACCCGATGACACACCCCAAATTCCACTCTTTTGATCTTCCCTTTGAAAAGACTGTTTTTCTGTTGTATCCATCATTCTTGTAGTGTTCTCAACTAATTAAATTGAACAGAAAGAAAAATTGAGATTATCTTGTCCCTTCCTTTGCTTTCCTGTTCCTCTACTGCTAGTGCAGTATTATAAGAACGTGAACTTTTCTTGAAGACACCTTAGAAAACAATGTCTGTGATCTCATCTGACTTGTCTGATATTCCTCTCCAAAAGCTCTTCTTGTTATCCTTTAATTTTGTATATTTGTAGCCAACATTTTTTTTAAGATTTTGCTTATGTATGAGAGAGAGAGAGGGAGCAGAGGGAGGGGCAGAGGGAGAGAGAGAATCTCCGGCAGACTTTGCACTGAGCACAGAGCCCTACCCAGACGCAATCCCATACTCTGGGATCATGACCTGAGCAGAAATCAAGACTCAGACACTCAGCTGACGGGGCCACCCAGGTGCCCCAATAGCCAGCATCTTTCCGTAGCCCACCGTGCCCTCTTCTCCATATCCTCACTTTCCTTTTTACTCTGTTTACGTCCCATGATCCATGTATACGTTCTCATCTCTGCTTCCTTCACCCTCTGTCCCATAGTTTTGGGAAATCCCAAGCCATGCAAGGTCCGACTCTCACTGACTCTGCTGTTGAATTTGAGCTGATAAACATGGCAGGGAAGAACCACAACTGGTTTCCTTGAAGTTCATGACCACTAATATCAACCTGTCCTCAATACTGCCTATGAGTCCTACTTCCCTGATCAAGCCACTCAGTCACTTCTGAGGTAATTCTTTCACCCCTTCTTCCTTGTCCTCAGTCTCCAACATTTCTTCCTTCTTCCACTCAGTTAATGACCTTTCTTCTAATTTCATCTGAAGGAATGGCAACTCTCCAAAAACACCTTTGTCCTTCTACCCCCATTAAATCTACCCACCGGTCCTTAAATCCTCTGCCCTCCATTCTGTTACAGAGGGTGAACCAACTGGGAGTCTGGCTCAGCTTGTACACGGGGTCCCACTTCTGACGCACCCAAGGACTTGGCTTCTACAGTTATCCAGGGTTGCCCTTGAAATATCTTCCCCCCCACCCCTGACCTTTAATGTCTTCCTTTCAAGGAAGGCATTAAGGAAAAACTTGCCTTATTCCCACCTCTTACTGCAACTGTGTTTTCACTTTTCTACTCTTTTTACTACAGAAAGTCTCCTTGAAAAAGTTCTCTCTCCTCCCTGTATCAGGTTGTTTGCCTCTATCTCTTGATCGAATTTATTTCGTTCAGACTTTGACCCAGTGCCTCCATTGAATTCAGTCTAGTCACAATCATCAGTGGCCCCCACCTGATCACACCTGGTGATCCCTTCTCAGTCCGCATCTTGACCTTGCGCTGGACTGGACCAGATGAATCCCTTGCTCTGTCTTGCAGAACGCCATCCTCCTCTAGTTTCCTCCCAGAGTCACTGGCTTCTCCTCCTCTTCCCACCTCTAAATGGTACAAGCCTGAGGAATCCATTTCCAAACCTCATCTCTGTCTATACATCTCTAGGAAATTTACCGGAAACTCATGGTTCTAAAGATCATCTCTCTGTACATAAAGTGACTTGCAAGTTAATATCTCCACCCAACCCCCTTTTCTCAACTTTGGAATCCTATGCTAGATTGCCTACAGAATGTCTCTACGTTGACGTCCTATAAGCTTCTCAAAATTAACATCCTCCCAAAAGTACTTTTTTGTTTTCTCCTCCAAACCTGCTTCTCCTTAAGTGTTCCTCTTTTCAGTAACTGGCTTGACCATTCAGACAGTTGCTAAGGCCTTGTCTGCCCTTCTTCCCAAACTGGGCTCATTCCTGGCTCTTCCCTTTTTCTTCAACACAACATCAATTAATTCTGTCCCCTCTGCCTTTAGAACACATCCACAATGCAAACACTCCTCAAGATCTTCCCCCGCTGCTACCTTGGAACAAGACCTCTCTCTCTTACCTGGCCTGTTAACAGTAGTCTCAGAAACCGTTTCTCTGGGCCCACACTAGTTCCTTGCACTCTCCACACAGCAGACAGTGTGCCACTTTGAACGTGTAAATCAGGTTGTGTGTCCTTTACACAATATTCCAGTGATCTCCCTTCACAACTAGAATAGACCTGAAGACCCTAAATGATGAAGCCCCTGGCCACTCACTGAGCTCCAGCACGGGTGGCTTCTTCCCATTCTTCCCATGAGCCAAGTGCCTTCTCTCTCCGTGCATTTGCCTGGATTTTTCTATCTCCAGATGGTCACTTGTTCCCTCCCCACTTTATTCTGCTCAGAGTTCATTTTTCTAAGAGGGTGATTAACTTATATGTGAGAAAAAGTTCGATCTGTCTTCACTCCCTCCCCCACTTAACCCAATGCCAAAAAACTGCACGCTGATACTTTTAATATTTGTTTCCATTTCCACTGTTAAGTAATATTTTATAATATATAATATATATTTTATATTTATGTTTTTTAATTTTAATTTATATATATTTGGCTTAAACCAGAAAACTCAGCATTAGACAAATAGCTACCAAAATATCTTAATGGACATGATTTTTCCTATTTTTTTTAACTAACATATCAAAAAATTTTTTTAAATTCTCATTACCAACTCATTGATGCCCATCCTCTATTTTTAAATGTAAACACTATCCTTTACCTTTTCTTCTTCTTTTTTGCATTTATTTTTCTCTAAGGGGATTCATATCCCACTGTATTTGTTTTGTATATTATTCTTGATGCTTGGACTTTGGCCTGGTGTTTTCAATGTCAAGGGATAGTTAAGGGTGCATATTCATTTATTTAACCAAACTGCCAATATTGAAACCCTGTTGGGTAGTAAGAAAAGGACTCAGTGATAATAAAAACATCAATTTGTTTTTAGACGTGAGCTTAGTAGGTAACAGAAAGTTCAGTAATCCGGGAGGATATTTCCATGAAAGTCTCAACAGATACTTAACAGAATCTCTTCAACATTTGGCTCGAGTGATACTTTCTTACTTTGTTTTTAAATGGAAAATTTTAGGTTTTGTGGAAGTTATCTAAAGTCTTGCTTTGGAGAATATATACAGAGCCTTTGCTCCTCTGCTGGCTACTTTCGTCTGCTCTCGGCTGACATCCATGACATTGCCCCATTCATGGGGGGTGCCCACTAATCATCTTGATTTGAACGGGGCCTACCGGAGCACTCCTTTCATCTTCTGCAGCAATTAAGTTAATCAGGAAACAGTTTCATATCAGGATGGAAAAGAATAACACTACATGCTTTCCTTTGAGGATACAATAAAATAAAAAAGCTCGTTAAGACAATAAAACATAAAATGAACACGAGGTGATAGTAATACCAAATCTAGTAGTCTGTTTTTAGAGGGTTTGCAAAGTGATTTTGAGCATCTATTCTAATTTAGCGATTTTAGTAATATTTGATGTATTTCAGTTTCTCTGAAAATGCGTACAGACACTTGGCTTTCCCTTTTTTCAGCTTCTGCTCCTGTCTAATGCTCCCCAAAGCCAGATGAAAATGGCCAATTCGATGCATGCCCCAAGGCAGTTAGTGTTTGACTATTTTGAGACGACTTTTCTTACCGTTCCTGTGGGGTGTCCTGATTGGATGGGGGAGAGCACCCAGTCTAGGCCTTCTAGTCCAGTGGAGGGCGGCGATGTGGGCAGTGGGAGAATTCACCCTAGGCGGATCAAAAGAGATAAAAAGTTTATCTAACACTGCAGGGGAGCGGTGGACAAAGGAGAACCTGTCTGCCACCAGCAGGTGTGAGGGACCGCACTTACAGGAGTGTGGGAGCAAGGAACGTTCCCTTTTTGGTGATCTTAGGAACCACGCCTGGTCATCACTGGTCACTGAGAACCACTGGTTATTTCCAGGTGGGTCGCTTAATGAACCTGTTTACATGGCCTGTTGCATTCAGCTCGGTGGTGGGGCGGGGGTCGCTGTGGGGCCCTTTTACCTTTCCAGGTTGCCATGGCTCAAGCCCGTGGCCTTGATCTCCCTTGTTTTGAAGTTTCCATACTAAAATACATGAAGGCTGTGCAGCAAGCAGGGGCAGTGGAAGAAAGTTTTTTGCTTTTGGACAAACTGAAGACTTAAGGTTTCAGATATGCAAATACTCGTGACTCTTGGAGAACCGTGCCATCATGGTTTATAAAAACAAACGAATGGGGGCACCTGGGTGGCTCAGTGGGTTAAGCCTCTGCCTTCGGCTCAGGTCATGATCTTGGGGTCCTGGGATCGAGCCCCGCATCGGGCTCTCTGCTCAGCGGCGAGCCTGCTTCCCTTCCTCTCTCTGCCTGCCTCTCTGCCCACTTGTGATCTCTGTCAAATAAATAAATAATCTTAAAAAAAAAAACAACAAACAAACAAAAAATTGCAAATTTCTTTTGAGCCAGATGGCCTGTATTGTTGGCCTCCTCTGTGAACGTTCCCCCACTCTCCTGGCCGAAGACCCAGGACTGTGCAGGTTTAAGCTTCAGTCCCCCCCAGGTCTGTTCTTTGGTGTCCATTCACGGAAGCTCCTGGTCTCTGGACCGTCTCCATGGTAGTGAGGTGTTGGGAAGAAAAGCCATTTTCTGCGCTGCAGGCTAAGACGGGGTGGTCCTGTCCTATTCTTCTCTTTCACTGTCCTTCCAGCTTGTCCCGGGCCTGTGTTGAAGGAGCCACACACACAAAAAAATCAGTCTTAAGGTCACTATCATCTAAATCTGTATCAGAAGCTCATCAGTGAGAACCAATATTTCAGTGGCATTATTTTGAAGGACACCAAGTCCATCACTACGTAAAGCTCTGCAGTCCCAGTGGCTGGGAACAGGACCTTTGGAGTTCCACGGACCTGAGTTCAAATCCTGCGGCTGCTGCTGACGGGAAAAACACAAGTTGTGTGTGACCTGCACCTAGGGCCGAGGTCTGAAATCTCTTCCCTCATTCGTCTCCCAGGGATTAATCATAACTCTCCCTCCTTCGGAGCTGGTGTAAGGATAGAAGGAGTCGTGTTTTCTCAGCGCCAGTGTCAAGAACTGTTCGTTCTTTTTCTTATTGTCATTGTCTCCATTACTCGTGAGTTGGGCCACATCTGTGAGGAGTCTGATGTCTTGCCGGGCCCCTCCTCTCCGCCCCCACGCCCTGTGGTCTCACTGAATGTGGCGTGGCTTGAGACTTGTACGTGCGGGTGAAGGTCAGGGCTAGGTGTGTCGCTTTAAAACCCACTGTGGCATTTACCGTAAGGATGCCCTCAAGAGTGCTCTTTATTGCTGTCACACAATGTTCTTTTTATGGGGACCTCCAGGAGAAGTCGGTGCCAGGCAGAGTCGCTCTTCTGAGCATTTGGGTTATTTTAAGCTTATGGACCGTAAATTATATAAATGACCAAGTTTCCCTCCTTGAGGTGGCTGCTAGAAAGCTTAGAGCCAAATGTAAGCCTCATTTGTAGGAAGTGCATCGATTATTACAGGGTGAATTTTAAGCCTCATTTCTGCCTCCATTTTATGTCCTCCTTTTATTATTCTTTTTTTCCCTCCTTTTATTTTGTGCTACCTAAGTGTTATTTGAAAATGTATTCTTGTAAATTACTTAATTATTTCTGAAGCAAGATGGGGGATAGCTAGATAGCTAGATATAGATAGATCGGTAAAATAAGGTTTTAAGTAAATTGACCTGAAGCTATAACGACTTATAGCTTCAATATCTAAGAGAAATTTAATTTTTATAAAAAAATACTTGTTGGGGCACCTGGGTGGCTCGGTGGGTTAAAGCCTCCGCCTTCAGCTCGGGTCGTGGTCCTGGGGTCCTGGGATCAAGCCCCGCGTGGGGCTCTCTGCTCGGCGAGGAGCCTGCTTCCCACCCCCTCCCCCCGCCTGCCTCTCTGCCTACTTGTGGATTCTGTCTCTGTCAAATAAATAAATAAAATATTTTTAAAAAAAGATACTTGTTACATAAAGGTAAATTTTCCGATTAGTCAAATTTCAGACATTGCAAGAACAAGAAAGGAATAAGTTCAGGAGTGTGACTGTTTTGCGGAGAAATAAGGGTGATTTGGAAAACCAGTAGAAGGGGAACCACGGAGCTCAAGACGTGTCTGTTGTGTGATTGATCTCATTAACTCACGAATCAATGTGTTCTGCCCCAGGGTCAGCTTATAAGCGTAATTTTGGCCTTTGGTAGAGAGCAGAGGAAGACCTGTGGGCTCAGGGGTCAGACTCCTTGGTAGAAACCTTGGCTCTGCCATCTCCTTGGGTAATTGACTTAACTTCGTTGTGCTTCCATTTCTTCATTTATAAAGTGGATAGAGAGCCATGCTTACCTCACAGGGTTCACAGGAGAATCAGGGGGAATCTGTGAAGTGTTAGCACAGTGACTGACACTTAGTAGGAGTCAGTGCCTCTCACCCATTCTTCTTCACCTTTTGCACTTGAGCCCATGAATTTTGAAAAAGATGCCAATTGCCAATTTTGTAATGATTTGCATCGTAGGGTTAGTCACATCGTGGTTGGGCTCCTGCTGGTGACAATCTTCACGACAAATAACGATGCTAATAAGAAAAAAAAAAAAATATATATATATATGGTTTATACACACGTCGCAGAAATCCAGAATCTATCAGGAGCGTTTCCTGGACACCACAAAAAAAAGGTGTGTTTCTCGTTTTTGGTCTTTCCAGACAAACTGGAAATCAAAATAGCTGCCACGGAGTATCTTATCCTAGATGTGCTCATGGAATGTTACACTATGAACAGTGCACTTTGCCTTTTATCACCAAAGTGTCATTGTTTTCTTTCTTACACATGTTGCATTTCCTCGTAGCTGTCATTAATGAAATGAACTGATCAAATCTATGTTCTGAAAAAAATTAGTGTGGGATGGAAAAATTTTAAACTCATAATATTCTAGACTTTTCTTCTCTCCTTCATCACTTCCTCTGACTTTCATAGTAAAGACTTATTCATTGTCTCTTCTTCATGCCCAGCTACCCTGTGATACAAGACCTAAAGTCTGGGGAGAGAGAGAGAGTGCTGGAGATGTCAAACAGAAGGGGTAGGGTTTTTTGTTTGCTGGCTCTCTTTGTTCAGAATCTGAGTAATGGGCAAAGTGGGAAAAATTGAAAGAAAATAAGTAGCAATAGAAATTAAGCAAATGTACCAAATAAAAGGCTGGGGGTGCATATTGATGGACAGAGACTCAGGAGACTGAATGTCTGGGAGAAGAGTTTGTTTGTTTGTTTGTTTTTAAATGTTTTGTTTGTGCTGAAAAGTGAAGGCGGTCTTACAAGTGACTCTAGTGGAAGAGAGAATTAGGGAGGGAGGCACCTATGTGGCTCAGTCGGTTGGTTGAACAGTGGACTCTTGATTTTGGCTCAGGTCATGATCTTTGGGTCGTGAGATCAAGCCCCATGACCTCTATATGCTCAGTGCAGAATCTTGCTTGAGATTCTCTCTCCCCCTCTATCCCTCCCTGTGCTCATGCTCTCTAAATGAATGAATGAATGAATGAATGAATGAAATCGTTAAAAAAAGAATTAGGGAGAAAAGGAAAGGAAATTCTTGGGTAGTGTTGCTGAGTTAGAGGATTCTCTGTTGTTTTCTTTGAGTTGTATATAATTAAAGATCAGCACTTGATTTTCAATCACTTTTTGTTGGATTGCATCTCTTTCAATATGACTGGGCTGTGAGAGACCTGGGATTTCCTGGAGTTGCATCGTTTTCTCATGATTTTAAATACAACGTGTATTCTGACTCCGGAACCCAAGACTTACTGAAGTCAGTACACACTTCCTGATCATTATTCATTTTGCGAGTATGAGTTCTTCTCCCCCAGTCACGTTGCATGGGACTGTTTTGTTTACTTCTGCTGCCCTGTGCATGTAAGTGGCAAATAAACCAGTAATGCCACTGTCATCACTGAGGAGAAACACCTGGTTGTTGGTATGAAAAACAAGCAAACAAAAGAACCAACCAACCACACAAACAAAAAGAATCTGGACACCCTGATGAGAGAAAAAAAAAAGAGAGAGAGGGAGAGAGAGAAAGGACTTTCAGTCTATAGAAGCTGGAATAAAATAGAGCAGTACTTTCGGGTGGCAAGTAAGTAGAGCTGGATGGAAGAGACAGAGGGCCAAAGAGAGATCCTGTTCAGGATTCTGAGATGTGATGATCAACCGGGAATTGAAGTCGAGTGGAACTGACATGAAAATAAAGAATATCATGGATCGTGCTATTGGAGACTGACCTTCACTAGCAGATGGAAACATCCAGAATTGAGACACTTTGGGAACATATATCTGTTCCACTGGATTTCTTTTTCTGTTTTCCATCCTTGTGCTTATCTACTTTTATTTCCTAACTGTCTCATGGATTTATCCACTTCTCTTCCCTTCCACCTCCTTGGTATAAGATACCATTATATTTTACCTGGACGGTCACAGCAGCTTCTGAGCTGGTCTCCCTGCCTCCTCTCTGGCCCTCTCCCACTCTGTTTCAGCTCCACTACCAAAGTGTGTTCTAAGTGATACACACTTGATCCTGCCTCTTGACTGTATGAGTGGAATCCCACTGCTGTTAATGTAAAGACAAGAGTCCTTCACATGGTCCTTTCTATCCTGTTCTATCCTGTTCTTGTCCCACTCTCCCTCTTCCTTTATCTTTTAACTGCTGTGATTCAGCATTCTCTCTTCTACCACAAAGACCTCCATAAATAACATTCCTCCATCTGGAACATGGCTGCCATATTGCCTCTCCCTGCCTCGTCTCTTATGTATTTGGTTAACTCCTCCCACACGTCCCACCTCAACTCGATGGCACTGCCTCAAGGAAGCCTTTTCCGACACCTCTAGTTCTAGAAGTTGCCTACTGCTGTATAGTATCATAATAGTCTATACTTTTTTTTTTTAAAGATTTTATTTATTTATTTGACAGACAGAGATCACAAGCAGGCAGAGAGGCAGGCAGAGAGAGAGGGAGAAGCAGGCTCCCTGCTGAGCAGAGAGCCTGATGTGGGGCTTGATCCCAGGACCCTGAGACCATGACCTGAGCCGAAGGCAGAGGCCTAACCCCCTGAGCCACCCAGGTGCCCCTAGTCTATACTTTTTTTAAAGACCTAGGCAGTTTGCAGTTCTCTGTTTATGTGATCCTGATTCACCTTGTCTTTCCCCCTGGGCTTTAGTCTCTCTGTAGTCGAGGACCATGGAGGCACATCCCTAGTGCCTACCAGATTCAGGCCAGTATGGTAAGTAGTGCTCAGCTGATATTGTTGACTGCATTATATTGTTTATGAATATAGACATTTGGTCCTTTTGCTTTGTTTTGTTTTCATTGAAATCCGTGGAGAACTTTTTGGTGCACTTAAGAACACTAGGCTCTGAGCGGTTGCCTTTACAACAACATGCAGTGGAGGAATAGTTCAATGGGTATATGGGCTGGAGTGTCTGTGAGGGAAGGGAAAACGCAGTCACCAAAAAAGCCATCAACACTCAAGCCAGAAGCAGCCGCAATAGGGAGCCTTGGGCTCTCCTACAGAAGGCTTCTCCAGATCTGGTTTTACTCTTCGGTATCAAGGAGTTTTCTTCTCAAAAGAAGCATTTCCTCTTCTTCTTTTTTTTAGAAGACTTTCCTCTTCTTTCGTGTGTGTTTAACATCCACTGCGTACTTTTTTCCCTCCGAACTAATAGTAATGTAGAAAGGGAAGAATAAATTAAGATGAATTCTCAAACTTTATCAAGACTTCCTAGATAGAAATATCTTGGGCTTCTTAAAAAAAATACCTGGCCTCAACATCATTTATCCACAGTTATTTTTAATTTGTTGCTTTCATCATTCCACCTCTCATTATCACCTTTTAATATTTTACTTGGATATGTGTTGCATGATAACAAAGTAGCTAATCTAACCATTCATTAGATTTGTGATTTAGCTGAAAGAACCAAACAGCTAGGTTTTTTGTTTGTTTGTTTGTTTGTTTAAGATTTTATTTATTTATTTGACAGAGAGAGAGGGAACACAAGCAGGGGGAGTGGGAAAAGGAGAAGCAGGCTTCCCACTGAGCGGGGAGCCTGTTGCCGGTCTCGATCCCAGAACCCCAGGATCATGACTTGAGCTGAAAGCAGATGCTTAACGACTGAGCCCGCAAACAGCTAGTTTTATTGACGTTATCGGATGTGTTTTTCAGTAGAGACACATTTGTTGTAGACAACTACACAAGTTCAAAAGCTATAGATTTCTTACTAATACTGAACTTTTGACTAGTTTTTAAAGCTAAACAGTCTGGAGAATTTTTTCCCCCTCTTTATTTTTTTAAAGGTTTTATTGACTTATTTGACAGAGAGAGCCAGTGAGCATGGGGTGGTAGTGGTGGGGGGGTATGGCAGAGGAAGAGGAATAAGCAGGCTCCCCATAGAGTAGGGACCCCAATGCGGGGCTTGATCGCAGGACTGTGGGACCATGACCTGAGCTGAAGGCAGATGCTTAAGCAGTTGAGCCATCCAAGCGCCCCTTTTCCTATCTTTTAAATAAAATAACAGATGCCTTCACATTTAAAGACTTTGCTGATTTTTTTTTAAGATTTTATTTATTTATTTACAGAGAGAGATCACAAGTAGGCAGAGAGGCAGGCAGAGAGAGGGGGACGCGGGCTCCCTGCTGAGCAGAGAGCCCAATGTGGGGCTTGATCCCAGCACCCTGGGACCCTGGGACCTTGGAACGCTGGGACCCTGGGACCATGACCTGAGCCAAAGGCAGAGGCTTTAACCCACTGAACCACCCAGGCGCCCCCTAGATTTTGCTGATTTTGTATGGCCTATGAGATAAAGTCTAAAGTCCTTGCTCTGGTGTTCAAAGTACTTCACAATCTGGTCCTATCCCGTTCTCAGACCACTCCTCCACCTCCTCCCCAGTCTTAGGTTCTGTGAATTAATCATTCATTCCAGAAACATTTTGAGGTACTTTTAAAATACACACTTGGTGGGAGGCCTGGGTGGCTCCGTTGTTGAAGCCTCCAATTCTTGATTTCAGCTCAGGTCATGATCTCAGGGTTGTGGGATGGAGCCCCATGCTGGGCACGAAGCCTACCTAAGACCAAGACTCTCGCTCCCTCTCCCTCTGCCTCTCCCCCGATCGTGCACGTGCGCTCTCTCTCTCTCAAAGAAAAGAAAACTGAGGTCAAATTAAAAGTGACTTCAGTAATATAGGAGTTTATTTCTCTTTCATGTTACAGTCTGAATATAAACAACAGAGGGACTGAGGCACTTTCTGTCCTGTTGCTCTGTTCTCCCAAACATTCAGCTTCCTCCTCAGTTGAAATGGCTTTTAAATGGGGAATGGCTGTGAAGTGGTTCTAGCTGTGCACACGATGTCTACAGTCAGGGCAGCAAGGAAGGGAAAAGAGCACGGGAAAGGCATGCTGCATTCCCTCTAAGGATGGGACTAAGACGTCGGCACGTGTCCCTTCCTCCTATTCTGTGGAACAGAAGTGGTCACGGGGCCATACCAAGTTGTGGGGGAGCCTGGGATATCTCTCCTAGCCCCGCAGCCAAAGTAAAAAAGGGATAATGAGGGAACAGCTGTGAACCTTCGTCACGCCTACTACGTGTCCATCACTGCACTAAATGCCATGGGTATAGATGAATGAGGCCTGGATTTGGGGGAGAACGCAGTTTAGTTTGAGGGACTTTGGGTTCTCGGAATAGATCACAAATATTTAATCTATTTATGTTTTCTTTACATTCTATATAAATAGAATGGATTTTGTGTATGTTCTGCATATAATTTTCTATGCTTTTGCATCTGCTGTCCCATTGCCTAGAATGCTTTCTGCCCCAACTTCCCACTGGGTGCAATTCTACCTACCCATTCTGCAAAGACTAGCCCAAGCTCCCATGTTCACGAAGCCTTTAGCATTCCCTCCGGGGATAGGTAGGAGTTATATCATTGGTACTCCCATAGCACTCAACCTCTGTTTTCTCTTTCCTCTGTTTTGTTAATAAGTCCCTAGAGACAGGTAGGGCTATATTTTATTCATTTCCTATTTCGAGCCCCTAACATTGTGTCAAGCAAATAGAAGGGGCTTGATAAATGTTTGCTGAATCAAATTGGTGCGAGGCATCCTTTCATAGATTCTTGAATGGCAAGGGGGGTTGAATCTCTAATGAACTGGGGATCTCTCTCCTTTTGTGCATAATAATATCAGAGCTAATAAAAAGTTAAGTGAATTCCAAATCAAATTCAGAATGATAGAAGACATCATATCTCCCAACATTTTCATCTTATTCTTAGAGTTAATTTTAACTCTTCATTTTTATTCAGTTATTCTAGCAAATGTGTCGTGGATGAGACTGACGAAGGGCCTTCTAGAAAAAGCTTAAATTTGAATTACGTGTTCTCTTATATCACTTACTTATACTTCTCACTAAAGTTTCCTCAAAAAATCAAATTACTGTCCTACCTACTGGAGATGTATCTCGGATGGTCCAGGAGACACTGAGGTTTCTCTTCCCAGTTCTTCCTTCACAAGCAGATTTGCAATGTAATTTAGAAATTTTGTTTTATTCTAGGTTTCTGATGCAATCACAAAGGTAACCTTATTATCTATAGTTTATTCTTTTATTTCCATTTGGGGCCTTCAAATACATGGAGGGTTACTTGGTATGCGATAAAGCCATAGAATTTTCACAGACTCTTTCAATGACGTAAATCACGAGGTGTAGTAACATTATTGCCTGTGTTCCTTATAGACAAAATACTTGACCGTGTGGCACCTTACTTGATTAGCGAAATGAGAACATTGAACAAAAGCAGGGTTTGTTTGGTTTTTTAAATCTCTAATAGCCTCCTGGGCTATTAAAAATAACAAAGATTTGTTGCTGTAAATCATAGGTTTTAAGGAAATCTTGGTGAAGTGTTGACCTCCTCACAGGCTGGCACTTTCTAGGGGCCTGACGGGCATGATGGCGAGCGACCTTCGTCTGTGACGTGAAATAGTTAACCTCCTTCTCAAGTGGCGACAGTATGTGGAGCGGCTGGGACATGGGAACACATTTGGATCAACAGCTATGGCACACTAAAAGGCTATGTGAATCCCTGCTCACTAGAACGGGGGATACCAGACAAATTAATAGTTTTATCCCCAAATGCCTATTAATAATTCGTCTTTTCAGGTGTGACAGGCACAAAAGCCTTTTAGGAAGAATGTGATGATCAGCTGAGCCTCTGGGAGCCCCTGTCTGTAGAGAAGGATGCAAATTGTAGCTTGCAAGGACCCTTCATTTGCAAACTTGTGCTCCGAAGGCAGCCTCATCTAGTTTCTCGTATCTAAATCATAGGTGAAACATCCTCTAATTAATTATATTATCTAATTAATCCTACCTGACTCTGATCAGATTTGCTCACTGGGGTTCTGTTGAGTTAATGTGCTTTTCACGTTGGAAATGAACACTTGTCAGGGAGCGAACGGGAGGAGAGGACCTGCTTAGCTGCGGCGGGCCAGTGGTCCCGAGACCACTCGGGAGATCTCTCCTGACAATCCACGAGAGAGGCGTACTGCGAGACACAGCGTCTGGCAGTTCGGAGGGCGGTTCTCTAGTCCCAGGAATCCAGAGTGAATTAAAGTCTAGACCCTAGGATCTTTCAGGATCAAGGGAGGAGGGAGAAACTGCAGATCAGATATGCCCCAAGCGTGACAGAGGTAACAGGGAAGCACGCAGCAGGGATGCTGTTGCTGGTCTGAAGCCTTGTGAGGGAGGAGGTAATGGTAGAGCAGTGGCGGGCGGGGGTGGGGGGGGTGTGCTCAGAAGCAGGGACATCAACAGCATCAGGAGCAGGCCTCCTCTTGTAAAAAGCAGGATACTGCAGGCTCCTGAAAGGCGAGATTCTCTGATGTTTGCCCATCTCCCGAGTGGAGAATGGCTACTGTAAAAATGTGGCCAGGAAACTCTCCTGATCTGGACAGTCACCACTGTATGCTACTACTAGTTCTCTCAGGAAAATAAATTCTGCTCTTGGTAGATCTCTGGTCAGTAGACAACTTCCCTGAAAGAAGATCTCAAATTACCCGAAAAAGGGGGAAAAAAAAAATAAAGACAGGGAAAACAAAGTTTTGGCATGCTGGCAGGAGCTGGTGGTATTTTTTTAGAAACTACCTAGGAGGCAGAAGCTAAGTGCCGATGTGCCCATGCCTCTTACCTGGGAGTGCAAGGTGGGGAGCAATGGACAGTGGCTCTGATGAGACGAGAAGGCACAGTGCAGCTCGGTGAAGCCACACGCTGACTGCGTTCTGTACCGCTCTTCATGCAGTGCTGTGGGCTGGTGCATCGTCGGCGAGTACGGGTGTCCTATGTAAGTTTCTGTGTAAGTTTCTATGCTTGTAGACTCGCAGCGAGGGGCTGAAAATACGATTCGTGACTGTCTGGTGCATGTTGCCTCTTTCAGACGTTTGTCATCCCTTTGCTGAAGATCAGCCAGAGAATCAATCATTTGTCCTACGAGTTTTCGAGGCACCTGAGGTAGAGGAGATGCTGAGATTTTTCCGGAGATTTTTTTTTTTTAATAGATCTCTAGTGCTGTGACTTTGATAAGATTGGAAATAACTTGCACGGGGTTGGGGGGGGGTGTTTGACAAGACCATTGTCTCGGAGATCTGTTATCAGTTCAGACCAGTTGATATTCTCTTTCACCTAAGGGAGTCCTGTTTTCCTGTTTGAATTGTGGCAGGAAAAGAATCTCTTTCAGAGGGAAATACCATGGAGTTGGTGATATTAAAGCTAGCCACCGAGGCTACTGCTAAATCCTATTTCGAACGGCTCTGGAAAAAGAGTAGATGCTAATCGCTTGATGGATGACACAGCTGTTGCAGTCACGCCAACACTGACAGCAGCTTTATCATCCTGTGACTGTTTCACTGAAATAATCCTTATTTCACGGACCTGCCGTGTTTTGCAAAATGGCTGTCTGAGTATTAAATTCTGCAAGGCAGGCTTCCACACACGCTGAAGTATCACTACTTAAAATGATCGGATGCTAATTGGCATCTGCTGGGCTGCACCGCTAGCTAGTCGACAAGCTCCCGAGGAAGCGCTGGCTTTATTTTCCTGCTCCTTTTGCAACCGGCTGCTTCATTTTCAGGGGCTGATGCGAAAGAGAACGAGAGGTTTACGCAGGCTGGTCAAATTGCAGTGCTGAAGCCGGTTTGAGATTCCTGGCTGCAAGACACCCGGAGATTCTACAAAGGGAGCTAATCAGTGCTTTAAGGGTATAATGTAAAGAAAGCCGTGACCTTGGAAGATTGGCCACTAGGAAAGATATACGTGCCGCTTCCAGGACAAACAAGGTCAAAATCGGATGTGATCTCAATAACAAAGTTGAGGACTGGGAGTTGGAGGGAGGGGAAGGGATAGCTACATTCCCATCCGATCTTAAAGGTAATGTTCAATGTTATTAAATAGCTAAGAGCCTAAGAAGCCCCTGTCATTTGAAGAGTTTTGTGATTATTATGTATACGGTGCCGTTTTTCTTTCGAATGCAACAGTTGACACGTAAGGAGGAGATCGAGTAGTGAGGTATAGCCAGCAAAGATTTTTAAAGACGACATCGGCAGAAAGAGATGTAGCTTCTCTTTTTTTTTCCCCCCCAATAGAAAAATCAATTGCTTCTTAACAGGAACTGGGGGGAAAGTGTTAGAAAGTTTTCAAAGTGTAAAATTACCCACGTAGAGAACATCTTAAACTGAAAGTAATTTGAAATTAAAAACCCATATGTTTATAGAGTAATGAAGGCCGACAGTACGGATTTCTGTTTGCTCATATAACGAATTAGAAGAAATCTGTGGTTATGTGGTTTCCAACAGAAGAATTCTGAAATAAGGCCTCAAGGTAATAATCTTTACCCTACTTGTTTTTGCCCTTTTCCTGACCTTGAACATGTGAATAAATGGAAGAGATAGCACCCTCTGTGTTTTTTGGAGTGTTAACTTTTAGTTTAGGAGATTTGACTCATTTGCTCATTCTCAAACCTTTTTTATCCCCCATGCATTTTGGTTAAGGGACCACCAAACACACAGCACAACTATATTTTAAAGGTAAAATAAATTTACACCTTGGTCGCTAGAAATAAATTTTCCTTTATTTTAGAACATTTATCTCTTGGGAACTCTAACGTGTCACCCACCTGCTGCTGTTTTAGCCTCTTCGCTTTGGCAGATTTGTGTATGGATTGCAATTTTCTTCAGAGGTAGCCAGCCCAGTACTATAGGCATGTAAAATCTGAACGTATTTCATTTCCTTGGAGGAAAATATCTGCCTGTGAGATCCCTAATGGGCCTATAAAGCAGATGTCCTGTGGAGTCTAGAAGCTGCTCACTGAATGATCAGGGAGACAGCAGGGCAAAGGGCAGCCCAAACCTGGATATGGTACAAGTGATCGAAGCCTTGTCCATTAAATGTCCATTATGTCCTGGTGTCCTTTCTCCAGTCATTGTTCATTTCAGAGGGTGATGACTTAGACCAGGCCAGTACTGAATTCCAACTGAGACTTGGGAACTTTAAGTGTGTATAAATAAAAAAATATATATATGAACTTCCATACAAATCAGTCGATATGTGTGTGTGTGTGTGTGTGTGTGTGTGTGTCCTCCGCTAGTTCTTCTAATCTATTTTTTAATATGACAGCTTTCTTAAGGATTCCTCCTACTCCAACATTGTCTCAGGAAGAGTATGAAAGTTATGTGGGTTTTTGAATAAAGTTATGTACATATGCCATAGTTCCTCATTTCTAGGTTTTCATCTTCCACAGCTGTCCCCTTGATTAGAGTCCCTCCCCTAATTTGCATAATGCTGCCTCCATATTCAAAAATATTCTCTGAGTGTCACCTCCCCTATAGGCTGTGGCCCCTTTCCTTTTCTGTAAGGTCCTGTGCATAAGCCTCTCTCTTTGGCATTCTTTTTTGAGTGCAAGATCTAGCCTCCATTATTGGGTTTACACCTAATGATCATTCTTGAACCCTGCTTCGTTTGTCAGAAGTTCCTATTTTTATCTAAACTGTCTTGCTATTTTTATCATATTGAATGACATGAAAACCTGTCAGCTGAATAAATACTCTTAAGCTTAAAAGGCTTTATAAGCATAGTAAGCCCTGGGCGCACCCCTGTGTGGCGCTTCTGGAACACTGACGCTTGCATGCCTTGGGGAGCAGAGATTGAGACGAACTCTTTTCGGTAAACTTGCTGTTGAAGTATAAGCATCCCCACAGAGAAGTGCAAAAATCATGTGCCCATCTTGTTTTTTGTTTTTGTTTTTGTTTTTTAAGATTTATTTATTTCGAGAGAGAGAGAGAGCAATAGGGAGAGCGCAGGGGAAGGGGCAGAGGGAGAGAATCTCAAGCAGACTCCCTGCTGAGCCCTACCCATGGCTCAGTCTGACAACCCTGAAGTCATGACCTGAGCTGAAATCAAGAGTCAGATGCTTAACCGACCGACTGAGCCACCCAGTGCCCCATAAGTATCGATAACAATCGACAAAAATTCACAGGGTAGGGCGCCTGGGTGGCTCAGTTGGTTAAGCGACTGCCTTCGGCTCAGGTCATAATCCTGGAGTCCCGGGATCGAGTCCCATATCGGGCTCCCTGCTTGGCAGGGAGTCTGCTTCTCCCTCTGACCTCTTCCGTCTCATGCTCTCTTTCTTTTTCTTCTCTCTCTCTCTCTCTCAAATAAATAAAATCTTAAAAAAAAAAAAATTAACAAGGTAAACAAGCCTGCGTCACGGAAGCTAAAACCAAGAAACCAAACAACATCAGGACCCTCATCCTCTCTTTCACTCACTGGTCACCTCCCCCTGCATCCAGGGTACCCACTCATCTGGCTTCTCACATCATGGGTTCATTGTTCCTTTTCTGAACTGTATGCAAAGGGACTTATACAATATATGGGTTTTTTTGTTCGGATTGTGTTGGACATCATTATATTTACGAGATGAATCTGTGTGGTTGCCCGTTGTGTCTTACACCCGGTCCGTTCTCACTGCTATATAGGGTTCCATCACGGTATAGGTTTCCATCGGATGATTGATAGGCATTTGGGGCATTTCCAGGTTGGGGCTGTTGTGGCTACTGCCTCTGGAGTCATTTGTAACATGCCATTTTGTGGGTGTTTCCATGTGCATTTCTGTGGAATATGAAACTAGGGATGAAATTGCCGAGCTGTGGGGTATATCTGTATTCCGCTTGAAGTAATGGTGGGAAACCACTTCCCAGACTGGTTCAGTCAGTGGACACTGTCAGCAGGAGTGCCTCACCAACACTCGTGGTCATCTCTTGCATTTTGTCCTGCCTGGTGAATGTGTACAAGTACACCCACGATGTGTTATCTGGCATTTCTCTGATGACTAAGGAAATCAAGCACCCTCTCAGGTATTTATTGACCTTTTGGACAGTCTCTTTTGTGAGGTATTTGTTCAAGTCCTTGTCTCTTTTTCTATTAAGGCATTTGTTTTTTGAGACTTTTTTTGTTCTGGAAAGAACAAGCACCAGGACAGCTGGCTAGCTCAGTCAGTGAAGTGTGCGACTTTTGATCTTAGAGTTGTGAGTTTGAGCTCCCTGTTGCATGTAGAGATTACTTTAAAAAAAAATCATAAAACAAAACAAAAAAAGAATCAGGAAGAAGAAAAGTAACCGATAATTATCATAATAAAAGGATCAGAGACAAAGGGCTATTATATAGACATCATTAGAATGTGGACTCAGGCTAACCTGGGTATGATTCTTGATGGTCTCACTTATTTACTTTGAGATAGGGTGGGGTTCTTTCCTCTCTGACCCCCACTTCTCTGATCTATATAATTGGGAAAGTAGGAAGAGCTTGCAGGGTTATGTTGAGCGTTGAAAGGGTCATCAGCATCTAGCATATTGCTGATAAACAGTTCTTTTTCTAAAACTGGAGCCACTGTGAAGTGAGATCACGTGACCACAGTGAGAGAGTGGTAGGGGACAGCAGGGCAGACATGGTGGGAAACTGCTCTGAACTGGATTCTTAAGCCTGTGTTAGTTACTCAAAGTCTTGAAAAATGGGTTAGATGGTGGAGAATGACCTAGTCTATTACCAGTCTCTTCTAAGAGTACTCTGTCCTTGGTATATGACCACTCCTGAACTTTTGGAGCACGTAAATGGAGTGAGATTGCCAAATGGTGTTACTTTTGTATAAATAGTTGACCCCTGAACAACACAGGTTTGAACTGAGTGGGTCCACTTTCGATAAATAGAGGTCTTTTTTTTTTCAATAAATACAGTAGAGTACTGTAAATATGTTTCCTTATGACTTTCTCAATAACATTTTCTTTTCTCTAGCTTACTTTATGGTTAGTATGCAGTATATAAAACCTCTAGCATACAAAATATGTGTTAATCAATTGCTGATGTTATCAAAAGGGTTCCAGTCAACAGAAGGCTATTAGTAGTTAAGTTTTGGGGGAGTCAAAAGTTATACACGAATTTTCAACCATGTTGCTGGGCCAGGGGCGGGGCGGCAGGCGGGTCAGCATCCCAGCCCCAGGTCGTTCAGGAGTCAACGGTATTAAGTAACTATGAGCAATTCAGGACTCTCGATAAATTCTTATTGTTACTGTTATTCAATGCACAATCATATGCCCTTTTATAGAGTTTACAAAATACTTTTATGCCCATTATTTCATTTGATGTTAAAGCAACCTTTAAGGCAAAGCAAGCAATAATCTCATCATTCTCTCGATCAAGGAACTTCAAATGAGGAATAACTATGGCCACAGGCCCTAGAATCCGGTAGGGACCGATCTGAGATTTAAAGTAAAATGTATTCTTACCCATACATGATGTTTTGTGCATCTTGTTTGGGATGTATTTCTAAATTTCAGTAATGGGATTAAAATTAAATTTAATTAATGCTCAAATTTTGGGTGCCTCTGAGTAAGAAAATCAATTATCATTGAACTTAAGAAATGCTAAAGTGCCTGTTAATGAGATTTCTTGGTAGTAGCATTGTAGGTGATGTACCGTTTCGACTTAGAGTTTTCTCTCACAATTTATGCTTTGTCCAATTATCCTAACTAGTAGTTGTCCTAACTAGTTAAAGTAAGTTCAAGCTATGCACTTATTATATATATGTTGGAAAAATATATTTTTCATGGAAAATGACTTTTTTTTTTAAAGATTTTTTTTTTTTTTTGAATAGACAGAGACCACAAGTAGGCAGAGAGGCAGGCAGAGAGAGAGAGAGAGGAGGAAGCAGGCTCCCTGCTGAGCAGAGAGCCCGATGCGGGGCTCGATCCCAGGACCCGGGGATCATGACCTGAGCCGAAGGCAGAGGCTTTAACCCAGTGAGCCACCCAGGCGCCCCGGAAAATGACTTTTTAAAGGAGTTTTGGTGGCATCAATTCTATCCCTTCACAGATAAAAGATTCATAAGCATAGTAATGTATATGTGTATATATGTACATATGTACGTGTGTGTGTGTGTATATATTGTATGTATATATATATATACTAATATACGTTAAATCACTTGGAGCTTTTCCATCTATGTCTTAAGATTTTTTTTTTTTAAGATTTGTTTATTTATTTTAGAGAGAGAAAGAGAAGATAATGGGGAGAAGGGCCGAGGGAGAGGGAATCTTAAACAGACTCCGCGCTTAGCAGGGGGCCTGACTTGGGGGTCAGTGTCACGACCCTGACATCACAACCTGCGTTGAAATCCAGAGTCAGCTGCTTAACCGACTGTGTGCCACCCAGATATCCCTGTCTTATTTAAGATGTTCTTGAGGAATAATATTTGGTGTTTAAAACCTGTGTGTCTTTTAAAGACAGATTTATATATATTTTGCCTAACCTATTCTTAATCTCAAGAGATGGCAGAATTTTCAAGTTTGGGGCTGCATGTTTTTAATAGCTTTTAATTTTGGCCACATTAAAATCTTTAATTTGACCCTTCAAATTTTTAGGTGCCATTAATCCTAAAAAAAAATTTTTTTTAAACTAACGCTCATCTCTGTGGGATGGGTGAAAACATCCTTCAGAAGACATACGTTAGCATCCAAAGGGTAGACCCTAGCTTCAGAAATGGCAACCACAAATGTGTAAAGAATTTCACAATAAAAATACTACTTGATGATTTCATTTTTTAGAGCTTTAAGTTTTGCTTTAATTGTAAGCTTCAGAGTATGAGGACTTTTTTTTTTTTTTTTAAGAGGAGAGTGGGATCAGGGAGAGGGTCAGAGAGGGGGGAGAGAATCTCAAGCAGACTCTGCTGAGCCAGGAACCTGGCTGATCTCACAACCCCAAGATCATGACCTGCACCAAATCCAAGAGTCGGGTGCTTAACTGACGGAGCCACCCAGGTGCCCGAGAGCAGCTTATTAATAGAAAATGAGATGGAAGAACATGCTTGTAAATGTTAAGGAGCACGAGGGGAAGATGAATTTTAGTTAGCAGTTTGCATCTTCTGGGTGTGGAATGAGCTTGTTGATGAACTGCCAGATGCATGGAATCTCCAGTGGCTTTAAAGCCTTCTTAGCACATTTCTGGTTGTCACTCACTGCTTTCCCTTCCCACTGGAGGGGAAGTTTGGTTTTGTTAATTTCAAGAGGATCACATTTTTTTCAGCTCTATTGAGGTTTAAATGACAAATAAAATTGTAAGATATTTAAAATGTGTATCGTGATGATTCGATATACATATACATTGTGTAAAGGTTCCTCCCGTCTGGTTAATTGACATGTCCCTCACCTCACACATATATCTTTTGTGTGTCTGTGTGTGTGCGAGAGAGAGCGCGTGCATTTTTAAGTTCCACTTAGCACTTTTGTGAAATGTAAAATTTTTGAAATGTGTCTTAGCACATTTCAGTTACACAATACATGGTTATCAACTATAGTCACCGTGTTATATGTTAGATCCTCAGACCTTATTTATCTTATGGCTACAAGTTTGTGTCTTATTACCAGCCTCTTTCTAGTTTCCTTACTCTCCTGCTCCTGCCAACCACTTTTCTACTCTCCGTCTGGATGACTTGAATTTTTTTTTTTCCCACATATAAGTGACACCATGTAATATGTCTTTGTCTGGCTTTTTCACTTACTCTAGTGCTCTCAAGCTCCATCCGTGTTCTCACAAATGGCAGGACTTCCTTCTTTCTCATGGCTGAATGAGGTTCCACTGTGTGTGCATCTCACTTCTTCTTTATTCCATTGCGTAAGAGTGTGTGTGTGTGTGTGTGTGTGTGTGAGAGAGAGAGAGAGAGAGAGAGAGACATCTTCTTTATCCAGTCCTCTGATGATGGAAACTTACATACGTTCAATATCCTGGCCATGGCAGATAAAGCCACAATGGACATGGGAGTGTGGAAAGGCAAAATATTTTTATTATTATCATTTTTTTAGAGAGGAGGAAAGAGAAGGATGAGGGGGGCAGAGAGAGAATCTTTTTTTTTTTTAAGGATTTTATTTATTTATTTGACAGACAGAGATCACAAGTAGGCAGAGAAGCAGGCAGAGAGAGAGGAGGAAGCAGGCTCCCTGCTGAGCAGAGAGCCCTATGCAGGGCTCGATCCCAGGACCCTGAGATCATGACCAGAGCCAAAGGCAGAGGCTTAACCCACTGAGCCACCCAGGCGCCCCTGTCATCTAGGTTCTTAGAACAATTCTCAACTTATCTGAGACCCCCATGTAAGTACTGCAATACATTTAAAAATATTTTATCTTTGTAATTAAATAAAAGGAATAAGGAAGGAATTACCCCTAATTCCATGACCGACCTGGCCGTCTGATGCCATATCAGACAGCATATCCTGGCATATGTATCTCCAGTCTTCTTTTAAAAAGTAGAATTAACTCAGTCATTTTTGAAAAATGATATCGACTCATTAAATAACAATTTTAAAGCATAGAAAAGTAGAGATTTTTATTTTTTAATTTTTAAAAAGATTTATTTATTTTAGAGAGAGAGAGAGAGCACATAGAAGGGAGACGGGCAGAGGGAGAGAAAGGATCCTCAAACAGACTCCTCTCTGAGCAGAGAGCTCAACGTGGGGCTCAATCCAGGACCCTTAGATCATGACCTCAGGCAAAAAGAGAGCCGACTGCTTAACCAACTGAGCCACCTAGGTGCCCGAAAGATGGGGCACAACCTGTAAACACCAGCACCCATAAATGACTATAAACTGTAAACACCAGCACCCATAAATGACTATAGCATTCATTTTAGACAACTTTTCTTGCAATTAGATTGATAAAAAAGCTTGCATAAAAATAGAATCAACCTATCAAAACTAATTTTAATAGGAAGTGCTTTTTTTTTTTTAAAGATTTATTTATTTGACAGACAGAGATCACAAGTAGGCAGAGAAGCAGGCAGAGAGAGAGGAGGAAGCAGGCTCCCTGCTGAGCAGAGAGCCTGATGCAGAGTGCCCTCAGACAATGACCTGAGCCGAAGGCAGAGGTTTTAAGCCACTGAGCCACCCAGGCACCCCAAAGGAGAGAGAGAATGTTAAGCAGATTCCACGCCCAGTGCAGAGCCCAACATGGGGCTCCAGCTCACAACCCCGAGATCATGACCTGAGCTGAAATCAAGAGTCAGACACTTAACCGACTGGGCCACCCACGCACCCCAAGAGGCAATTTCATATCCAAAATTTGTACTTTGTAGCCCCTTGGGCAAGTTAGTCCATCACTCAGTGCCTCAATTTCCCTTTCCGTTAAATGAAGAATAACAGTAGAATCTTATTCATAGGCTTGCTGTGAACATTGCATGTGTTAAACTATGCAAAGACTTGGCACATAGTAAGTGCTTAATTAAGTCTGAACTTTTTTAGTTATTGTAATTCCTACCTCCCTCTGCCTCTGAGCCCCACTTCTCTTGCGGTAAGAAAGCTGCCGAAAAAGAACCATCACTTTCGGAAGGATGAAATCATTGTTTTAAAGAAAGCTTTTGTGAAGTTGAGTTGGTTACCGAGAGCTCTAGCTGACGTCATCCACCTGTTCATTCGTGAAGACACCTGGTCCTTGCCCACAGCTATCCTGAGAGTTCAAAGTATGGAGAGGAACTGAACCCCTTAATCCCTGCCTTCAGGAAGGCCTGGCTTACTGGTGGAGATACACGAGTTTATGGAACATTAAAATATTTTAGCTAACTGAAATATCCAACAATAGGACACAACAAGTGGTCTACCACCTATAGCAGAGAATGTCAAACAGACATTAAAGAGAAAAAACTAGGTTTTATGCAGACTGACATGGAAGGAGGGCTATGTTCTGAAAATATGTTACACAAAAAGTCAGTTGTAGAGCAATGTACATGGTATGATCACATTTACTCTGCATGTGTTTGTATCTATATTGGTGTCTTCAGAAGAAGAGGTCTCCAGTGGGTGCCGAGCTCACAGAAGTGGGATTGTAGAGGGACAGGTGGGATTTTACTTTTTATGTCATCTGACATTTGACAATGCGCATACTTCATGTTTGCAATACATATTTAATGAGATAGATACCTTTAAATTAATGGATCCCTCACCTGCTTCCAGAAGGGCTTATAAAATATGAATTGATATATATAAGACACATTTTAGCTCATCAGAAAACACTCCACTTGAAATGCATTGAGTGGAAGCAATACACAAATGGAGGAATCTGTCAACTGAGAAATTGGCATAGGTACACACAGAACTATTTTGAAATAAGAAAGGCAAGGTCAAGCTGGTTGTTATGTGTAGATGTGCTCAGCAGTGGGCCAGGGTTGAGTCCTTCCGTTGTCTGTTAAGAACCTGTTTCATGGATGGTGGTCAGATCTTACTAAATTTGTTTGCACTCTGACATGACTTTATTGGTGGCCCATTTCCTAAGCAAATGAAAATCAGAAGGAATGACTATATGAGATGTAAGCAGAGGGATGTAGATCATCTTAAAGGATACTGACATTACCTGATGGTGGCCTAGTGTGTCTTTTTCACCGAGGATACGCACCAGTTGGGATGGTCAGATGGTCAGAGTTGGTCCTGGTCCCATCCCACTGTCCTGAAACAGCTTCCCCTTCACGTCTGTGATACTCATGCACCTGCTTCCGTAGTTCTCTCCCTGTGCCTTCTCACACACATGTTACGTCTTTCTTTTCTCATTTATGTTGGTATTCATTCAGGCAGTCATACCTCTGTATTCAATTCTTAGAGAAGCTGATGAAAACCAAAATACATTTGGAAAATACTTAAAAGAAGGAAAACCTAAAAAAATTAAGAGTAGACTGAAAAAGAAATGGCCGAAATAACGGAAGGAAAACTGTTCTTTGTAAATGCTGAGGGTGACTAACTCTCTAGGCCTAGCTCAGATCTTTCCCCCAAGCTTCACACCCATGTAAACATCGAACAACCTCCAGGTGCCTATGTTTGGGAAGTCCTCAGGCACTGCAAACACAGCTTGGGCAAAATGGACCCCACTGGCTCCATCCTGGTCCTGTTCATCTCCTTACCTCTTTTCTCTCTCCCACCAACGCGTGCATCTCCAACCACCTCATCGGTCACCTGGGAAGGCCCTAGGATCCTCCCAGTTGTCCAAGCCAGAAGTGATTCCTTTTCCCTTCCCTTTACTCTGCGACTCAATCTGTCATCACATTCAGTCACTTCTACCTCAGGAGTTCCAGAATCTTCTCTCCTCTGTCCCATCTGTCTCAACCCTAGTGAAGGCCCCAGTTAAGTCCCTCCCAAATTCCTGCAGCAACCTCCTGACTGGTCTCCCTGTCGTAGTTGTTAATTCTTGAACAATCCTTTCAGCACCTCGTAACGGCCATGGTGATTCTTCTCAAATGCAATCATGTTATTTCCTTGCTCAAAACCCCCAGTGGATTCCCAGTCTCTGAGAACGTAAGTATAGTCTGATCAGCATGGACAAGGCCCTTACTGATTAAACGCTATTTGCCTCCTGGGCTTTAGCCCTTAGCTCCGTCCCACTCAAGCCCCAGCGGCCTGGAATGCCGTTCATTATCCCCAATGCCCAGTGTTCCCTTTTGCTTCCGCTCCTCGGGAGAGTCTGTTGCCAAGTCTGGGGTAGGCGTCCTTGCTCTTTTCCCACAATAGCACTTACTATACCTTATCATAATCACTCCTCTAATTGTGCCTCTTTGAACTCTAAGTTCCCTTTTCATGATTGTATCCTGATTGTCCAGCAAGAAGGTCTCGCCTGTGGCAGATGGTCAGGACATATTTGTTGAATGAATAATTAAATACAGCTGGACAAATACAGTTAAACTGTTATTTTTGTGTGTGTTCCTACTGATCATTATAAAATGCAATCTGCATTTTAAATGTATATAAATTCATTATGTACATGAGTATATGTGTATGCAAACACACACACACACACACACACACACACTGCTTTGTGAGGAAACAAAGTTAAGCTCCTTGATCTCTTCAGTATTTATAAAGTAGAAGATAAATTCTGTTGCTAGACTTTGAAACTAGGTAATTATTTACTTTTTAGGCCTCTTTTTCATTGTTTAGATTATTTTCTGTCCATTTCTTTCAGGGATCTGAAAACAAGAACGAGCTCTTTACCAATGGCAAGGACCTGCTCTGAGTGCAGAGGAGATCCTAGCTTGATTTAAACGATGGGAAGGGAAAAAATGAAACAAGATGGGATCGGGAGGGAGACAAACCATAAGAGACTCTTAATCTCACGAAACAGAGGGTTGCTGGGAAGTAGGGGTTAGGGATAGGGTGGCTGCATGATAGATATTGGGGAGGGTATGTGCTATGGTGAGTGCTGTGAATTGTCTAAGACTGATGATTCACAGACCTGTACCCCTGGGGCAAATAATACAGCATATGTTAATTTTTTAAAATACTAAATTAAATAAATAAATAAATAAATAAATCTTAAAAATAAATAAATTAACGAGGAGATTCACCAAAATCCATAAGCTAACTTCATTTAAAAACAGTGGTGACATGGGGCGCCTGGGTGGCTCAGTGGGTTAAAGCCTCTGCCTTCAGCTCAGGTCATGGTCTCAGGGTCCTGGGATCGAGCCCCACGTCGGGCTCTCTGCTCAGCGGGGAGCCTGCTTCCCTTCCTCCCTCTCTCTCTGCCTGCCTCTCTGCCTGCTTGTGATCTCTGAAATAGGTAAAAATCTTAAAAAATAAAAATAAAAATAAAAAAGTGGTGACAAAATAGGTAAATGTGGTGGTGGTGGTGTTTCTAACACCTATTTTAAAGGATCTTAAAGCACAGCCTTTTAAAAATAAAAACACCACCGGATTAGTTTGTCCAGGCCTCGAATTAAAGGCTTTACCGGCCCGTGTGTATTCAAAGCTGTTCCATCTTTCCCATATTAAACCAGCGGCCCCGATTTCGGATGCATCTTTCCTCCCCACGTCCCCCCATCAGGGCTCAGGCAGGTAGCGCCGCTCTGACGCAGCCTTTTGTGCTATTGGCTTACAGGCCTTCTATTGCCAGATGACCTTTCTGCTGAATAGATCTGCTTCCCATCGAGCCAGACTCCTGTTTGTTCTCTTTCTTGGTATTACATTGAGATAACAGCCAATTCTCTTCTGTTTGAATCATCCAAAGTGGCTCCATTTATTGTTTACTGGGCTGGTTTTTTTCCCTTTGCACTTTTGTGATGAGCATATCACAGTTCTCCTCCCCATCACCAAAGGGATAAATAATTTATACACTCCATTCTGATTTCCAAACAGCAACACAGAATAAAGGGAGTAAGGGGCAAAGTGGCTTCTCTCAGGGCTGTGACTAAGGCACTGGGTGTGTTGGAGTTTCTGTCCTTCTGGTTTTCACCCTTTTGGGGGGACTTGTGAGGAAGGTGATGGTATCAGTGAGTCTGTGAAGCTTTCCTGCAGGGGTCATTGACTTCTCTCTGGTCATCTCATTATTGGGAAAATCAGGTTGCTCCTTTGGGCAGGTATTAGACTATGAAATGGTGGTAGTCATCAAAGCGGGGATTGGAACCTTTTTTTCTACACAGATTGTTGGGACGCACTCATAATTTCCAAGAGGTGTAGTTGAAGGGGAACAGAACAGAGTGGAGGGGAAGAGGAAGTTAAAAAAATCCACTTGAGGGGCACCTGGGTGGCTCAGTGGGGTAAGCCTCTGCCTTCGGCTCAGGTCATGATCCCAGGGTCCTGGGATCGGGCCCTGCGTCGGGCTCTCTGCTCAGCGGGGAGCCTGCTTCCTCCTCTCTCTCCGCCTGCCTCTCTGCCTACTTGTGATCTCTGTCTGTCAAATAAATAAATAAAATCTTCAAAAAAAAAAAACTTGAAGGATCTGAAATCTCTCTCCTCCTCTCTCCCCAAGGCGCATACCTCTTTATCAATCATCACTTTGCAAAGCTTTATAAAGGGTGGGTAAGATAAGGGAAGGTAATTTGGTGGTAGACAATAGAAACCACCTCTTTCCAATTTAGCACATGGAATTCATTGTTTACGGCAGTGTTTCTGGCTGTGTTCTTTGGGTCACCAGCGTGAGAATTTTTAGGAGTGTTTGTGAAAAGAAATTCACAGCCCTGGGAACGATCCCAGACCCATAGAATCTGCATCTCAAGGATGGATCTTCATCATTTAATTTTTAATAACCTCTCAGTGTGCTTTTTGTGCACACTGTTGCTTGAGGAGATCTCAGAGAATCAAGGGAATTTGAAAGTCAGGGTGGGAATGTCAGGAATTGTGAGAATCTGGGTGTCAGGAATTGTGGCTAGGCTTTTCATTGTCCTTCTTCTAAGGTGAGTCAGCTCACCTCAAGTCAACTTGTGTCAGGTTACTCAAGGTTCAAATTCCTCAGAGAGAGGATCCCAGTGGCCCAGCTTGGTCTTCTTCAGGCCAGGACGGGGAAGGACTACTTGACTGACAGTGGAGGAGAAGAATTTCCCAAAGGAAAAACCAAGTTTTTTTTCTAGAAAAAAAAAAAAAAGTGGGGGGAGGGATAGATCCTGCGCAGCAGAAACCCCAGATGATCTTTGCACCGACATAGAACATAATGATAGGAATGTTCAAATGAACCATGCTCTCCCATGGTTAAAGCTTAGGAAGTAAAGCATTAACATCCTTAAGCTGAGTAGTGCTGATGTTCCTTGGTTACATAAATGGGGATTATGGAAGATGGAATTTGTAGGAAAAATCCAGAATTGCCTTACCAGTAGAATCAGTGCCTGCTAAAAACTTGATGAAAGTAAAGCCTTAATATATGAGTTGATTTAAGTAACTAATAATGACAGTAAAGATTTCATTCAGATATTCTGTAAATACTGGCAACCTAGGGAATGATAATATCGAATTATTATAGATTCAGCTAAGGAACACTGTAAAGAGTCTGTCAATAAAAGAGCTAAAATAGGGGTGCCTGGGTGGCTCAGTAGGTTAAAGCCTCTGCCTTCAGCTCAGGTCATGATCTCAGGGTCCTGGGATCCAACCCCGCATCAGGCTCTCTGCTCAGCAGGGAGCCTGCTTCCTCCTCTCTCTCTGCCTGTCTCTTTGTTACTTGTGATCTCTGTCTGTCAAATAAATAAATAAAATCTTAAAAAATAAATAAAAGCGCTAAAATAAAATACCATATATTCTTTCACTCCTTGAAAGGTACAACTTTTGTTGCTAGATCTGACTCCTACTGTGTGTTTCTCCTTGAGCAAATACTGACCTTCTGGGAACCATGGGTCTGAGCAGACAGTTCTGATAAGAGTCTAGTATGAAAGATATACTGTGGATTTCATATTTCTAGAAAGTTCTACTCCTTGACAGTCTTAACTAACCTCTAACTGTTCAATCATTGTGGATGGCACAGAAAGGAATAGGATAACCTAAGTGCGATGGTGTATGGATAGGCCACACCCATTAAATCTATTGGCAGCTTTTCTTACAGCAAGGTTAATTTGGTTGAAATAAATGGACTTGTCTCCTTATTTTAATGAACTAAATTTCCGTTCCAGAAAAGCAGAGGAAGGAAAGAAAGCACCTGAAGTAGAAAAGGATAAGAAAGATTTTATAAACTTGTTTCAAAGTATCAGCACCTCAGTACCTTTTTTTTCCCCCTGAAAATGCCTTTAGAAGTGATTTAATTACATGCAAGAAGTTTCCTGAACCCGTTTACAAATGTGTACCCCTGAAATTTGAATAAAGCAATATTAGACAGACCCTTGTATATGTAGTCTTCTATTTAAGGGCTCTCAGCAAGATTTGCCCATTCATTTTTGTCTGATTGGGAGGGAGGAGAGATCAGAGCTGCCGCCGGTCCTATCTTCTCTTTCTTTGGGATCACGAGTATTTTAAAAGAGAAATCTGTGTATTTTTTTTTTCATACAGTACAGACCTCTACTTTAGTTAAATTTGTCTGGTTTTAAAAATTTATTCTTTTTAAAAACTCTTGCTCAATCCCTCTTGAAACAAGAAATTTCATAGATTTTCATTTCTGAATCATAATTATAACGTGCTCATTACTGTTTAAAATAATAGAATTCGTATTTCCACAGACCAAAGAGCACTTCAAATTTTGAAATGAATCTCTACTTCAAAGGGAAAAGCCATCATTGCTGGAAACTACTTTTCTCATTTTTCATTTTTCCCCTATATGATTCCTTATTTCACTGTTTCTTTCACTGAACTTGACTCTTGAACTGTGATTGACAGCACAATCAGATTAAAGAATACTCTTAAAAGACACTGATTTGGGTTCTTTTCACGCTGCAGCTCCATGAAAAATGAGATGACAGTCTGACTGTCTTTCTGAGTTGATTGGATGTTCTGTGTTTACCTTTTTTAAATCCTTGATGACACATGCACTTCCCCATGGCAATTTTTAAAGTTGTTAAGGCACTGAGGATTTCTCTCTGACGACTCTGCTCCATTACTCTTTGGAGAAAATGGCAATCATTTGGAGTTTTACTGTTTCATCTATGATTAGATTACAGGCTATAGGCTTGTTAACTGCTAGACCTCCGGTGGGTCTGATAGAAGGACTGATGTGCTATCTGAGTACTATCAGAATTCACTTCCCTGTCATTATCCTGTTAGTGCTAGTACTTCTTCATACACGGGGGATGTTAGCCTCCTCACAAAGAAATAGGTGCAAGACACTGCAGTCACATTTTTCTTTTTAAGGTTTATTTATTTCGGAGAAAGAGAGAACAGGGAGAGGGGGAGGGGAAGAGGCAGAGGGAGAAGCAGACTCCCCCGCTGAGCCTGGAGCCTGATCTGGGACTCGACCGCACAACCGTGAGATAACGACCTGCCCCAAAATCCAGAGTTGGACGCTTAACCGACTGAGCCACCCAGGTGCCCCTAGACCATATGTATTTTTGAAGATCAGCTTCTAGGATCTGATGGAAGGGTATCCACAGAGAATTATTCTCATTGTAAATGAATTGGCACATGAAGAAAATAAAGTTCATTCCCATTCTCCCATGCAAGAATGGCTTTTAAAGTTTATTTTAAATAATGGCTCTGCTTTTTGTAAAGCTCACACTAACACAATAAATGTTCTTACTAATGGCTTCTCCATTACCATGTAGCCTAACTAAGCTCAAGATTTTAAATTTCAGAGTAAATCTTCACCCTCAGTTTCTATTAGTAATGTGAACCTATTTCTCTGGTTTCAAACTATGCGACTTAATTGCAACCAGAATGCTGAAACTTTGTTTAGATTAAATAAGGAACTCATGATTCAGCTTTTCTCCATTCTTTGCCAATCCTTCCTAAGTTTCCATGAAAGTATGAAAATACATTTTATAGCAATTTTAAATAATAACTGATCAAACAACTCAGAATACCAGTGTACCGTGCATCATTTTCAGCCTCACATAATACAAAAGATTGGGACTGTCACAAACTTCTGGCATAAAGCAATGACCTCAGTTTCATAATAAATTATGCTTAGAAACAGAGTGAAATCGATAGAAGCAATAACATACAGAAGTGAATAATTATGCAACCTTATTAGAAATGCCAATCACGTACTTGCCAGCCTATAGCCTTGTGTTATGTGAAACTGCCAAGGGGGCAGGGGTGTGTGAATTATGGAGCCCGCCCTGCGCCGCCATCCCACAGGCAGCGAAAACGAGTTTCATAGGGGCAAGGGCTTTGACTAGGGAATGTAAATGAGGGATTCACAGAATCCTTTAGCTCCAGAAGCGAGAGCTGAAAACCAGTCATGGAGGAGAAGTGGAGTTACAGGGAGTCGCATCAAGTCCAAATTTTGAGTAAAAACGTGCAAGGATGCGGAAGCTACGTTGTGAAGAGTGTACGTTGGAAAAGCAGGGACTCCTCAAAGTGCGTGAAGGAGGCAAGAAAGAGAGCTTTAAAGAAGTGTGGCCCTTGAAGAGGGCACTTGGGTTAGCAGGTTCTTTTAATGGCAGAAAGTGAGAGTGAAGATCTTAACATGGTTCCTGGCCTTTCTGCAGTCCGATGGTTCATGTTTTCTGAGTTCCTGCAAATGAGTATCCTTTAAATAAGGTCCCGCCCCTTGTGGGAACTTTAGTGATCTCTGTCCTTTTGAACCAAGTGGTCCAAACCCTGATAAAATAAGGAAAAAACATGTTCACGGAGGAGACAAGAGTGAACACCAAATGTTAGCATAAACTCAAATGTTATACATAACACTGCAGTCAAGGTAAGGATTAAAGGTATATGCAGAGGTTCAGAAAACAAGGATGATAATTAAAATATGATTTTTTCATGCTCTGTAAAGTGAAACATGTTTCATTTTTAGCTTAATGATGGTTAGGTTTTTTCATTTATTTAATATGTATTTAGTGCCTGGCACATCTTAGATACTCTTATTCTAGCGGGATGTAAAGATGAATCAATCGTCCCTTCCCTCCAAGAACTTACAGTATGTACCTAGAATAAAGCAATATCTTTCATTTTTAAAACAGCATACTGCTTTTGAATTCTCCAACTGTTACCCTCACTTAGGCAGATCATTTATGGTAATTTGTCTCGGAACCGGTTTCCCGTAACCAGTTCTAATGCGGCTATTTGTCCATAAATTTCAGCTCAAATCTTGGATTTAAATGAGTAGCCTTCAAACTGTCCAGAAACGGATCTTTTCTCAATAACATAGAAAAATCCGTGTACAAGACATCTAATTAGAAGGAAATAACTTCTCCTTTTTTTTTTTTTTTAAAGACTTTATCTATTTGAGAAAGACGGAGGGAGCACAGGCTCATGGGAGCTGGGTGAGGGGCAGAGGGAGAGAAGTAGACTCCCTGCTGAGCACAGAGCCCCAGGAACCCCACTTGATCTCATGACCCTGAGATCATGACCTGAGCTGAAATCAAGAGTCAGACGTTTAGGGACGCCTGGGTGGCTCAGTTGGTTAAGCTGCCCTGGACTGAGGTCATGATCTCAGGGTCCTGGAATCGAGTCCCGCACGGGGCTCCTTGCTCAGCAGGGAGCCTGCTTCTCCCTCTGCCTGCAGCTCTCCCTGCTTGTGCTCGCGCTCTCTCTCTCTCTCTCTCTCTGACAAATAAATAAACAAAAATCTTAAAAAAAAAAAAGGTCAGACGTTTAACCAACTGAGCCACCCAGGTGCACTGGGAAATGACGACTCCTGTTACTGTTACTACATGGCTGAAATTTAGGTGTAATCATACAAGGGCTATACACACATTACAACCAAAAAGGTGAAGAATTTGTATTGATTTTGACATGTGAGAAATAAGATGCCATATTTGTGATCATAAATCTACATGAAAGACTCTTGGCACCTTAGGCAGTTGGACTCCAATGAGGACGCTCGGGAAGACCGCACTCTCCTATATTCTCCAGATGAGGTGACAAAAGGATGAGCATCTCAGCGATGGGGACTGCTGAGAGACAGAAAAGACAATGGACTATAAATATGGTGATTCTAATTTTTCCTATTTTTGACTTACAAAACGTTATTTATTTAGACCAAAGGGAAATAGAGCTAGAAAAGGTTAAGACGGCCAAAGATAATCATTTTGCTTTTCCCAACATATTTTGAGTTCATCATCCCCCGAAAATAGTTGTTTGTTTCTTAATCTCTGGTAAGTTTTGGTTAAAATTGAGGATACTTGCAAATCTCATGAATCCTCACCACATCCATCCCTTTACCCTTTTCTTATCAAGGACATTTTAATTTAGCTGGTTGGCCAAATTAATGAAATCGGAATGGCTTTGGCTGTGTTTTTGAAAGCTGTCCCAGAACTGGTAAAAAAAAAAAAAACAACAAATGGTTCTGTTCTTTCTGGAAGAAGTTCAATAGGCCCTCCCCTCCACCCCCCTCCCCCATGACCTCCCTCACTTCCCCCTCGCCCCTCCTCTCCCATTGTGCAGTAAGAAAGAGCCAGAAAATGGCTTTGTGACTATTATTCAGTGACAAGTCATTGTCAATGACTCCCTCCAAGGGACAGGATGCTGTGGTTAGACCCTTGCTTAAGAAGTCATTGTTTTATGACTTTTTCCATGTCCTTGTCCTCTCTGGGTTAGATTACTGCAGTGTGCTCTACTGGGATATGCCTTTGAAGTTCACTTGGCAAACACTTACATTATCATTTCAGCCAACATTTTTTTGTGTATAATGTGTCATAGTAGTATATATTAAAATGATGAATGTGGTTCTTGCCCTTGAAGAATTGTTAATCCAACAAGGATCAGCATTTGGTTGATAGCCCATCATAAGATGATAAATTGTCATGGGAAGTATCATGACTTATTGACAGAATTTTAGGCAATCTATTAGAAATATTTGTATTGGAAAGGCATATTCCCTGGCATAAAAATATGCTCAATATTTGCTGGGTGGATGAAAAAATAATTCTGGGTGTATTTTATTTCCTCTCCAAATGCTATTGTCCCTGATAGCCAGAATACGAATGCAACTGAGATTATTGTGTAATAGTTGGGTGTTTATTTCTAAGTAACAAAACCGCAATTTAAAGGAACAAGTAAAAATTGAAAAAAAAATACTCAGATTGATCTAAACTAAGCACAGATCTGAACTAAACTCTTCAAAGTCACAGCTTCTAATAGCTCTGGCTTGAGCTAAGCAATTTCCTGTGCAAGAGAACAAATTCTGACAACCATTTCAAATCATCAGAGCTAAGTTTTTATTAACCTGTATGTTTCAGTAGTCCATCAATTTATCCATTATATTCGCCAAAAATTAAGAAGAACAAATTTATACATTGCTAATTGGCCTCATTACGAGACAAGTGTACACACAGTTTGGTTTTGAATGGACCTAAATTCTATTTTAAGTGATTAATACTGTGTGTCATTTCTTTACAACTGGCTCATCTTCATTTGGATTATAATGTGAATTACATTTAGAGAATAAGAATAATAATAATTAGCAATGAGCATTTATTGAGTGCATACTATGTGCTAGGCACGCTTCTAACTGCTTTGTACATATCCATTTAATTCCTCATAACCTGTGAGTCTTATAACATCCTTTTCTTTTTACATGAATACATTGAGGCACAGAGGGACTGTGGCCAAAGTTGTGAACTAGTCTAGTAAATGCTAGAAACAGGAGCCTACTCTTTTTCATCACAGGCACTCTGTGGCCTTAGAGAAAGGACTATCTTTGAGTGGACAAATTAGAAAAATGCCACACTGATTGGGCAGATGAGGCCTCTGTTGATTTCACCCATAACTTATCCTTTTGGCCAGGCCATTTGTGCAGTGTGCAGAACGTACAACATTTCATGGCAGCGTCATCCTCACTTCCTCCACTATCCATCAGTACTTTTGCAAATCTCAAGTAATTTTCGCATGTATGATTTTATTTGATTTTGGCTTTGGCCATATTAAGTAAATGGAAAAGTTAATTATCCTTCCTTTTCAAAAGAGAAAGCTAAGACTCAAACAGGCTCATACATTGATCACACAAAAAGTACCTCATGAAGACCAAGCAGGAAACCAGGAGCATGGCAATCCCAAGTACCCAGCCACTGCGTGCTTTACCATCTACATGCTGTACACAGAGTTTCCTACGTGCTCACAGAGCCCCGTGGTCTGGTTGTCACTAGAGTCTTTATGTGGATGAGGAATCCAACAAAGCTAATTACCTTCAATATTCTGTAAATGGAGGAGTCTGAATTCAGTGTTGGTCTGTTTGACTCCAAATCTGTGCTCTTGCTGCCGCGCTTACTCTGTCTCTACTTGAGTATATCTGATCATTAGGTGTAGACATGTCCATACAAAATAACACTCATTAGTGTTGGGTTGTTGGAGTTTAGGATAAAACATTGCTTAGACAAAATAGCCTACAGGGGATACACTAGGGAAGATACTGCTCGAGATTTTAATAGGTTAGAACATAAGGAGATAATGCTTTCAAGAGGGAGAACCACTTACTTAATCAGTATGCACTAATTGAGCACCTGTTAAATACCAGGCAGCTATTTAGTTGTAATGTGAGTGATAACGCTGAAAGTAGAAGCACTTATCCTCCAGGGGATCACAATCTAGTTAGTGAGATAACTAAAAGGCCTCGATGTGAAAACTCAAGCTACTCAGTCATTTCCAAGGACCTCTTTCAGTAGGGGCTCCCTTAATGGATTCACAGAAGAAACAGTCATACATTTGGTGCCTCACAGACTTGGAACTCCATTTTTTCCACTGAATAGAGTGGACGCATCTACTAATAATAGAACTTGTGCCCCAAATGCAGAGCCTGAGACAAGGACTCAGTGCAGGCAGTTTATTGGGCCGGTGGTGTGTCTGGGAGACAGGGAATGAGGAAAAAAAAAAAAAAAAAAAAAAAAAAAATATATATATATATATATATATATATATAAAAGAGTATTATCAAGGTTGTAGGAAAGGGGGTTAGAGTGTGCCAGGTTCCCCTGAGAAGTGTACCAGAACCTCCCAAAACTGTCCACTCTGAGAATAGCAGTCAGGAGCATTTGTGTCCTATTCTGTCTCCTATTCATTGAGAGTTGACTCTAGGGACAGGGACTCCCCCATGCTTCTGGGTTTGCTGGTGGACCGAGTGGCCGTTTGCAGGATGTAAGACTGGGGCAGAGAGTGGACAGTTGCATGGCCTGGCTTAAAGTGAGATACAGAGTAAACTGCAGCTGTGGCTGAAATCAGAGGTGGGTTGAGAGAATGGGAGACTCTTTCGGTCCCTTCCATGAGTGGCAGCACTGGTCAGCTGTTCTTGTTATAACCGAAAGATAGACCCACCAACTGGACAAGTATAGGTGTCAGACCCTAGAGGGTCAAAGCTGTGTGTTGCCCTGGGCACTTAAACTCTCTGGGTCTCCACGCATGCCCCTCACCTGTTACCACGAGCCACATGCCCAGTGTTCATGCCCTTATATAGTATTCATTCCCTCTGAATCTGGGCGGGTCCTCTGGTGCTCTCCCTCACTTTTGACAAGTAGAACACAGTGGAAGGAATGCTGCATGATTTTCAGGCTTAGGGAAGAATCCTTGCAGCTCCCCGAAGGGTTTCTTGGAATGCTTGCTCTTGGGATACCGTCTCTTGGAATCAAGGTGGCATACCAAGAGAGACTCTAGCTGCATGGAGAGGTCATGAATTTTGCTGTGGTCCCCAGCCCCAGCTGAGCTCCCAAATGACAGTGTGTATCCACTGCTAGCCATGTGAATGGCATCTTGGGTGTCCAGAATAGTCAACCTCCAGATGACTCAGCCCCAACATCTGTCTGCCCATAACCACATCAGAGTCCCCAAATGGAAACTACCCAGCTGAGCCCAGAGAACCCACAGAACCATGGGCGTATTAAATTATTGTTTTAAGCCATTAAGCTTTGGGACAGTTTGTTACGCATCAGTCGTTAAGTGGCACAGGATATAAATCAATTATTTCTTAGATATCAGCAAGGTTTTACTTTGGTACACAGGTGCTACCTGACATTTTAAAGACTCAGTTTTTTACTTTTTACTTACCATAAAGTTGCTCCTTGGAAATGGCTTTGTGGAATAATATTGCTGCTTATCAGTTTTCTCCTGATAACTTTATAGATGAAATTCTTAGATTTATTGTGTCATGAATCCTTTTGTAGTCTGGTAAGGCCTAAAGGAGTCTTTCTTAGAACAATATTTTTGAGTTCATAATACGCAATTTGTAGAGCTGCAAAGGAAACTAATCATACGATGACATAGTTTTCAAAATATTTTAGAAACCAAATCTATGATACAGTAATTTATGCACTTTTTATTAGTATATTTTTAAAAATATTTTATTTATTTATTTGACAGAGAGAGAGAAAGTGAGAGCACATAAGCAGAGGGAGAAGCAGGCTTTCCCAGGGAGCCTGATGCAGGGCTCGATCCCAGGACCGTGGGATCATGACCAGAGCTGAAGACAGATGCTTAACTGAATGAACCACCCAGGTGCCCCTTATTAGTGTGTTAAATGCAACACTAACAATCCTGAAAGAGTCTTACAGAGAACACCCATATACTTAGTTCCTAGTTTCTCTCATAAGCATTTGATAGAATTCCTTTTTTTTTTAACATACTTTATCACATCTGTCCATCTAAACATCTATCCATCCATCTATGCATCATTAAACCATCCCAATGTTTTTATGCAAGTCAATGTAAATTGTGAAGCAAACTGCAAGTTTCCTTTAAATAATTCAGTATGTATATCATAAACCAGAAGATGGATGTATTTCAAGATACCTAAAACAATTATAATCTGATATGAACATATGTGTGATTTCTCTTGCTGACATCACAGGTACTACCAAAGCTCTGGTTTGTTGCTAACATCCATAACCGAGAGGGATGCTAAGTTTAAGTCAGAAATTACCAAAAAATAAGATGCAGTGTTTTTTCATTCAAGTTCATGAACTCCCTAGGTTTTATTCTTAGATTCCTTGGGTTCCAAGAGCCCCACGTTAAGGGACCTGATATGTGAGATGTGCAGATGGTCCATGAATTAATTTTAAAATTTAAGTCTAGTGTGTATAATAATATAGGTGTATCTTAAAACTCAAGTTTTTAAAAATAAATTCTGACATTTTTACCTTTAAGTTACTATAGCGAAATTAAGGAAACTAGCTGAGAACACTTCAAAGAGTCATTGAAAAGAAAAAGAAAGGAAGAATTATAGATCTGACATCTGTATTAGATTGGTAGGCCTGCTGTAAGTACCAAAACCCAAGGGGCTTAAAACAGGAATATGTTATCTTATAACCTAGAGGCTAAGAGTCCAAAATCGACGTAACAGCAAGGCTGTGCTCGCTGTGATGGCTAGGAGAAAATCCTTCTTTGCCTCTTCTCCCTTCTGGTGTTTGTGGGCAAACCTTGGCATTTCCAGTCCCATGGCCGTCTTCTCCTCTTTATCTGCACATCTTCTTTCCTCTGCATGTCTGTCCCTGTGTTCACATTTCCCCTTCTTGTAAGGACACCAGTCATATTGGATTAGGGCCCAACCTAATGACCTCATTTTAACTTGATTACCTCTGTAAAGACCTTATTTCAAATTAAAGTCACATTGTCAGATATTACTAGGGGTTAGAACTCAAACATACCTTTTGGTGGGGGGGGACATAGTTCAACTGATAACAACAGCAGACCATTATAAGACCATTATAAGGAACAAAGGTTTAGTTGTAGTTTGAAACCAAATACTTCTAGAAGGATCTGAGATTAAATACGACTGGAGTTACATGGTCTGGTCTTCCTTTTATACAACTCCCTTCCAGAACAGTAAATTTGTGTTGGATAGCCCTTCATGATTTTTTAAAAATTTAAGTCTAAAAATACAAATCTAAGTAATCCCTAACATTCATGTTTTAGTCAAAACATTGGGCTCCAAATAGCTTTATCTATTTTTCAACAGTATTAAACTGCAGAAAATTTCAACAGAAAATTATACCCAAAGAACTGTTTGAAAATTCTTAGTGGAACTGTACCTGATTTGTCAACAATGGTTATTGAGTAACAGTGAGTACTGTATTCCCTGAAGAGAAAAAATATATATATATAGTAGACGTGAGCCATGTCCTTAAGGGGTTTATAGCATAATGAGACAGATAGGATTTACTCACACACACACACAGATTCACAGGATACTCAAAATAAAGGAATTTTTTAATTTTAAAAATCCTTTTTTATCTCAACTTTCATGTGGATTTAAAATTATTTTCTGATTTTGAATTGGTTGAAAACTCAGTTCGTATTTACAATTTTAATTTTAGTATTAGGTTTTTCTTTTTTTAAAAATTCAATATTGATTAATACTGCCTCTACAAAAATCATCCAGAATCATTAGAAATCAACTTCATGAGGTTGTTGTCACTTTGAGTAAGTAAGATGAAAACGGCAAAAGACGTAACCGCTTAGAATGTTTTAATAAATGTTAGCTGTTATTATTAACTGTATCTGTAGAATGTGTAGGCCAAAATCATCAGTCATTTAGGGCCTTTACCTATAGTTCTGATATTTATGTGGCTAACTGAGCCCCATCATTGTTGTTTTATACTTCACAAAAATGCAATCCAAAATATAGTTGACTTTTTTTTATTGTAATGTTAGTCACCATACAGTGCATCATTAGTTTTTGATGAGTGTTCCATGATTCATTGTTTGTGTATAACACCCAGTGCTCCATGCAATCCATGCCCTCCTTACTACCCACCACCAGGCTCACCCATCCCCCCACTCCCCTCCCTTCTAAAACTTTCTGTTTGTTTCCCAGAGTCCATAGTCTTTTCATGGTTCGTCTCCCACTCCAATTTCTCCCACTTCATTTTTCCCTTCTCCTAATGTCCTCCATGCTATTCCTTATGTTCCAAAATAAGTGAAACCATATGATAATTGACTTTCTCTGCTTGACTTATTTCACTTAGCATAATCTCCTCCAGTCCCATCATCCATGTTGATGCAAAAGTTGGGTATTCATCCTTTCTGATGGCTGAGTAATATTCCATTGTGTATATGGAACACATCTTCTTTATCCATTCATCTGTTGAAGGGCATCTTGGCACTTTCCACATTTTGGCTATTGTGGACATTGCTGCTATGAACATTGAGGTACATATGGCCCTTCTTTTCACTACATCCAAAATACAGTTGACTTTTGAAAAACGTGGGAATTGGGGGTGCCAACAATCCACACCATTGAAAATCCACATGTAGGGGCGCCTGGGTGGCTCAGTGGGTTAAGCCTCTGCCTTCGGCTCAGGTCATGATCTCAGGGCCGTGGGATCGAGCCCCACACCGGGCTTTCTGCTCAGCGGGGAGCCTGCTTCCCCCTCTCTCTCTGCCTGCCTCTCTGCCTACTTGTGATCTCTCTCTGTGTCAAATAAATAAATAAAATAAATCTTAAAAAAAAAAAAAAGAAAGAAAAAAGAAAATCCACGTGTAACTTTTGACTCCCCCAGAATTTAACTGCTAATCATGTGCTGTTGACAGAAAGTCTTCCGGATAACATAGTCAACCAGCATATATTTTGTATATTCTATGTATTATAGATTGTGTTCATATAATAAAGCAAGATAGAGAAAAGGCAGTATCATTAAGAAAATCATAAGGAAGAGAAGTGACATTTACAGTACTATACTGTGTTTACTGAAAAAAAAATCCATGTATAAGTAGACCTGATCAGTTCAAAGCCATGTTGCTCGAGGGACAACTGTTAGAACATTATTATTTTCAAAATAAATAGGAACCATAATTCCACATAATTCTTAGACACTTAAGGGAAACATATGCCTTTAAGAAAAAAAAAGGTGTATTTTGTATTTTAATTTTTATATTTTATATCTGTATATATGTATACACACACACACACACACACATATATGTATGTATATATTCAAGATTGGAAGTGACCCAAGGAAAAAAATCCAGTTGCCTTTTGATTTCAGAGAGAGAATAGTCTAGAAAGCATTACTTTGGCTCAGTAGGTCTTCACTGAAAGATACTGAATATCTCCAAATCTTAATTCCTTATCTTTAAGGTACTGATATTAGTACCTACTTCCAGGATTGCTTGGACCTGAGTATATGTAAATTCCCTTATGGCATGTTAGGCATATAGTATATGCTCAGGAAAAGTGGCTTCCAATTCCCAGCCCCTTCTGTAGTCTCCCATGACCTCAATCTCTTGGTCACTGTGGTCACCCTGCTAGGAAAAAAAATTTTGATGGAATGGGGAAATGCTGTGCATTTCTTTCATAGTCCCTGGACTTTCAACCTGCAAGAACATAAGAATATGGAAGAAAAACCAAGTAAAAAGTGAAATCGATGGTTTGCTCCCCCTCTGTTTGTATCTGCGCAGCTTCAGGGGGCCAGGATTTCCCTAGCGAGCAGATTCCCTCCTGCAGAACCTTCCAGAACGCTTCCGTCTGATGAAGAGAAGGCCGACAGCATGGTGTCGTTCCAGTCGCCCGGTGCTGCTTGCTGAGGGGGAAGACAGAGGTCCGCCTGTATAATCCGATTTCATCAACCCACACTAATCACTACTGATAGTAGCAAAATTTAGCCTGGATCTGCTTAGTTAATCTAGATTGACAGGAGGTAAAAGAAAAGGGACACAAGGACACAGAAACAAAGGGAGGAGAGCCAACACTGATTTCCAGCCTTGCCCTTCCACCTGGGGCTTCTAAATTGCTCCCCTCTGGGGCTTCTCCTAACAACAAATGTTCCTGGTTGTTAGGAGACCAGCCCTTTCGCGGAGCCGTTTCAACAACAACAGGTGCGCTGTGAGTCTCGGGACTGCGGAGAGAGCAGTACCTACGCGAGGCTGCGCAGAAGGTACTTACAGGTGCACATTGTACCTGACACTATGTATTATTTATTGAAACTGAGCTCTGCACTCTCTGTATCCTCTGGGCAGCCCTGGAGTCAGGCGCCTCCTAAAATGGATGCCACGAGCAGCTAACCTGCAAAGTCTCCTAAGTGCTTTGCTCTCAACGATTTCTCTTACTAAGTGATTGTAAGCTGTCGCCAGCGAGTTTTTCATTAAAGCTTGGGGAGTAATTGGGACTTGCACTTATAGCAGCCGAGGGAGGAATTCCTCTGTGATTCTGGACGTTGGCACATGGATCCGAGCTCTCTTTTCTAAGGGAACACTCCACTCTGGGGTTTGCGGATAGAGAGAAGATTCACATGTTGCAGCTTCTGGCTCCATATACGGAGTGATTAGTGATCTGTTATGTGTGTCTTCACATGCTTAGTACTGAGAAGAAAAATGGGTTATCTGAAGGTTATCTTCACTGTTACGTATGACTTCTGTGTCTGGCAAACCATGGAACTTTTTGCATTTGGGTAACAAAGACATTTGGAATATACTCCATTGGATTTTCCATGTTGGTGAAAGTGTTGTTGGTCACCTCACTATTGCAAGTTGCCATGCTAAAGACACCTAAGGGTAAAAATGTCTCTTGGGTAAGTAGATCGTGTTTTTAAATCTCTTAAAAATATATATATTTCTTTAAGCAGAAACACATCATTTGAGGACTTAAAGACATCTGGTGGTTTCATGATAGTACAAGTGTTTGGGAGACTTTCAGAAAGGATTTGCCTTAGAAAAGCATAGAAATGTCTTTATATTAGTGTTAGAAATCCTTGGGCAAAAGCCCAGTGGTGTGCTTGCTAAAATATGAGCTATATGACACGCAGACTATGGGTTTGTTTTGCCACTTTGAAGTTGCTTCGGATTTGCAGGTACACACAGAATTTAAAACGCATCAATACGAAGTCAAGGTTGTGACTTTAAGGTGTTTTTAACTGTTTGTGTTCAGTAAAGATAGTGTAGATTTCTTTGGGAAGTATTAGGTCAAATTTTGTAGGGAAGGATGTGCAGAGTTTTCATTATTTGGACATTTTGTCCCCCCCCTCCTTTTTTTTTCCTTAGGAGGAAGATAGCAATAGGCATTTTTCAATTTTACAAGTCTAATTAAATTCTGTCAATCCATAATAGACATGTACAGTGGGGGTTTAACATTCCAGGAATAACAAGGACATGTTAATCCTAATTGAGTTTGGCTCTTTAATGTTGTTTCAAGTTCGTTTCCTACCAAAAATACAAAATACATTAGATGGAGCTCAAAATAATAACAATCTGTAAACTCTTAAAGGAACAAGTGGCTTTAGTTCCCTGCTATCATGTTGAGTGAGCTTGGTACATTAAAATTAATAGGCAAATGGATTCCCTTCTCCTGTCCATACAAACTTGGGTCTCAAACACCAATGTATTCCGCCAGCACCAACACATGCAACCCAACCTTACTCGGTGCAGAATTTATTAGATTTATGATTGTGGTCTTCTTAAAATAACTCAAGGAAAAAAGGATTCTGTTTTTGCCACCTTAATTTGAAATTGACTAATTAGGTTATTCTTACTTTGTGTGAAATAGCATGATGCATACTTGAAAATGGTGACTGATCCCTTTCTGTTATTGACGGTTGTTCTTTAGAAGACTTAGTAAAAAGAGATGTATCTTTGTTTAAAAAAAAATTCCCAAAATTATTTCAAACAACTGACAACATTTTTTTTCAAGTTATTCACTGTCAAAAATTATATTGATTTTTTTTGTCTTGATATTTTACTACCGTTGATTTTTCATCTTGTCCCGGTAGAACCAAGGTGTAGGATCCACACACCCGTGGCCTATGCAGTGAGTTTCACTCCCTCTCTATACGGATGGCTCCAGCAGCTAATTCTGTTTCCCATTTGGGTCTCTGCCACTTCTCCCAGTACATAAACACCGAAGAAAGGAGTAGTTCCAAAAGTATATCCCCTCCTTCATCTGATTAATCCCTTCTAAAAGATTAATTCTCCCAGAACGGTGTCTGCCTAATGGAGTGTTTCTGCCATGAGGGCAAAACCTGAAACATTTTATTAGCTTAGACCACCACTGGGTTTGGTTTACTTCAGACTCAATGATGCCAATATTTTTGTAAATGTTCAAGTTGTTGGCTAAAAATTTAGGAACAGTTATTTTAATAGAGTCAGAATACTTGTCTTTTCTTAGGTTATAATTTTCACTGTATATTCTGTATAAATGCATTAATGTCACTATAGAAATGTCTCTATACCAGGGCTTGTCAGAAGCAGAGTTTATGAGTTTAATCACTGTTACATCACAGAAAATACAGTAATTCGGTCGGTGTGCACTGACCCTGCAATGAAACCATGACTGTTCGTTAGTCTTATAAAATGTCTTATTTTAAATGCAGGGTGCAGGCAGATGTTTTCTGATGTTGACCGTTGCTTCAAATTTAATCAGTTGTGGTGTTTTTAGGCATTGAATGACATTTCCCTGAGTTTTTTGGCTCTCTGGGGTGAAATGTATCTGATAGTCCTTTGCCATTGGCCAGTTTCCATTTGAGCTTTTACTTAGACTTGAATTTAGGAGGAGAACAACATGATTCATCTCATCTCAAACCACACAGCAAACCTCTCAGTGGACAGAGTGGGTCTTCTATCTCTCTATCCCTGGTCTGTCTTGAGTCTTCCTTACATACACTTTGCCCCAAATGATAAACACGGGCACGGATTGCAGAACATCACAATCCAGGGGGAAACACCACTTTCTTTTTGTGGCGCAGACTCTGTGGCAGCGTGGCGTCTGGGCACCTGCGTATATCGTGCCTGAGAGTTTCCCTGGCTTTAAAATGAATGAGACTAGCAACTACCTGCTTCTCTGAGATGTGGTGAGGATTAGCAAGTCGTCTTGCTATAAGGGTTCAACAGTCGTTCAACAAATGTTTACTGAATGCCTCTTCTGTGATATTCTCAGAACTGCGGAAACAGCAGTGAATAAGATACTCAAAATCCCCGTCTGCATCGAGCTCACGTTTTAGTGAAAGGAGACAGACAAAAAGCAAACACATAAGTAGTATATAATATGGTGAATAAAAGAAAACAGGGAATGAGTTAGGAAGCCCGAGAATTTGGGAGGGGGTGTTGCAAATTGGTTAGTCCAACGATTTGAGCAAATACTTCAGGAAGGTCGCAGAACCAGCTGTGTGGAAATGTAAAGTCAAGCATTCCCAGGAAAGGAATGTTGAAGTGCAAAGGTCCTGAGGCAGGAGTGTGCCTGAAGTATGTGAGAGGAGCATGGCTCAACTTCAGGGACATTCTTAAAATTTCTTTGTGTCTCCTGAATGCATTTGCATATCTTTGGCAATTGTTTCATTTTCATTGGGAATTCCAAAGCAGATCTAAATGTGTGTATTCAAATCTCCAAGACCCGTGATGTGTGGAGACTTCCTAGGACAGCGCACACCACACTTGCCAGTTAAAGGTTACAGATGGCACAAAGGAAGGGGAGAGGACTGATTATCAATTACACATTCACACTTTATATAAAGTGTTATGGCCCTTGAGAGTTGAGAAGTTTGTTTATTTTTTTAATGTTGTTGAGACAGTTTTGCAAAGAAGCATAAGGATGTTTTTGGAGTAACTGAAATCAGAATAAATTTTAAAGTAATGTTAAAGATAGTATTGAGAGAGAATGCTTAGGCATAAGCATCCAGATCTGCGAAACACAGCTTTCCCAATAATAAATTTTACTTTTTGTTGGGATATGGTTAAGTATATAACACAAAACTTTATTGTGGCATCTCCATAGATTCTTGGACTATAAAAATCTCTTCCAGAAAGTCTGTGTTTTGAGACACGGTCATGTGGATATTTGTTCATTAGAGCTCTATGGACCTCTTAAGGCTGTAGGTCTGACTTAATGCCAGACTGACCTACTTTGCGGAAAAGTCACCCAGCCCTGAAAATACAGAAATAAGAGATCCCACTTAGGATCCTGTCACTGAGTAAACTCCCTTACTGTTCTTCTAATTCTCAAGAACTGATATCAATCACACCGCAGTTTCTGATATTCCCAATATGCGGTCCTCTTTAAAATGATGATTTCTGTATAGTACAGTCTATTTCATTATCTGCTTTTCTATTTTTTTTACTCTCATCCATAAAAAGCTAATAAAATTTATGTAAGAAAATGAAGGCAAGCTGTAAAGGACCTAAATGAATTACATTCTCCTAACCGCGTGCTAGAGATGAAGTAAGAACTCAGAACTTCGGGGTCTACCTTCTATTTCTTGATAGGGATGCTCCTGGCAAAAGCATTAAGTATGCACATGTTTTTATATTATTTTATATTTTAATACAATATTATATTATTACAATATTATATTATATATTATTATTATGTACTAAAATACATGTTACTGGAAATTAGATAAAGACTAACATGAAAATAAAACCCTCCATCTAAGATGGGGCACTAGGAAGTTTTTGAAATAGAAAAGCCATACTCCAGGCCAAGAATCTATCCCTTCTCCTTGGTCACTGTCTGTATCATCTTATTTCCATATAAATGTCTTTCCATATAAATGTCAAAGATTCACTCATCTTCTGAGGTGGTTGTTGTTGCTGTTGTTATTTTAACTTCTCTGGTAGCTATTTGTGTCGGTCTTGATGAACTTAAAGCTGAATGGTTTTAAGTCATTACTGTGTCAGAGATTTACCTCTTGTTGGTTTTGCTTCATTAAGTATGTAAGTTTCACTAGAGTATCGAGATTACTGGTCTTTCAGTCAATAACAGTTTCTGAAAATATCCATTTTTATATTTCCCTTTTTTATGCTCTGGACATATGCCACTGTCATCAGAAATATTTCTCTATTGGTGGTCAGCTGGCCCAGTCACTTAAGCCTGGGCTCTTGATCTCAGCTCAGGTCATGATCTCAAGGTCATAGGATTGAGCCCTACCTCGGGCTCCATGCTGAGCTCAGGGTCTGCTTGGGATTCTCTCTCCCTCTGCCCCTCCCCACCCTGCTAGCACCCCCCCATATATATATATATATTTTTTTTTTCTCCCCTCTCGTTCCTTGTTGGATTACATTAGGTTTATTATACTTACTTCAAACACCTATGCAGGTTTTCATTTTTTCAACTTCATTCACAACTGAGAGGAAATCAGAGTGATACAGATAAATTATTTACTTTGGCTCACAGCTGCTAAGAGTCTTTCAAAAACTCACACATGGAGGCAGTTTTTACCTTCTCTCTCTCTCTCTCTCTCTCTCTCTCCATATATATATATATATAATTTTTTTGTTTACTAAATGGAGAGGCTCAATATCTAGGCTCGGAAACCTGAAAGATTTTACCAGGTGGCTTTAGCAAATATGTATTTATATAGCTCTCTAGATCCCAGCCATAAATCGTTAAGAAATGTGTGCTTGTATGAAGGCTGCTATTGTTAATGATGTTTTTAAATATTAAAATGTGCGCCGTTTAAAAATAATCATAGTTCTAACATACCGGGTACTTACACATTTAAAAGGTAGCATATCGTCATCTCCTGCCCCAAAACTAATGCTTTTCCCCTGCCTCCTGTTTCCCATCGCTCTTCCTGGTGCCATTATTCTCTGTTATACCCAAACTTACAGCATTGTTGACAGTGTTTGGAAAGGGGGAACGTACGGGCTATATAGTGGGGAACATATGGACTTCAAAAGCGAATTCTGGGTTTCAAGCTTGAGTCTTCCACCAGCTGTAGGACGTTGACATCGTTAACCTCTGAGGTTCAGTTTGTTCATCTGTCAAATGGGGATAGTAGAACTTTTCCTGTAGGAATATTTTTTAAAGAGTGCATATGAATTGCTTATCATAGCGCTAGCACTCGCAAGTAGTTCGTTAAAAATCGGTTTGTTCCCCTCGTCCTTTCCTTCCCAATCTCATGGCTATAGCACGGATTTAGGGATCTCTTACCTTGTATCTACTGGCCTGTGTAGCAGGCTCTTCTCTGAGGCTTCCAAACTTTCTCCTCTCCCACTCGTTCCAGATATTTCTCCTCTTCCGTAAGTTCCCTTAAACCCAGATTTTCACCATTTCTCCAGCAGACAAAATCCTTTCCGGATTCCTCATCGTCCGCAAGTAAAGTTAAATGTTCTTGAACCCAATTGACTCCCTTCACAGAGAAGACAACCGAGGGGTCTAGAATCGGGGTCCCTCTGTTCACCCCTCTGGCTTCTTTCTCTTGGGTTCGAGCCATGGCCTGAGACCGCTGAGCATCAAGCTAGCGGGACTTCTCTTCTCAGGGCTCTTACTGAGCACAAGTCTGACCGCGAGGGAGACATTCAACTCGACTGTGTGCAAATACTTCCCAAGGTTTCCCCTTGGGGCTGGCTTTCTGCCTGGATGTTCCCCGGGACCGAAGCTCACGGCCTGCAGGCCAGTGGAATGTGGTTAAGAGGGGGAGGGGAAAATCTCATAATTATCTCCAAATCACGTAGTGATCTGCTGAACTCTTCCCTTATTCTATTTGGTGAAGGTTTTTAAAAAAGACTCAAGCAGGTGCATGGAAGATACCATTTAAAATCTAAACTCGAAAGCACCAATTCCAGACTAAATAAGAAGTGTGACATTTCTTTTTTTTTTTTTTTTTTTTTTTAAAGATTATTTATTTGACAGACAGAGATCACAAGTAGGCAGAGAGGCAGGCAGAGAGAGAGGAGAAAGCAGGCTCTCCACAGAGTAGAGAGCCCGATGCGGGGCTCGATCCCAGGACCCTGGGATCATGACCTGAGCCGAAGGCAGAGGCTTTAACCCACTGAGCCACCCAGGCGCCCCAAGAAGTGTGACATTTCTGAGAGATGCTGATCTATGTCCTAGTTCGTCTTAGATCCCACATCTGAAGCATTTGGAACCCAGGAACGGGAGGACCAATTGTGATGTGTTCCCTAAAATCAAGACGTGATACCATTTGCAATGGGTTACCAAATCACAGTGCGTTCAAAGGAATCTGAGCCTGTGCCCAGTAGGGGATTTTGTTCCTTCTGCTGTTTGTGACAGCCCTGATCAGCAGAGCCAACAAACCTTTCAGGGCAAACACAACACAGCCCTACAATTCCACTGCTTGGGGAGAAGGACAGGTATGGCAACCCTCCTTGTAGAGAGATTGAAGGTAAAGCAAAAGTAAAATAAGGATGGGTTGGTTACTTCCAACCTGAGAAAACTGTGGGGTATATGGGGTGGGGAGTGGGTGGTATCTCCTTTCAGTAATTAGATGGTGCCATATTCAGGGACACTACCTTTAGCAAAAAGGCTGGAGAGATTCCACCGTGAACAATTTCAAATTAAGTTATGAACGTTAACCCTGTTTCGGGGAGTCAGCCAAGCTAGGGTGACCAGAAGTCCCGTATCGTGCCTGTTGCCTCACAGTAACTATTAAGAGTGATTTTCACTCTTGAAGGTGTTCTGGTTTGGACAATAAGTTACCTGGTCGCTCTCAGTGTTCAACAGAGTGTGAATTGGTGATGAAAGTGGAGAGCAGTGGGGGGAGGGCTGGGAAGACTGAGCTATCCCCAGGAAAGGCTCTGCTCTGAATGTTCTGACACTCAAGGAGAAGGGGAGGATGCACGTGTCCTGTGGCATTGGGAGGGAGGCATCAGCTTTCTGACTTTGGGAAAGCTAATTGATCTCTTTTGAGGATCCCTCCCTTTCCCTGCAAAATGGGGATCCTTATATCTACCTCATATGGTGGTTGTAAGGATAAAGTGTAACTATCCAAGGAGCATAGGTACTGAAGACAAGAGATGTCCTAGGAATAATGACACAAGCTGGGCTGCTTAAAATGACCTCCACTGCCAATCTAGATTTCTCAGCCTGACCTGGAGGAGTGTCAACATCCAGCCTCAGTCTAAGGCTCTGGCCCGGTTCCCAACCATTTCCGCAGGTAGAACCTCTACCTCTTGGAGGAGGACCTGGGTGGCTCAGTTGGTTAAACGTCTGCCTTCAGCTCAGGTCACCATCCCAGGGTCCTAGGATTGAGCCCCTGCACTGGGCTCCCTGCTCCATGGGGAGTCGGCTTCTCCCTGCTCCTGCTCTCTCTCATGTGCTCACTCTTTCCCTCTCAAATAAATAAAGTCTTAAAAAAAAAAATATCTCTCGGAACACACATGCTTCTCTACCCTTGTGCTTCTGTTCCCACTCTGTGGCTAACAAGTTGACACCCACACCCTTGAAATTTAATTGCTGCTACTTCTGAAACGAGTTCAAAACTAAGTCTTATTAGCAAAGGTCACGTGAAAGAAGAGAGATCATTAGAGTGACCCTCACCACATATACATGTAGCCCTTGTGATTAAGTAAGTTTGCATTTATGTCTTTAAAGCTAACAGCATATACTGTAATAAATGTCAAAACTCTAGGTGTTTATTATATCTTTGATAATGAAAATGTTTAAAATGGGGTCAAAATATGTTAGTGTTTATCATCAACGATGATACAATGACTTCTGGGGAAAAAAAAAAAAGCAGGATATTCAGAATACTCAGGGGAGGACAGAAAGACAGAGTTTCTCCTAAGGACTTACGCTAATCCAAGCAAATAAGACAATATAAATCAGGAGAGAGCACTGTTTTAACTTACATTCTACCAAAAAATTAAGGTGAGAGGCAAATTATCAAAATGTGGAGAAAATCCCCACTGCATTCAAAAACAGAGACTCACAAGGATGCCTGGGTGGCTCAGTCAGTTAAGCATCAGCCTTTGGTTCATGGCATGATCCCCAGGTCCTGGGATTGAGTCCCGTCTCAGGCTCCCTGCTCAGCGGGGAGCCTGCTTCTCCCTCTGCCTGCTGGTCCCCCTGCTTGTACGCATGCGCACTCTCTTTCTCTGACAAATAAATAAATACAAAATCTTAAAAAACAAAACAAAACAAAAAAACCCAGAAACTCACATGCCAGAGTGCAAGCATATCAGTATTCCTCTCACCGTGGAAGTTTGATGTTTTTATCTCGCCCCTGTTTGCTAGCTCTTGGGTCGTAAGTTTATGGTCTTATGAACTTCCCAAGTCAAACCAGGAGAGTGAAAGGAGCTGACTTGGCTATCTCTGGTAGCATGAAGGGAAGCACCTGAAGGTAGACGACAGGGTTCTTCCTTCTATCCCCCCTGGTTGAACCAACGTCACAAGGTAAATTCACTGCGCCTCCTCCTAATGTATAGGAAGGATACGAACATCTCCCATTCCCTGGAGTCCCCCCACCCCAATAACCCAAGGGATGCATTCTATTTAAATTAGCTTAGCCTTAAGAAAGGCCAGGAGTGGAAATGTGACCAACCTATCAAGACAGAAAGAACTGGCATCACCATATGTTTCTCAAAATCGCCATCATCAGGCCCCCCAGTTCGGCACAAGAGAAATCAAACCGGAATCACTCATCTGAGAGTAAGATCTCTAAGGTTGCGTCCCCATGACCCTCAGAAGGTACACCAGCAGTCTGCGGAGTTCAGTGGGGCTGCAGCCATCTTAGCTGCTAACACCTGGCAGAGCGCCGGCAGTGACAGCGTGTATTTTAAAATGTGAGTGACAGGTGGGGGCTGGACGCTTCTAGACGGGCAGCAGACTGCAACCTTGTGCAATCTGGGCTCAGCATGTCCAGCCTGCTTGCCTCATAGAGCTCTCTTCCAGGTTCCTACCTGTAAGCAGGTGTCCTTTAAACTCAGAAGCTCTGTGGGGTCTCTTTGGGGGGATCATTCGTCCCAAAGGGGAATTCACCGTGAAGGAATCTGGGTTAGAGCCTTGTTGGGGCCACTGCCGTGGCCTCTGGAGATAAAGGATCAGAGAGAGTTTATTTTCGTTTTTGTTGTGTCAGGAAGTCTGTGCAGGAGCGCGGGCAGAAAAGCAGGGATGTGAGAAACGTTTGGGAGAGGGAGAAGGAAAAGAAGCACATCTCCATGCCACGTGTCTCCGATGACACACTCGCTTCTTTGCATAAGTCAATACTGAAGTCTTGGGCACCACGACAGCTCTCAGGAGTGTCTTGGCTTTCTGCTACTTTCTCAGTCATCTTGTAGAAATACCGTAGAGATTCGGGGTCCTAGCTGCTGAGGCAGGCTGTCCACGTAGGTGCACGTCCCAGCTCTGCCCTTGCCCAGGGGCGCCCCCAGTGCCTTACCTTCGGGAAGACTGTTTTCACGTCTGGTCAATGGCGAGAGAGAGTTTGATCCGTCCTACTCCCCTCAAGCGTAAAGACCAAACAGATCTCTGTGACAGAGGCTGCCACTGTCACACATTATACATGCGGGATTTTATTAAAACGAGATGGAGATCCATTCGATTTCTAGAAAAACTATCTGTGTTCTAAGACCAGAACTGCAAATCACAGTGACAGTTGACAGGCGTCTTTCTCAACACACAATGGACAAGCGCGTTACTCCCATGAAAGGAAATGAACTTCCCCTTTGGTCCGAGAGCGTGGAGCATAACAAAAGGTGTCAGATACATTTGTTTCAAAGACGGAGTTGGGAAGAGTGCTTGTTTCCCCAGTTTTCCAGGTGAAGGATAAATCTGTGCTCATTTTCACTCCACTTTTTTTTTTTTTTCCCATGTAACCTAAACCTGTTAATATCTATATTCAGCAAAGCTGACATGGTTGCCTGGCAACCTGGCTTAGTGGGCTCACAAGGCACCAAAGCAAGAAATGAAATGCAGCTCACAAAACCGTGATTTATGCTGCCGTTGGACAGAAATTCATTCCCCATGTGTTGTGTATGGGTTTTTATTTTCAAAATATAAATAAATCTTTCCAAATGTTAGCTCAAGGCTATGAGGAGCTTAAAAATGATGGTATATTAGGTAACATTTCGAGGTGGTTAAATAAGGAGGGAGGAGAAATGTCCCTCTGCTCCTTAATTAAAACGGGGGGTAATGTTGCCCCCCCCCACATAGGTCATCTTATACTCTTCACTCTCACTTTTTATTTCCTCTGCGGGAAGATGTATACATTATTCTCGGAATAAGATGTAATGGAAATTGAAGTGTCAACACTGGGAAATAGAATTTAGGATTAATTACTGCCAAATGTATATTTTTGTGCCATACACAAGGGAGTAAAAGGAGGATGAATTAAAATGACTTTTCTGATGCCGATTTTTCTACCTTTCCGCCTTTATATGTTTTCTTGTATTCTCCCCCGTGGTAACTTGATCACCTCTAAAATTAAGAACAAGGAAAGCCTTTGGATTAAAGAAAATAAATATCATCTACTTCATGGGGAGTATAGACGATGGGACTGCAGGCGGAATTTGACATCGACAGTTGACATTGTCTCTCGTTTTATTATCTCACTTGTTTCAGAGTTCAGGTTTTATTAGGAACGTTCAATATTCGAAGGAAAGTAAACTAAAGGACCCTGAAAAAAATCGTTTTTGAAATAAAATTGGAGAACAGAGTAAGATGAGACAAATAACAGGGACTGTGAAGTGAAGATGTGGGTAAGTCTGGCAAGGGTGAAAACAGAAGACTGATAGACTGAGCTCGGTAATATCTGTGGTTACCAGCAGGAATCCCTCAAATCTGCCCGAAAATATCTCCTGATACTTCCTATATGATGAAGGAGGACAGTCTTTCGTTATTACTTTGCTATCAAACAGTCATTTATATCCCCTCGATGTTCCTTCTTTCTTTTATCCTTATTCTGTAGTTGGTACAAATTATGGTTTTTCAAGACACACCAGATTATATGTAAAATCTCCTCATTTTTAAGTGTTGACTTCGGTCAAAACGAGCAACCTCAATACTCCGTAGGCCAGATGGAACATACATGGAAACCAGAATATGCTCGTGGTTGCCATTCGGGACTCCTGGTGCGGGGGGGAGAAGAGAACGGGGTTGATGGGGGAGTCCTAAGCAACTCTCGCATGTGCAGAGGCTGCAAATAAGACAGGTTATCCGGGAGGTAGGGCAAGAGACAGGATCCTGCCTGATGCTGCAGTTACTAGGAATGCAGAGGACTTCAGGAGGAAGAGAAGGGGTAGCCACTGGGTCAAAAGCAACTTTAGGGGAAAGACATTCGAGATCTTAGAAGAGGAATTTCGAGGGGTTGGTGAGAGTCAAGCACAAATGCCGTGAGTTACAAGAAGTGTGTGGGTGATGAAAGTTAAGAAGCAGCAGAATGTAGCCTACACTGTCCAGAAGGTGGAAGTATGCCACAGTCACTTGGAAGAAGTAAGTTGAGAGAAGATGTGAACATATTTGTAGACAGAGCACAAGTTTCTGGAACACGTGGCAGAAGAGAAGACCAAATGCAGAGGTCTAGAGTTAACTTCTGAGAGAATTAAGAGTTGAAAAGGAAGCGGAACATGAAGAGGAACCTGTGAAGGTTTTGCGTGAGTGGATAGCGACATCCATTTTGAATCAACATTTTAGTGGATAGGTCTTGTTTAGTTGCCCGGCGAGGTGAGGTGCTTGGAGAACGAGAAGGGCAGGGTGAGACAGGAGGAAGAAGGGGAAAGGTCTGTTATGAAATCATTGTGAGCATCGCTGAGAGTCATGATGAAATTAGATAAAGTGATCTGTGTTGAGAACCTCCAGCAATCTGCAGTAACCCTGGAGAAAATGACTAAAATGTTCTCTAAGGTGAAGACGTAGACACGGAAGGTAGTTAGGAAGTGGGGGCTTGTGGGTTGCTAAGGACTGTACTATTGCAGTCCCCGAGACTGACGTTGGACCGTGGGGAGCCCGTCAGGGGAAAAAACATGTGATTCCAGGAGGAGATTGGTAGCCGGAAGATACAGCAGAGATATTCAAGGACTCAAGGTCATGGGAAAGGCTAGTTGCAGGTTTATTATTAAGAGAAGGAGCAGATGAGGTGAAAATAACATTGTGATCAGGGAAAAATATTTCAGGATTTGAAGTCCATTGTTGAAACAATTCAGGGGCACCTGGATGACTTAGTCAGTGGAGCGTGCAACTCTTGATCTCGGGGTCGTGAGTTCGAACCCCACATTGAGGGTAGAGATTACTTAATTAAAAACACACACACACAATTTGAGGCGGCGACCAGAAGAAGTAAGAGTTATGCCTGTGGGTTCCTAGTGAGCGAGTGAAAGCCCTTCTACTCAGGGAGAGCCAAGGGCCAGGGGGAAGCACAGAACTTTGCATGTGATGTACCGGATGATGGCAAAGGCTCTAGTAGAGAGGAAGACCAAGCCAGATGAAAGAGTGTTTGAGACACCTGGGGGGAGTATCTCAAAAGTTGGTAAATAGACAGTCTTAGGTTGCAGCACTTACTGTAATTTACAATTTAGGTACCAGTTTATTTATTCTTAATACCTTTCTTCCCTCCCTACTAAGTTGAAGACAAAGATCGTATTTTATCTATTTTGTTCACCACCAAATGTAAGACCTAGTTCCCAGCACAGTGATGGCTCACAGCAGGCATAATCAATAAATCTGTTACATAATAAATTAAAAGATAACAGCAGGGGTGGTCAGGGGTCCTGCAATTGGATGTCATGGATTTAAAAAGCTTTGAGACCACTGACTGAAATGAGGGGGAAATAGTTCATAAATGGCAGGAAGGAGCTTGCCTCTCTCTCTCTCTCTTTCTCTTCTCTTGTTTAAAGATTTTATTTATTTGTTTGAGAGAGAGTCGCTCAAGTGGGGTGAGGGGCAGAGGGAGAAGCAGTTTCCCTACTGAGCAGGAAGCCTGTTGTGGGGCTCGATCCTAGGACTCCAGGATCATGACCTGAGCTGAAGGCAGTCACTTAACCAACTAAGCCATCCAGGCACCCCATGAAGCCTCTCCCTTGACAACAATATAAAAGGTAACGATCTCCAAATTGTAATAAAAGAAAATTAATTCAAACTTTTGTTAACCTGCAGGAGACAAAGAAGAAGGTAGATTACTTTTTTAGTAAGAAGCAGGTAAGCAGCACACAGTCATGTAAAACCAAAAATATGATGGTCTTAAGACTAAATAATCTACACCAAAATTTTATACTTTTCATAACTCTTGAAAGGTCATTATAAAGTGGCAAAAGTATTTTAAAAATGTAATCCTATAGCAGCATTCACAGTGATTTCTTGGGCTACCATTCAGTTTTCCCACAAGGTCACTTTCAGTAGTTCATGTGCTCTGGCTTTTGGGGTCATGATGAAGAGTAAGTTGGATATGCCTCTGCCTGCCAAAAGCAACCCCGAGAGTGCCAAGTATGGGAGCCAGCGAAGTTACGGAAGGCACAAGGTATGCCTGACACCTTTGGCTCCTGGCAAAATGAGTCAAGTGTATGACTTGACAACTTTTTTGGGTGAACAAGTTGTCCCTTTTGTATAAAATGTCATCAACTCACTGATGTGTATTTGCTGATGTCAGCCAGAAAAGGAAGCATTTTCAAAAATGTAATTTTTAAAAAAGATTTTCTTTATTTATTTGACAGAGAAAGGGGGGGTGGGCGGACAGAAGCAGGGGGAGTGGGAGATGGAGAAGCAGGCTTCCCGCCGAGCAGAGAGCCCGATGCGAGGCTCAATCCCAGTACCTTGGGATCACAACCTGAGCCAAAGGCAGATACCCAACGAGTGAGCCACCGAGGCACCCTTCAAAAATGTAATTTTAAAACAGAGTAATATTTGGATATAAACTTCCTCTGGTTCTCATTTTTGTTTGGAAGCATTACAGGATTGTGTTTATTTTTTTAAAAAATTTTTTGCCCTCGGGGACACCTGGGTGGCTCAGTGGGTTAAGTGTCCAACTCTTGATTTCAGCTCAGGTCTTGCTCTCGGGGTTTTGAGTTCAAGCCTCACATTGGGCTCCATGCTGGGTATGGAGCCTACATTAAAAAAAAAAAAAAAAAAAAAAGATGCCCTCTAAGTGATAGGATTGTATTTTTTTCCCTCATTGTAACTACTTTTTTTTTTTCTTTGCTAAAACTAACATTTTCAGTATTGAAGTAAAGGTAAAACTGTTGTCTGACATGTTCCCCGAATCTAAAAAAATCAGATGGTAACTCTCTGCACTAAATCTGTTATTTATGTGTAAAGGGAGATGTAAGATATACTCTTGGATTTTGTGAAAAGGAGACAAATAGGGAAATATCCAGAAAGAAGGAAGACAGAGTCAGAACATCACCAGCAGTTACATTAATACCAAGCTGTGACGAATCTCTGTATGGAAGATAGGACTTGACTAGGAAGTGTGCTCCCCCAAGGACGGGCAGACAGGGCTTCTGGCTCAGAGCCCCATGGTGCTGCCTTCATCCATCCATCCATCCGTCCATCCATCCATCCATCCCAAGGCCTTGCATGTAGTAGTTCCTCAAGAAGATGTTAATTTTATTTAATCCCTGAATTGCTATTTGTTTCAGAACGGATGTCCTGATAAGAAGTTCAATGAGAAGGAGGCAGGCGTCTGTTTTTAAACATGCTTATAATAAAGGGCTTATGGATTAGCCAATTAGAATCAAGACAGGAAGGAAATCTAACAAAGCAACCTTAGATTTGCCAGTTTGAAAAAATTAAAACATAAAGGTATCTTTGAGACCAGCTGTTACTGAAGAAATAGTATAGGAACACTTCTTGTATCCATCCAGCCAAGAACTATGGAATACCAGTTTTTTGCTTACTGACAATCCACACGAAAGGAACTGCTGGCTCCCCAGGAGCTCACCTTCTACCCAGGAGGTGGGGAAGGCAGCAAGATGAGCTGACAGATAAAGATACAATGTGGCAGGTGTTGAAAACAAAATGAAGCCGGAAAAGAAGAAAAATGACAGGTCAGGGCATGGGATGCATTTCTCTGGAGCGGAGTCTGAGAGGCCACTGTCGTTAAGATAATGCTCATTCCAGGAAACGAGAATTTAACACATCGTCTGGTACGATTCCAAAATCACGGCAGTGCTGCTAATTCCAAGCCTATGTGTAGATATTCGGTTATACAGTTTCTCCTATTTGCTTCATTTTCAAATAGTTTATTCCCAATTTTGAGTAGTTCAGCTTGTGTGTATGTGTGTATGTGTGTGTGTTGTCTTTTCAGAAATGTGTTTTAAAGCTCTGTCTTTGGAATTCTAGAATTTGCCAATTTTGTTTGGATTTTGTAGTTCTGAAAGAATGTCTTTTTATCCTCTCTAAAGTCTACTTTGATGGCAATAATTGGGTTTACTGTAATTGTAAACCAAGAAAAGCTTGCAATAGAAAAAATAATTTTTTTAAAGATTTTATTTACTTATTTTAGGGACAGAGAGAGTGCGTGAGTGGGGAGAGGGGCAGAAGGAGGGAGAGAGAGAACCCCAAGCATTCCTCATGCCAAGCTCAGAGCCTGATTTGGGGCTTGATCCCACAGCCCTGAGATCATGACATGAGCTGAAACCAAGAGTGGGTTGCCTAACCAACTGAGCCACCCAGATGCCCCTATACTGTGATTTTTTTCAATTGAAAATAAGCATCATTTGTAGTATCATGATTATGAAAACATCATCTGTATATTGGACCCACAATAGAAGGAAACGTGTTCTAATGCCATTAAAAGTTGCTGCTCAGGGATGACTCTCCATTCTCTCCCAGCTGACGGACTCGTATTTTCTTTAAAATTTCTATCTGCTTCTTCTCAGTTCTATCGAACTGTTAGTGCGGTTGATATCCCATGAAGTTCTTATTCTTCGGTTATTTTTTATTTTGTTAGAAAATCTTTAGTAATCAGGTGTGTGTGTGTGTGTGTGTGTATTGCGTACATTTAAAAAATCTCTTGAGTCACCTGGGTGGCTCAGTCTGTTAAGCATCTGCCTTCAGCTCAGGTCATCATCCCAGGATCCTGGGATCGAGCCCCATGTGGGGCTCCCTACTCAGGGGCGAGTCTACTTCTCCCTCTGCCCCACTTGCTCTCTTTCTCTTTCTATCTCTCTCTCTCTCACTCTCTCTCTCTCAAATAAATAAATAAAATCTTTTAAAAAATTAAAAAAATAAAAATCTCTTCATTGTGTTTCTTCTATCATTCAGGATTGCTGATGAGAAACCAACTATTTAATCTGATTTTTTTCTTTTTTAAATGATTTGTCTGGTTTTTTTTCCTCTCTGCAGCTTTTCATATTTTTTCTTCATCCCTGAATTTCATATTTTCATCAGGACACATCTAGGTGTGTATCTTTTTCTCCATCATTCTGTTTAACTTTGGGTCAAACTGTCGATCTGCATACATCCATGTTTCTTACATTTTCTCCATTCTCATAAGATAAATGTTGGAACACTGCGATCTATTCAAATTTCTTCAGCTCCTATATTTTCCATCATTTTTTCCCTTTGGTTTTATAGACCTCTGCTTTGGTCTTCAAATGTATCCATTTTATTAATCATCCTGGCCATTACATTTTTTTAGGCTGGCAAGTGAGTTTTCATTTCCAAGAACATACCCATTGCCCTATGGCTCATAGCTTCTTGCAATAATCTCTTGACTCTCTGAAGACACTAATTGGGATTTTTTTTTTTTAATCTGCTTATGTTTCTTGCTTTATTTCTGTTTCCTTGGGGGATGTTGGATCTTCTCATTTAGATTGCTGTCTTTCTTTGTTTTTCAAAGGTATGCTTTCCTTATTTATTCATTCATCCTTGTGCAGCAGTGCCTACATTGGTTCATATAGGCTGGTAGCATGGGGTCCTTAAGTTTTAAGTATTGTTTCCCCCATAGACCCATCTTGCCTGAGTGGGGAAGTGAGCTGCAGATCTGTATAATTGAATAGGGTGGTGTTAGTTTGCCTTCCCAGTGGGGTGTATCATCAGGAAACCCCCAGGCAAGAACCCCACAATCACCTGAGTTAGGGAGGCTTTAACCCTTAGGCCTGGAGTCCTTTAGTTCAATGCTGGGAAAACGTACTTTTTTTCTTCTCCCACAAGAACCCCTTCCATGCCTTTGAGGATGTCAGTATTTTTGCCTCAAAGCTTTCTTCCTTCCAGTTCCAACACCGTTTAAACTGCATTTATATATTTAATACTCTTTTTTAAAGTTATCTGACAAAAACTCTGTAAGTAAGTAAACCTTATGAAATAAATTAAAATTATAAGTATGGTGAAATTTAAGGTCTCCTAAATATTCAATATAGTACATAAACTTAGTAAGTTTTCAACCAAAATCCCAAGTCTAAACCAATTACTCTAAACCAATTATATATTTTAAGTCGGAACTAAAAAGCTTATCTGTTTCTACTGGGCCGAATTCTCTTAAATGTTAAAAATACATAAAATACAAAGCAGGCAAGGCTCGTTTGCATAAACATCCAATTGATTATGTTTCTTCAGTCATCAAAACATTGCTCTTTTTTTTTTTTAAGATTTTATTTATTTATTTGACAGACAGAGATCATAGTAGGCAGAGAGGCAGGCAGAGAGAGAGAGGGAAGCAGACTCCCCGCAGAACAGAAAGCCAGATTCGGGGCTCGATCCCAGGACCCCGAGATCATGACCTGAGCCGAAGGCAGAGGCTTTAACCCACTGAGCCACCCAGGTGCCCCCAAAACATTGCTCTTTTAATTCTAATTTTTTCTAGGCTTACCCTCCAAGGAAATAAATAATTTATGTTATCCTACCTCCTCCAGTTAAGACTGGAGAATGGAGTCGCCAGAAATGCTGGCGACTCTGAATGAATCCTTGTCAACACCAGGAGACCTGCCTAGCTCTTCAAGGTCACTTTGTCAGGGTCCTTTTAACGTATTTATTTGGGGAGAGGTGGGTGTGGGATGCGGCAGGGTCATCCCAGCCCTCCTCTGCCCTTGGGACTACCTCCTCCTGGATTGTACTTGGCCTTATACTTTTCAGATTTGTATGTGCCTTTTCTGCCTAGCTGTGATTGAGGAACCCAGCCTCCTTTTTATGTATTTTTGAACACTTTGGACTATAGCTCTCTTGGAGGGTATTCAGAGGATATCCAGCTGAGTTCCGGAGAGCTCTCATGACTGACTTTTTCTGTCACTATGTTCAAGGTCACACCACTGACAGTTATTGACTAAGAGACAGAGCAAGTGACTGCTGACCTCTAGAGGATGCTTGATGCTATAAGTGATCATTTTTCTGCGCTAATAGCACTCCCATCAGATGGTTGTAATGATTTTGAACTGGGATAATTCAAGTCAAGTTCATAGCCCAGTGCCCGGCACATAGTAAGGGCTCAGTAGCTGTTATCTTTTATTATGGCTACATCTGGTAAATAACTATCAATAAGAAAATACTCATATTTAGATGAGAAAGAAACTTTTAAGCATATATTTAGCTCACTGGTGTTAGGCATCTCCCCTATCTTCCCCTTGTTTTGAGCAGTACTTTATTAACCTAGTATTACAGTGATAAGTTAGCTTTAGAGCAGAGTTTCTCCACTTTGCACGGTTGACGTTTTAGGCTGGATAACTCTTTGTTGAGGAGGGGCTGTCCCGCGCCCTCTGGGAGGTTTAACAGCATCCCTGACCCCTATATGAGCAGCAAACTCTCTGCCACTGTGACAACCAAAAATGTCTCCAGACTGGCGCATGTCTTCTGGAGAAGGCAACAATCACCTGGTGGCAACCACTGTTTTATAGTGATACCAATTTGCATGTTGTTGGGTTTTGTTTTTTTTTTAATTATTTTTGTCTTTGCTTCTCTGAACTCAGCTCCTGTCTTTGGAGCTTTCTATCTTTTGCCCTAAAAGCAGCATAGGTCTAAAGCTCAGGGTCTAAAGATGGAAATGTAATTGAAATTAAAGTCAAAGCTCTATTGAAATTAATAATCAACCTATTAGGGGAGGGAATGTTTCCCATAACCCATAAGATAGCACTTCTTGTGAGCCTGCCTTTTGCTGGTTAAGAGAATTGCAGATGTATTCCATTGAGAAAAGTGGTATGTTCCCACAGTCCCGCACAACACTGTATTCTTCTAGTTAGTAAGTTTCAAAGAGCTGTTTCTATTTGTGGTCACTACAAAAATAATGGCTTGCAGGTCATCTATTTATGATAAGGTTAATTCCTCTCCATTAAAATATTACAGGCTTTTGATGAAACCATTTACTAGCGGCTTCTAGACAATCAATAAATATTTTAACTTGAAGTGTAAAACACCAAATCATTACACAGTAGCCTCGTTGTGTTATTAGCTTTTTATATTCAGTAAATATTGAATATTGAGTGAATGGATGATTGAGCATAACATACACTGAATTTTATCACATGGAAATTCTATATAAGTATCGTACTACCAATATTGTAGTTAATAGCTTTCCAGAAGAGATAGTTGTTATAAAACCATTATGTACCACTGTTAAAAGTTGGGATTTGGAGGAAAGAAAAAAAAATGTAATCGACCAACCCATGAAAAAATAGTCCTCAGGAGGGGCGCCTGGGTGGCTCAGTCGGTTAAGTGGCCGACTCTTGGCTTCAGCTCAGGTTGTGATCAGGACTGTGGGATCGAGCCCTGGGCCCAGCTCCGCGCTCAGTGCAGGATCCACTTCAGATTCTTTCTCCCTGTCCGTCTGCCCCTCCCCACTCGCGTGCTCTCTTCTCTCCCTAAAACGGATAACTACAATCTTAAAAACAATAATAATCCTAAGGAATATTTCTCTTGTTAGTGAATTTTAATATTAATTACATTGTTCATTTTGGACAAGAAGGCTACCGGGATGTTCCACTCTGTGGTTATTCAAGAAATTGTTGTATCGATAAATATCAGAGGGTCTTTTTTGCTCTGTTTTTCCTTTTTGGATAAGTCTGAAAAATGACTTGCAGAGAGGTAAAACCACATTGAGACAAGTGAGTTTCCACAGTTTATCTTCTCACATTCATGGGGGAATAAGTTAACCTCTCTAAACACTCAGCCACAATAACTGAACCAATCTACACCATTGCCCTCAGTGACCGGTCATGGAGAGCAAAACATTTCTCAGTGGCCCTCAGCCCCGCAGTGACACACTACCACAAACACCACAGGAAGCTTCCAAGTTCCAGTGGAAAATAGATTTAATATAGTAGAAATTCTAGTGCAACAGAAGAAGTTGACTTCATCTTAGAAACTTCTTAAAATTTATAACAAGAGATCAAAAACTGTACAGTAGAACCTTAGTAACTCAGAACAACTCATGGGAAAAGACAATATTAAAGTTCTAGTGGGGTTTTTTGTTTTTTTTTTTTTTGGTTTTGGTTTTGGTTTTGGTTTTGTGCTTCATTTTGGTTTTTAAGAACTGTTGCCCTTGGAAATTTGCATATTGACTCTCACCAACAAGTTAGATAATGACAAGCATAAAGCAACTTCTGATTCCTAGACAGGAACAGTGGTATGCTGGTGAATCTTCAATATAAAGCTATCCAGAAAGAAAGAAAGGAAAAAGGAAAGAAACTTTCTGATTTGTAGCATTTGCCAGTTTCCGTGGTGAAAATACTCCCATCATTGCCAATTTCAAGCTACATTGTAACCTCACTGAAATGATTCTGAAAAAGAGATGTTCACCAGCACACCATTATTTGGTATTTCCATCATACAGGTACAACTCACATAAAATCACCTCAAGAGTATAGATAGCAGTGAAGCACAGTAAAAATAATCAGGAAATTATGAGTTTTCAGTACTTACTATCTTTGTTTTTAAGCGTAATTTATTTCATTGTGAGTTGTGTAATTTAACTTTCAGGAATAGCTATATTTGAGAACTGCCTTTCAAAATTCTTGAAATTTTAACAATCAGCGGGGCCAGACCTGAGAGCACACTTCTAGCATTTTTTTCATTTATATGTAAATTCTCAAAAAGACTAGTAAGTACTTGCAACATCTGTTTCCCAAGTATTTTCAAAGTAATTTCCTTACAGTATTAGTGTATATTTATTCACTAAATAAAGTGCCTAAAACAGTGGCTGGCATATACTAAGTTCTCAATAAATGTTGGGTACCTGGCTGATCTTAAAAATGTGAAACAAGGGGCACCTGGGTGCCTCAGTCGGTTAGCATCTGCCTTCGGCTGAGGTCGTGATTCCAGGGTCCTGGGATCAAGCCCCGCATCAGGCTCCCTGCTCCTTGGGGAGCCTGCTTCTCCCTCTCCCTCTGCCTGATGCTCCCCCTGCTTGTGCTGTCCCTCTGTCTCTCAATCTCTCTCTCTCTGTCAAATGAATACATTTTAAAAATCTTAAAAAAAAAAAAAAGTGAAACAAACTTGGCAAACCAAGGGGAAATTCAGTTAACCCCATTGATATTATCTCTAATTACCTCTGAATTAATAATCTGTAGAAATGAATAGAAAATGTCTTAATTTGCATACAGATCCTAGAAGAATCAATGAAAGGCTCCTCTCTAGATGGTCTTCACTCTTCCTTCCTGGGATCATGCAAAGTCTAAGGGGTACCCTTGGCCCCAGCAAACCCTGCCAACTTCATCTTCTGGTATAATTGTTTATAATTTCCTTCCCTAAGACAGAATTATCTCCATGTTTCTTAAGAGGTGAAGAAGAGAAAAGGTGAGAATGGCTTTTACAGGAGCAAATGTTCCTTTTCACTTCTGCCACCTGCTTCATCTAGTTGGAAAGGAAGGAAGCACATCTCGATCTTCCCTGTGCTCTTAACCCCATAGTACTCTGCCTTTTGTTTCCATCCACATCACAGACCACTTCACTAAACCTGCCTTCTCCAAGGTCTCCAAGGACCGTCTCTTTCCTCAATCCAGGGACCTCTTCCACTCTTCATCCCACCAAATTTCTTTCCAGTGTTTGGCTTTCATGAGCACCCATTCTTTCTTGAAAACTTCCCTCTTCTAATCATTCATTCATTCATTCATTCATTCAGTAAATGTTTATTGAGTTCTCAGACCCAGGCATCCCTCTGGGCATTGGGAAATCAGTCATGAATAAGTTGGATGAGATCTTTGTCTCTTAAAGGTTCTATTTTAACTGAGAAAGGCAGCAGATAGATAAAGCAAATAAATCAACAAATTAAGGAGAGTGGTAGGTGTTTTGCAGTAGAGTGAAGGGTTCTCTAAGGAGGTGACCTTTGAGCCAAGACCTGGAAGACAAGGAAAAAGCACTCTGTGATCTGAGCTATAGAGCATTCCAGGCAGAGAAAAATGCAAAGGTCCTGGGGAGAAGTGGGCCATGTGTTATTACAGAACAGAGAGGCCAGTGTTGCTGGAGTAGAAGGCCAGTGGTGGGGATGGCAGCGCCTGAGGTTGGACAGATGGGCAGGGGTCGGGGTCATTGTTCTGCCTCCACAGTCCTGGTGTTCAGTATCCTCCAAGGGTATGTACCTTCCACTATTTCATTCCCTTTGGTCAGCCCTTAATCCCTCTCTTCATACTCTCCACCTCCAAGAAACTATTAGTTCCTGCATGAGTTGTTACTCCTCAACTAGAATTCATTTCTTCCTCTTTGATTCTCCTCCAAAACTCTCTTGCCCCTTTTATACCCAGTCCTTCTGTACTCCTCAATTTTTCTATCAGCGGAAGCTTCTTAGCATAGGGAGCTTATCTTACTTATCTTTAGCCAGGGCAAAGACCTTCTTATTGGTTTTGTTTGGTTTGGTTTAGGGTTAGTTCTTTGACATGCATGTACAAAATAAATGGGGTTTTTTGTTTGTTTAACTGAATACATGAGTACATAGTGTTTCAACATAGCTTTTGAAATTAAGTCCTTGAATAAAAAAGACGTGATCATCAGAGGTGGCAGTATGGAATGTTTGAGAACAAAAAATCTGAGTCTAGACTTCTGGAACAGAATCCCAGCCTGGTATGTTCTAACTGTGACCCCTGCCCAAGTTAATCTATCACGACTTTGTTTTCTCATCTGTAAAATGGAGAGAGTTGTATGTATCCCATAGGGTTATTTTTTACGCTGAATGAATTAAGGCATGTGAATCACTAGAAAAGAGCTGTCAGTACTTCATAATTATTGGCTACCATTTATTGATTGGTGACCTGAAAAACTCCATAGTGCATATTTTAGTTGATTTTCACTTAGGTATCAAGCAACTCTTACTTGATTTTTAGCAAACTGTGGAATACCCCCAAAAGCTGTTTCATTACAAGTAGACTAACCATAGCCAGGAAACCAAGGATTTGACTAAAAGAATGATTGCCTCACTTAATTGCTTTGTGGCTAGAATTACTGTTTGACGGCACAGAGAGCCCGTATTTTTCCCTCTCAGGAGACTGTTAGTAAACACTTCACTCCACATACCACAAATGGCCGTATTCCTAAAGAGCAGGCCAAGAGGGAACGGTGTCTCTTCGACACAGAGGGATTGGGAAAGCAAGAACAGTCCTTCAGAGGTAAAGCTCTGACGCGTCCTCAAGCTTTGGGACTTTTTTTCAGCTGAGTGAGACGTTGCTTTTGAGCCCTGCACATTCTGAAAACCCTCCCTACCCCAACATAACCAATCACGTTCATTGACTAGATCAAGTTGGAATATAAATCTGACAATGTAACTAGCATGCGTTTGAGTCCTTTGCACGCATTCAGGAATATCACAGTACCTTGAGGGTTTAATCAGCGTCTTCCACAAGCTTACTGGAGTACAGCACATCAGTGACTCAGAAGGCAGTTGGGGTTTTTTGGTGTGTTTTAAGAGCCTCAATAGTCCAGATAGTCAACAACCTCAGGAGCCATGACTTCATGGGAGGGGTAGCCTATGGAATGAAGCCCTCTTTTGCTCTCTGCCCCATCTTTGTAAACTCTGGGGTGGAGGGGTGTGGAGCTGGGGTTGTCAATAGTGAGAAGCCTCCTAGGACTCCAGTCCCTTGGGTGCACTAAACTCTGATTTATAAGAGACCAGAGCTAATGGCAGGAATCGTTAACATGAGCTCTATGACACCCAGGAAGACTATGACTCATCTTTCAGGGATGAATCCTCATGACTCAGAAGAATCAGGCAGCGAGCAGATATTTTGTGGTTGGTATTTGTTGATTACTAAAGATCTTTGCTGTTCACTGACTCGATCAGTATTTTGTTATCTGCTTTATTTGTAAATATATGTAGCAATTCCTTTGTCCATTGTAAACATCCTACATTTCTATAATTTTACAAAATGACCTTGGTTGAGATGAAATAAGCAGATTAGAATACTGATTTGAGGGTTATGAAATATCTCTAACTACATGATCTCATTTCTTCTAAGGAAAATGGAGTGGAGCTCCTGGGTGGCTCAGAAGGTTAAGCATCCGACTCTTGATTTTTGGCTCAGGTCATGATCTCAGGGCCATGAGACTGAGCCCTGCTTGGGCTCTGTGCTGGGCGTGGAGCCCGCTTAAAATTCTCTCTTCCTGAGTTTCCCTCCGTCCCTCCCCCTCCCCATTTGTGCACATGAGCGCTTTCTTGCTCTCAAAAAAAAAGAATAAAGAAAATTGAGTTGTATTTCATGTTAGTTATAATTTCTGATTTCAAAAATAAATGAATGTGAAAGAAACAATAACTGTATTTGTGAGCCTAAAGCCCAAAGTAGATGACAAATTGTCAAAATGACATTAAAGGAATAAACTCTAAAATGTCTTCTTTTTGCATTAGAGATCAGAGCTTGCTAAGTCATTTTGGATTAATAGACTTTTAATGTTTTTATATGCGTAGCAGTCACAAATGCATTAAATATAAAATTGTACCTTCTGCCCGACACTGCATGAAATCCTAAAAAAAATTTTAGAACCAAATGCCGTATAAAAAATTGCAACCAAAACCACCATCTTATTTAAAAGCAAATGACAGCAAACAAACTTCCCATATAACACCTCCAAAAAAAATGTCTACAGAATAGAACATTTCCCAACAGTCCCCAGAAACATCCCTCTGCCTCCTTATCCTCTCTACTCACCACCCTTGCCAAAAGGTTAAACACTATCCTGCCTTCCTGACTTTTATGGAGATCAGATCCTTGGTTTTCTTTATCATTTTATCTTTTCTCACTCCTATACACCTCCTTAAGCTCTATGAGTTGTTTTGCCTAATTTGGCATTATGGAACCCTGCTACTCTTCATATATATGCTTTGGAGTCTTGCTTTCCCCCCCCCCCACTTAGTATTACACTTCTAAGGATGTTCTGTGATATATGTTTAAAGAATCCATTAGACTATATCCGAATTTATGTGTCCATTCTACCGTTGATGAACATTTGGGCTGTTTTTTTGTTTTTGAGGACTAATAGAATTATAGTGCAGTGATTATGAACCTGAATCATCAAGAAAAGATGTGTTTGGACTCCATATATTTGGTGAAAGTACACGTGGAATTAGAGATTATTTATATCGGAATGCACCTGTGTTATTTTTGCACACTTAAGGGAATGAGTTTTAATACCAGGAAACTCAATTACTTGGAATGTCCTAATGAAAAGATAGAATCACATCCATTAACTACACTGAACTAAGAAGCAGAAAGGTTGCTACACATTGCTAATGGATTTTCCTACCTTTTTATTTTCCTATCCAGAAAGAACAGTAGTGAGTTTCTTTCAGGCATGTTTTAAGGAGTTGCAGTATGAGTGCAGGTCTTTGAACGTGTCAAAAGGAAACAATTAAACCTAGTTATCTCAATCTTAAAGTCATCTGTAGCCATTTATAGCCTGGTTGCTATACAACAGATAGAACATTATGCACAATGGTACAGGGTAAGGAATATACAATGTCCCACATACAAAGATAGGGGAAAATCCTATTTTAAACATCTCACTGAGTATATGAGTGAAGGTAATGAGTCTTGGCTAATCCTCTAGCTTATGGAGAGTTAATAGGTCATTCATTTATGCATGCACCAAGTACTTATTAGGCACCGTCTGTGTGTTAGACCATAGTGATACTAAGGCAAGTGCACACAATTTTTGCTCATGAGGTGCTACAGACTTAGGGGAAGAGAGGGAAATTAGGTAATGATTTGCATATGCAGAGTGACTAGGGCTGTGACAAAGGAGTGTGTAATGAATGGACAACGAAGGAAACCTGTACCCCTCAGAAGATCAAGGTAGATGAAAGGAAGAGAAGCTTGGATTGTGTCTCAACATGTGAGTGGAAGTCAGCCCAGGGAGTCCGAGGCGGGGGTGGGGGGAACAATTTTGCTATCATTGCCATCACAGACAATGAATGGATGGCAGTGATACAGAAATATTCAAGGAGAAATAAATAAGCCAATTGGGAAGTGAATAAGGTAGAATTCAGAGCAATGGAAATAATACTTTAAAAATAGTTTGTATTTATTGAAAACTTCTGTGTGCCAGACACTGGGCTTAGCATCTTCTGTGTGTTGTTTCATGAGTTCCTCACACTAGCCTCATGGAAGATGTACAGTCAGTCTTTCCAGGCATGACGTCCTGTGGCAGAGTCGCAGTCATATAGTGACCTGTGCTTAGAACGGCCCTACCTTGGGGTTAATGCTCTGCCAATGTCATCTTGAAGTTCTTAATAATTGAGGGCAAAGGGCACCACATTTCCATCTTGGGCTACACCTTACAAATTATGAGGCTAGTCTAGAGTGTCTGCACTGTGATTTGCAAAAACTGGGGCTTGTGGAGGACAGTCACTTGCCTTAGATCACATAGCTATCAAGTCCAAGAGTCAAGATCCCAGTCAAGTTCTTCGGAATGCTGATTCCAAACTCCTGTCCTACCTCCTGTGCTAGTCTCTTCTGCCTTCTATTTTCAAAATAAATGAATAGCAGAAGAGAGGAGCAGCTACAAGTAACCTGAGCTAGTATACTGAAATGGAAAGGAAAACAAAACAAAGCAAAAATCAATAGAGGAAAAGAAAAAAAAAGGATCGAATGGTTAGTTGAGGAAGGAATGAAACATGATCTCATCATAGCCACCTTGAGTTAGATGTGGAAATCCAAGTCATGTAAAACCTTTCCCCAGAGGAAAAAGAGCTTTGAATTCAAAACATATTCCAAGGTAGCTGTGCTGTGTCTTGGTTATCCAAAGCGCACTTTGACGTTGACCAAACTTTGCTCTTTCTTGGTAGTTTATGCAAGAAAAGCCAAGAGCAGAACATTCAGTCCAGGCGAAATGAGCAGATGGAGGAAGACAAGCCAGTCCTCCTTCCTCAGACCCCATCAGGACAGCTGCCCCCTTTGATGGCATGAGATTAAAAGCTGAAAATAAACAAGATCCCATTTGATCTTAATAAGCACAGCTCCCTTGGAGGAAGTTCTACTTTAAGATATCTTCATTTTTCTTTGGAATATGGCAGCTTATGCCTCTAGCCCTGGGATATGCTTCAAATTTTTATTAATGCTCCACATTAATTCAGCAAGCAGAAAGTAATGATTTTTAAAAGCATTTCCTTGGACAAGCCTTCTTTGAAGACTAACAAATCCAACTTCCACGATACTAAAAACACGATATTCTAGAACATTCGTGATTTGTCCGTTTTGTTTCAGATAAAGCCTTGAAATATGTTCTTATGTTATTCCAAAGCACCTGTGGAGTTCAGGGTCCAAGACAAGTGACCACAAAAGAACATGCTTGTTATATGAAGAACATATTTTTTGTAAGTGTATTCATTACACGTTCCTAATAAAAACAACATAATTCTCTTTTGATTCATTTCTTCAGCCTCCAAACATATCAGATGTACTTAAATGCTATCTTGTGGAAATATGCACATCTGGAAATACTAAATTGCACCAGCAGTGTTTGGAATTACCACGTTCATGCCTGTGCTCTGCTAAGGGCAGAGGTTTGACTGTGTCTGACTAACTTCCTCTCATGAATGGACAGGGGACAGCACGCGAGGGCTTCTGGAGCTGGGACTACGTGGGGACCAACAGGACTGGTTTTAGAAAGTGCCAAATGCTGGAAGCGGGTAGAAAGTTAGAACTGGATATGAAAAAGAGCTGCCTATGGAGTGATTAGACTCTGCAGCCAGTTCTCTGGAAGGATCCAAGACACTGGGAGACAGGGTGTATCATGGCAACATCCAGGGCTAGGTCCCAGGGTATGAATTCGAGAGCTACAAGAATTGAAGCCTCAAAGACTGAACAGGGAACAATGATGAAACCTGCAGAGAGAAGAGCATTTACACGGCCCTAACGCAGTAGTTTTCTATCTTGGCTGCACATTAGAATCACCTGGGGAGCTTTTAAAACTCCACATGCCTAAGCTGCATCCCAGACCAATTAAGTCAGAATCTCAGAATCTCGGCGGGGTAGGATTCAGGCATCGGGAGACCTTAAAGCTCCCCAGGGGTTCCACTTTGCAGCAAGGCTGAGAACCACTGTTTTCAAGCAAGTGGTGGTGTTGACCCGATTTAACCACATACGTATCCTATGCATCATAATTCTCAGGTTAACCACATTATACTTAAGTATCTTTGTACTTAAGGTGCAAGGTGCACTTTTTTTTTTAAAGATTTTTGTTTGTTTGTTTGTTTATTCGCTTGAGAGAGAGCGAGAGAGTGCGTGAGTGAGAGCATGAGCAGGGGGAAGGGCAGAGGGAGAAGCAGGAAGCCTGACGAAGGGCTTGATCCCAGGACCCTGAGGAGCTCTTTATAGATCTTGGATATCAGTCCTTTGTCTGTACTGTCATTTGCAAATATCTTCTCCCATTCCGTGGGTTGCCTCTTTGTTTTGTTGACTGTTTCCTTTGCTGTGCAGAAGCTTTTGATCTTGATAAAGTCCCAAAAGTTCATTTTCACTTTTGTTTTCTTTGCCTTTAGACATGTGTCTTACAAGAAGTTGCTGCAGCCAAACTTGAAGAGGTTACTGCCTATGTCCTCCTCTAGGATTTTGATAGATTCCTGCCTCACGTTGAGGTCTTTTATCCATTTCAAGTTTATCTTTGTGTACGGTGTAAGAGAATGGTCAAGTTTCATTCTTCTGTGCATAGCTGTCCAGTTTTCCCAGCACCATTTATTGAAGAGACTGTCTTTTTTCCACTGGATATTTTTTCCTGCTTTGTTGAAGATTATTTGACCATAGAGTTGCAGGTCTGTATCTGGGCTCTCTACTCTGTTCCACTGGCCTATGTGGCTTATGTTTTTATGCCAGTACCATGCTGTCTTGGTGATCACAGCTTTGTAGTAAAGCTTGAAATCAGGCAACGTGATGCCCCCAGCTCTGTTTTTCTTTTTGAACATTTCCTTAGCAATTCTGGGTCTTTTCTGGTTCCACACAAATTTTAGGATTGTTTGTTCCAGCTCTCTGAAAAATGCCGGTGGAATTTTGATCGGGATGGCATTGAAAGTATAGATGGCTCTAGGCAGTATAGACATTTTAACAATGTTTATTTTTCTGATCCATGAGCATGGAATGGTCTTCCATCTTTTTGTGTCTTCTTCAATGTCTTTCATGAGTGTTCTGTAGTTCCTCGCATACAGATCCTTTACCTCTTTGGTTAGGTTTATTCCCAGGTATCTTATGGTTCTTGGTGCTCTAGTAAATGGAATCGATTCTCTCATTACCCTTTCTGTATTTTCATTGTTAGTGTATAAGAAAGCCACTGATTTCTGTGCATTGATTTTGTGTCCTGCCACGTTACTGAATTGCTGTATGAGTTCTAGTAGATCGTGACTGGAGCCGAAGTCAGATGCTTAACCGACTGAGCCACCCAAGGGCCCCTTAAGATGCGCTTATGTAGTCGATCTACACACACACTTAAGGAATTCTGCTTATCAGATCATAGTGCTCATCATCAAAAACGGGGGTCTCTGGAACAGACAGCACATTCTGTCACTGTCAGAGACCAGTGCGGAATAGTGAGACATTTATCCTGAAGACACTACTTAACATTGACATACATTTGCGGCTCAATGAAATGAATCACTCACTGTCGGGGCTGAAACGAGCTACAGGGCTCACTCGGAGATTTGTCGTACATGATTTCATGGGATAGTTAGAGAAAAAGGAGACCATTTTAAAACTTCCCGTTTATTTTCGGGATATCTCCAGTTTTTCATCTGATAGTCAGAGAATCATTTTGACCTTGAAGATCTTCTGAAATGGTCTCTGGTCCTCAGACCACACTTTGCGAACCACCAACCTGAGGAATGTGCGCAGTGAAAGTAGTTAGGATTGCAAACACGCAGATGTATTTCCCACTTTCTTCCTTCACTTGTGCGAATTTTATTTCTCTGCCTGTTTCCCTTATCCTTTCTCTACTCAGCTGTGGTACACAATGGATTCAGATTGGAAGTTTGTATTCCGGCCCACATAGGAATAAATGCTATCAATGCACAAACCTTACTACAAAAAAGAATCATCAACGCTCAGGGAAAATTTCCCCCAAACAAAGTGCCAAACATTTCTTATTCTCAATCTGAAACATGAGTAAGGTTCCACTCGTAACCTATTCCAAAATTCCTCAAAAAATTAGAGCAGAGTCTCAAGTTTTTATTCTCATAAAAGCAAATGATGAAACCTGTCGCTGTTTTAAAAATGGGGTTGGGAATATATTGTTTTCTTAGAGTTGGTACTCCTAAGTCACCCCATAATAAAAAAGTGGTATGGGGGAGATGGAAACTTTAAAATGGGTCTCTGTTTGTAGTAAAAATTAGGGAGTAAATTTAGTTCACATTTTTGTGATTTACACGACATTTACATCTAGAGAAATCGACTCATTTCACTACTTCATCAGAGGAATTAGTAAAATGAAATCACGTGGTGGGAGCCATTCCATTTGAGCTCATGATCCTATTTTTAGCAGTCCTGTATGCTTTTCTGTATCCCTAATTCATTGTTTCCCCTAGATCTATTTGTTAATCTGTTTTCTTTTATTTAATTTTATCCTGTTGTACTGAATTTATAAATTCGTATTTTGAAAATGTAGAAGTTCATTGTAGATTAGCGAAATGGATGCTGGGGCTCGGGTTGGGGAGAAATAGGGAGAAGATGATAAAAGGGTCCAGACTTTTAGCTAGAGGATGAGTGATCTCTGAGGCTCTAAGGCATAACATCATGACTACAACTGACAATGAGGTGTTCCCACACTCACTACAAAAAGACACCACATGAGACGATGAATGTGTTAATTAACTAGACGGGAGGGACCCTTTCACAATGTCCATGTTTATATCAAACCACCACGATGCACACTTTAAGTATCTTACAATTTCCTATGTCAGTTATACCTAACTGAAGCTGGAATTTTAAAGATAAGACAAATAAGTCCTAAAAATCATATTCACTATTTAATACTTACGATGTTTGGCAGACCTTATTTAAGTCTATATTATATGGCCAACTTGCAAATGCAGGAATATATCAGATATGCTCCTTCTAGGACTCACTATGTCAGCAAGCTTTAGTTTAAAGAAGAATTGGGTGAAAATTTGATTAACCAAGCAAGGGCCATTTATTTTGGCCAATTTTTTTTTTTACCTAAATTAGTTGTGAATCTCTTAGAGATTATAACTAGAAGCTCTAACTAATTTAGACTATTGTATGAAGTCTCTTTCCTCCAGCATGTTTAGTGGAATAGAAATTTTGGAATTGTTAGTGGTAGGACTAGACTCAGTCATTAGCCTCCCTGTAGACTGACCAGTTGAATGACCTCTCTTAAAGTTGGAAGCTTCTGGGGCACCTGGGTGGCTCAGTGGATTAAGCCCCTGCCTTCGGCTCAGGTCATGATCTCAGGGTCCTGGGATCGAGCCCCGCATCGGGCTCTCTGCTCAGCAGGGAGCCTGCTTCCCCCTCTATCTCTGCCTGACTCTCTGCCTATTTGTGGTCTCTCTCTGTCAAATAAATAAATAAAATCTTTAAAAAAAAAAAAGTTGGAAGCTTCTGAGGCTTCAGGCATATCAAGTCACTTAACCAGTTAGTTAAATGGCAGCAGAGTTGGAACTAACTCCGTTCTACTATCTCTGAGTCTAGCGTCCTTTCCGCTTTATTGAATATACTTCCAGGTTTTACTAGATTGCAGAAAAGACCATACTCTTCCAAAAGCAATAGAAGAGCACATTCATGGTGGCCATATTAAAACTGAAATTAGCATGGTGGACAAACCAGGTGTTCTATTCTCGTTCTAGTGGAAGGCATATATGATCTAGAAATCAATACATTGGGTGCCTTCAACTATTGCTCTAAGCTGCAGAGAAAATCAAACAGGTCCTGTGTCAGAGAGTAGCTCTACTTTGGTCCCAGTGGTCAGGGCTCCTCTGAGGAGATGAGTTTACCTGAGTGATGTAAGAAGGAGGCAGCCATGTCTGTCTACGGGGGAAGCATTCCAACTAGACAGAAGAGCAAATGCGGATCCCTGACACCAGAATGCATGTGGTGCAGTCTGGGGACATCAGGAAGGCCAGTGTGGCTTCCGCTGTGGCGCCGACGGGCAGAGTGAGGGGAGATGAGGTCAGAAATGTGGCCAGGAGCCAGTTCTCACCAGCCCTGCACATTTCAGCTGCACTGAGAAACGATTAGAAGATATTAAGCAGTGGAGCAATTGAAATGAATTCATGCTTTAAAAAAGACAACTTTCAGGGCCCTTGGGTGGCTCAGTCGGTTAAATGTAGAACTCTTGATTTGGGCTCAGGTCGTGATCTCAGGTTTGTGGGATGGAGCCCCACATCAGGCTCCACGCTCAGCGTAGAGCACAGAGTCTGCTTGTCCCTCTCCCGCTGCTCCTCCCCACCCCCCACTCACGAGCTCTCGCTCTCCTGCTCTCTCTCATATAAATAAGTGACTAAAACCTTATAAAACGAGAGACAACTTTGGCTATCCGTGGAGGTGGCACAGCAGCCATGAAGTGAGTTAGGGGCTATTGCTAGGCAGATCATAAGAGAGGTGACAAATGTTGGCTTGAGTGGACAGGACTTGCCAATGAGTTTTTGGTCCAGTCATAGGAGGACAGTGGTGCTGTTCACTACAGTGTGCAGGACTGGGGTATTGGGGGTGGAAGAAAAAGTAATTCCTCTGGAAGCAAGTATGTGTGAACACATTACTGGAAGTTCATGGGGACGTGTCTAGCTGGTGCTACCTGTAAGAGCCTGGAACTGAAAGACCTTGAATATTTAGGACGACCTCACAGAAACTGGGAGTAGGGAATAATGACTCCCTTAAAGCAGGTGAGAAGTGAAAATTTCAGGAGGAAAACCTGTGAGATGGCAGGATAGAGCAGGGCTGGGAAGATTAAGAAATGGGGTGTGTGTGTTGGACCAGGGGTAGCTCAAAAACACAGTGCAAACCCAGCACTTGATGTAACCGTCTTAACGCCCAGCCCACACCCCATCTCTCATAATTCAGTGGCAGTTGTTTTAAAGGGAAATATTAAAACATTAAACATACTACATTGAATTACATAGGTTCATTCAATTACTGTAGAAAATAATCAGCGAGTTTTCTTATAGATCACTCTGGAAAGACATTTAATAATAAGGAAAGTTTTATTATGTTAAATGCAGGTTGCAAATTTATAAACTATGCTTTTTGGAGACAAATTTACAGTAGAACGGATCCATGGGGAAATAAAAAGTTCAAAGGAGCCCCCAAGACAGCTTCTCCTTCTTTTATTTTTCCTAGAATAGTCTGAAGTAGCAGTTTCGATGCAGATTAAAATTACTGTGGCTCTTTGTTGATAATAATACTCAGGAATATTTTCAAGTCTATCTTAGCCAATAGTGAGGGAAACCAAATGGTGGAGAAGAGAGTTCCTTTCGGCTCTTGTCAGTTGTGATATGTTTGAAATTAGTACAATGTCTCAGAAAGGAAGTTGTTTGGCCAATATAAGTTCTTAACTAATGATAAATTGCATAATATGTTTTAAAAAAAAGGGGGGGGTAGTGGCTGGGTGGCTCAGTGGGTTAAGCCTCTGCCTTCGGATCAGGCCATGATCTCAGGGTCCTGGGATCGAGCCCCACATCGGCTCTCTGCTCAGCAGGGAGCCTGCTTCCTCCCCCGCCTCTCTCTCTGCCTGCCTCTCTGCCTACTTGTGACCTCTGTCTGTCAAATAAATGAATTTTTTAAAAAAAATCTAAAAAAAAGGCGGAGGGAAGCTCTTTTATCAAAGAGGGAAGAAGGACAAGAAGCTAGTTGAGTTCCGTCCACTGCTAGATTTTTTATAAAATAACAAAGGGGAACTTTCTTGATTTGAGTGGCTCTGATTTAAATGAAGATTCTGCCTTCATCTGCCCCTAGATGAATTAGGGCCAAGTTGATAATAGTCTATTTACGAGAATAAAATATGAGGAAAGAAATTGAACAGTATAACCCTTTGGGTCAAATAGTATAGATATAGGAAAAAATTGCTTTGTTCTTGCTCCTATTCTTCTGGATCAATAACCAGTAGAAATTGGTTGGGATTTGTTGTCACATGAAACAAAAATAAATAAATAAATTTATTAGTGACAACCATAAGTTAGGCGGAAAGAAAATTCAATTATAAATGTGACTATTTTCGTGTGGGTTTTTTGTTTGTTTGTTTGTTTTTTTCTATGGCATTTGGAATTGTTCCTTTTTATTTCTTGAGAAAAACAATGTGTTTGGCTGTTATTTACCAAAAACACATGCGAGGTTTAGAGTGTACACACACGTTAGAGTTTTGTTTTGCTGTCGTGATTCACTGTCTGGCTAATGCACGCCATAATTATCCATATTTGTACACATATCATGGCCTTTTGTAATCAAAGATGACACCATTGATGGCACGAGCTCTAAATGGGGGTTTGATCAAGGAAGTTTTTTTCACAATCCTTGCCCGTTAGATAAACAGTCTGGCCTTTGAAGTCTGGAGTGGCTGCTCAAAGGATGTGATTTCCAAAATTTTGCCTTTTCTTTTTTTTTTTTTGGTCTCCTGGCAACATAACATATTTACACTTTGCACCCCCCAATCCAGAAAGTTCTGCTGCTGTTTTAAAGTTTAGAACAACAAATGGGACTGTTGTCTCAGATTGAGGATTCAGGACTATTGAAGCTATCCTCCCTGCCTTCTGTTTATGTAGACAGATAATAACAATTCTGAATACAAATACAGCAAATAAAGGGAACCCTTCTCTTGGCAGATTGGTGAGCATGCCTCTTTAGTTATAAAAATAGCGCTCCCGGAGTTCTCCAGTTCTAATGTCAATTTCATGAAGCCTTTTTCACAGTTTAGCAAAGACAACTTGCGGGGGGGGGGGGGTATTTGGTAGGGATGTGATAGAAGGGAACTGGAAACAAGCTAAAGCAAAAGATTAGTGGTGTGAATGCCAGTCGGGACTGCAGAAACCTTTGGTCCCTCCATCTGAAATCTGACACCAAGCTAGCCCGTGGTCTCTATGGGCTCCTCCACTAGAAACTCATAGCATAACTGGGCACTTGGCTGAGCTCCCAGGGGCTGCCTCTGAGATGTTCCCAATTCACAGCGGTCAGCTTCCCCTGTCCCTGCCCTCTGCCTTTCCAACCCTCTATCCTCCATTGAGGCAACTTGGAGTAGATCTAGATATGGTTTGAATTTCACAGGACGTCATCTTGGGTGATAATTTAAAGTGCTTCTCATTGATAGCATTGATATAAAGGACACCTTCAGGTTTCTCAACCTCAGCACTATTGACCTGTTGAGCTGGAAAATTCTTTGTTGTGGGAGACTCGCCTGTGCCTTATGTTTAGCGGCGTCCTTGGCTTCTACCCACTAGATGCCAGTAAACCACCCACCCATCCCAGTGTGGCAATCAGAAATGTCCCTCGACATTGCTAAATGTCCCCTAGGGGCAAAATCATTCCCAGCTGAGAACCACCCAGTTATAGCAAAGAAAACTAGCATTTATTTGTCATCTCTGATGTGCCAGATGTCTTTTAGAGGTTTCATGTAATCCCGACAATTCTCTTTTCATAGATTAGGAACCTGAGGGATGGCAAGGATAAGTGTTGCTATTTGTTTTCTTTTGTTCTGGGTTGTTCCCTCCCCCCACAACCCCACTGGTATTTAACAATGACAATGCTTTATAAAACTAGGGAAGTTATCTTATACCGAGAAAAAAACAAAAAATGTCATTTTTAATATTTTTATTCTATACTATATATTTTAGACATTATTTATTCTTTGTATCTTAGACATTCTCTAAATTATAAACACTTAGCTTTAAAATTTGCCACATGTATGAAAAACTAAAAAATCACTATTGGAGGGGCACCTGGGTGGCTCAGTCAGTTAAGCATCCTACTCTTGGTTTCAGTTCAGGTCATGATCTTGGGGTTATGGGATTGAGTCCCACACAGGGCTCTATGTTCAGTGAGGAGTCTGCTTGAAGATTCTCTCCCTCTGTCTCTCCCCCTACTTACTGTTTCTCTCAAATAAATAAATCTTTAAAAAAAAAAATAATCACATGGTACCCAATGGGTCCGTCAGCTGGGTGTCCAACTCTTGGTGTTAGCTCAGGTCATGATCTCGGGGTTGTGGAATCAAGCCCTGCCCTGGGCTCCACACTCAGCTCAGAATCTGCTTGAGATTCTCTCCCTCTCCCTCTGCCCCTCCCCCCACCAAATAAATAAATACAATCTTTGAAAAAAAAAATCACTACTGGATATTGACTAACCCACCTAAATTAAGGTCACCTACCCTCTTAACCCTGGAAAGTGACCAGATTGTCTTGGGTTTGTCATTTCTTCTGGTTTCTGGAATGATAAGCTGATCTAAACTATTGCATGTACTTCTGTTATCACCTTCCTAGCTTACACGCTGAATAGTCTTATTTTTCCCTGATAACCTGCATTTCTTATACCGTCTCTTTTCTCTGTTTATCTTTGTCTTCCCAGAGTCCTCAAGAAAATATCCCTCAGTCCCATTTGAAAGGAAGAAGAAATCATATTTAATGTGTGAAGAAAATGCTATCCCCTTAACAGGGACATACTATTGTTTAGTATTAAAAAACATATAGGAGCTTGGAAAGGCATTGAAATTGGCTTGCAGAATTTCCGTCTCCTCCTCCTTTTCAAACCCCAGTTGTTTTTTGCTTACCTGAAATTAACATCAGTGACTGACATTTTTCTATTGTAAGTAAATCTTAGTGGCACTATATACTAATATGGGCTAGACTTGGAAAGCTAATAATCAAATATCTCATTGTCAGAAACATTGAAGGCCAAGTGTAATTTTCCAAAAATTTCAGTATGTTTATCACAAATAAATGTACAGTGAATGTGTTTCAAAGATTTTTTAGTTTATTGAGGAAACTGACAGGATGGTAAAACCAGTTTTAAAAGATTATGGGAGAGACCTAAGCATTTATAGTCATTGAAAAAAAGATACAGGGCTAAGATTGTTAAATTAGATACAGAACTGCTTACTGCTACACCAGGCAATAAAACAGTTATGGGGTGGGGGGAGAGAAGGTTATCTTTTATACAAGAGGGAAATCATTAGCATTTTTACTGGATGAATTTGTTTCTACTGGTCAAATCATCAAATCCATTGGCATTTCTATCAGGTTTTTACAAATTGATATCTGCCTTTACACATATATAAAATATGTGTAAAATATGTAAATGTGTAAAATATGTAAAATATCCTAGTCTAAAGTAAATAGTGAGTTAAACAAAGGTTTCTAATTTCCCTAGAAAATTGGATAAACTTTGGTTATCCTTTCGTTGCCAGTTAGACACTTAATACTTTTGGGGGGGGTCAGAAAAATAATATAAACCTATCATAAAAAGTTTGAAAATACTTTTTTTAATTATTTACTTTTTTTTTTTTGAGAGAGAGAGAGTGTGTGTGTGTGTGTGTGTGTGCACGCACAAGCCAGGGGAGAGGCAGAGGCGGGGAGAGAGAGAATCTTTTTTTTTTTTTTTTAAAGATTATTTATTTATTTATTTATTTATTTGACAGACAGAGATCGCAAGTAGGCAGAGAGGCAGGCAGAGAGAGGGGCGGCGGGGGTGGGGGGGAAGCAGGTTCCCTGATGAGCAGAGAGCCCGATGTGGAGCTCGATCCCAGGACCCTGGGATCATGACCTGAGCTGAAGGCAGAGGCTTAACCCACTGAGCCACCCAGGTGCCCCGGAGAGCGAGAATCTTAAGCAGACTCCCCACTGAGTGCAGAGCCAGACACAGGGCTTGATCTCAGGACCCTAAGATCATGATCTGAGCTGAAATCAAGATGCAGACACTTAACCAACTGAGACACCCAGGTACCCCAAAATACTAAATTTTTTTAAAGGAGAGAAAAAAACCTACCCTTAACCCACTACCCAGATGCAACCACTATAAGGAGAATTCATGTTTCCTTACAAGTTTCTCTCTAAATAATTTTAACAGTGGAGTCATTATTATAGTAAAAAATGGTAGGCTATTCTTTTTCTTTTACTTATTCTCATATATCATATGTATTTTGTTACAAATGAAAGTGTCCTATAAATATTTTAATGTCTATATAATGCTTTGGCATTTTTGCCTCATTCTTTCCACTAGATTTTTCTAACCTAAAAATATTTCTTTATTATGAATAAAGAATGCATTTATTATGAAATTTTCAGTTACAAAAAATACATAGAAAATAATATAGTGGCCAGTGGTGGAAATACAACCTAGTGTAAGAAATAAAATATCACTAACAGAGGTTCCTCACCCCCCAGTAATTTTTCCAGATGGACTCCTTTCCTGATGTAACACTCTCCTGCATTTAGCACTTTTTCATATTTATTTCTATACTTTCACTACCTACAGAAAGCATATAGTATTTTTTGAATATTTTCCAACTTTATACAAATCATATCATGGGTTCTCAAGGTATAAAGGTCCTACAACTTGCTTTTCCCTACCGACATGCTTGCTTGGATTTAATCCATGTAGTAACTCATAAACCATTGACTCTCCTTGCTGTAGGGTCTCAAACCTTGTTTACCCACTTTCCTATTGATACATGTTGGATTTGTTAGCAGGTTTTTACCAACATCTCCAATGTTGCTAGCGACGTTCTGTGCCTACTCTGCCTCCCTGTGTGCCTGTGTGCGGGACAGAAGGGCCCCCAACAGGCACGGTCACTAACAACTTTGCTGCCCTCATCTTTCGCAAAATCCCGAACGTGAGTGTCCCGATTTATACTCCCACCAACAACGTCTGAGAGTCTGGTTACTCTACTTCAGGGGATGGCAAACCTTTTCCATGAAGGAGTAGCCCAGAAGTATTTCAGCCTTGGTAAGCTACATGGTCTCTCTCATAACCTCGACTCTGCACCTGTCAAGCGAAAGCAGCCATCAGTCATCCTCTCAGCTAGCAGGTTATGAGTAATGGGTAGCTGGTTACATATGACCTCAGGCTAGAGTGTGCCAACCCCTGCTTGACGTCCTCTCCAAGGTCTGGTACCTTAAATGTTTCTACCCGAATGGGTGTGAAATGGTAAATTGAGATTTTCATTTGTATTCCCAACCAGCAACAAAGTCAAGGATTTTTCGTTTCTTGGCCACTTAGGTTTTTCTCTTCTGTGGTTTATTTATTCATTTTTCTTTTCCTTATTCTCTTATTTTGTGGGTCTTTTCTTTATTGGCTTTTTGGAGCTCTTTCTCTCTTCTGGATAGTAATCCTTTGTTACATGCTTTGCAAACATGTTCTTAGAGCATAGTGGTTTTTGTTCCATTTTTTAAAAAGTCATCTTTGGATAAAAAGACGTTTTCAGTTAAAATAAAATTAAATTTATCCAAGCAGCATTTACTTGGCTTTGTGGGGGGAAAAAATGTTTTCTTCATGCACGTGGAGAATGTGAAAGGTGACCACAAAAGAAAGATATCACTTTCTCGTATGCGAGGGAGGAAATATTTTCTCCCATCGGATGTGAGCACAGGAATGTTCTCACTTGTGTTCCAGACTTTTTTTCACAGTCTAGTAGTTTTCTTGAATGCTGACAGCTTGTCCAGTTGTGCAATCTGGTGTATAGTAAAGAAAGTATCCCGAAGCACCGCTGTAGCCAGTGTCGCCCCAAGGCAGGCATCTGACATTGATGAAACGTTTGTCGGTTTCACAAGTTCGCAGGCTTTGCGCTTGCAAGCCCGCTGACGTAGCTGGGAGGAGAAAAAGACCCTCCCACTTGCGTTTGTTAATTGCCTTTGATGAGCTTGTCTGAGATGCCTAAATGGTTCCAGAACAGAGAGAGCCGTTATAATCTGAAGAACTTTTTAGAAAGTCACACTGGCTGGCTAAAACTGCGCGCACCTCCAGCCAGCAAGGAAGAGGAAAGCAGTTAATTGATATGCCGGTCAGCAAAGCCACCCTTGGCTGCCTTGAGTTTTTTAACTGAGTTCTTGCCCCTGGGAAGCACATTCTTGCTCTCTGGAGAGCTGGGTGCACTTGGACCGGGGCTGGCATGCTTGACAGACGCTTCATGTCTCCTCAGACTAAGTACATCATTCCTGGGGTAAGCAGGCGGGCAGGGAGGCAGGCCAGATGCACGGTGTGGTTTAAAGAAAACAGGCATGTCCTTTATTGTTAGCGAGCTCAAGCTCAATCACGTTCGTCGCTTCACTTTTTTAAAAGTTTTGCTTATCATGTCAGAAATGTCATTTGCAGTACGATTATGTAAATGTTCCGGGGCCGTTTAAGCAAGAAGAGCTGTAACTCTGGTTTTAAACTGTATGTAATTGATATCAGTATAGTAGCTTGTGGCAGAGAGAGGGAGAGACTGGGAGACACTGGAAAATGGAAATGCTTTCTCCAGCTGTGGACAGTGGGTCCCTTACGCATGACACTGACAATCTGGACACTTGCTGCTTGCTTTCTTTTCTTTTTTTTTTTTTCTTTCCAGAAGCCTTTCTATGTAAATCAAGATGATTTGACTTTCTGCATGGATGCAAATTCAGATTATGTTGCTTGTTTGTCACTTCAAAAATTTGTGAATTTAATGAAATACAGAAATGGGAGTCTAATGTTTAAAAAAAAAAACGTAAGCGTAGAGCTTTACCAGACAAAAACTGGATGTTTGGGTCTTTCGATTTGGAATAGATCTTTGAAAGTAAAGATCACATCTTTATGGGGGCCCTTCGAGGGAAGTTTTCAGAAAAAAATATCATCGCGCTAGAACCCAAATGTAAGCTAGACCCCGTAAGAAGAAAAATCCTGAGGTTACAAAGGTCTGTGCTAGTAGGACATGAAAATACCTTTTTAAAATCAATAAAGTACAGCTTGCCTAGAAATTCTTTCCAACGTACCTCTTCTGTTTCCAGCTCCAATCCACACTAAGTTCATCTAACAAAAAAAAAAAAAAAGAGAAAGAGAAAAGGAAAAATCCTTACTGAGAAATACCTGTGTGTGGTAATCATGTGTTCCATGTTATATCAGATGAAGGCGTTAGCACAATCAGGCAACTGTGATATGAGTCGTTTAATCAGGTGTTTTTAATGATCTTTTGTTATATTTCATCTAGAATTTTCTAAGCACACCCTTTTCCTTGCTGGTGCTTGCCCCCGCTAAATGTTGTGTGCCACAGTTCTATTTCCTAAGACTCTGGCATGGCTGGCTGTGTTCACACTAATTCGAAAGCTATCGCTCGCCTGTATTTTAGAAATTATTCAATACCTGTTTGTTCTCAGGGGCCTCTAGAATCATCCTTTCCCGTAAACTTGCCTGCTTTCTAAGAATGTGATCGCACACAAAATAGCTGTTATGGTTGTTTCTGCAGAGGAATTCTCTTATGAATTGGGAAAATGTATAATTCTGACCCCCAAATTGCTAAGTATCCTGAATTGCCCAACACATGCCAGTGGTCATTTTGAATATTTTCAGCAGTGAAATAAGGCACAAAAATGTCACAGTTATTTAATTGGGATGTCAATCTAGATGACTTCAGAATAGTGGAGTGTTTATCGTAGAGTTAATTTCGGTTCTGTGAAGGATGATTGGGGAATCCACACAGGGACGTTTTATCCTTTTAAACTACTTTCTCTCCCCCAGTCCTAGCTCTTTGTTTCCTGTGACCTAATCATTTCTCATTTTAACTAATACCAGTGTTTGAATAGGCTGGTAAACACGTGGATTTTTGCTTTAATGGTTAAAGTTTAAGTCCTTATAAAGACAATTCTCTTTCCATTTTACACCTTCATCCCGTCAGTCTCAAAAACTCCCCAATGATGACAGAAGCTAGTTTTTCAATTTGGACAATAATATAAAGGAAGATAATTTTAAAATCCATATATGTCTGTGTATACATTCATGTGTGTATGTATATATATTGTGGAATAACTTTTTAGGAGGCTGAAGAAGCCACATGGCCCTTGTTTTTGTTCTAACCAAGTATATCTTCAGCTTTTCTATCAGTTGTACTCCTTTAAAATCACTGCAGATCCCAAACGCACAAAAACACATCTAGAAACCATACATTTAATTCTTATTTTGGTGAAGGTGAAATTAATAAACTAGTAAAAATTGATACTGATAATTACTTTTTCACTATCAAGGGCAAAAATAAAAAAGACTCTGACTAGTGTTAAGTGCATTTGTTATCTTTTTATGAATGCTGGTATTGTTGCATTAAGTTTCTTGAACTTGAATATTCTTTATGACTGAAATTGTGTGCCCAACAAAAATGACCTGTCAGACTCATGCAGGCTTTTTTGTTTAGTTAGCACATTACCCACAATTTCAGTTTTCCTGACTGTGGTTAAGAGCAAGTGTTTGGATCTGGTCAGACTTGACTTTGACTATTAGGCTGTTCCCTTAATAATAACTGTATGATTGGCAAATTTCGATCATCTCTGAATTATAAAATTAAGAATACTAATATCTGCATTTCCAGTATTTGTGAGAATTTTTCTTAAAAATCACAATGCATAGGGACTGTTTAGCATAGTGCCTAAATCACTGAGGGAACACACTTGACTATCTACATTTTCTACTGTGCCTAATAATGAAAGAACTTAGCTCGGAGATCCCAGACCATGATCTCTGGAAGAGGCAGCAAGGGAAATTTGTGAGCTGTTTTTGATTTGCATATTGGAAGAAAGAGAGATTAAAATAAATAACAGTCCTGCAAAGTGGGACTCCTAAGTGGTTATCTGCGGACCTGGGATCAGAGGGCCGGGAGAAGGCAAGTGCAAACCCACCGGAAACGATAGGCAAATATTTGAGTCTATGTATACATTCTCACTTTCTAGCTTCCACAGATTCTCACTGTGTCCCTCAACTCCCAAAGGGTAAAGCACCAGAGCTCCTGAATGATGACCAGCCCGAAAGAGGAAAAAAAAAAAAAAAAAAAAAAAAAAGATGAAGGAGGTTAAATATTCTAAAAAGTCTAGTAATTTTTAAATTATTATTCCTTTTTTCTCTTAACCTTTCTATCGCTAAAGCAGTTGGGAAGAGGAAAAAGAAGAGGACATTGACGGGAGCCGTGTATTCTGCAGGGGAGGAGAACTTTCCCTTTCTTCCCTTCTGGGTTCTTTGGCTGGTCTCATAATTAAATTGACATGAAACAGATGAACAGGAAAAAAACAAATTTAATTGTGTACATACGGGAACCCATAAAAATATGAGACTCAAAGAAATGACCAAAGCAGGCGGCTGTTTCAGAAAAAGAAACAATACATTTGTGGAGAATTGACAAAGCAGGGGTTCGGGCTTGAAGTCGCAAATTAGTGAAGACATAACAAAGTTTGTTCATACAGCAGTTTTGGCCTTGAATTCCCCCTCTCTGGGGGTAAAGACGTTTTCTACCCTCCTGGTACAGGGAGGATGTCTTCAAATGGGAGATTTATTTTCTGCTCTCAGGGGGACAAAGGAGGTTCAGAGTGTCCTCCTTGCGCCAGCTGTTTCTTGAGTAACTTTAATTCAAAATAATGAGTATGCCGAAGTGGCATATTTTGGGGTGGCATATTCTGCTCTGCAGGCCCGCCTTTGAAATCCCCAAGGAGTTTCCCAATTCAGAAGCTGAGTTGGTAGATTGCTCTAGTATTTTACTGAATTGGTCTTCTTAGTCTTGAAAATAAATCAATTAAAAAATTTTTAATTGAGGTATAGATGACATACAATATGATGTTAGTTTCAGGTCAGCATAGTGATTTGACCTTTATATACACTGTGAAATGCTCCCCATCGTAAGTCTAGTTACCATCTGTCACCATGCAAAGTTGTGACAATATCATTGACTGTGTTCCCTGTGCTATGCTTCACATCTCAATCACTTATTTATTTTATAACTAGAAGTTTATACCTCTTAATCGCCTTCATCTATTTTGACCATCGTCCCACCCCTCAGTGCTCTGGCAACCACCCGTTTGCTTTCTATATCCCTGAGTCTGTCTCTGGTTTTGTTTGTTTATTTATTTTGGTTTTTATATTCCACATATAAGTGAAATAATACCATATTTGTCTTTCTTTGTCTGACTTATTTCCCTTAACATAATAATACTCTGGAGGTCCATCCATGTTGCTGCGAATGACAAGGTTTTGTTTTTATGGCTTTTTCTAAACAAGTGTTTATACACACATGCACACAAACTCACCGTATCTTTAGCCATTCATCTATTGATGGACACACTTAGCTTACTTCCATATCTTGGCTATGGTAAATAAAACTACCATGAACATAGGGGTGAATATATCTTTCTCAGTTAGTGTTTTCGTTTGAGGGGGGTAAATACTACAAAAGTAGAATCACTAGATGGTATGGTGTTTCTATTTTTAAATTTTTGAGGACCTTTCTGCTGTTTCCATAGTGGATGTACCAATTTACATTCCCACCAACAGTGCACGAGCGTTCTCTTTTCCCCACATCCTTGCCAACACTTATTCTTTCTTGTCTTTTTACTACTCGCCATATTGACAGGTGTGAGGTGATCTCTCATTGTGGTTTTAATTTGCATTTACCTGATGATTAGTGATGGTGAGCATCTTTCCATGTGTCTGCTGTCTGTATGTCTACTTTGGAAAAATGTCTACTCAGGTCCTCTGCCCATTTTTAAATCAGATTGTTTTAGGGTATTGAGTTGTATGATTTTTAAAAGATATTTGGGTTATTAACACCTTATCAGATATATCGTTCACGAATATCTTCCTGTTCAGTATTTGCTCTTTCCTTTTGTTGATGGTTTCACAATTAGGTATTTAGAAAGAGGCATTTCTATGGAAACAAAATAAAAATGAGAGTTAATGATTAGAGCAAATTATAAACCTAGTCAGAGTTCTACAGGTCATCAGTTAAGACTTCTAGATTGAACTCAAAGCATTTTCAGATAGAATGAGGACAGGCAGTAGCAATCGGACAGATTTCCTAGTTTGCAGTTGAGATGTCTCTGGTGATCCTCATGAGCGGCCACACCACGATAGGCATGAAGATGGTTCATACAAGAGCTGTCGTGGTGATTGCCCTCAAGTTCATATCAAGTTATCCAACTTTAGTTTGCATAGCTTTAGAGAAAGAGCAGTTTTAGTTCAGTGATTCCAAATCAGAGGGTGGAAGAAAATTGGAAATTTTGGAAAATTGGAAGTGGGTTATTTTGGAACATGATAGCCAGATATTGGAGAAAACTAGAAGCATTCAAATCCAGTTAATTTACAATAGAAAACAGAAATCAATTAACAGGACTGGAATCTGATATCCAAAAGGGTTTATTTATAGTTTTCCATTGAAACAGATTTTTTCTCGGGGCAGTTACCCCATTTCTATCAAAGATAATCAAAGTAAGACTAATGTTTTTGCAAAATAAGTCTAGTCCCATTAAACTTGGCCTGATTATTTACATTAAGTGCAGCAAGAATAGCGGTCGACCATATGGACTTTTCAAAGTTTGCTTTGCTGAAACATTTTTTTACAGATTTGTTTATTTATTTGAGAGGGAGGGAGAGAGAGAGAGAGTGCATGAGCAGGGGGAGGGGCAGAAGGGAAGGGAGAGAGAATCCACGGGGAGGTCAGTAGGGAAAAAGAGTAATTGTATCATCTTTGTACATGAGTAGACTTTACTAAATTGCTATAGGTCATAGGTAGCGGAAGGAGGGCTGCGGGGGAGAAGAGAGGGAGAAGAAAAAGTTTTCCTTAAATCTCAAGAAATAACTTAAAAGAACCAGAGGTATTTCAAACAAAAAGTCAGGAAAATTATAATCATCCTCATCAGTTCATTTAGCCCCATATAATTAATTCTTATTCTGCTTGAATTTAGTTTTTCCATTAGTTCTGGAAATTCTTACCCAGTTCAGTGATACGGTCTTAAAGTTATCAGAAACCTCTCTCCTAAAAAAAAAAAAAAAAAGGAATCCTCTGTCCTAGAGTACTTGTCAGAGTCCTTTGCATGAACCTCTCATAACATTGGTTAAAGATCTGATGAGAGTTCATTATAATGTGATTGACAAGGGAATTTGTTTGTCTCTGTAACATACATTTTAAAATAATAACTAGAGGGGTGGCTGGGAAACCTGCTTCTCCCTCTCCCACTCCCTCTGCTTGTGTTCCCTCTCTCGCTGTGTCTCTCTCTGTCAAATAAATAAAATATTTTTAAAAATTAAAAAAATAATAATAATAACTAGAATTATGACTGATCGCATTATACCAGGTCACATCATAGTTTTAGGTATTTCATACAATTTCTAGAACACTTATATTAATAATTTCCCTATATATTTTGTCTAAAGAATTTTTTTAAAATATATTTTCTCTTCCTTTTGATTTTTTATTTTAATTTTATTTTTAAGATTTTATTTATTTATTTGACAGAGAGAGAGATCACAAGTAGGCAGAGAGGCAGGCAGAGAGAGAGGGGGAAGCAGGCTCCCTGCTGAGCAGAGAGCCCAATGCGGGGCTTGATCCCAGGACCCTGGGATCATGTCCTGAGCCTAAGGCAGAGGCTTTAACCCACTGAGCCACCCAGGCGCCCCCTGTCTAAAGAATGTTTAGCATCACTTCTTATTTGACAATTTAACATATCAAATAAGCATAATTAGTGTAATATCTCTCTTTTTATAAGGGTTGGGGGAATAAATTTTTTGAGATAGTCTATGGATCCTCTATAAAATCCCAAACTTTGTTTGAGGTCAGAAAGACTTCATTTAGAATTTGATTTGGGGAAGCTTCTTCAAATATATCAAAAGGTTTTGGACGCTTGACCAAATAGGATTGTGGAGCATTACAAAATTTAAGACTTAATGTGCTATTTAACCAAAGTGACAATAAAAGATTATAAAAACAAATACAGAAGGTTACACAGTTGTGAGCAAAACTTAGTTCATTGATTATTGAGAAGATTCAGTTTTCTTAGGTGATCAAAGATGTGATTAAAACAAAATGGAGACCAGGAAATTATTTTGTTGTTTTGTTTTGTTTTAAAGATTTTATTTATTTATTTGACAGAGATCACAAGTAGGCAGAGAGGGAGGCAGAGAGAGAAGCAGGCTCCCTGCTGAGCAGAGCCCAATGCAGGGCTCAATCCCAGGACCCTGGGATCATGACCTGAGCTGAAGGCAGAGGCTTAACCCACTGAGCCACCCAGGTGCCCTAGGAAATTATTTTGGTAAGACACATAATCTTTGCTTTCTAGGCAGATTTACTAAAAGTTAGAGAAAAATCTCTCATGGTCTCATAATCAACAGCAGACCAAGAGTCCAAAGAACTTTGTCCCTTTTGCAGATGAAAGAAAATTAAGATTTATTTTTACATAATACCCTATTAAATCTTATTTTTAAAAACCTTTATGTTTGTAATTCAACTTTCGCCAACTTGGCTGCACAAAATAAAATTCTCTCTCTCTTTCTTTCTGTCTCTCTCTTCCCAACTGCCTATTTCCATTTAGTTTGTCCACTGTTTCCCTTTTCCTCATTCTGAAATAGCCAGTTGTATTTTAGGACAAAATTATTGTCTTTTCTCTTAACAAAAATGCATATCCATATCTGATACTTTTTCTTGCCCCAAAACATTTTTCACTTTTCTTGCAAAAAGATTTGTTTCCTTTATTATTTCCACTTGATTTATTGTCTCTATTTTTTAAATTTTTAAAAGATTTTATTTATTTGAGAGCAAGAGAGACAAAGATAGTGACAGAGAGCATGAGTGGGGAGGAGAAGGAGAAGCAGGCTCCCCACTGAACAGGGAGCCCCATATGGGGCTCGATCCCAGGATCCCGGCATCATGACCTGAGCCGGAGGCAAACGCTTAACGACTGACCCACCCAGGCACCGCTGTATTTCTACTTTAATTATATTTATTAATTAGGATTCATTCTTAACTCATTGAAACTGTAACTTCTAATAAAAACTAAGAAGTAAGCAATTATGAACTCTGTATCAGCATACTTTAGACTAGCAAAATTATGAATACATTTATAACTCTTAGAAACATAGGCTTCCTCATAGTATAATTTTTAATTGTGGTACACATTTACTAACAGACACAAATATCTTTAGTTCCTCTGTAATAAGCCAAAATTAGGTAAAACTTATGTTTGGTAATTAATGTTTCAGTATTCTGTCTTATTTAGAAATAATCTAGGTAATACAATAAGACAATTGTTTAGAATGAGAGCTCTCTAAAAACAATTTCTTTTCTTCAAATATAGACATTTTTCCAATTCTAAGATCCTTCATGTGCCCATTGATCAGTAAGATCTTATATTTATCTCAATAGCAACTCAAACCAGTAAGCATTTTTATGGCTTCACCATGGATACAAGAAATGTCCCAAAAGAGAGTACAAAAGGGGTAACCTTTACAAGACCCAGAAAATTCACTCCCAGAGTTAGCCTAAGAAAACAAAGACCTGGGGCGCCTGGGTGGCTCAGTGGGTTAAGCCTCTGCCTTCGGCTCAGGTCATGATCCCAGGATCCTGGGATCAAGCCCCGCATCGGGCTCTCTGCTCAGCAGGGAGCCTGCTTCCCCCCTCTCTCTGCCTGCCTCTCTGCCTACTTGTGATCTCTGTCTGTTAAATAAATAAATAACATCTTTAAAAAGAAAAAAGAAAAAAAAAAGCAAAGACCTTCATTATCATAGGCAGTAACAATGGCGTAGTGAAAACAGTGTCTCTGCTTTCCCCTACCTCTAGTCAGAGGGATGCTAATACAGGGATACAGTCAGGTGCTCCTGAAATGGGACTGTTCCAGCACTAACAAGACAGTGAAGGTGGAGGCGACAAAGACCCTTCAAGGACAGGGACCCCTCCTGACAAATTCCCCCGAGAGTTTGTTTGCATGGAAGACAAAGAGAATGGTGCTCATGACTTCAGGTCTCAGAATCCCATTTTACTTGACTGGCCCCCAAGACACGTGTTGGTACATATACCTCTGGCTGATGGCACCAGAGAGAATATTCTCCCTGGTCATAACCCAAGCTCTCAGGACATAGAACAAGACCAAAGCAAAACCTCATCCCATTTTTACCAAGGGGACGCACAGCAAAGTTTGTCTAGACAGACACTGGTCTGGTGAGAACCATACCGGGTGGTGAGGCCAGCTCAAACAGCAAGCTTAAAAGACCCAGGCCTGCATTCTCCCCTCTGGTTTTCGTCCTTATTCCAGATGACACAAAAGACAGAGACAAAAGAAAATGATGCCCATTTCTAAGGGATCCATAGAAAACAAGGGCACCCCTGATAAACCTGCCCAGAGAGGAACTAGGAACCTTTCATTTTCTCCTGCTAATCTAAATTTAGAAAAAGAAGAGAACTCTTCGCTACTCTTGCTCCCAATAAAGCCTGTAGGCAGTGACCTGGGAGACTGACATGGTAGGACTTCTTACCTTCTGCTGGCTCCTGTCGAGGGGTCCAGAATTCTGTAGCCGCAGGGGTCTTGGAGCGAGCGATATCCAGCCCGGGGAGAACCCCAGTTTGGGTGCCAAACCTGTGTTGGAGGAAAATTTCCCTTTCTCCTTTCTGGGTTCTTTGGCTGGTCTAATAATTCAAGGGAAAGAACACAGATTAACAGGAGAAAAGCAAATTTAATTTCTTATACATGGGAGCCCGTAAAAATACGAGACTCAAAGTGACCAAAGCAGACAGGTGTTAGTGGCTTTTAGGCCAAGAAACAGTAAGTTTGTGAAGAATTGGCAAAGCAAAGAGGTTTGGGCAAATCAGTGAAGAGGTAACAAGGTCTCAAATTCCCTATCTCTAGCCATAAGGGTGCCCTGCCCCTCCTGGTAAACTGAGAGTGTGTTCAGGTGGGGGATTTGTTACCTGCTTTCTGGGGGGACAAAGGAGGGTCAAAGTATTTGTTCTGCCCCAACTGCTTCTTAAGTAACTTCAAGTTAAAATAATTTTTATTCCACTTTGGAATTTTTGGAGGTGGACTGTTTTGTTCTCCTTCAATTCCTGTATGTCATAAAACAAATAAATGGTCTAAGGCTACAGATTTCTGCATCATTTTTCAGGGATAAATTGCACTTAAATGGAACTAGAATGTTAAAAAGTACATGGGGAATGTAAAAAAGTACATGGGGCTGCTTTAAAGGATAATCACAGGGATGCTGGCTTTATCACCTGGAGATGTCAGAATGTGGGATTTCACCTTGCCCCACAAAACAATCAGTTCATAGAAAAAGATAATTTTGCACGATCCCGACAGAGAATTGCCCAAGTATTTTTGTTAAAACTGAAAAAAACTTGAAAGAGAATTTTACACATCAAAGCCACTAATTAAAAGTGATTAGTACTGGGGCACCTGGGTGGCTCAGTGGGTTAAAGCCTCTGCCTTTGGCTCAGGTCATGATCCCAGGGTCCTGGGATTGAGCCCCACATCGGGCTCTCTGCTCAGCGGGGAGCCTGCTTCCCCCTCTCTCTCTGCCTACTTGTGATCTCTCTCTCTCTCAAATACATAAATAAAATCTTTAAAAAAAAAAAAAAGTGATTAGTACTGAGGCACCTGGGTGGCTCTGTTGTTAAGCGTCTGCCTTTCGGCTCAGGTCATGATGCCGGGGTCCTGGGATCAAGACCTGTGTTGGGCTCCCTGTTCAGCGGGAGGCCTGCTTCTCCCTCACGCCCTCCCCCTGCTTGTGCAGTCTCTTTCTTTCTGTCAAACAAATAAATAATCTTTCCCAAAAAAGTGATTAGTATTAAAAACATAATGTATTATGGAGCTCCTGGGTGGCTCAGTTGGTTGGGCATCCAACTCTTGATTTTGGCTTAGTTTGTGATCTTGGCGTCCTGAGATCCAGCCCCAAGGCTGGCTCCGAGCTCAGTGGGGAATCTGCTTGAGAATCTTTCTCCCTCTGCTTCCGCCCTTCTACCCCCCACCCCTACTCATGTGCATGTGCGCGCGCATTCTCTCTCTCTCTCTCTCAAATAAATAAAAATATAAGAAATACTAAAGGAAATGTGTATGTATAGGGAACACCACCATCTCATCTCTTTGGGTCAAATATTTTTGTTCTGGCAAGTTATATCCCAGTCATTTTCCATGAGCTTACATATGCTTATGGTCGTAACCGCAGTGTACAAACTCCTCTGGATTCTGCCTTTTCCTTCAGCTGAGTTTTGAGGTCGCTTTTAAATCACAGCCTGATACAGTAGTGTGCGGATTTACCATAGCTTGTCTAAATACGATGGTCATTTATTTGCTGGAATTTTCATGCATTTTATACTTTTGTTTTTATAGATAAATCCGTCTGTAATAACAATTTTGAGCATCTGGGTTTGGGCTCTGTTAAATAACTTCCTTGAGATAAAGTCTCAGATATGGAATTCGCATGGTGAGTGGGTTTGAATGTTCTTATGTCTCTGGCTTTGCTTTCCGTATCTCTTTGCAAAATGATTATACCAGTTGCCCATGCTAACATAATGTGAATACTATACTAACTTCCTAACAATACACCCCACATTAAGTATTAATAATTACTTGAAAACATAAAAAATGCCACAATGTCTTCATTTCTATTCAGTAGACTTCTCGCAAAGGTGAGTATTTCACTGAATATTTGTATATTCTTTGGATCTCTGTGTAAATAATTTATTAGGTTTCCTGGGGTTTAGAGTCTAATGTTATTTTTATTTGTTACATATTAGTAGAATTACAGAATAAACTATTAGACAGTGTTTTCCCCTGCCCAGTTCCAACCATCAATATATTTCCTTTTGTACAAACTGACCCTACATTTAGATTGCATCACCCGGCTGGTATCACTAAAGGGTACACTAGTGTGAGACAATAGCATATTGGGTTTGATTAAAATCAACTCCACACTAGTCAAAAGATCAAGCCTTAATTTTGGAAAGTGAAAGGGAAAGCTTCAACTTTGTTTAGATATCTATCTGACTTTGTGCAGAGAGAGAATGACTCTCCACAAAATAACGCGGAGACCACATCTGACTCAAGCTGTAGTTAATATGAGAAGTGTATTCTGTCTCGGCTTTAGGTTCCTAGATTTTGCACCATCGAGGACTAGGTCATCGGATTGTTGATTCAGGGCTGTTAGAGCTCAGAAACAGCCCTATACCCTTAGAACTTCCCATGGGGCTCCCCCTTAAGTCACCGTCCCAGGGCATGCAGTCTCCCCAAATCTTCCCATAGGGTTGGAGAACTAGAACTTTCTATACTCTTTCTTGGCAAGGAACCTGCTGTCATTTGGACTTCAATGTTGTTTGTTAACTTTACAAAGAGTACTTACTTGTCTTTAAACCTTGGTCCAATTATATAAGCCATTGTGTTGGTTAGAAGCATTCTAGGTATCAGAAAAGAGAAAAATCTGATCCCTGATATACCCAAGATCCTTGTCTGTGCCACCAACACATAATATAGGTCTGCCACACCTGAAGGTTCCACGCGCTCTGCTACAGATGCCCTCTTTACAGAGTCTGGTTTGAACCATCCTGGGCCTCCTCATCTTCTCCGTTCCTCCAAGACTGCAGAAAATGGCCTTGATTGGCGAGAACACGACAGGATTGGGGAACATGATTAGATGAACAGAGCTCACTGCACTGAAAGGAAAAGAAAAAGATTTTTTTCTCAGTTTTAGCTCTTATGTCTTCATTGGGAAACAAGTCTATTAACATCTCTAGGTTTGTTTTCTCACCTACAAAATGAAAGTAATGATTCTCCTCTCTGCATTCCTCCATATTGGAGGTTGTAAAGGTCCATGGGGTGGGGGTAGGGGGTTACAAAAAGTACTTAAAACATCAGTATAGCTGTTTCTAGTTTGGTCTTCCCTCTGAAGCCCTAGGGATTGCTTGAAGACCGTACCTTTGATATCAGTATGTATAAAATCCAGTAATCTAACCTCACATCGTACCCCCCCCCACGCATTTTTTCTTTTTCTCCTTTTCCTTTCTTTCCTTTTTTGGGGCCTCTCTTGTCTTGGCATCAACACAGGTGTTATCGTAGCATCAAACCTGATGAGCCTGAGGTTCCGCCTTGCTGGGTCCAGGTTTATGACCATTTTCATGACTTCCTTTAATAAGGTTTAATATTCAATAAAAACACATGCTTGGAAATCTTTCAAAGCTAAGAGCCACATAGATGGGTTTTGTGAGTCATTCACAGCTCTGCCTCCAAAGCTTTTATACTGGGCTTTCATGGTAGACAGAATAATTAATGCTAATTGATGTTTGGGTGTTTTTAAAAAAGCCTCTGCACATGCACTCAAATATAACCATATGAAAAAGAAGTAACTTCACGATATTGCCAGAAATACTAATCACCTGCACATGATATGTGTTGAGTGCTACCCAGATGAAATTAAATGAGATGTCTATCGTTGAGGATCTTACCATTTATTCAGATTCTGTTAACAAGATAAAAAAAAAAAAAGATGTATGCACCTGTGCAGATACTGGGACATAAAGAACCACGAATCTCTCTACCATAGACAGAATAAATACTGAGAGAATCCTCAGGATAAAAGATCAGACAGTGCGGAGGTTGTGGAATTCAGTTCAGTGTAACAGTAGGGAAAGGATAGGTCTGTGAACAGTCTCTTGAATGTGATCGAGTTGACTTACCTTTGTCTTTCGCTATGAGGATCCAAGATGGTTAATGGGGCTGAGTTTGAGCTCAGGAAAAGTTGAGATCTTAAAGAGCTCTCCAACCTGCTTCTCTTCTCTGTGTCTCCTATGAAAGGTAGGAATCCAAAGGCCGTTGTAGAAGTCACGACAGGACTCAGGGTTCCCATGAGAACTGTCACGTGACTGCTTCTGTGTAACTGTTGAGAAACGTGATGCTGGAGCCGGAACAGCTAATTGGTAGAGACGTTGAAGGTTGTTTAAAGAGAGCCCAAAAGAACAGTGGTTCCTGAGCTCCTGGTTGATAAAACTACCTTAGCTAATGAGGGATCGTTTGTGCGAATAATAAAGGGTCCCCGTTGCCGAGGCAATATCTGCTTTTGGGTTAAAAAAAAAAATGTGTGTTTGTTTAATTTCTACAGCTGAGTGAGATGCCTGCCTTCTCTGGGGCTGCTGTTCATTCTCACAGCGTAAACCTCACAGCACTCATAATGCCATTAAAATGGAAAGCGTCATGCTGAGTGAAGTGAGCCTGCCGCAAGATGGCGGATCGATGTCTGTTCCACCTAACGTGAGGGACCTGCAGCAGGCAGACTGCCAGAGCCAGAGGGTAGAATGGTGGTTGCTGGGAGCTGGGGGGAGGGGGAGGAAATGGGGAAGCGTGTTTAATGGGGACAAGGCTTCAGTCTGGGATGATGGAAAGTTCTGGAGTTGGATAAAGTTGATGGTTGCACAACAATGTGAATTTCCTTTTTTTTTTTTTCCCAAGATTTTATTTATTTATTTGACAGAGAGACACAGAGATAGAGTGCACACAAGCATGGGGAGTGGGAGAGGGAGAAGCAGGCTTCCTGCAGGGAGCCCGATGTGGGGCTGGATCCCAGGACCCTGGGATCATGACCTGAGCCGAAGGCAGAAGCTTAACAACTGAGCCACCCAGGTGCCCCGACAACGGGAATGTACTTAGTGCCACTGAACTGTGTACTTAAAAATAACTAAAATGGTAAATTTTATGTTTCTTTATTTCACCACAGTTTTTAAGATGCAATTAAAGGGGCGCCTGTGTGGCTCAGTCAGTTGGGCCTCTGACTCTTGGTTTTGGCTCAGGCCATGATCTTGGGGTGGGGGAATGGAACCCCACCTCCTGCTCCCCCACTTGGCGTGGCAGAGGCTGCTTGGGATTCTCTCTTTCCCTTTCCCTCTGCCCCTTCCCTTGCTCAAGCACTCTGTCTCTCCAGAATAAATAAATAAAATAAAGTGCAATTTACAAAGAAGCTTGTAGTAAGTGTGTATGTTGAATGAGGCCACATGCTGTGTATGTATTATTTAATCCTCACAACAACCCAGGGAGGTGGACCCATGACCATCTCTCCAGATGAGGCATCTGAGCACAGCCAGGAAGGTGTCAAGCCTAGGGCTACACAGGTACCAGCAGCAGAAGCAGGGAAGGGGGCAGCTTCTCACATGCACATGCAGACCTGCCAGTGCATGGCTCCCTTTCTCTTTTTCTCCTCTCTGGTAACTGTGCTCTTTACTGCCTAGGCCCTCACTGCTATTGCAGCTTTCTTTAGGGAATGGGGACATGGGTTCATGAGGCTCCTCCTGGATGTCTGAGCCCTGAATGTGTAGCAGCAGCAGGTGAAGCTGCCCACCGGCCCTCCAGGAGTCAGCCAGGTACCCCAGACCTTCTGCAGACCAGCCCCACGCTCCTCCCTTAGAGTTCATGAAAATCACCCACGATGCCTGCTACCACCATTGGTCTCAAAATTAACTCGTGCTTTAAAATCATTTTAACCCTCTCTAAGTGAACCACTTTCATTTCAATGGGTTTATTTTTTATCTTCCAGAATAATCCATAAGGAAAAAAAAAAGTTGTTTTTTCCTTATCATTATGTCCCAGCTACTTTTCAGAAAAACAAGAGCAGACTCATTCCCACAGGGAATGTATGTAAAAGCCAAGTAAAGATATTTTCGTAAAGACTATGTTTATCCTATTTTTTTTTTTACTTTTTTTTTTCTGGAATCTGTCTTTATAACCAGATTTCACTAAGGTTTTTGTTGGTGTTGTTGTTGTTGTCAGTTTGTTTATTTTGGGGTATGTTGCTTTGTTTTGATATGTTTGTTTTGCACTTAAAGGCTTTGGACCACGTATATCCTCTATCCCAACATCCTGGTGAATTGCAGATTGGAAGACAATTCTGGAATAAATTAAATTACATAAAACGAGGAACAAGGTGGTTGGGGAACTGGGCTAAGACATCTTTTGCTGATTCTGGTGATCATTGCTTCTTTATGTCCTTCTACCTCTGTTTTTCCACTGGGTGAAATGATGAACCCAAAGATACTTCCGACATCCAGAAATTTCAGTGTCTTTCAAAATCTTGTTGGGAACACATGCGATTCCAACATTCCCACTTTCTACCTTTTTCTTTTTACCAGGGGAAACCAGCTGGCCTGTACCAGCTGAGAGAAATCATTTCCAACCCAGTATATTTGCATAACTTCCTCTCTGCCCTTAATCTGGAACAAAGGAGACAAAATAATAGGCCAACACAATGAATCAAATCAAGTTCTTAATTACGGAATTAGGGAACTTTTTAACATAATTTAAGATTCCATGCTTGTGTTTCTTTCAAAGTTGAATCTATTCGGAGCTTTTTCCTGATTAGTTCATCAATTCAGTAAGTCGAAATGCTGACAGTTTTTGCAAACCTAAGAAAAATAATTATGACACTTAAAACACAAATATAGACGTGCCAAATTTCAAATCCTCTGTCGTCTTGCCGCTTTCTCGAGGGTGGTTCAGTTTTTCCTAATAAGGACTTCTGACCAGCTCGCAGGGCTCTGACAGATGATATTTCTACAGGTCTGGTTGTGTCCTGTGCATTCACTGAAGTGTCTGAGCCGAACAAGGCGGGACTGGCCTCATTCACCAATGACGTATTCTGCCTAAAAGTCCACTTTTTCGCACCCAAGTCCGTCTCATTAGACTTCATTCTTCCCCTTCAAAAAGATAATGTCTCCTTATTTGGTATTCATGTTTTCTTTCAGATTGCATGAATTGAGATGCCCTTTCACATATCCTGTCTCATTACCGGGCTCCTCTGTGAAGCTGGGGGAAACATGGCATCTGGTGCTGTTCATTCTTACAACACCAGAGAACATAATTGCTTTATCGCAAGATAGCCCATGTCACCACTGTACGAATGTTCTTAGGCTAAGGAATTTGGTCAGTGCCTAACGTTATCATGCGAGTGTACTGAAGTAGAGAGCCGTGGGATTGATAAATTGTGAAAAGAGAAGAGTAGCCAGAAAAGTGGAATGATAAGCAAGTACATTGCTTAAAAGCATTCCAAGAGTTCCAGTTATAAGAACTCTTACTCACTTTGTTTTACTATCTGCTGGTGGCTTTGGAAGGGTTGCTCTCCATTAGATGTGTCTTTTTTCAATAATCTGTCCTCAATTGTTATACAAATGGCAGGAGGATACATGGGTTTAGTTGGATAACATGGTTTTTTTTTTTTTCAAGATTTTATTTATTTATTTGACAGAGAGAGAGAGATCACAAGTAGGCAGAGAGGCAGGCAGAGAGAGAGGAGGAAGCAGGCTCCCCTCTGAGCAGAGAGCTTGATGCGGGGCTCAATCCCAGGACCCTGAGATCATGACCTGAGCCGAAGGCAGAGGCTCAACCCACTGAGCCACCCAGGCGCCCCAGAGAACTATGTTTTAAGTAATCCTGAGAAAAAAATTTCTTCATGGCATTTCATAATTGTTTTTAAGGGAGAACATTTTATATAAAATATCCAGCACAATGTGAAATTATTAGTATTTTGGGTGTTCTCATCTTCTGAGCAAATGAGTGAATATATAAATTTTTATCTACGAATGGTATGTTGGGGCATATTTTGAATTTCAAGCCCACGTTACCTGTAGTAAAATTATAAATTATTTTTCTTATTCAGGAAATGTTATATTTGGGAGCAGGAAAATGTGATCTGTTCAGTTAGAGGATCATGAGAGATAAAAATCATCTTATAATTTCTTTTTTCTAAGAGATATGGTTCTTAAACAATAATATGACTTCAGTTTTAACTCTAGTTGATCTTAAGTTTTCAAATTAGAATTGGAATTTAAAAATGTATGACTTTGGATGAAATCTGTATTTTTATGTCCTTGGAAAAATCTTTCTTAGGGTCATGACTCCTCTCAACTGTTTTCAGCTCACTGATTTGATGATATAAACTAAGTGTGTAAGCGTTCCTTTTCTTTACAGTGGACTGATCTGTGTTGATTTAGTGTAAGGTACACATCAAAGTAAAATGACCTGCAAAGACGTCTGAAACTAATTGAAGGGAAAAAGAGAGAATGTAATGCTCCGGGGATTAACAAACTATTGACATTTCTTATTCACTGGCATCTAGTTTGAGAGTATGAATTTAGATTTCTAGCCTTATTTCCCTTAAAAAAAAAATTCCATAGGCTGCTCTCTGGCAGTTGAGATCTTTGTATTAATCCTACTTATCCTAAAAGATCTGTTTAGTCTATTAACTCTGACAATATCCATTATCTATGTCTTTGCCCAGAGAACTTACAATGAAATATTATGAGCAAAGTCTTATTTCTAGTACAAACAATAAATTGTTCTAGACCTTGGTCAAACTCTTAAATATTCTGGTTCATGTTTTGAAAACTCTTGGTATTTCTTAATACCAGCAAGTGGCTCATAGCCTGATGAGTACTTGATTGGTATCAGAATGGAATGCATGTTTCTTTAAAAAGCTGGAATAGGCTTTAATTAGATGGGTGACATTGGACACATCACGCAGTGTCTCTGAGAGTCCATTTCCTTATTTTTCCAATCGAGCAATCATGACTTGAGCCCTGTATGGGCCTCGAGGATCAAATATAATCTGTGTATAAGTCTTGAAAATAGTGAAGCACTCTATGACGATAAGGAATTAGCCATTTGACAAGCGTGTGTTGAGGACTGACATGTCTTTTTCCTCCTGACTTCAGCCTTTGCTTGCCTACCCTCCGACCAGTCTTGGGAACAGTCTCCTTGGTACAATTCCAAGAACTTCTCGTTGTGCCTGGTCCTAACCCCCCAGTGCAGCCTCCATTCCACCTCCCCCTCCACTGCCCTGCTCTGCCCTTAAAAAGGCCCGAACGCTGCCGGAAGAGTGCTGGGGAGAGGAAGCAGGTGGCCCATGCCCCACACAGTCGCCACGGGGCCTGAGGGGAGCTGAGTGACGTCACAGAGTAGGCAACTGCGTCAGGTGCTGCTGAGGGGCTAGGCTGCCAAGAAAGCCTGATTCTGTGTTTGTTTTATCTTGTTTTTGTGTCCTGTTTGTTTTGCAAATTGTATCTCCAGACACCTTGGAGCCAAAGGCCTAATAGCGGAGGAATAGGGAGACTTAGGAGAAGGAAGGCAGAGCAAACAGTAAGAGATAGTGCCTCTGAATCTGAAAATAGGTTCATTATCTACATATCCTACACATGGGATTGGCAGGATTCAGAGAATCAAAATATAACACACCCTTGGAACAACGCGTGGTTTCTTTCTTCAAGAGTCACTTCTGAAGGGAAGATGTGAACAGTGTGCTTGGGGCTTCAGTATTTCCACCACCTCTCGTTGTTGGAGCTTTCTAGATTTTTGAATGCTAGATAAAAAGCTTATGTTCTGTAAATCTTACCTGTAGCTGCTCCTATCTAGAAAGGTAGGAACCTAGTTAGAAAAGTCATATTTAAAAAAAAAATTTAAAAACGGGGATTTCCATATGTAACTAACCATTTGGTGTTGATTTTACATGTGATTTCCTCTTAAGGTGATGAATGATATCACACGAATGATTATACCTCTCGAATAAATGTCGCCTTCCTTTTATTTTGTTTTATGCTGCAGCAGAGCTCCTGCTAAAGCCAAGAGCTCCACTTTAGAATCGAAGAGGTATCTGGTAGGAGCTCAGCTGCGTAGGCTCTCCGTGTCTGATCTCACTTTTTCTTTGTCGTTCGTAGTGTCTGAAGGAACTAACTTGCAGGTCAAATACGAAAACAAACAACACAGGGACACCTGAGTGGCTCAGTCGGTTAAGCATCTGCCTTAGGCTCAGGTCATGATCCCAGGGTCCTGGGATCGAGTCCTGCATCAGACTCCTTGCTCAGCGGGGAGCCTGCTTCCCCACTGCTTGTGCTCTCTCTCTCTCTTAAAAAAAAAAAAAAAAAAAAAAAAAAAGGAAAGAGAAACAAACAAACAGCACCTGTTTAGAAGGTTTTCACAGGGATGCTCCTGGTGCACCGGGGCTGTAGATCCTAGGAGACCAGATGTCTCACTCTGTGCAACCTCTGATGCTTCTTACACACCTTCTCTACTTGATGGGCCAGAGCTCTGGGAACCCCATTGGGGCCACCGTAGTCTAGACCTCTACCCAGCTTTTCTCCCGCCACCCTGAAGCATGGTTCGTCCATACAGCCCAACTAGTCCAGCATCTGCTCCGCGCCCTGCCCGTTTTGGGCAACCCCGAGATTCCCACCATCACCAACGGCATCACGTCGCTTGACCTGCTGCACTTCATCATCATGGATTTTTTTTTTTCCCCAGTTTCTCCAACAAGCCAAGTTCTTTCCAACCTCACGGCTTTGCACCGGCTGTTCTCTTTTCTTAGAAATGTTCTTTCTGTCCCTTCCTCTTATTCGTAAGCTTTCAGTTAAAGCGTAATTCTTCGGAAAGGTTTTTGCTGACTGCCCTCTATGAAGTGGTTCCTCCCATTTGTCTCTGTCCCAGGACTGAGTTTATTTGCTTCCTCCAAATGCGATTATCTGGCTTCCTTCTTGTCTGGAAGGGCAGGTCCCATTTCTAGCAGACTCGGTTTCTTTTACAAATACTCCCGCGGGTCTCCTTCGTGATCCTGAAATGAAAGTCGTCCTTGACGTGAACGACTCCCACATAATGTAAAACCTCAGGAAGTAATTTGTTTATTCTTCAGTCATGTGTATTTCAGTTTGCGATGGCGCGGGTATGACCACGCTGGAAGACCTGATGAAGGAGTCACGTGTCTGCCCCTGTCTGCAGGTACCGTGGGTGGGACAGATGTCAATGCTGGTCGACAGTGGTGTGGGGCACAGGTGGGTGGCTACTGGAGACAGTACTTCACAATTCTTCGTAAAGTTCCAAACAAAGTACAATCTTCTGTGGATTCACGCACTATCATTTGTAGAAAACTCAGTATGTTGGACATCTCTACAAAAATGCTTTGTGCATGTACGCTTAATGGGGTTAGAGTCTGGGTTCGGATCATTTTATAAACAGAGTTTTCACCTGCATGCATTCCAGCAAGACCAAGGGCAGGAGGGGTGCACACACCCATTTTGTTATTACACGAGAACGTTTGTGCACGATGTAGGACATTTATATCCCTGGCCATGCCCACGGCCAGCCTGTAATATCCCACAATTGTTGAGACAACCAGAAATGCTGCCTCAAATTTCTGGAACACCTCTTTGGAACCACTGGTCTAGGCTACAAGCTCCTCTAGTGCAGGACCCATGTTTGCCTTATTGACCCTGGAAGCCTCGATACCTAGTCAATTACCGATATAGCAGTGCATGACAAATATTTAAGGAGTGAAGGAATGAATGGGAATGCATGAAAACAGGGAAACATGTTCATCCATTCAGTTAAAAAGTGTGCACTGAGGGTGCCTGGGTGGCTCAGTGGGTTAAAGTCTCTGCCTTCGGCTCGGGTCACGATGCCAGGGTCCTGGGATCGAGCCCCACGTTGGGCTCTCTGCTCAGCGGGGAGCCTGCTTCTCCCTCTCTCTCCGCCTGCCTCTCTGCCTACTTGTGATCTCTGTCAAATAAATAAATAAAATCTAAAAAAAAAAAAGTGTGTACTGAGCAACGACTCTGGGGGCTAGGTTGCTGTTCTAGGACCTAGGAATGCAGCAACTAATCAAACAAATAGCCTATTCTCGCGAGCTTGCGCTCTCTCTCCATATATGAAAGTACCGTTCTTTTTAGTCATCTTTCTTTTAAAGACTTCTTAACCATACTTCTCAAAAAGCATTTCCAACTTAATTTGCATTTCAGAAAACTAATGGCCAAATTAGCACTGTGGATATTTTTATTTTAGTTATAACTACTTAAGAGATGTTTATCTGAAGACTTTTTCTTCCCAATGTGTTGTGAGTAGCAGTAAATACTTGTAAAATTCATAGACATGTTACTAGTTTTATCCAACATTCTTTACATTGTATGATTACTATGTCTTCCTTGTTTTATGTTGCTTTTTTTAAGTGATTATTTGAGTACTGTAGTACTTTTAGAAATTTTAACACAGAAGCAGCCTTAGGTGAATTGATTAAAAATTCTTTTTTAAAAAATTGAGATTCAATTGACGTGTAACATTATATCAGTTTCAGGTGTACAATATAATGAGTATATATTACAAAATGATGACAGTAGGGTCTAGTTAAAATCCATCACCACACACAGTTACAATTTTTTTTCTTGTAAAGAGAAACTTTAAGATCTACTTTCTTAAATAGGTGAAGAAATGGTTGGAGGGGGGTCAAAAGGCACAAACTTCTAGTTATAAAATAAGTAAGTCCTGGGATGTAGTGTACAACATAGTGACTATAGTTAATAATGCTGTGATACAGGGGCACCTGAGTGGCTTAGAATGTTGAGTGTCAGACTCTTAATTTCAGCGTGGGTTATGATCTCGGGGTCGTGAGTTCAAGCCCCCCATGAGGCATCAGGCTCTGTACTCACCAGGGAGGCTGATGGAGACTCTCTCCCTCAGCCTCTACCCATACTTACACTCTCTCTCTCTAAAATTAATAAATAAATCTTGAAAAAATCATACTATATTATATTTTTGGAAGTTAGTAGGAGAAAAGATCTTGAAGTTCTTTTTATTTATTTAAGTAATCGCTACACCCAACATGGGGCTCAGACTCAAAACCCTGAGATACACACCCCGTAAAATTAAATTTAAAATACAAGTAAATAAATAAAAGTATTTACCTGTGAAGTCATTGATTTTAAAGTCCATAAAAAATAAGGTCCATTAGCAAATACTGCTGTAGAAAATGAGAGTAGACTCTGAAGCGAGATCCTTGTTAAACCAGTTCATAAACTATGTGCTCAGTGGTTTTGCCAGTGAGGAAGGCTGCTTGTCTGAGTTGACCACCTTTTTTTTTTTTTTTAATTTTATTTATTTATTTGAGAGAGAGAGATGACAAGTAGGCAGAGAGGCAGGCAGAGGAGAGGAGGAAGCAGGCTCCCCGCTGAGCAGAGAGCTTGATGCAGGGCTCCATCCCAGGACCCTGAGATCACGACCCGGGCCAAAGGCAGAGGCTTAACCCACTGAGCCACCCAGGCACCCCTGAGTTGACCACCTTTGATCCGTCTCCTCTCTCTTTCACATTCATAAAGTTCTCTCCCCCACCCCTCTCTGGCCCTTCTGCTTCGTAGGCAGAAAGCAGAAAAGCAGAAATCTTTCTGCTTACTTAGGAAATCCTTCCTACGTAGAGATGTTAACATTTCAAGCCCCTGTTTTATAATCTTGGGTGGCTCCTTATTATTTATAGGATAAATTTCAAACTCAGCCTGGCATTCAAGGCTCTCACCAGGATGGGTGGCTCAGGCTTGCCTTTGCAGACCTAATGCCTGTGGTTCCCATCCAAACGTTGATTGATTGATTGATTGATTGATTGGCTACTGTCTGTCTTCACTTGAGAATGTCTTGTACCCAATGACCCCCAGCTTTCTTCTCAGGCCTGGTTCAAATCCTGTTCCTTTGGGGGAGTCTTCTGTGTTGCCTATGGAGGCCCCTCCTCTGAACCTGGGATCTGCTACTATTTGTCTTGCTAGTTACTTGGTGACAATATCTGTCTCACGTTTTAAAAGACTGTATGCTCCGAAGGCGAGGTATGAGTTTATGAGTTACTAATTTTCCCCTCTGTCTCCTGGTCCAGGAAGTTACTAATCACACAGTGTTTAATAGCATCCCCCCCACCCCCGGCCTTTTTTTAAAGCTGTGACTAGACAGGCAACATGATGTGCTTGAGAAACGTGTGCATCTGAGCTAGAGGGTCCGAATTCACATCCTTGCCTTGTGCACTCTTAGGAGCTCTCTGGCTTTGTCCACGGCGCCGAACATCTCTGAATACCAGTTTTGTTTTCTTGTAGAATCGTAAGGATAATAATACCAATCAAATTGGTCTGGTTTAAGAACAAACTAATATGCAGGTAGGACATTCCATGTCATAAACTACGGTAAAAATGTTAATATGGCGGTTACTTTGGTGAATGCCTTTTAAAATAATGTGGCCTTCAATGCAGTTCATTTTTCTGGTCTACTCTTGCCTTTTTTTCAACATCTTCGGCCTATTCCTTTTTCCCCTGCCTGTTCTCATAGTATTACCTGGGACCTGCAGCTTTCTCCCATGTGTCACTACATAATTTACTCTACTTGCTTATATCTTCTTTCCTGATTTCCCTCTCTATGCCAAAGTCCCATTTCCCCGGCAGTATTTCTTTCTCCATTATTCTTTAGCTTTCTTTCCTCTTAGTGTGTATAATAGGGATCAACACTTAGAGGAAATGGAAGCGTTCTCATAAAATCCAGAAGTCTATACAAATTCTGTTTTTGTTTGTTTATGGTATCATTTTAAGCAAAGGGCTGTCTTATTCATATGCACAGTTTTGGGAAGGTAGAGGTAGAAGAAGAGGTGGAATTTTTCCAATCTTGTCTACTTGGTTTAAGAATGAGAGCAAGTGTCCAGAGGCCCTACGTGAATTGCCCTGGATCTCAAGGTTAATGACTGATGGAGTTGATAGTTAAGACTGTTTCCGGAACTCAGCCCACTCTTGTTTCTTTGTACTTTTGCTCTCCGCTGTATTGTGTGTCCCCGTCCTAGAGTTTAGCTGAGGACATTATGTAGGGGTTAGTTTGTTCCCAGCAGGCAATCTAGCTGATTGACTTTGGGTAAGTTATTTAACCTCTCTGGCCTTGAGATTCTCATCAGAATAGGAGAGGTCCAGCTGCTTTGCAAGGCATCTTCATAAATCTCCATCTTCCTTCATTTCACAAACTCTTCGATGACCAATTATTTACAAGTATGAGATAAGTTGGATTCTTGGACATGGTTTGCATTTGCGCTTGTTTTGTTCTGTTTTGTTTTTTCCTCCCAAACACCACTCAAGGTTGAGCTTTTTTTGCTACATTACTGTATTTTGATCTGTACAACCAATTAAGCCTGTCCAGTATTTGGTTAAATTATTTCTAATTAAAACATCACGGCTTCCTTGGCAGAAATCCTGTCCTTGTACTACAAAGATGTTTGGCAAGATTTTTGTTATCATTTTTTCAAAGACTGTGGGAAAATGAAGCATTTTGTTGAAATATTTTCTTTGAGTCATAATGTTGAGACAGAACAATGTGACATTCTTTTATATACCACCTGAAAGTCAATAAAAGAGACAGATTATTTTTCATTTAAGGACCAGTGTAGTATTAATCATTCATGGATTTCTTTGTATACCTTCCCACACAAATTATTCACAATTTGAAACAACGCAGACCAAGAGAGACATGTATACATGTATCTTGTTGAAATAGTAATGATAAAATATGTTAGCTGATTTGGCTAAAATATCATATTCAGTAAGTTACGCAGTCTTTTAACTTTACACAAACTAATGCTCAAATTCCCTTTAAATTCCTAGAAAATCTTTCTACTTATTTCAATAAATGGAAAGGAACTATGAGCGGTATTTTTTTCCCTGTCCACCTGAGTTCCTATAATGTTTGCTAGCCCTTCATTGAGAACTAGGAGCTTTCTGTGTCTAGATGTGGGTCAGGTGATAAAACTACTTACCAAAAGAGTGAATGACTATTCCCTGACCCAATAATTTCTTGGGTCTGTTTTGCTTTTAGTAATCAATTAATATACTACATCAAAAACCGATTTTGTTCAGTTGTGGAATTTTCACTCAGTCTGCCAGACCATCATTTCCTGAAGTGCTTGCAAATAGTCATTTTTTGTCTTTCGGTGTCTGAGAGACTATTTTAAGAGCATTGCCAAGCGTGGGAAACTAATAGCACTATATCCCAGCTGTGGAAACAGAATCACTAGGATAACGCACTTTAGCTTCCTGCAAAAGGACTTGTTGATGGCCATGCTGAGACTCTAGTTCGAGGCGTAGAAGAAACATGTACGATGATGGCAGTGAGCATTCTGAAGCGGTAAGAAACTCTTTTTAAAGTCATTGACGTCTAGCATTTTTAATCAGTTTTTTTTTTAACCATTTCCAAGTCTGTTTTTAAACTTTCCTCTCAAGTGCCTGGCATCACAGAAATCTCAAACAAATCGCTCATTTCTGAAGGACTAGCACAAATGCAGAAACAGTTCAGAACAAAGTTTGAAATCAAACATGTTTTGTAATTTTATTATTTGTTGTATTTGAGATTATTTTTGTACTTGAACTCAGATTTGAAATGGTTATCAGTACCTTACGTCTATGAAAATGTGTTTCATAAAATCCCTATAGTGCAATGACAGCAATTAAGATTCTTTAACAAAAAATCCTTGACTTACCAATGAAATCATATCTGTTAAGTAAAATTCAAAGTAATCGAATTGAGAATTTTTATTGTCATAAAATACTCTTCAGATCATTTGTAAATAGTAAACCATTAGTAAAATGTCACTCTTAACCTTAAACACTAAATGCATTCCTTAAACATTAAAAAATATTTAAATTAAGACTATAAATAGAGAGTACCACATTGTTCTCAACCCGTAAAATATGTAAAAATTCACATTAATCCATACATTGTGCATTATGAACATTTAGTGTTTCTCATATCCAAATAAAAAATGAAGTTAAACTTTAAGAATTATAGACACAATTTTGAAAGCATCAAAAGGTATTTTAAACCATATGTTCCTTTGAAATACTGAATTTGAGCCAAATTCAATAATTACATTTCTGATTCCTACATAACTTGATGAATTGTGATGATAATTTGCTCTGATTTTAGAAAGATTTATCAACTCTGTGTTCAGTAAATAATACCACAGCTTAACTGTTAAGAAATAAACTTGCATTAAATAGTGAATTTCAGTTTTCTGGTCATATTCCACTAAAAACCAAATTCCCTTTTTAGGTGTGTGTAGGCATCCCAGAATGAGATGATTTCACTTCTTGTCATGCAGCCAGAAGAAAAGAAATTTCCCGAAAAGCAACTGAAATTTCTACTTTAAACATAGCAAGTTAAATCACACAGTCTTCTATTTAATTTGATTCCTTTATTCCAACCATTGGCCTAAGATCACGATGACAGATACAATTCCAGAATGAGAGCTGAAGGTTTTTGCCATCCATTTCAAAATGGTTTTTTCAATATGGTCAGTGTTTTTTAAGACCTTTTTTTGTCTTTTGATCTATGCTCTCAGGTTACTGTCAAGATGAGCAAAAATTATTTAATGAGCAGGATAGGCCCCCTTCAGATGTTCCTCAGGATTTAAAGTTGCAAAATTATAAGTTTTCAGAATAAGTCCCTTAAAACTCCTACGAAATGAATAGTGCGGAACTGCATACAACATGTAAACCTTCCTGTCCCTTGTTCCGGTCTGCCCTGCTTGTGGCTCATGCGGAATTTTCAAACTATTTCAGGGTTGCACCCAAGCATAAGCTGTCAAAGAAGAAAAAGTATTTTGAGGAATGATGTTAGCATTTTAGGAAAGCACTCCTGAAAATGAGTTCCAGGTTTTCGTTACTTTTTAATAAAGAGTGTAAGAGAACACAGAAATTATTTCTTAGAATACACCCCAACAAGTATTTTAGGAATACAAACATTCATTAATTAGCCCCCGTGTGTTTAAAATACACACCTGTTGGGTATGGTTATGCACAGAAGCCAATTTTTTTCATGAATAATTTCTATCATTTTTTGCATAATTTAAGGAACCATATGTTCTATAATGAAGAAAAAATATTTAAAGTCTGCAATCATGTTAAACAGTTACAGTATGAGTCACTATATATATATACTTTTTAAAAAATGCTGCCTTAGTGTGACAACAGGAACCTAAAGGATTTAAAGCACGCTATTAATTTAAAATCACTGTCAATTTATTAATTTAGGCCATTTTGCTTATCAAGACCAAATTTGGAAACTTTCCTGGGTTTAAGTATTAATTTTTTTTAAAAAAATCTGGGGGGCTCCTGGGGATAAAAATACATTATATGTTTATAAAAAAATTTAAAAAAAAATCTGGGGGACACTTGGGTGGCTCAGTTGGTTAAACGTCTGACTCTTGATTTTGGCTTCAGGTCACGATCTCAGGGTCGTGGGATTGAGCCCGTGCCAGGCTCTGTGCTGGGCATGGTAAGAATCTCTCTCTACCTCTCCCTTTGCCCTTCCACCCACTCCAAACAAAAAAAAGAAAAAAAAAAAAAAGAAAAAGAAAAGAAAAGAAAAAAGAAAAAGTCTGAAAACTAGATTAAAATATTCATTGAGTACTTAGATTTGTATTTGTTTTATAAGAAGAGGCCTATATAACTGTTTAAGAAAACTGACTTTAGTAATTCTTCTAGGTTTTATAACTAGCCAGATCTGCTTAATTTTACTAGTATCATAAAGAACAGTTACATGCACATAAAAAACTAATTTTCCATTTCTTTTAGATCCAAAGTCCTTTTTCTGTTTTTCTTCCTGTGAGTCAAATATTCTATTTGTGTTACTAATATTTTTTGTAGTTTTGTCATTATTATTGACTATCTGAAATGTCCTTTACTTTGCTATAGTATAGGTAACCATAGTCTAAATTTGATATTTCTAATACACCCATATCCAAATTTTAATTTGGGGGGAAGGTAAGAATCATCATTGAAATGGTCTTATTTTTAATAAGAAACATATAAAAACATGCTACATTTTTTTAAAAGATTTTATTTATTTATTTAACAGACAGAGATCACAAGTAGGCAGAGAGGCAGGCAGAGAGAGGAGGAAGCAGGCTCCCTGCTGAGCAGAGAGCCCAGTGCGGGGCTTGATCCCAGGACCCTGAGATCATGACCTGAGCTGAAGGCAGAGGCTTTAACCCACTGAGCCACCCAGGCGCCCCAAAAACATGCTACATTTGAGAGGACTTCCATATTTAAGGAGGTCTATTTCCTTGTCATGTCTTGTTAAGAGTATGGAATGGGGCCAGTAGTGAAAGTTGTAAGAAGGGAGGAGGTATGTGTCTTTTCAGTTTAGAAGCTAATAAGTGAGTTCACTAGGAAATGGGCCGCCAACTCCCCACCCTTAGAAGTAGCTATCTTGGGGCGCCTGGGTGGCTCAGTTGGTTAATTGACTGCCTTCAGCTCAGGTCGAGATCCTGGACTCCCAGGATCAAGTCCCACCTTGGGCTCCCTGCTCAGCAGGGAGTCTGCTTCTCCCACTGACCTCTCCCCTCTCATGCTCGCTCTCTCTCATTCTCTATCTCTCAAAAAAAAAAAAAAAAAAAAGAAGAAGAAGAAGTAGCTATCTTGCTTTCGGCATGCCCTAGAAAGAAGAACTTTTTCTGATGATTGAAATATTCTGTATCTGTGGCGTCCAATATGGTCGCCACATGTGGCTGTTGAGCACTTGAAACGAGGCAACGCAAGAATTGAATATGTAATTAAATTTAAATAGTCCTGGGGTAGCTTCTGCTGGACTCCTTTTAACCAGAGTTTTGCTCATGGACCAGCAGTTCCAGCTTCACCCCAGAGCTTGGTGGGAATGCAGAATCTCAGGCCCCACTTTCACACGTACTGCGACAATCCTCGTTTTAGCGAACTCTCCAGGCGGATCCTGTGTTCATCGTCATTTAGCAGAGCTGGTCTCACAGGCGTTCCTACGCAGACTGGATGGTTAGATGAGATGAGTGAGCCTCTAACTTTTTAATTTCAGAGAAGTTAATTATGTGCGATTCAAAGAGAGGGAAGGGGCATCCACGTAGAGGTCAGACTACAGGCAGAAACGCAGCTTTGCGGTGTGTTGGCGGTGGGCGACTTGAGGCGTACTGTTCCGTCTGTGGTTCGGTTCCCCCTGTGCAAGGGAGGGATGATGAAGTAGGACCCGCCCCCCTGTAGTGAAGATGAGCTGACGTAACGTAAACAAAGTGTTTACACACACAGTAAACCCTCTAGAGGATTGTTGTTGTTGACTCATATTACAGAAAGCTGCGCCTGATTTCAAAGGAGACGCGTGGACTATAGCAGACTATCTCTCTGCCACATCTAAATGGGCTTTGCCAAGTCTCAAATGATGGCGGCTGGTCTTCAAGAAAAGAGGGTCTGAGTCCAGTGATGGGCTTTTTTGTCACATGTTACATTTTGGGTGTTAAGGTGAGAAGTAGTGACCCGGCTTCTTTAGATCCTGAAGGAATCCTTGCACTGCAGATCTGAAGGAACCCCTGTAGCTTCTTGCTGCATTTACCTTTTTTTTTTGTTTTTATTTATTTATTTGACAGAGAGAGAGATCACAAGTAGGCAGAGAGGCAGGCAGAGAGTGGGGGAGAAGCAAGCTCCCCGCTGAGCAGAGACCCTGATGCGGGGCTCGATCCCAGGACCCCGAGACCACTACCTGAGCCAAAGACAGAGACTTAACCCACTGAGTCACTCAGGCACCAATTCCCCTTTCTCCTCCTCTCCCACTAGTGCACAGAGGCCCCCAGATGCTATACAAATGTCTCCAAAATTCAGCCTCTTTCTGTAGCTCCTAGTTGGGGCCACCACAAAATGAGGTTCTGCCCTCCCGGTTGCAAAACAGGGAGGGATATGTTGGGAGTATAGCCAGAATTTCCTTTTCAGCAAATCCTGTGTTTTAAAAAGAATGAACCTAGGGTGAGCTCAAACTATTAGTCACAAGTTTTCATCTTAATGGTGCTTCATCAGGAAGCTAATCCAAGTGGTGGGGGTAGCTGTCATCTGGTTAGAAAGAAAAGCACACCGTTACTTAAAATTCCCATCATTCTTTCGACACTAAAAAAGTAGTCCATGCTTACAGAATATAATTTTCAAAGAACTTTTTGTAATTGAGCCATTCTCCCCCTGTCGGATATTTACATTGTTTTATACATACAAGTACATATGTATACACACATGTACATATAGACGATGTGTGTGTGTTTCAGCCCGTGGGAACATTCTCGTACATATTTCTTGGCATCTTTATTTCCTTCACATAGATTCTGGAAAAGAGAATTCCTGAATATATACTTTTTAAGAGGGTAGCATGCTTTTCCAAATTGCTTTTCAGAAATGTTGCCTTAAGTTAGACATCTACCAGCATTGTTTGAGTTCATTTCACTGCAGTATTGACTATCATTTTTTAAATGGTTAATTTGATGGGGTGGAATATTATCCAGCCATAGAAGGGAAGTCCTGCTATTTGCAACAACACAGATAGCCCTTGAGGACAGTATGCGGAGTGAAATAAGTCCGTCAGAGAAAGACAAATGCTCTGTAATCTCACTCAAATGTGGGAGGTGGGCGAAATGAGTGCAGTTAATCAAAAGGTACCAACCTCCAGTTATATGATGAATTAGTCCCAGGGATGTAATGTACAGCATGGTGACTGTAATTCACAATACTATATTGTATATTTGGAAGTTTCTTAAAAGACTGGATCTTAAAAGTTCTTATCACAAGAAAAAGATTGTAACTATGTGTAGTGACGGACATGAACTTGATTTATTGTGGTGACCGTTTGATAACATGAAGTGCATCCATATATCAAACCATTTTGATACACCTCAAACTAATATAATGTTATATGTCAATTATATCTCATTTTAAAAAATAAAAATACAAAAAAATAAAAATAGAAAGTCTTAAAATAATTTGATAGCCAAAAATATCTCATTTTTAAACGTCTTCGTATTTTTTATTACGGTGAGGTTAAATATTTTTTCATATATTTTTTTAGCCATAGTCGTTTCTTCCTTAGTTTTGTGTCTTTGAGTGAGTTACTTAACTCTGTACCTTGTTTTTTCATTGGTGTTTTTTTAAAAGATTTTATTTATTTATTTGACAGATAGAGATCACAAGTAGGCAGAGAGGCAGGTGGGTGGCCGGGGGGCGGGGCACGGAGGGAAGCAGGCTCAGCCCGATGCTGATGCTGGGCTCGATCCCAGGACCCTGAGATCATGATCTGAGCCGAAGGCAGAGGCTCAACCCACTGAGCTGCCCAGGCGCCCCTTGTTGTTTTTTGTTTTTTGTTTTTTTAAATCTCAAGTCACTTTGTAAGGTCAGTGTAAAAACCAAATCAGTTAATATATTTCACGTACTTGGAATAGTAGGAGTTGTATAAATACTGTTTATTGGTCTTCAGTGAATGTTGACTGATGGCTTTTGTCCATTGTTTTCTGTTGCGATCCCAGAACTTAGAGCTTTATTGACTTTTCTCACTTCTTTGCACGAAGTAGGAGAGGGTGAAACTTTCTGATGAATCTGGTCCCTGTTGCTTCTGAAGGCGCTGGAAGCAACAAAATGGAACGATCCTCAGTATGGAAGTGGAATCCTCACCCTGGGTGTGTCGTCTGGTATTATTATCCCCATTGTATAGATGCGGAAAACAAAGGTTTTGAAAGTTTCGGTCGCCTGTCCAGAGTAGGACCGACTTCTGCTCTGCCACCTCTATGCCGCTGGGGATTATGGCCGCTCACCCCCTCGGAGTTGTACTTGGGTTTACACCTCGGGTTTACAGCATGCTGGTTGCTATTGACTCTGGAGCCACGTGGCCGGAGTTCAGCCCCTGGCTCTGTCACTTCGTAGCTGTGTGATGTCACCAGCACTCTCAGCTCATCTGGAAAACAGGGAGGATGGTGGTAGGACTTAGCTCAGGGATTGTTGGGAGGGTTAAGTTAATCTGTGCGTAAGTCACCTGGAAGAGTGGTTTGTACACGACAGCTGGTCTGTACCAGCCACTGTGATCACAGTAACCCCATCTTCAGGGGCTTGGGTGGCCAAAAGCTCACCCGACACGTTAAGGGTGTTGCCTTTGTATTGTCTGCCCAGCACTTCCGGGATGGAGTTCAGGGGAGATCACTTAGGGACTGAGGACTTGGGCTATTGTTCAGCCCATGTCACGATGACCCAAAAAGGAATTCTGCCCAGTGAAAACTATACCGATTCTGATTTGGTTTTGTGCAGCTGGCAGATCAGAAACCCAGAGCCCATCGGCGCCTCCGGCTTGTTACAGTTCCTGCGTGGACGAGTTCACCAACGAGGCCATGTTCTCTCTCTTCTGTTACTTTCTTGGGGGTCGGGGGTGGGTGGGAGGGAGCTGCCGAATGCCCTCTCAAGGCCACAGTCATCGGAGCATCAGCTTAGCGTGTGGTTCTTGTGCACATACGTGTGCCCCTCTCCCTGGAGATTTTCATGTTGGTAGTGCAGGAAGCTCCCTAGATGCCGTGGTTTGGGGGGGAAAAAGAGGAAGAACAAAACTTTGCTATGAAGCAAAATCACTTTTCTTCAGTGACCAGCCAGCCTCACTTTGGCCTGTGCTGTGGAGGGATCATAAAGAACCTTCTTGGTGAAGGTTCTCATGGTCTGCGGGGATCCTCGCTTGTTCATCATTCAGCAGGGTTTACAGAACCCTCATTGTGCTTCCTCCCGCCCTAAACCCAGGTGGATTTGTGTCTGCTCCTCCTTTTGTATCTTAATTCCGATTTCTCTTTCTTTCCCCAACAAAGCGGAACAGCCTTCCTAAAGGGATAGCAGCCGGCCGTGCCAGGCTGACAGGCGGAAGAGGACGAGGATAACAGCTATTATTTATTGGATATTTATGTCGGGCACTAGATCAAATGATTTATATATAATAATCATTCAAAATAATTGTTTTACCACCCACAATTTACAGATAAGGAAACTGTGATTCACGGAAGATTTTTTTTTTTTTAAATTTTAAAAAGATTTTATTTATTTATTTGAGAAAGAGTGAAAAAGAGCTGGGGGGGGGGGGTTGTGCAGAGGGAGAGGGAGGAGCAGACACCCCGCTGAGCAGGGACCCTGACTCCAGGACTGGATCCCAGGACCCGGGGATCCTGACCTGAGCTGAAGGCAGACTCTAAGCAACCCAGGCGCCCAGGGATTCAGGGAGTTGTAAACTATTGCAGAAATGTGCCTAAGAGCACACAGCTAAGTGGTAGAACCAGAATTTCAGCCTTGGCTAAGCCAACTGCAGAATCCAAGCCCTCCCTTGTCCTGTGAGGCTCCTCTCATGAGGTCTGCCTCCTGGTTTCTCCATTTGCTTTCTTGAGCCTTCAGGCTAACCTGTATGTTCCTTCAGATTTTTTGTCACAGTTTTTTTGTTTCAGCTTTATTTAATGAATAAGGTGTTAGAATTGTCAACCCAATCGGTATGGGATTTGCTTTTGGGAAAGTGTTTATCCAGTCGCTGTCTCCGGAAGCCCATGTGTCATTGGGACACGCTTGTATGGGTGCTGATGGGCAGCCTTGAGAAGATCACATTTCCAAACTAAAGTTAAGGTTTACTGACAAAGCACAAAATATGAGAGAAAATCTTGAAGACTTGTGTAGAGAACAGAAATAATGGTAAGAATAAATCAGCTTCCTTTTCTACGCTCATTTGTGTTGTAGTACGTGCATTGATTTCGAGAAAAATAAATAATTACAGGCGTATCATGGTGAGATAGTGACTAAGGATAAAGAGTTCCAGAGGAAAATGCCACTATAAAGATTTATGACATAGAGTGATGTCTCCAAGGTTGGAAGGATTGCTGAGGTCACCAGACCGAGCAGGACAAGAGATAAGTGAGATGAGGTGTCCCTTCAGACTTCCAGGAAGGTAGACGTGGGCTTGGGGCAAGTCAGTGTCTGGAGAGGTGACAGGTAGAACTGGCAGGATGGGGAATGGAATCCCAAGATCGCCTTGAGGGGTTAATCCTGACCTAGTAAGAAAGGAAGTGTCTCCTTGGGTTTACAGTAAAGGCGAACAGCTGCCTTCAGAATGAAACAGAGGCAACATAAAACTAGTCAGAGTTCAGGAGTTACTGAATAATTCGTTGACCTCCTTTGTCACTGAGGTAGGTTTTCCTTGTAAAGTGCTTGGTGTCCTAAATGGTTTACTTAGCTTTTTGTATCCTGTGCAACCACAGAACTACGAAGTTGAGGTAAATGGCACTTTCCCGAGTACTTTGCACCAGCTCTGTGCTTGGCAAGGATTACTTACATCACAACAGCTTTATGCACCAGGAGCTGCCTCCCTCCCATTTTCCAGATAAACTCAGCCTTTGTGATGTACTTTTTTTTATTAACATATAATGTATTATTTGTTTCAGGTGCACAGGTCTGTGATTCATCAGTCTTATACAATTCACAGCACTCACCATAGCACATATGCTCCCCAGTGTCTATCACCAAGCCTCCTCATCCCTCCCCCTCAACCCCCCAGGAACCCTCAGTTTGTTTCCTGAGATTAAGAGTCTCTTAGGGTTTGTCTCTCTCTCTGGTTTCATCTTGTTTCATTTCCCCTCCCTCCCCCTATGATCCTTTCTTATTTCTCAAATTCCTCATATCAGTGAGATCATATGATAATTTTTGTTCTTTGATTGACTTATTTCGCTTAGCATAATACCCTCTAGTTCCATCCATGTCATTGCAAATAGCAAGATTGCAGTTTTTGATGGCTGCATAGTATTCCATTGTGTGTGTGTGTGTGTGTGTGTGTGTGTGTGTGTACATACATACTACATCTTCTTTATCGATTCATCTGTTGATGGACATGTAGGCTCTTTCCATAGTTTGGCTCTTGTGGACATTGCTGCCATAGTCAGGTGCACATGCCCCTTTGGATCACTTCATTTGTATCTTTAGGGTAAATAACCAGTAGTGCAATTGCTGGGTCATAGGGTAGCTCTATTTTCAACTTTCTGAGGAACCTCCATGCTGTTTTCCAGAGTGGCTGCACCAGCTTGCATTCCCACCAACAGTGCAGGAGGGTTCCCCTTTCTCTGCATCCTCGCCAACACCTGTCATTTCCTGACTTGTTAATTTTAGCCATTCTGACTGGTGTGAGGTGGTATCTCACTGTGGTTTTGATTTGTATTTCCCTGATGCCGTGGGATGTTGAGTACTTCTTTATGTGTATGTTGACCATTTGGATGTCTTCTTTACAGAAATGGGCAGAAATTCATGTCTTCTGCCCATTTCTTGACTGGATAAGTTGTTCTTTGGGTGCTGAGTTTGGTAAGTTCTTTATAGATTTTGGATACTAGCCCTTTATCCGATATGTCATTTGCAAATATCTTCTCCCATTCTGTCAGTTGTCTTTTGGTTTTGTTGACTGTTTCCTTTGCTGTGCAAAACTTTTGATCTTGACAAAGTCCCAGTAGTTCATTTTTGCCCTTGAATCCCTTGTCTTTGACAATGTTTCTAGGAAGAAGTTGCTGCAGCTGAGGTCGAAGAGGTTGCTGTCTGTGTTCTCCTCAAGGATTTTGATGGATTCCTGTCTCACATTGAGGTCTTTCATCCGTTTTGAGTCTATTTTTGTGTGTGGTGTAAGGAAATGGTCCAGTCTCATTCTTCTGCATGTGGCTGTCCAATTTCCCCAAAACCATTTGTTGAAGAGGCTGTCTTTTTTCCATTGGACATTCTTTCCTGCTTTGTCGAAGATTAGTTGACCATAGAGTTGAGCGTCCATTTCTGGCTTCTCTATTCTGTTCCATTGATCTACGTGTCTGTTTCCGTGCCAGGACCATACTGTCTTGATGATTACAGCTTTGTAATAGAGCTTGAAGCCCGGAATTGTGATGTCGCCTGCTTTGGTTTTCTTTTCCAACATTCCTCTGGCTATTCGGGGTCTTTTCTGGTTCTATACAAATTTTAGGATTATTTGTTCCATTTCTTTGAAAAAAGTTGATGGTATTTTGATAGGGATTGCATTAAATGTGTAGATTGCTCCAGGCAGCATAGACATTTTTGTAATATTTATTCTTCCAATCCATGAGCATGGAATGTTTTTCCGTTTCTTTGTGTCTTCCTTCTTTTCTTTCATGAATATTCTGTAGTTTTCTGAATAAAGATTCCTTGCCTCTTTGGTTAGATTTATTCAGCCTTTGCGATGTTCTGTAACTTGGCCAAGGTCACTAAGAAGTGTCAGGTTTGGTATTTGTTACACTGCCCCCTAAAGAAAGACAGGGTCTTTTTAGTAAAAGCAAAAGGCTGGGCTAAGACATAGCCCAAGGAACAACTCCTGTTTTCTCTGGTGTTAGAAATTGAAGATGAATGTGAGCTGAGTGCTTTGACATATCCTGTTCTCTTTTATTTTGTCCTGTGATTTCACTCTCCCTATCCTGTATCAATGCCCTAAAATGGGAGGTACATGCATCTTTATTAAGACAAAGGTAATCTCAGTGTGCTAATGGGGATGAAGTCCACTGTTAAATTAATCATTTTGTAAATCCTCTGAGAAGTAATATTTACTCTTTGGATTGAGTTTTCAGAGTTATGCATTGGAGGAAAATGGCAGGAAAATTAAACTAGAAAAAACAGCTTTTAGTTGATGAAGACCTTTCATATATTTTCCCTAACTAATCTAGTACCTTGGAACTGGGAAAAGGAAGGCGGTATTTGCCACAAAATACAGCTGGCAAGCAAGTAGAAATTCACTTCTCCTTGACCCTTACTAGGAATATCCAGGGGCCTGTGCTCTGAGCAATGAACTTAATGTTTGTCGGCCTGAGCACAAATACCAGTAGATGGGAAGGCTGGACAGTCAATGCCTGAACAAGCCAGGATGGAAAGATGGTTTGATTTTCCTGGTTTGTCGATATGCTGAAACCACCACGAAGGAGCCTCTTAATGCCGGGAACATAGATTTGGAAGGGAAAAAGATTTTTCTCACCAGTGGAGGTTGTCACAATATTAAAAACCAACTGCACTAAGATACCAGCTTAAGTATAAGTTATTTCAGTTAGAGAGCTTAAGAGAAAGAGAGGAAATATCTTTTTTTTAAAAAGATTTTATTTATCGGGGCGCCGGGGTGGCTCAGTGGGTTAAAGCCTCTGCTTTCCGCTCAGGTCATGATCCCAGGGTCCTAGGATCAAGCCCCGCATCGGGCTCTCTGCTCAGCGGGGAGCCTGCTTCCTCGCTCTCTCTCTACCTGCCTCTCCACCTACTTGTGATCTGTCAAATAAATAAATAAATAATCTTAAAAAAAAAAAAAGATTTTATTTTTCTATATGAGAGAGAGAGAGAGAGAGCGCACCCACACATGAGGAGAGAGAGGGAGAAGCAGGCTCCCCACTGAGCATGGAGCCTAATGTGGGGCTTGATCCCAGGACCCTGAGATCACGACCTGACACAAAGGCAGGCATTTAACCGACTGAGCCATCCAGGCGCCCCAGGAGAACAAACATCTTGTGCCCCATAGATAGCCTCCAAAATCAAACCCTTCAATTACTGTAATAAAAAAGAGGAATCAGAGTATGGAATAATTGGACTAATTAGGTATCAGTATTATGCAAGCTATGTAATGTGAAGCCTGGCATATCATATAACAGAGAAGTTGACAAATTTTTTTCTGTAACAACCAGACAGTAAATATTTTTGGCTTTGAGGCCATACATTCTCTGTCTCCATCGCTGAGATCTGTTGTTGTAACCCAAGAGCAGCCATTAGCTCACGAGACACAAAAAGAGACGACAGGCTGACTTTGGTCCCAGAGCTGTGATCGACTGGTCCCTGATAGCATCTGTGTGGATAGAGCCCTAGACATATTTTTATATCAGCAAAAGTATAATGCTTTCTACACAAGCCTCGTAGAAAATCTGAGAGTGCACTATATAGATGCCCCTTTGCAGAAAGCTATTTTATTTGAGGCTTTTGAAAATTATACTCGGCCAACTCCAACATTAACCTCTGCTCTTTAATTCAGGTATTTTATTTAGATTTCTTCCCAGACCCAGGAACTGACTGAATATAATTATTATGAAAGACACAGATCCCTTGAACCCTTTCATAATTATTATGAAAGACACAGATCCCTTCTGGCTATTTTGAAGGTTCATTGTCTTTTTGCTAACATCATGCTTCAGCTGCTTACAGAAGGTATTATCCTTACAGGAATGGTCTAACTGACAGTTCATATGGGGCTGCTGGGACCAGCAACCAAGAAAACCCAGCCAGTAGTTAGAGTAAGGTTCTGAATACAAATCCTCAAATGTGTCACTTTGTCCCATCTGAATCCCAGTGCATTATACTCTACGACCGACAGCATGCTTGGTGATATGTCAACATTTTAATTCTGAATGAGTGTTAATTGGATATTTTAGTGCTGAAATTATTTGTTACCTAAAACACTGACACAACCTGAAGTTCCCTGATTTTTATAATTATATAGCACATACAGACTCTCTTTCTCTAGCTTTGATTGCTTTTACAAAATGTATTTAAGGCACACGCTTTAGATCAATTAATAATTCAGAACTGTAATTATTAGACTCCATGGTGACTTGGTAGTAAGCCTTCCTGAATCAGCTTGTTCACAGTTCGGGGCTGGTTGGAATTGTGAACTGCAACTGAAAACAAAAACAAAAACAAAAACGGAAAATACCTCCCCTTGAAACAATGTACACGGGGGAAGGTAGAGAGCCCTGCCGAAGGGTATATTTGGAAGTCGTTAAGCGAGTAAATCTTGACAGTTGTCATCTCAAGGAGAAAAAAAAAGACTTTTTTTTTTTTGTATCTATATGAGATGATGGATGTCAACCAAACTGTGGGGAAATTATTTTATTATATATATAAGTCAGGTCACTGTGCTGCTTAAACTTACACAGTGCGTAAGGTAGGGAGGTCAACTGTATCTCATTAACACTGGGGAAATAATACCTCCCTGTACTCCCTTTACTTCCCAGCTGCCTAGAGCAAATGTGTGGGGTGGCTGCCCAGTCCAGCTCAGGGCTTGGGGCTTGGGCACAGGAGAGACCAGTGTAACCAGCAGCCCTTGCTTTCCTGGAGCTCTTTGTTATGTATTTCCTTGCCTAATAGAATTTCTTGCTCTCTTCTCTCTCTCTCTCTCTTTTTAATTTTTTTAGTTTGAATGCTTACTCTGATTTCTCTAGCAGAAACCATGTGGGTCAAAAAAAATTTTCATTGTGGCAAAATATACATAACAATATTTAACCATTTTCACTGTTATCAAGTGTACAGTTCTGTAGCCCTAAGTGCATGGGTTTTTTGGTGGCTCTTTTGGTTTTTTCGAGAGAGAGAGAGAGAAAGAGGGAGGGGTGGGGTGGGGTGGGGAGAGGGGCGGAGGGAGCAAGAGAATCTCAAGCAGACTCCAAACACCAGAGCCCAACACAGGGCTCCATGCAGGGCTCGAACTCATGACCTGAGACCATGACCTTAGACGAAATCCAGATTTGGGTGCCCAGCCGACTGAGCCCCCCAGGTGCCCCTAAGTGCATGTTTTAAGTACTAATTCCCCATCTCCTCTCCCCACCCTGGCTTCTGGCAACCACCATTCTTTTTGTCTCTATGTGTGTGACTACTCAGTGGAATGATTACAGTATTTGTCTTCATATGTCCTCATTTGTCCTCAGCATTTGCTTATTTCACTCAACATAACATCTTAAAGGTTCATAGGAAACTGTGCTTTTAAAAAAATGTTTAATTATCTTGAATTAAACATTTTAGTTTTAATGCAATCAAGTTAACATTTTTTAATCTTAAGAACAACAGGGTTCACAATTCCTTTGACAAAATCTTTTTTTAAATGTTGACTGACTCACCAAACAATATTTTCATTTTGTTTTTGCCTTAATCAAAAAATAAAAGATCTGATTGGTTGAAAACCTTTAAAGCATTACAGTCTAACTATGAGAACCCAAGTGCCCTCTTGGCATGGGAGTAAGGAACTATTTTGAGGATGGCCCCACTTTAAAATACTTTCTAAAGCCAGTGAGAAATTATTAATTAAGGGAACTCATTTTTGTAGGATTTTTTTAGAGAAAGGTGCAGCAGAATTTTCTTAACTTTTTGGAAAAGAAAGTGTGAACAGGAAAATAAATACACACTGTCCTAACTGGGGGAAATCCTACTTTTTTGAAAATGTGTAAACTTTTCTCCATCTGATCCCAATTTTATGTTAATTAGCACGTTTCCCCCCTGTGTAAGGAAAACTGTTTTAGGGTGCCCTCCTTTTCCTGGTGAGCTGCCTTGCTGGTAAAGCACCCCCAGGAGCCACCAGGAAGAATGTGAGCAGCAATGTTTTCTGAAAGTAGAAAGAAGCGAGATCAACAGAGTTGTTAATCCTAACGCTGAGACCAAGCCTTCAGACACAGTGCCAGCGGGGGAAATTATACTCCTGGTTGCTCTCCTTTGGTTCTGTTGTCAGTAATAACAGGTAGGAGCCCCCATCTTTCCTACCTAATAGAAGGTTCATTTTACTGTGATTTAATTGCCTACAGAGGTTGGAATGTGGAGGGTAGGAATTCTATTAGTCAGCCCTGCATTCATGAAACGCGTGGTTCACGTGGACAGAAATAGGTCCTGAAAAATGTCGGTTCCTAACGACGTGCATTCACGATGGGGTCCCCCCAGAGCTCTGAAATCCTGCCCTAGCCTGATGGGGTCCACCCAGTCCAGGCATCTCCCTGGACTGTATGGAAATATTCTTTTACTTAGTTCTTCATGGATGTCACAAAAGGATAACTTGGAAGGTGTTGAACATCCCCATTAGGTAGTGAGGTTTTCATATGTTTTTTACCACAGGATCCTAATTCCAAGAAAATTAGTGTACTTATAAGTGCTATACATTGGGACTCTGATTTTATTTGTGTTTTTCAACTTACTGAAGTAGACTAAAACTCCTGGCTAGGGCCAAGAAAAGAAGAGGGAAGAAAAAGACCAGGCCCCGCATCTCTTGTCTTCTAGGCTTGTCTGGATTTCTAGACTTTTCCAGAGCGTCGTCTCTTCTGATAAGCTTTGCAAATGCCGATCACCCCAGGCACAGTTTCTCCTCTCTACTTACCACAGCTTGATCTCTGTCTGTGCTGAAGCTTCCTTGTGGAGTCGGCTAAGTGTCCTTCCTCTGCGTTTCTCAGATGATGGGATGGTGTAGGTCCTGTTTTACCCACACTTGGATGCCGCACCAGTAGGAAATATAGATGTTACATTATTTGCTAAACAATCCACAAAACTGTGAGGCTCCTGAAGTTGTCTCCTTACCTCCTTCACACCAGAGATCCCCCCAAGTTTAATGTGATAAACATATACTTTATTCACCTACCCAGAAATACTTACCAGGCAACTACTAGACACCGGGCTGGGTGCCAGGTACTCAGCTAGGACCAGAAGATGCTGGTATGAACAAAATGGAGTCCCCGCCATGGTGGTCGACCCGATTCCTCTGGGTCTGAGGCCAAAGAGGACCAAAGGAGGCCTGAACAGTTCTTTCCTCTATGACTATGAAGGCCAGTTTGAATTTACAGTTATTTTTAGAAGTACTGCTGGGAAGTCTGGTAGTGGAGAGAGAGCTGACATACAGACCTCACGTCCCATGGGGTCTGTCAAGGTTCTTGAGGAGCTTTTGCTTGTGAGTGGAAGCCCACCCCATACATTCAAGCTCCTGCTCATCGCCACCTACTTACCTCATCCTGCAGCTGCTCTGAGCAGTCTGGAAATGCTCACATGGTAGGGAAGTGTATCCTGAGAAGTAGCAACTTGGGAAGAAGCCCAGGCAGGCCTACCAGGCTCATGGCCATTTGGTCAGTAAATTCCAAGGTCTCTGGTACCCAGACCATCTAGAGCTACCCTGTATAATATGGTAGACCTCGCCATGTAGGGCAACTGAGATGTCAATTAAAATTAAATAAAATTTTAAGATTAGGGGTGGCTGGGTGGCTCAGTCTGTGAAGTGTCTGCCTTGGGCTCGAGTCATGATCCCAGGGTCCTGGGATCAAGCCTCACATCGGGCTCCCTGCTCAGCAGGGAGGAGCCTGCTTCTCTCCCTCTCCTCCCCAGCTCGTGCATTCTGTTGCTATCTCTGTCTCTCTCGCAAATAAATAAATAAAATCTTAAAAAAAAAAAAATTGAAGATTGAGTTCCTTAGTCACACTAGCTATATTTCAAGCCACATGTTGTCTAGAGGCTATCATATGGGAGAGCTTGGATATAAAACAAATATGTATATATATATTACATATATAGCTATGAAACAAATATAGATATTACTGCAGAAAGTTCTGGGTTAGAGGAAAAGGCATGGGCGGCAAGTGTATATAGGCTCCGCTTTCCCAAATCTAAGAGCTGCATTTTCAGACCTTGTATTCTACCTGGGAGACTCGGGGAGTGGGGCAGATGATTAAACAGTAAACAGTGATTAGGGGCGCCTGGATGGCTCAGTCAGTTAAGCATCTGACTCTTGATTTCGGCTCAGGTCCTAATCTCTGGGTCGTGAGGTCGAGCCCCAAGTCAGGCTCCGTGCTGGGTGTGGAGCCTGCTTTAGATTCTCTCTCTCCCTCTCCACCTGCCACCTACTTCTTTCTCTCTTTAAAAAAAAAAAAAAAAAAAAGTAAGCAATGACAACATGTCTTTTCATAATTGGAGAGCATCTCAAAAGAAGATAAGCTGGGGATGTGATGGGGAGCTGTAGCAAGAGAGAAGGGAGGGCTGCGAGCACTGGGGAAAACAGAAGTAGAAATTCTAAAGCAAAAAGTGTTTGATTTGTACCTAAAAGACGCCCCCCCCCAAAGGTGGTGTTTGTGCCTGGAAGGTAGTGAAGGTAAAGTAATGCATGATATGTTTGGCGATGCAGGCGATGGCAAAGTCTATAGGCAAGAAGTGGATTTGACTTTTAAGTGGAATGGGAGGAAATGGAACTCTTCTAAACAGGGGAGTGGTGTGATCTGGTGCAAGTTTGAAGAAGATTCGTCCGACCATGTGCATAGAAGGGCTGGAGGCGGGCGGAAACAGAAAGACCAGTCAGAAAGCTGTGGCAGGTGTCCCCGCAGCCTGAGAGATCCGACTCCTTGGAGTGGTGCAGTGGAAGGAGGTGGGTGATGACATTTGCATGAAGCAAAACAGCAGAGCGGCTTGATTTGTAGCCAACAAACACTTATTGAGTGCCTGCTGTGTACCAGGCCCTCTGCGAGGTCCTAGAGACTCAACAGTGAACGAAAGTGACACAAACCTATCCCTTCATGGAGCTGAGATCTTAGTGCAGATGGTAGAACCATGAATACATCCACAAGTCCCTGCATGGTGTGCTAGAAGGTGAGAAGATGGAGAAACAAAGCAGAGAAAAGGGAATAGTGACATAGTCGGTAGCTGACAGATTGTCATTTTAAATGCTAGTTTTTTTTGTCAAATTTGTAATCTTTGACTTTGGGGATTTACAGAGACATTTTGGGAAAACCAACAAACAAAACAAAGTGTGTCCAAAAGCAGAGTTAACAGGACCAAAGAAGCATGAGGGCCACTAAGGGTCTTATAGTCCGCATGGAGTCAGTATAGAGAGTCCCTCCCACCCCCAAATCCATAGGCTCAGCTTCCTGCCTCTGGGCCATATTGCCAATATCAGTGGTCACATTTTTTGTTTTTTCTTTTTCAAATTTTAATTCCAGTATAGTTAACATTCAGTGTTATATTAGTTTCATGTGTACAATATAGTGATTCAGCAATTCTGTATATTACTTGGTGCTCATTGTGTTAAGTGTGCTCTTCATCCCATCACTTATTTCTCCTGTCCTCTCCTCTGGTGACCATCAGTTGGTTCTCTACTGTTAAGAGTCTGTTTTTGGTTTATCTCTCTTTTTCTTTGTTTTGTTTCTTAAATTCCACAAATGAGAGAAATCCTATGGTGTTTCTTTTCGTCTGACTAATTTCTCTTCATTCTACCTGGTAGATCTACCCAAGTTGTTGCCAATGGCAAGATTTCGTTCTTTTTTTACGGCTGAGTAATATTCCATTGTAGATCTAGATCCCATCTTCTTTATCCATTCATGTATCAATGGGTGCTTGGTTTGTTTCCATATTTTGGCTATCGTAAATAGGCTGCAATAAACATCAGGGTGCATATATCTTCTCAAATTAATGTTTTCATATTCTGTGGGTGAATACCCAGTAGTGGAATTACTGGATCATATGATAATTCTATTTAATTTTTTTAGGAACCTCCATACTGTTTTCAAAAGTGGGTGCACTTTGCACTTTTACCTTCCCTGCAAGAGTGTGTGAGGGTTCCTTTTACTCTGCATCTATGCCAACACTTGAAATTACTCTCTTCTAGGATTTTTATGGTTTCAGGTCTCCCACTTAGGTCTTTAATCCATCATCAGTTTAGTTTTGTGTAAGGTGTAAAAAACTAGTCAAGTTTCATTCTTTTGCATGCTGTCCAGTTTTCCCAACGCTATTTGTTGAAGAGACTTTTCCCATTTGCATATTTTTGCCTCCTTTATCGAAGATTAATTGGTCATATAATTGTGGATTTATTTCTGGGCTTTCTATTCTGTCCCACTGATCTATGTGTCAATTTTTGTGCCAATATCAGTGTTTTGATTACTACACCTTTGTTATACAACTTGAAACCTCCAGTTTTGTTTTTCTTCTTCAAGATTGCTTTGGCTGTTCGGACTCCTTTGTGATTCTTTTTTTTTTTTTTTAATTTATTTAACAGACAGAGATCACAAGTAGGCAGAGAGGCAGGCAGAGAGAGGAGGAAGCAGGCTCCCCACTGAGCAGAGAGCCGGATGCGGGGCTCAATCCCAGGACCCTAAGATCATGACCTGGGCCAAAGGCAGACACTTAACTGGCTGAGCCACCCAGGCACCCCTCCTTTGTGATTCTATACGAATTCTAATATGACTTGTTCTAGTTCTGTGAAAAATGCTGTTGGTATTTTGATAGCGATTGCATTAAACCTATAGGTTGCATTGGGTCGTATGGACATTCTAACAATATTTGTTCTTCCAATCCATGACTGTGACGTATCTTTCAATTTGTGTCATCTTCCGTTTCTTTCATCAGTGTTTATAGTTTTCAGGGTACAGGTCTCTCACCTCCTTGGTTAAGTTCATTCCTAGGTATTACTTTTGGTGTAGTTGTAAGGGGAACTCTTTTCTTAATTTCTCTTTTGGCTACTTCATGACTAGGATACAGAAATACAACAAAATTCTCTATATTGATTTTGTATCCATAACTTTACCTAATTCACATATCAATTCTAGTAATTTCTTGATGGAGTCTTTAGGGTTTTCTCTATACAGTATTATGTCATCTGCTAATAGTGGAAGTTTGACTTCTTTGCCAGTGGTCACGATTTGAAAATAACTTTAGTATGTTTTCATCATAAAAATAAAGTATACCTCTTCTTCTTTCATTGAAAATAAAATTTGAAGTCATGGCTATTTTTATGAAAAAAGTTACCACAAGAATTGGAGAAGGGAAAACTATTATAAATCCCTGATAGACAATAACAGGAATTTTGTTTATAAATGTCTCTTGTTAAGATATTATGATCATGGGGTGCCTGGGTGGCTCAGTGGGTTAAAGCCTCTGTCTTCAGCTCGGGTCATGATTCCAGCGTCCTGGGATCGAGCCCCACATCGGGCTCTCTGCTCAGTGGGGAGCCTGCTTCCCCCTCTTCTCCCTGCCTGCCTCTCTGCCTACTTGTGATCTCTGTCTGTCAAATAAATAAATAAAAATCTTAAAAAAAAAAAAAGATATTATGATCATGGTTTAAAAAAAATGCAGGGGTTCCTGGGTGTCTCAGTCAGTTAAGCAGTGGACTCAGCTCAGGTCACGGTCTCTGGGTCCTGGGATGGAGCCCGTGTCGGGCTCTGTGCTCAACAGGGAGTCTGCTGAAGAACTCTCTCCCTCTCCTGCTGCCCCTCCTCCCCCCCCTTTCTAAGATAAATAAATACATCTTTAAAAAATAAATAAAACATTTTTTAAAATACAATTTCAAGCATTACAGAAGGTTCCACAATGGAAAATAAGTCCCTCCCACTCCGGCCCTGGATCCCTCAGGTTTCTTCCCCAGACGCTATCACTGTTTGAGGTCCTGGCATAGAGTTTTAAGCACTGCAGAGCTTTAAGCACTGATGTCTGGTCCTCCCCCTCAGAGTTTCTGGTTGAATTTGTCAGGATATAACCCAAGCGGAGGGAGTTTTACTATTTTCTCCAGATTACTTCATGTGCAGCCACTTATATGTTCTAGAGTATAGCCTAAATACTAACGTCTATATGCATCCTTTAAAAAGATATATGCAGATGATAGCAGAAGAGTATCCACTGTTTTGCCTCTTGCTTTTTTAATTTTTTACATGTAAAATATATCTTGGAAATTGTTCCATGTTAATATATATAGCTGTATATACCTTATTATCTTTAATGTCTCCATATCGTGCCCTCATATGGATGCGTCTTAATTTATTGAACCAGTCTCCTACTGGTAGACAGTTATGCTAGTTATTTTATTTATTTATTTATTTTATGAAGAACATTTATTTATTATTTATTTATTTATTTATCAGGTTGGGGGTGAGGGACAGAGCACAAGCAGAGGGAGCAGCAGGCAGAGGCAGAAGCAGTCTTCCCTCTGAGCAGGGAGCCCAGTGCCCAGTGTGGGACTTGATCCCAGAACCCTGGGATCATGACCTGAGCTGAAGGCAGGCATTTAACTGACTGAGCCACCCAGGCATCCTGGACAATTATGCTATTTAAAGGCATCTGTTAACACAAATAATTTTGTAATGAACCTTGTTTTTTTTTTAATTATTATTATTATTTTTAAAATTTCTTTAATGGACATTCTTTTTTTTTTTTTTTTAAGGATTTTATTTATTTGACACAGAGAGAGAGAGATCACAGGTATGCAGAGAGGCAGGCAGAGGGAGAGAGGGAAGCACGCTCCCTTGCTGAGCAGAGAGCCCGACTCAGGGCTTGATGGCAGGACCCTGAGATCATGACCTGAGCCGAAGGCAGAGGCTTAACCCATGAGCCATCAGGTGCCCCTTTAATGAACATTCTTATGTATACATTCTTTATATATATTTGTATATACTTTTAAGAGTAAAGTTATAGAATCAGAATTTGAATTATTGGTCACAGAATAAATGAATTTTCAATTTTGATAAGTGCAACCAAATTTTGTCCTTCAGGGGCAAAGATGAGAGCACCACACTAACAAGGGCTTTGCTTTTAATCGTTGCCAATAAAGACTAGTATCTTCTTTGATTTTGCTTCTTTTAACATCAGAACTAAAGTTGGGTATTTTCCATATGCTTAAAACATTTCTTTTTCTGTGAATATCTTCCTTTTCTCCCCCCATTTTTCTAGTAGTATCGATCTTTTTCTTATTGGTTTCCAAGATCTCTTATGATATGAAAGAGGGGAACCTTTTGTTATTGTAAATTTTTTCCAAATGTTATTACTGGATTTTTTTTACTTATAATTTTTAAATTTTACATAATAAAATGTATGGTTTTTGTGTTTTGGAACTTTAAAATATTAACTAGTATTTGATCCGGGTTCTGCAAGGTACTCGAGGGCAGGGAATGTATCTTCCTACTCTTGGATCCTCAGTGTCTGGTGCACGGTAGGTACTGATTGAAGGAATGGTTGGTTGTAATCATGATGATGATGAAGGATCATTGAAACTGATCGCATGTATTCCTCCCAGAAAAGTTAAGGAATTAATGGTATGCCCATAATTTAATTCCCTTGGTAGTTGGATGTATCAGTTTACACTAGAAGTACTAAGTGCCAAAGGCATATTCCAATGAGTTCTCTCAAAAGGTTTCCTCTTGCCCCTTAAGCTCTGACTCCTTAACTATGCCAAGAGAATTCTCCTCTTCAAATTGGTCCTACTGCCTTGGAACATCTTCCCCTTAACTCTTTCTATAACTTGCTGCCTCTCGACGTCAAACCCGGCCTAAATTTACTTTTCCTTTTAGAAGCTTCCACTTAATCTCCCTGCTACATTCCCTCGTAGCATCTGTCCCTCTCCTATATAGAAATTACCAAAACTGTCATAAAAGCATGTGTAGGTTATCACCTCTGGAACGTCAGTAAACCCCAACGGGCTCTTCTTCCCAGATGTGCATTCTCCCTAGGGACATGGGCGGGGGGGGGGGGGGGAACAAACCACCCAATTTTCTGCCATCCTGTGGACAGGAAAAGTAGAACGGTACAGTCTAGTGTGTGTGTATGTTGGGGAGGGAGAGATCATAATAAATTTAGTTGTCCACACTACTAAATGATTGATATTTCAGTGGAGTGGAAGAACTAGTAGATGTATCTTTGCTTTGAAGTGCTCACGTTTGGGGTCTGTTTTAACAGTAGAAGCGTCTGGCATATAACAGGCTCTGAAACAGTGGTCCCCAGGCCATCGTGCAAGTGTCGACAGGCATGGTCAGCAGCAGTGACCTGGTCTTTTCTAATCTTTACCAAACGGTCTTCTTACCAAACTGCCACACCATTTTTGCCTGTCTTGATGGAGGTTTTACCAACACCAACGTCCATTATACTTTTAAACTTAAATCAGAACATGTATTTCCATGTGTCTTCATCCATGTGAATTGTTATTATAAAATACCATAGATGAGTGGCTTAAAAACAACAGATATTTATTTCTCACCTTTGGGAAGCTGGGAAGGCCACGATCAAGGCACTGGCTGATTCGGTGTTTGGTGAGAGCCTGCTTCCTGGTTCACAGACAGCCCTCTTTTCTGCTGGGACCTCACGTAGTTGAAGGAGCAAGGGGGCTCTCTGTGGTCTCTTCTACAAGGGCATTCATTCCGTTCATAAGGACTCCACTGTGAGGATCTCATCACCTCCCAAAAGCCCACCTCCTAACGCCATCACTTTAGAGATTAGGTTTCAACATATGAATTGAGGGGGTGGGGGGACACAAGCATTTGGTCTACGAAGCCACATATCGAATATTTGCCCCCAAAAATGCTTTATTTGTGAGACAGGAAATACCCTATGAATTGCTTTTTACCAAGTGGCTATGACCGATGCTTATTAAGTCTTCTTAATATAGTCTGGATTTTCTAACATTAATAGCATATTGACATACCCAACAACACAGCTCCGGCTAAACAATCTAAAATTTGCAGCACATTTCTAAACATAGATTTGTTTAAACCAGATCGTCTCTGGTTCTTAAATCACCTCCCCAAGGTAGGTTAGCTGCTTAAGGGATGCATTAACTATTTTAGGTCAGTAGGGTACTTTGCAGATCTTTATTTCTAAATGCTCCATACCGCTGGCACTTTTCCAGCCAAATCCCTGATGGCGTAGCCTGTTTTTAATATTAAGTCTCTCTGAACCAAAGTCATATCTTTCTGGAAGGTTAGACTTTTAGAGCAGTATATTAATAATCTAAGACCAAATTACTGAGTCATTTGGCCTGCTTAAGTATCTAACCCAGTAGCAAAAAATTATTTAAGCAGTCATATGAGAACTTCCCAATGTTTCAGTGGAAACTTAGCATAATCATTTTAATGCATTTTCTACAGAGAAATGTAATATGTATTACTTTAAAATGTTAACATTGCAGGTTCCAGTACTTTTCTTTTAATTCTTATTTCTTACCTGATGTAATTCGCGCATCCATATTCCCTCCCTTCCTCCCTTCCTCCCTTTAGTGTTCATAAAGAGTCTTTCAGAAGATCCAGAGTTTGTCTTCCTTCGCCACATGCAAAAAACTATCAAGGTTAAATCAACATATTATAGAAAGTATATATCTGCCAATCCTCTTTTATGCAACACAAAAAAATACTTTCAGGGTATTTTGTTAGAAAATTCAATTGCATTAAGAGCTTTTTAATTCTATTCAAAAATGGTATCATTACAGAAAAAAAATTTAAATTAGCTCCCTGCATTAAAAACGGTGAATCCAACCTTATCTCTTCTGTTCATTTTGTGTCCTCCCAGTATTTTTACATGCACGAATGTATGTATTTATAGAAATGATACGGGGGCGTATCACTGGGGGGCTCAGTGGGTTAAGCATCTGCCTTTGGCTCAGGTCATGATCCCTGCTCAGTGGGGAGCCTGCTTCTCCCTCACTCTCTCTGCAGCTCCCCCCGCCCCCCGTTCATGCTCTCTCTCTGTCATATAAATAAATAAAATCTTAAAAAAGAAATGATACAGGTTTTTTATTTCTTTATCCTTTTAACCAAATATAATCATCAATAATATTTGCCTATAATGCTCTGCAGGCTTTGTAACTATTATTAAGGTTATGTAATAATCTAAGTGTTGTATGGAACATAATTTTAGAATTTTCTTAAGACAGGTCCCAGAAGTGAAATCATTATAGTCTAAATACATGTTAGTCTGGATACATGTCTAGATACAAACAGAAAGAACATCGCTTTCCCAAAGGGTTTAATGAAAGTCAAAACACTATCAACAAGATGTTAAAGCATCAGTTTTAATGTATCCTCATAACATTGTGAATTGGTACTTGGCAGAGAGAACTCATTTAATGAGGAAATGGTATTTGTGTTTCACTGAGCAGGCTGAACACTTCCTCCAGATGCTTGTGACGAGTTGATTTTTTGTGAATTTTGTATCCCTAACCTTTGTCTACTTAGATCTCCCGATCTCTGGCAGTTTTATCAATTAATAGAACTTCTGTATATGCAAAGAACATTTTAGAGGGTAGAATCTTTAAGGACTGAAACCATAGCCCTTCCGACAGCTCTGTGGTTCCCCGGAGGACACCGATGACTATCCTTCAATGTCCTTGGATTGATTGTGCCTTGCCACACCTGGGAGCGTTCACCCCGGCAGGCAGGGGCCAAGATTTATTGTTTGATTGTTCTGCCACTCAAGAAAAGGCTCACCATGGACATATCATCTTCCGATGTGACCTTTAGTGAAAGAGAGCCCATTAAGATGTTTCAGAGTTTTATGTATCTGACCAGTTAGTCAGTTGCATTCCTTTTAAATATATCACCCAGAATTGCTTGAAGAAATATCTTCCTTCTATGCTGGCTTGATTTTCTTGAACACTCTGTCTTACTAGACATTGTATGTATAGTCACGTTTTCTGCCGTGAATTTAAATTCGGTCCCCATAGGAAAAGCAGGGCTAGTGCATGAGAAGTAAAAGTCAGTAAACGGTCGTACAATATGTCATATTTACAGTGTTTTTTCAGCCATCTGTAAGAAAATTTTTAAGAATATTCTTTCTAGTAGCACCGTTTTTTTGTTTTTGTTTTTGTTTGTTTTTATATTCCTTTTTCAGAGGGGGGATCTAGCCTGGAGAATGTTTACATGACTTGCCTATGGCTACACAAAGAGTCCTTGGCCGTTTTAGGACTGGAACTTTAAATCCCTGGAATGAAGAAGTACAATCAATGAGAAAAGGATCTTCATAGAAAATGAGCTTCAATCATATTTTCGAAATATAAAATCTCTACTACATTTCTGGGAATAAGGTTGCAGTATACATTTTAAGTACAATGATTTTTTTTTAAGTGGTTTGCTTGTTAGGGGACAAGTGTATTTAATCAACTGATCATAGCTGACATTTGCACTAAGTTCATGGAGCTGGTATTTATTGAGGGTCACGATAAAACACCAAGTATATCTTCAGGCTAAGGTCTTCGTTTTCTTCTCTTGCTCACTGCACCAAGTCTTTATTAGCCATTCACCATCTGGGTCAATTTGCTGTTGGTGTTTTCTTAGTAAGGAGGCAACCTGAGAATGTTTAGGAATATTTAGAAATGTTTAGAAAGGCTAAGGAGGACCTTGTAGTGGAGGAGGTTTGAGACATGGGGTGTGAGGGAGAACAGGCTCTCTGTCTCTCTCTGGTAACCCTTATTCATTCATTCAACACATATTTGTAGAGCAAGTATGCCATCCCAGCTACTATTCTGGGCACATGGGGTAAATGAGTGAACAAAACAGGAAAAAAAAATGTCTGCCCTCATGGATGTTTCTATTGCAGGGAGAAAGCCCCCACATGATAAACATAATAAGCAGATTACATTGTGTGTCCGAAGGTAAAAGCACCATTTACAAGCACGAGTAGAGGAGGGTAAGTGGAATTAGAGATACCAGAGGGCCCTGGGGATTAGTTTGCAATAGGATGGTCGTGGAAGGGCCTCATAGAGAAGGTGAAGTCTGGGGGCGCCTGGGTGGCTCAGTGGGTTAAGCCTCTGCCTTCGGCTCAGGTCATGATCTCAGGGTCCTGGAATCGAGCCCCACATTGGGCTCTCTGCTCAGCAGGGAGCCTGCTTCTCCCTCCCCTCTGCCTGCCTCTCTGCCTACTTGTGATCTCTCTCTCTGTCAAATAAATAAATAAATAGAATCTTTTAAAAAAGAGAGAGAGAGAGAGAAGGTGAAGTCTGAACAAAGACGTGAAGGAGGTGGTCGCTGGTCGTGTGGAAATGTAGGGAGAGAGCATTCCTGGTGCCTGTGAAGCGATGAGTGAGGCTGGAGCAGAAAGAAGGCGGCTGTGTGTGGGGAGGAGGCCACAGCAGATGGTAGAAGAGCAGATAACCAGCAAAGGAGACTTAGAAGGAGCAGCCAACAGGTAAGAGAAGGACAGAGAGAGTGGTTTCTGGAAGCCCCGTTGAGAAAGGGAATAAAGGATGAGGAAGGATACTGAACAACCACGCTCCGTGCTCCTAATAGGTTAAGAAAGATGCACACGGAGAATTGCCCTTTGGACTCAGCCCCCATCACTGACCGCCTTGACGAGCAGTGATGGTGGACGGCAGGGAGAGAGTAGGTTTAAGAGAAAACCAGAAGAGAATTGAAGGGAATATAGGCAACATCTTTGGGGCATTTTTTTTTTCTGCAGAGGAGAGCAAAGACATGGGATGGGAGGTGGCAGAGAAAATGGAATCAAAGGAAGGTTTTCTTGGGCAGAGAGGAGTGAGAGCATGTGTCTGCTGATTAGAATGACTCAGTGGGAAGACCGAAGGTAGTGATGTCCACGCAGAGTTTCTGACAGCATCTATACTCACCATGAGTTCCTGTGCCAAAAATGTCCTGTGTCTGATTCATTCACTCCTTTTCCCTCATTTAATTTAAATTTTTTCAGCAGTATTTTAGGAAAAGTCAACTCTCCCAGACTGCGATTTTTCTGCTTCTTGCCTACTCATTTCCATTTTCATGGCTGAAAGGTAAAGTTTTAGGGAAGAAATTATATAGCGTGAAACATTGTTGTCATCTGTCACCATCAGTAAACATATATGAAAGACCTAAAAACCTCCCTCAGCATCCCCCACCCCCCGCCACACACAATGTTGTAATTATGAAGGGAAATTATTTATCCTATGCCTAAAATCCCAAACTCAAAATAACATTAAAAATGGCCATTTAGGGGCACCTGGGTGGCTCAGTGGGTTAAGCCTCTGACTTCGGCCCGGGTCATGATCCCAGGGTCCTGGGATCGAGCCCCGGGATCAAGCCCCGCATCGGGCTCTCTCCTCAGCAGGGAGCCTGCTTCCCCCCCCCCCCGCCCTTCTGCCTGCCTCTCTGCCTACGTCTGATCTCTGTTTGTCAAATAAATAAATAAAATCTTTTTTAAAACATGACCATCTAATTTTAACTTTTTTAAAATGGTTCTTTTTAGCGACATCAAATTTTGCAAATTTTGGACAGGGGTTCTTCTGCAAAATACAAACAGCCACATGCCCTTCCTTTAAGGCATACTTTGGTGGTAACAGCGTTTTAATATATTACTCTTTAAAAAAAAAAAAACATATTCCTCTAAAAGATAGGTGAGTTAGTCATGTCTCTGATTTGTACTTCTTAGTAACTTCAGCTTCAGTGCTGAGCACCAGCAACCGTTCCTGGTCGATCATATACTCAGAAGATGCTTGAATTCCAGCCAGCTTCTGGCAAGATTAGCTGCCAGCATGGCTACCAAAGGCCAGCTTGCCAAAGTTATGTTCATTTTCAGGGAAAAGAGAGAAATTTAAATAGTTGGTTTCTTGACTTCCATTGTTTTCCTCTTCTACCTATCTACTTCCCATTGTAGACGAATAATGAAAAGAAGGTTTTACAATTTTGAGATTCTCTGAAGGGAGGAAAATTTCACGGTAGCAGCCAACTCTTTGAATGCTTCTTTGCACAAAACAGTATTACGGTGATGAATAAGAAATTATCTGTTTCGTTGGACCTTCATTGTGCCTTTGGGGAAGATAAAACTTGAGATTCTGTGAAAATGTATATGCAGGGGGTGTGTGGGGGGGGGGCACGCGTGCTAGGTTTAGGAAAGACAACGAAGAACTTGGAAGTCATCTTGGCATTTTATGACCATTAGAAATGGCGACATGTGTGCCTGGTAGGCAGTAAAAGAGCGTTTTCAATCATCAGCGTTTTCAAGTAGAAACATTAGTAGCAGGAAGGGATTGTGCTGGGTTTTTTTTGTATGAACTGATGCATGCAAGGAACCTGAATTCAGATTTGAATTCAGTTTCAAATCTGCCTCCCAGGTGCGCCTGGGTGGCTCAGTGGGTTAAAAGCCTCTGCTTTTGGCTTAGGTCATGATCCCGGGGTTTTGGGATCGAGCCCCGCATCGGGCTCTCTGCTCGGCGGGGATCCTGCTTCCCTTCCTCTCTCTCTGCCTGCCTCTGTGCCTACTTGTGATCTCTCTCTGTGTCAAATAAATGAATAAAATCTTAAAAAAAAAAAATCTGCCTCCCACCTCCGTTGATCATTAGCTTTGTCATCTCGGTCAGGTCACAGAACTTCCCTGTCCCTCAGTTTTCTTCATCAGTGACAATGGAGGTAAAAATTTAATATTCAAGTATGTAATGTTGGTGAATCAGCCCAGTGCCTAGCACAGGGTCAAAGCATTCATAAAAAATTAGCAGTTATTATTATGATCACTCTTATAGATAGCCTAATCGTAATAAATTGATTGTTCTAATTATTAACATAACATACCACTATCTGAAAAACAGACAGAGTCTTGGGAGAGAGTGCTGGATTTAGAAGGAAGAAAATCTGAGAACTCTGTTTAAGTGTCAGAAGACATGATTTTCCTCACAATGTGGACTTTACTAACAACTTAAATGCCACAGGGATAAGGAGTCTATGAGGTGATGCCCCATAAATGAGAAGGATTCGGGGCGCCTGGGTGGCTCAGTGAGTTAAAGCCTCTGCCTTCGGCTCAGGTCAGATCCCAGGGTCCTGGGATCGAGCCCCGCATCGGGCTCTCTGCTTGGCAGGGAGCCTGCTTCCTACTCTCTCTCTGCCTGCCTCTCTGCCTACTTGTGATCTGTCTCTCTGTCAAATAAATAAAATCTTTAAAAATAAAAAATGAGAAGGATTCCCCAAATCCCTAATGCAAGTGTGCCTCAGTGTATATCTACCTGCAGAGTAAGAAAGAGAAGGGAATAAAGGAGGGAGAGACTGAAATTAGTCCTCTGGAAAAAGGATCATGTTAAACTACCCTGATCTCTTTTCACTTCCTCAAACTGCTGAGTAAACCTTGTCCTCAGGCCTTAACAGATGCGCTTCTGTCTTCCCGCACATTGCCTTTCTCAACACATTCTAAAGCTAACTTGTTTTTCGTCGTTTTCCTGTGGGATATTTCAGCTTCAATAACATCTCAGAATGTTGTCTCATAACCCTAACTAAAATAGCTCCTGCTCACCATTATTCTTTTTCTCAGCCTGTTTTGTGTTTTCTTATTGGGATTATTTTTCTGATTACTTTAAAAAAAAAAAAATGGTCTCCTTTTCAACTAGATTATTAGGCTCCCTGATGGGAACTTAGCTTTCATCTTTTCTGTCATATTCCCAGCATTTAACTTAGAGTCAGAGCACAGTACACTTTTACAAAGTAGGAAGTACTCAGTAAATGTATGTGGTTGGGTTTTGGTTTTGCTTTGGGTAACATTTAGTCCTTTCGTCAGTACCTAGGGCAATTACAAAAAGTTTCTAAATTTCCCTGTGCTCTTGAGAAAATTGAAGCTAATATCTTAGCTTTTACATAATCATCAAAGTTACCACACAGGGATGAACTCACATGGATTTATTACCATGACCTTGGTTAATGTTTCACATTAAGCCAAATGGGAGGCCAATCACATTTGAGAATTTCATTAATTGAATCGGTATGAATAGTAATTCCATGACATTTGCAAACTAAAGTATGCAGGATTCATGTAAATGTACTTCATCTCAGTGGTCTACCACTTTAAAATTTTTGGAGTCAGGATCTTATCATTAGTGAACAGTTTATGGTTTTGTTGTAACCTCAACAACGCAGGGGTTAGCAATTCATTTTCTTAGAGATCCAGATCTCTTCACAGAAAAAAAAAAAAAATTCTTCTGACCTGTGAAAAGAGATGACAATAGGAGAAATAGAAGAATTATCTCTGCCAGCTAATGCAAGCAGATAATACAAGATAGAACGCTTCCCTTTGGTCCTTGGCCTCAGAAGTCCATCACATCTTGCTTTTTTCTGAAAGCGTGGGCCTGAAGGGTATGGCAATGGGATGTCTATGTATCCCATGGCAGGTCAGGAGGAAACAATGGAAGTCAAACTTGCCATTGGCTTAGCATTGTCTTATACATGTGGAGGGTCATTTGAAGTGTCGAGGGTTTGGGATGGAACGTAGATTTATCTAGAATCAGGGTAGTCTTGGAATACTGTGAGAAATTGTTTTTTCCCAAGAGCATTGCTTTTATATGAAGATTTTCTACAGAAATAGATGACCACTTTGGGATCCAAGATGCCACTCCTGAATAGGCTTATGACTCTTACCCTTTTGGCTTTAAAAGGGAAAATACAAGAAAAAGAATGCTCCAGAAAAATGATGCTGGGAAGATATATGATTGAAACAGAGTACGGCATCCAAAAAGCAGGCTTTATAAATACAGAAAAAAGGTGTTAAAGGAAAAGGACGACGCTTTTTTGTGCACGTATTTGGCATAAATTGGAAAAAGATAAAATCTGAAGAGTAGATAAAAAGCGCGAGTTAGGAGCGCCTGGGTGGCTCAGTCAGTTCAGCATCTGACTCTTGATTTCAGCTCAGGTCATGAGCTCGGGGTTGCGAGATTGAGCCCCGAGTTGGACTCTACACTGGGTGTGAAGTCTGTTTTAGATTCTCTCCCTCTACCTCTGCCCCTCCCCACCACCTCCTCTCTCCCTCTCTAAAAAACTAATAATAATAAAAATTGTTAAAAAGCATGAGTTAATCCAATTTAACTAATTTTCCCATAAGCAATGCACACATATTTGGAGTAAGAGTTCTGAGGATAAAAGTGAATGATCCGGAATGAGTTTTGGTGGACATCAGGTTGCAAGTTACCTCTTGGAACTCTACAATGTGGAATGAGAATATTAAGGTGTAGAAAAGGAAATATTTGTAGCTGAACATGGGAGGTAGCTTCAAGGACAAAACTATAAAAGACCAGTTAATCACATTGTAGCAACCCAAGAGATCCAGGGTACATCTTGTAATAACCTATTCTGGAGTTATGGAATGGCCTGCCAGCTGTTACTGACTGAAGACTACTTGAGGCAGAATGACCCAGAAAGTCCATATGGTACCAAAGGCAAAAGCCTAATTAGATATATTACTTCTAACTGCATAAATCCACACTCCCAGAAGGAAGCAGATTAATTGTAATGCGCATGTGGGGAGGGTGACTTTCAAAAACACAAGAATTCTGGAGGCTAAAACATGTTACTCTTTAATAGTGTTATCTTTGGGTGAGAGAATTTAAAGTGACCGTTATTTGTGTCTCTCTCTGCAGTGGGTTCATGCAACTTCTGTAATGAAACAATTTTGCCATTTTGCTCTTATTAATACAGATACAAAGAATGATGGAAGAATCGTGACTCTTTCTATAAGTTACATTACACATCAGTTGAGAGTCCCATCTCATATTTTACAAGAGCCAGAAATTAATATATTGTTGCAAATATTCAGAAGATCTTTGCCAAAAGTCACTGTAAAGTTGTTGGGTTTTTTTAAAGCTTTATTCTTTAAACCTGGAAACAGGTCTCAACATGATTGTGCAATTAAAAGCTACATCTGATTATTAGCAAAGGACTTTTTCAATCTTATTTTGTTCAAAAGGGAAGGGGATAGCACACAATTATGTGTGTGTCGGGCTCTTCCTCTCCATATTATGGGGTTTCTTAAGGACAGAACCTTTGTATCCTCACTGAGGTGTGAACTGAACCTTCCTCAGGGTGATTGAGTTTAAAATGCCAACACTTTTGGAACACTGAAAAAAATTAAATTAAATTAAAAAATAAATAAATGAAATGCCAACACTTGTGATAATGGGCCTGAGGCCCTTTTAGGGATAGAGTTATGCTTCCTGGTAATTTTGTACCATGCTACTCCTGCTGAGAAGCTCTCTGGGAAGATTAGGGATCCCCTAGGATATGAGTTGGTGCGGGAAAAGTACCTATTTCTCCTGTTGTGAATCTTACTGGAATAAAAAATTCCAGTGCATTCGGTATCTCCCATACATTTCACATTCATTTCACAAGAATATAAATATTCTGGTTATTGATTTATGATACCACAATTAAGGTGCATTCCATCTGTAACTTTTATTCAGAAGCCTCTATTCTACTGTATTTTCTAGGATTTACATCATGAAGATTGGTCTTAGTCCATAGATGAAAGGTTGGGGCGGGGGGAGGAAGGAGGAATGAAGGAAGAGAGAAAAAGTAACAAAGAGTTTCTTAAAAAACATCTTTTCGTTTGCATGAGACTTTACAGAATAATCCCCTCCCCACCACGCCAAAAAAAAAAACTGTAATTTGGAAAGCAGTGGTGGAATTTTATGTTTACTTTAAGAGATCTAGAAGTGTGTATTTCTTCAGAGAACTTTAAAAATGCAATCCAATTAGTACAGAAAATTAGTATCTTCTCTTCTCAAACTTCAGTCACCTTATTTATAAGAAGAACTTGGACTAAATTATTCTGTAAATCTTAACTTGAGCTAATCAACCAACCAAGCTTTGCAATTTCTTCATAGTTACTGTTCTGAAAATTCATACTGTTATTCAGTCTACGGACTTTCTTTCAAACTGCCTCAGTTGGAGAAGCAGTTCAAAGTCATTTTGAGCTCAAACTCCTTGCTTTGAGCTGTGATTACTTTCATGTCCTAATTAAAGGGGCAAATGGGTCTCCTGCATCTTGTTTGGAAAGTCACAAGCAATCAAGAGCAGGTTGATGCTGTGACTGATAAGCATCTTCATTGGTTTCTCCTGTCCAATAACGTGTGTATCATATTGCTTATTTTTGAATTGTCTTATGGCACAGGATATACTTTCTGCAGCAGAGTGATGGAAAGGGATCATTAAATGGAAAGAGTGCATGCTTTGTCTCTGGAGAATGTTTCAACTGCAACGGCTACATGACAGACATACCATGTGCCTGTTACTATAGAACTGAAAAGCCCTTTCCAGCTGTTTACACTTCGGATGCAAAATGGCAATTTGACATAGACTAACAGTGTGATGTAGGCATCTGCGTAAAAAGGCTACATATGGAGCATGCCCAGTGCGGTGAGTGCGTCCTCCGCCCTCCCCCTCCAGATCTCTGAAGATAAGGCTTGAACTTTGCACTTGCAAATGTCACTGCATACGTTTTGCTCTAGGTTTTTTTTTTTTTTAAAGGTTCTCTTACAACTAATTTCCTGTAACAATCCCAGAGCAGAGAATATTGAGAGTGATAAGATGCATTAAGTTTAGAACGAGTTGATGCCTGTCTTTGAATGCACTTGAAGTGTTCTTTATTTTAAAGCAATATAAGGCATTCGAGTGTTTGGGGTTTTTTTTTTTTTTTGGGTTGGGTTTTTGTGGGGTTTTTTTTGTTTTTGTTTTTGTTTTTTTGCACCCCCGCGCCCGGAATGGGAAAATAAGAATCTCCTTGGATCAGAGTCCTCCGGGGTAAGGCGTGAAAGCCCCGGAGGCAGGAAGGGACGGAGAAGAGGGGCTTGCACAGAGCATGGATAGGAAAGGAGCCGGGGCGCTCCAGGGCTCAGCGCGCACTGAGGATCTGTGCCCGGGGCTGCAGCTGCGGATGAGAAAGGCGCTGTCTGGCTAATGAAGGCCACCTGGATCAGGCTTCTGAAAAGAGCCAAGGGAGGAAGGCTGAAGAATTCGGATATCTGTGTAAGCTCAAGGGCTTTCGTCTGGGGGAGACTATATTGTCTTTGCTGCTGCTGTCCTTCCAGTGAGTGCTGGCAGGGGCTCCCGTGATTTAGGAATCTGAGCCTGATTGCAAGAGAGGGAGCGAGGGAGAGTCCTGTAATTTTCTGAGCTCCTTTTCCTATGTTGTTATTTATTGCCAGAGAAGCTATCCCGGGCAGGTGTTTTCTTTAGGCGGCGTTTATTAAATGTCTATGTAAAGCTATGGGGAAAATGTGTTGCTTGAGGATGGAGTGAAGCCGGCTGCTGTTGTCTTACAGTTTTGTCAGTGAAGGTATCAGGTGAACAGAAAGGTACCGAAGGATGCTTAAGGTTAAAAGGGGAGTCGCGGCAGAGAATTGAAGTTTATAACTTGTTAGGCTTTCTTTTATGTTTTTTAGTTAGTCGTATCTTCTTTCCCGTTGTAAATACTTGATTTAGCATGTCGTCTCTTCTTGAAGCCATCCTTGAAACCCCTCTATGCCCTTCAGCTGGGCACTGCACCACGGAGCCGGTTTAATTATAATGGAACTTGTTTAGGCTTCCAGAAAGCATAGTCCTTGGAACCCTCAGCCTGGGGAAGGAATGGTAACTTGGTAGGCGCAACTATCCCAGGGAACGGTCTGCAAAGGAGAGAGCACGATGTTTCTAGATGGCTTGCCACAAAATGGATTATTTTCTCCTCTTTTCAGGAATTTATAGCAGAGTCGAGGAAGCTAACTGCTGTGTCAATGAGACTTTTCCAATGCAAACATCATAGATGGAATCTGTTTTAAAATGCAAATTTTTCTCTCAAGGGTTCGGCAGACTCCTACACCAGCCGTCCATCCGATTCAGATGTTTCTTTGGAGGAAGATCGGGAGGCAGTGCGCAGAGAAGCAGAGCGACAGGCCCAGGCCCAGCTGGAAAAAGCAAAGGTAAAACCATTTCTCTCCTGCCAAGGTCTTTCTTTGCCAGTTGTGCCGGGTCTGTGATGGGCCACCTGTGGAAGTTTCCTTTAAAGCATATGTTTGGACTCTTACAGTATGTCATTGTCTGATTTTAAGCAAGTGCCATAAAGGGAGTGTATTTGATTTCCTTGATAGAAAAAGGCAGGGTGATAGATAAGAGTGGTCCTGGCTTTTATCTCGTTCTATAATCCAACCAACTCCTTTCTGTAGGTGGATATTTTATTTAGACACACAGAAAAGGATGCCCAGATATACAAAGGGGAAAAATCTGCTTCTGGTAACAGAATGATTTCACTTCAATTTTCCAGTAAACCATTCCTCTGCCCAGAAAAACAACTTTCTTCAAGGCGATTGATGTGTATTTTCATAGGGTTGAACAGTCTTTCCCCCAAATTTTACTCCATAGGTGTTCTATAGTAATATTTTCTTATATTGAAAAAATAGATTGCGTTATGCTTTTCAAAAATAAATCATAAAAGATTTTATCAGTTAAAAGTGTTCCTTCCCTTGGAACCTGTTCTTCTCCATCATATAATGAAGTGTGTATCTATGGAAGGGGGACTGGAAATCAGAGATAAGATCTGTACGTACAGTATTAACCAAGACAGTGGTTCCTTTCACTAATTATAACGATGTGAATTCTTTTTCCCATGCAGTCATTCGAATGGCAGCTATTTCTGAAAGCATAGATTGTCGTTCAAGTTTACGGTGTCTTGGGTATACCCTTGGGATCTGGGTAACTTGGAAATGAACCCATTTCGCATGGTGGTTGGTTTTCTTTTGGGGAAAAAAAAATTATTGCTTTGGAAAAAGAAGAACTGTGTTGATCTTGCTTAAAAAAAATCAGGGGTGGCATTAGACACTCTTGCTGGCTGCTGCTTCTGAGATGAGTAAAATCTCTGTGTGTTGCTATGGGAATTGTGACTTGGAGATTCTGGCTGGAATGCATGGACGGCCCTTATGTAATATTCATGGCCTCTAGCACAGCTGCCAAAGTAGTTTGCCGAGGAACTGCCAGGAGGCCTTGACTTTTAAAAAGCAGTCTTTCCATACATCAAAACAGTGTTCTCACCTCAGCGGGCAGGGCAGTCATTTCCAGATCTGACACCATCTTGACTGCAAGACAAGTCATAAATAGCGGGAGCGGGGAGCTGATAAAGCTAGGTGTGGCCCCGGTTGCCATCAACTAATCTCTCCCAGGTGTCCCCCATTTAAAACATTATGGGGAGACACTATGGATGAAGCTGGAGGACATAATGCTCCGTGAAATAAGCCAATCGCAGAGGGATGAACCCTGTGTGATTCCACTTAGAGGAGGCATCTAAAGCAGTCACACTCCTAGAAGCAGAGAGTGGCATGGTGGTTGCCAGGGGCTGGGAGGAGGAGGAAGAGGAGGAGGAGGAGGAGGAGGAAGTGCCCAGTTGCTAATCAACAGGAAGTTGCAGTTATGCAAGATGAATAAATTGGAGAGATCTGTTGTACAACGTGGTGCCTAGAGTTAACACAACTGTATGTAGTACTTCATATGTTAAAAGGGTAGATCGCTTGTGAAACATTCTTACACAATTAAAAAAATATAAAATTAATGGAGAAAAACAACAGAGGTATGCCTAGTGAAGTTCATTGCCACATGTTTGCAGTGTAGCTAATATATGTCAAGACTGAGAATCTGAATCCTTGTACTTTGTATCGGGGTGCAAAGAAGAGTCTAGAAAAAAAAAATAACAGTCTGTGTTCCAGAAATAAGTGTATTATTTGCACTAATTTATTCATGTGATTTTCACATACCAAAATTAACCAGTTTCTCAGATTCGTATCACATGATCGTACAACCCACTGTCTTACAGGTTTGGTTTTCAAAGTCTTTAGTTATCTGGTTGGGGAGTTTTTGTCCATAACTTTGTGTTGTAAGCCCTCAGTTAAAGTGACCCAGCTGTGTAGAAATTTTAAATATCTTTTAACCAGCATGGACCAAAATCCTGTTTCCCAAATCAGACCAGGTTCATGTTACTTGTCATACAGACTAAAAAGTTTATCATTACAAATAACGTAGAAGATGAAAGAAAAATGAAGATAATTTAAAACCAAGGCAAAACAATCAAAACGTTTTCTATTTGATAAATGGTTTGTTGACATCCATTTTGCTTACTTAAAATTAGGGTTTTGTTTTGTTTGTTTTTTAAGATTTATGTATTTATTTTAGAGAGAGCAGGAGCAGGGGGTACAGGGGGTAGGCAGAAAGAATCTTAAGCAGACTCAGGGCTCGATCTCATGACCCAGAGATCCTGACCTAGGTTGAAACCAAGAGTTGGACACTTAAACAACTGCCCCACCCAGGTGCTCCATTAGGTCCCTGTCTTAAACCTTTGATGTATTCAAATGAGTTACACTACGATAGGTGAGAATTTGAATATATTCTGGAAGACCATGGAAGGAGTAGGATTTAAGTGTGCTTTATGTGAAACTGATGGCTTGGTAGGTCTGGTTTATTAATTCCAGGACCTCTGAAGAAGAAATGCAAAAGAGGGGTTGGAGATGGCTTTTTCTTTAGCTTGTTACTTTTTTTTTTTTTTAAGATTTTATTCTTGGGGTGCCTGGGTGGCTCAGTTGTTAAACCTCTGCTTCGGCTCAGGTCATGATCCCAAGGGCCCTGGGATAGGAGAGCCTCGGGCTCCCTGTTCTGCGGGGATCCTGCTTCTCCCTCTCCCTCTGCTGCTCTGCCCACTTGTGCTCTCTCTCTTTGTCAAATGAATAAGTATAATCTTAAAAAAAAAAAAAAAAAGATTTTATTCTTAAGTAATCTCCGCACGCAGCGCGGGGCTTGAACTCATGACCCTGAGATCAAGAGTCGAGTGCTCTTCTGACGGAGTCCACCGCCAGGTGCCCCTCATTAGCTTATTTTCTCTCTTCCCCTCCCACCAGGCCTTTATGTCAGTACGACTTTGTGGGCCCTATTTTAAAAGGAAGCTTTTAAAGTTTAAAAATACATGAATTCATCGTTTAATTTTAGATAGTCGAAAACACTTCGCACGACCATCTTGGAAGAATCAAAAGTTTCCCACACTCCTGTTGTAATCATTATAGATAGCATCCCTCCGGCAGGCAGACTTTCTCAGTGGGCGCTGTATCTCACTGCCCCCGCAGATCACGTGCGGTGAGATCCCTGGGAGAGAGCCTGGAAGAAACCGCAGCAGCCCTTTCAGATCCTGGCCCTCTTTAAATAAGAACGACGTTACCCATTAATTGCCCTCAAGAACGGGTCTGTGAAATAAGGCGATGGGGCGAGGAGTACAACTACAGACGCGGCCTTTTGAAATTAAGTGACCTACAAAAGGTTCTCTAACCAGGCCCTCCGTGATTCCAGTAAAAGCCAGTACTTTTCATTATGGTTTCTCTTCAACTGGTAAACTCTACAGTGAACAAATTATGTATTAGTTTTCAGACAAAGAAAAATCAGCTGACCTGATTTTTTTATTTAACTTGGTGTTTTCATCCCAAAGGCACGTTTTGTTTTGTTCCTTTTCAGTTTTGCCATTCTTTGTGAATCTTGCCTTATTTAAGCTGGTGCTCTTTGATTTTTGCCTTCAAGACAAGTAATACATGGACATAATTTACTCCCAGAGTGATCTTTTTTGAAAGGCCTCTTTATTGGGGTGTAATTCACGCATTTAAAATAAACAATTTGGTGGTTTCGGGAATATTCAGAGAGGTGTGCAACTATCATTACGATCACCTTTAGAACATTTTCATTGCCCCTTAAAGAAATCCCGTGTTCTGAGCTAGCACTCGTGCACCTTTTTCCCAACCACCGCCCCCCACCCAGTCCTAGCCACTCTCCAACTTTCTGTCTCTGCAGATCTCGCATATAAATGGAATCGTGCAGCAGGTGGTCTGTTGCCACTGGCTACCTTCATTTAGGGATGTTTTCAGCGTTCACCCTGCTAGGGTATATGTCAGTACCTCAATCCTGTTTTTTGCCCAGTAATATTCCATTGTATGTATATATTTATCCGTTATCGTTCTGTGGACATCTGGTTTGTTTCCACTTTGAGCTATTGTGAATAATGCTGTGATGAACATTCGCGTACAAGTTTTTGCATGAACATATGTTTCCATTTCTCGTTTGTATATATCTAGGAGTGAAATTGCTGGGTCATCGGACCATCTTTTTCTTTTTCTTTTCCTTTTTTTTTTTTTTTTTTTGTTAATTGAAAGAATAACTTTTTTCTTTTTGCTCTTACTCCCCACAACTGATCCCTTTTGCTCTATGTGCAGAGACTCTGAGTTAGGAAGTCTGAATGTGGAAGGGATTGGCACAGACTTGAAGTAGGTTCAGTGCAGTCTTCTTAGTGGAATGGATTAACGTGAAATTTTAAATTGACTGTTATCTCATCAGTGCATAGCGCCTTGGTGGGGAAATTGTCTTAGGCACCATTGGTGAGTACACAGCCTACAAGGCCACAGCCACAAAGAAGAAATAAGCAGACTGCAGAAAGCTTCTCCTGTTTGTTTGGAGAGAAAAGTCTTGGCCTTAGATCATGCTGATAGAGTAGAAATACTGGAGGGGAGTCAGGAGCATCAGGGTGGGAAGACTGCCCCCTACTGGCGGGAACAGAAAGCCCTTCCAGAATGGACATAAGAGTTCAGCTGAAAAATAGAAAGTGGCCAGTGGCCTAATAAGTAATGTAAGCGAATGCCAACACAGGAAATGGCTGGCAGCAAGAAAACATGAAACCTTCTAGAGAAAGCTTTTTTGTTTTGTTTTGTTTTGTTTTTGCGATCTTGCCAACTTGAAAATGTCTTCATTCTAGCCTCACATTTAATTCCTAGTTTGGCTAGTTACAATATTCAGGTATGATGGCTGTTCTTTGGAACTTTAAAAATGTGATTTTGGTGTTTCTGCCTTCCAGCACTGTTGATATGCTGACCAATGTCATTGGGGTTTTGAGGGGTTTGTTTTTTAATTTTCTGCAATATGTCAAGGACTGCTCTGCCTTTGGTATTTTGACATTTTGCCTTGGTGCAGCTCTCATTTATCATGCCCGGCTTCTCATATGAATATTCATTATGAAGGGCCAGTCACTTCAGTTCTGGAAAGGGACCGGTTTTTATTTTGATCATTTTCCCCACTGTATATTCTTCTTTTTTGGATTTTCTAGTTTAATGGGAGCTTTCTTTGGATTTTTTTTTTTTCTGTCTCTCTGTTTTACTGTCTAGTCTCCTCTCCATTTTACCTTCAAACCCATCCATTGAAATGTTTATATTTGACAATTTTTGATTCCCAAGAGCTTTCTTCTCCTCTCCTCTTTTGTAGCTTCACTGTTCTTATTCCATTGCTGTAATATTTTCTCTTACATCCCATGAGCTATTTATTTTAATTTTTCTGTACTGTCCCTGTTCTTCAAACTTTTAAAATTTGGTATTATGTTTACATACTGGAGACTGTTTTCAGAGATGTGCTTTTTGGCAGTCTACAGGGTCTTGCTCTTAAATATGTATAAAGCCCACTGGAAGTTCTAAGTGCAATAGCAAAGCTTCTTAGCTGCTCATCTTTTATAGGTGGGTTGGAGGGGAACGCCTTTCCTTTTACCTGGTTCATGTTCTCAGACTAGAGTCTCCAGCCTCTCGGTACTTGATGTTCTCACGCTTTCTACTTTGTTAACTGCCACTGTCACTTTCTATAGTCTACATTTTTGTCGACTCTCCTCTCATTTCCTGTTCTTTTTGTCCGTGGGTTTATACTTTCTCAAAAAAAAATATTTTTAGGAAGAAGCATATGTTCAGTTGACCATGTTTTATTCCCCCATAGTCATCAGTAAACATGTTGTATATAAAAGAGAAAATGTGTTTCTCCTATTGTCTTCATCCATAAAAGCCTTAGACAATGCGAGAATCTGACCCAATTAGAAATACTTCCTGAACCAGCCTTTTCAGAAGAAAGAAAAAAAAAACAAAAAAACATGAATATGTGTATTCGCCTTCAGCCTGAAGATGACCTTTTTTTTTTTTTTTTAAGATTTTATTTATTCATTTATTTGACAGAGAGAGAGAACACAAGTAGGCAGAGAGGCAGGCAGAGAGAGAGAGGGGAGGAAGCAGGGTCCCTGCCCAGCAGAGAGCCCGATGTGGGACTCGATCCCAGGACCCTGAGATCATGACCTGAGCTGAAGGCAGAGGCTTAACCCACTGAGCCACCCAGGTGCCCCTGAAGATGACCTTTTAATTCCAAAAATGTTAAACATGTTTTTAGAAAACGTGTCTGATTGAGTAACTTCTGTGGGAGGTAAGGACGAAGCATATGTACATGCCTGTATTACATTCTTTCTCAAACCTATCGGAGAGACTATTAGAATCTAGAAAACATATGGCAGGTATTAAATGAGAAAGCTGCTTATAGGAAAACACCATGTTTCATGGGTAAAAACCCAGCAGAAAGTGCTCATCATAAAAAAACACAGTAGACCTTCTTAGGACAATATTTTAGGCTAAACTCACTTTCCCATCCTTGATCTCAATGCTGCCTTTCAGGTTTTGCATGGAAAAATGGTCAGCTCTCTTTGGCTCATAGCAATTACCTTCCAAACAGAAGTAGAAGACTGCCTAATAGGTCGAATCTCCAGTAGCTTGGGTTAATTTAAATACACATTAGCTTAGATTGCCCTTTTTTCCTACCTGTAAGAAATCAAAAATTCATGCATGTGACTGGGGAGGTATAACCCTGAACACTGGTGCTTTTAACCCTGCTCATCGCACTTGGTAGGTGACGGTAACAGTACCAACAGTAATGACAACATCTGTTGCAGGATCTCTGTTCAGCAGACACTTGGAAAGTAGAAAAGGAAATGCGAAGCTCTGTGTCTTCAGAGCATTTTGAAATACTTCTGAGCGGTTATGACCACGAAGTACATACAGCATTGGATGGGTGCCTGGGCTGTCTTTGACATCCGAAAAAATCCTCCTTTGTTCTCTCCGTTAGCTTTAGCCACAGAGCAAACTGCTCTTGTCACCTTAAAGCCCCCACCATTTTCCCTCCGGTCCCAGTTCTCTTCTGTGCGTCACTGGCAGGTTGCCTGGTGACCAGGTGTTCTGGGATGGCCTCCTGCAGGTGTGGAGGTTGGCATCTCTGAGCTTGGGGTGGGGGGGTTCCTTTTCCTCCTCTAGGTGGTCTCTCAGCCCTCCGCAGGCTGGTTGGCTCCTTCTCCTGCTGGTTTCAGGGCTACAAGCACACCGAGTGAGCGCAAGCCCCACTGGGAAATATTCGCGTCCTTTCTGTGTCCTGTTTGCTGAGGCCATGTTGGTGACAGCACACCACGTGGCTAAGCCCGGAGTCTGTGTGCAAGGGGATGACCTCAGGACCTGGATTCGGCTGGTGACTGGTTGCAGCCTTTTTCTGCAGAGTCTCCCATCTTTTTCTCCCTTCCCCTTCTGGAAAAAGAGATACCCCCTTACCTTCTAAGAGAAACACATCTTTCCCTTCCTGTTAGTGCCAACCTTCCTTACAGGTTTCGTCCCCATTTCCAGTTCTTCGTTTCTTCCCCACCTCTCTGAAACTCCTTTCTGTCTCTCTACTGATAGTGACTAACATCGCCCATGACCTAATGAAGCCAACTGACCTTTCTTCAAGTGTTCCCTTGACTTCTCCATAAGCCTCACCTTGTTCTTCTTCCCTACCAAGTCCCCTTTCTGCCTACAACACAAGCCTATTGCGGCTACTTCTCTGGCTCCTTTTCCGTGTCTTTTGCTGCTGCTTTCGTGGAAGTCCGTCCAGCCCCGTGCTCAGTGCTCGGACCTCGACCTTGTGGCTTTCATTGCGTTAGGCATGCCATTGGCTTTCGAACCGTTGGGTTCCTCAGGAGCTGCTGCAGAGGCAGAGGGGGCCCCGGCAGGTTGTGTTCTGTGCATTCCTTCTAGAATCGGTCAAAGCAGCTCCCTCCATTCATCGGACGCACGGGGACTCCCGTGTATGTTTCACTTGAGCCACCCAGGTGCCCCTCCACAAGGACTTTTAAACCACTGCTATCTTTCCCCTGACTGTCTTGCACTTCCCACAGCTCCTCCTTTTCATCTGAAGCTCTGCCCCAGCCTCTCTCCCTGGTGTTAATGATGTCACGTACTCTTCTCTCTGGCATCCTTATCCGTTCTGCGCGCCCCCCACCCAGCACCGTTTAAAATTGAGCTCTCCACTTTTTCTTTCAAACCCTTTCTTCTCTGCGTTTTCCGACCTCTGTCAAGGTTAACTTCATCCTCCTAAGTTAGTCCGAGGGTTGGCAATTTTTTTCTGTAAGAGGTCAGATAGGAAGTATTTCCGGTGCCTCCAGTCTTGTGGTCTGTGTCACAGCCTCCCAGCTCGGGGCTGCCCGGACTCCAATTCTATCTCTGCCATGGACGGGCTGCCTGACCTTTCGGCGAGCTGCCTGTGAAGTTGTAGTTGCGGTGATTGTTGTGTGAGCTGATACATGGTACACGTCAAGTGCAGGGTTCCCATTTGGAACCACTGGTACCCATAGCTCCCGCCCTCAAGTTCAGTGTCCGCTGGGGAGTCTGTGTGAAAAGTTAAGAAACCACTCTTTCCATTTCCCTTAATGAACACCGTATACTATTTGGTGGCAGTCGTATTCAAATGACTCCTTTCTAGCTTAGTGTTGAGTGCTGTCTGGCCAGTCTCTAGGTCCAGTGGCTTCAGCAGCCCTACATGGGGAGCAACGGGCAGGTACTCGATCACGTGACCTTTACAGCAGCTCACCGCATCAGGTCAGGGGGCATCCCATCCAACCCATGACCGGGGTCCACGTCCTGTCTCCCCAACTGGACTTTGAGCCCCTTCAGAGTAAAGGTGTTCTCTGCGCTTCATCTCACTGTACAGATTCCTACCTTCATTATCAAGAGCGAGCTAACCTGCCCTTGTGCTCTTTTCACATCGTCTAATACCTGAGTATTTTAGGAATAAAACCACATATCGCTCTGTATGTCTTTATGGTTATATTTATCTGGACAATCTACCTAGGAGTATGGCTAAGGGTTATAGGTTTTAAAGAGAGCCTGATTACCTAATTCAGCACTCTTTGATTGGTTTATGGTTTTATTCACGGAAGTTCTAGAGGGCTGAAATTTGCCCACGTTTAAAACTACACTCTTGTGCAAGAACCCTTATAAGGACTGTTAACATAATACAGACTTCTATTTCAGAGCCATAAATGGATTGGGAAGGATTATTATAAACTTTGCAGCTCAAGCTTTTTTTTCTTTTTCCTTTGAGAGCTGTAACTGAACATCTTTGTTGTATCATTATAAACACAGCTATAAATACATGATTTTTCTCCTTATTCTTTGCCCGATTTGAATGGGGGAACACATAAAGACCTTTCCAGGCTGCTTAAGGTTGTCATCCTCCTGCTCTGCTCTTGAGTTCGGCCCCCAATAGCTAAATGAAAGATGACAGAAACTGGGAAACAGTAGAATTTATTCAATTAGTGAACATTTGATGAGTGATTATGCTGTTGAGCTAGGAGCTAGGAGAAGGAAAATCAAAGATGTGTTAGATGTGGTTTCTTCCTCAAGAAACCCAGGGTCTAGTGATGGTGCCAGATGTGTGTGTCACTGGCTGAGGGTGATGTGGTAAGTGTTAAACTAGCAGCAGCATGAGCCAGGTGGTGCTTTGAGGGTTCTGACCAGGTGACCCTCAGTTCTGGTGGGGGGAGGGGAAGGGCTGGAAGACACAGGGGGACAGGTGCCCCCATTGTTATGTGAATGTCTCCTTGGAGGCACAACCTTTGTTAACCCGCAGCATGCATTCTAAGGTTAGCAGGATTGATTGCCAACCTAGGGCTCCAACAATTGGTTTAATTTTTGTTTAAATCCTACTTAGTTCCAATTTACTGTGAACTAACCACATTAAAGTTTTTTTTCTTTTGTTTTGTTTTTACCTTCTTCACCGTTTTGATGAGTGCAGTACAGTAGTGTTAACTGTGTTCCCATCGTTATAGAACAGATCTCTAGAACTTTTTCATCTTGCAAAAATGAGATTTCTATACTTACTGGACAACCGACAATAGCTCCTTATCCTCCCTACCCCCAGCCCTTGACAACCACCATTTTACTTTGTTTTCATGATTTTGGCTACTCTAGGTACGTCAGATGAATGGAATCTACAGTATTTGTCCTTTGCTGACTGGCTTACTTTACTTACTCAGCATGATGTCCTCAAAGTTCATGTCTAAGCAGGTGCCAGAATTTGCTTTTTTTTTTTTTTTAAAGACTGAATAAGATTCCATTCTATAAATATACTGTATTTTCTTTTTTTCTTAATTTTTTATTTTTTATTAACATATAATGTATTATTAGCCCCAGGGGTACAGGTCTGTGAATTGCCAAGTTTACACACTTCATAGCACATACCTTCCCCAATGTCCATAACCCCACCACCCTCTCCCTATCCTACCCGCCCCCCCACCCTCGCAACCCTCAGTTTGTTTTGTGAGATTAAGAGTCTCTATGGTTTGTCTCCCTCCCGATCCCATCTTGTTTGATTTATTCTTTTCCTCCCCCCCAAACCCCCCATGTTGCCTCTCAACTTCCTCATATCAGGGAGATCATATGATAATTGTCTTTCTCTGACTTATTTCACTAAGCATAATACCCTCTAGTTCCATCCATGAATATGCTGTATTTTCTTTATCCATTCATCTGTCAATAGCCATTTGGGTTGCTTCTGTCTCTTGGCTATTGTGAATAATGCTGTGTTGTTGTTGTTGTTGTTGTTGTTTTTATCTTGGATTTTTTTTTTTTTTTAGTGGTCTTGTTAAGCTATTCTATCAGCAATGAGTAATTAAAGGTGATGTCATACAGTGTCTCAGTCCTGAGCTTTCCAGTGTATTTTACTTTGCTTGATCCTTTGCCGCTACTGAGTGAAGAAGGGAGGGCAGATATAGTTACCCCACTTTATGAATGAGGAAATTGATGTGGATATAGAAGGCTCTTGCCCGAGATCGTTGAACTCTCAAGTGGCAGAATGAGGACAAGGACCTAGGTTTTTTGGTAGGATTCTCTTACATTCTTTCACCTAATCAGTGAGCACCTCTTAGAAAGCTGTAAACCAAGAACACACTAATGTTGCCTCTTTGTTTAATGTTCTGCAGGGATTAAAGGACAAACACAATTTTTTTTTTCTTTAATGACGGAAGCAAAAAAAAGACAACCATTTCAACAATTTTAAAAATAAAAATGCCACCTCTGCCTTTTGGGGGGGGGGGCTGTTGAGTTAGATAGCACAATTGGAGTTTCACATACAAAATATTCATCTTTATTCCCACATTTTAAGTTTTGCTTATGGTCCTTATGCCACTGATTTGGAAAGAGTACAGTTTTAAGAGAGGAATTTTCAGGATGTGTATGTGTACTCTATTCTTGGTTCAATGGAATGTGCTTGAAAATATTTAAGTAGGATCTTCCTAAAGAGAAATGGAAAAATAACCAAATATCTACGAAGTACGTTGTAAGAAGGATATTGAAGAAACAGTTTAAGTAGACCAAGGGAGAAAAGATTGAACTTACAATGAAACTATTTGAGAAGAGGTTTCCCAAGTTTCGTCCTATTCCTACCAAAAAAACAAAACAAAAAACCCAAAAAACAAAAACAAAAACAGGAAGGGTCTAAAAATCATAGCAAAAAATATAAAGTTAAATGTTAAAATTGGCTAGAGAAGGTTAAGAATATGTTGTCAAGAAAGACTAGGAAACTGCCTCAGTGATGGTTTAAAAGAAATTTTTGTAGCTTAAACAAGTGTTGCTGTTGTCTTTGTAAAAACTAAACCCTGGGGGCACCTGGCTGGCCCAGTGGGTAGAGCATTCAGCTCTTGATCTCAGGGTCCTGAATCTGAGCCCCGTGGTGGATGTAAAGATTACTTTAAAAAAAATAAAAAGGAAACAAGATTTGAAAAAGACGACTAAACCCTCTCTTTAGGAAAGGAGAGGAAGGGCTTAATTAACTGTCAATTATTTATGTTCTAGACTCTCTGCTAATAGTTCTTTCTACTGACACTTGCAGGAATGCCCATTGCTTTAAAACAAACCAAAAAACAAAAACAAATTTAAAAAAGTGTCCGTTCTTGAAGATTGGAGGCTGACACCATGCTTCCCTACTCTCTCAAGACCAGGCTTTGGGATTGGGAGGGAGACAAATGGGATTGGGAGGGAGACAAACCATAAAAGACTCAATCTCAAGAAACAGACTGAGGGTTGCGGGGGGGAGGGGGGACGGGAGAGGGTGGTGGGGAAATGGACATTGGCGAGGGTATGGGCTATGATGAGTGCTGTGAAATGTGTAAACCTGACGATTCACAGACCTGTACCCCTGGGGATAAAAATACATTATATGTTTATTAAAATAAAAAAAATAAAAAAGACCAGGCCAGGAAGAGTATTTGGCAGGAGCTGGGCAAAAATGTAGGCAGTCAACTCTTACGGTCTTTTATGCTTTCTGGTTCCAGTCCCTGGACCTTAAACAGTTTAACTCTCCCTTTTGTCTTCTTAAAGGAACGGTAGTCATCCTTGAATGAATTCATAACTGGACCAATTTTAATCTTACATTGGAGTCAGCCTACATTCCTTATGGATGAAAGTCATGATACAAGTTTGTTTACAAGGCAACGCAGGATCACACATTCACCCAGAATTAAAGCCAGTCTTTGACATATGCCACTTGCTGAATTGTGCGAGTCGAGGGAGTCTGGATCATGTCACAGGTCCCCTGATGGATGCACACAATGAGTATAGAAAGCATTTGAACAGGTAATGATGTTCACATGCTAAATCACTGCATTATTCATAGAACATGCGTACATTTTTGGTCACCTCCCTTGTGGTGAGCGTGATGCTGGAAGATAGGAAATGAGTAAGTCGTGCTCCCCGATCTCTAGGAGCTCCATCAAAGAGGACCTATAAATGTACCAAATCACCTTATTCATCTCCTGCCTTTGAAATGAGAGAGGGAAACTGAGCAGACTGGGGGGCAGGTTTCACAGCTCCCACGTGCACTAAGGTTTATGAACTGCCGTATATTTCGTGCCCGTTTGACCACATGCCTCAGAGATGGCATTTCAAACATAGCAGGGGTATCAGCATCCTCTTATCCAGGGGATCAAAAGTCCACTAAAGGGAGGTAGCCCAACCTTAAATATTTCATTTAAGCTTAACACATTAATAAATGTATACCCTGGCGCTCATCTTTTGCTACAAAACCAGGGCATGTTCTTTGAGTAGAAGTCTAATGGCTGTCTCACCGGTACCCGTACAACCATGTCCAGTACAGTGTACTTGGGCATTTGAGTTTGACTCTGTCCAAAGGGCCTGGGGTTCCAGAAAATACGAGAAGAGACTAAAAGGATTAATTTAAAAACTTAGTCCTTACTTAGACCTTAAAATGGTACTCAAAATTTCTCCTAACTACCCTTAGTTTTATAAAACATGAACCATTTGTTTCTAGTCTCATACTTTTTGCCAAATGTCTTAGTAAAATAAAAGGGCAAGATCTGGCATAAAATGTAGCATCTTTATAATGAAAGAGAGGACTTTGAATGATGTTTCTTTTTTCTTAAAAGAGCATATGTCTATAAAATGTTTTGATCTTCGTAAAGGTCAGTCAACTCCTAATAAACTCGAGCCCAAGAAAAACTATGAGTTCAAGTTTAAAAAAAAAAAAAACAGGGCACCTTAACATTCTTGACCCTTGAAATAATTTTTTATACTTCCTTGAAATATGTATACTGTTTCCTTGGCTGACAAATGTTCATTGTAACATCACCAGTAGGGGACTCTTTTTTTTTTTTTTTTCAAAGATTGTTTATTTTTTCCTTAACAGTGTTTCTTCACCTTTTCTGGATCACAGATGTCTTTGAATATATGATAAAATCGGTGAGCCTTCTCCAGAGAAGTAGTCAGTTTCCACGCCCTATAGCTGGGCTGATATTTCCAAGTCTTCGCAGACCCCTGAAATCAATGCATGTTTCCTAAAGGTTTACAAAGTACAAGAACCTTTGTTGAAAACCCAGCGGTCCTCCATGTAGAACGGCAGATGCCGCCCGAACTACGGGACATTACCCTCAGGAAGAGGCGTGCTTTGCCTTGCTCTAGATACTTGAGATTATCACATACATTTGTCTTGGAGTTTTCCTTTGAGCCATAGTGTTTAGTCTAGTGTGGAACCAGAGGTTAGGCAAATATACAATATTCCAAATACTTTCACGTGCTGTCTAGCTGTGAAGGGTGTCCTAGTTTAAACAGTTGTCAGTGGCTCGCCATGTCCAGGTTTTGTTTTGCTTTCAGCGTTTTCAATGACCTGTATGAAAATGAACAAAACGGAAAGATGCTTTCAAGTTGAGCAGATCATGAGAGCTGATTTTTCTGTGGCCGGTCCTGGCTGCCTGCCTCTGTTGGCTTCCCGGTCTGTGAGCTTCTGAGCTGCTTTATCCTGTGTTAACGCCCATAAAATATAATCTGCATATTTACTCTGTTTATTCTTGCCTGGCATATCTGTTTGATTTGGACACTGACGAGCTGTTTGGAGGGGAGCCTGCCTGCAGGTTACAGAACATTAAGGCTGTCTGTTGCCTAATTGTCCTTTCCCCCACGAGAGGAGACTGAAACCTCCTGCCATTTTTCTGGCCGTCTTGGAAAAATAATTGAAATATTACACGTTCGCAGCAGTAGGGCTTTTCCCTGCCCGGAGCTCTAGGATTCCATTGAGAGTTTCACTGTATTCAGCAACCGTGGGCTCTGGTCTGATGCGGCTCATGCTCTGTAACACCAACCCTCCCTCTCTCCACCTCACCTCCAGCCCCAAATGACTCGGTGTGTTCGTGTTTCTTGCAGCCTTTCATGCCCCTTTGGGTTTTGTTTCTCTCCCCAAACGTGTAAACTGGGAGAAACTTAAACTAAGATTGTCCTGTTGACACTTACAATTTACCTCCTTTGTGGAAGCATAGCGAGTATTTGTGGAGTCAGTGAATCAGGTGATGAGGGAGTGCTGGGGAACGTATGACCGGAGCTCAAAACCTTTGGAGGTAACCACATTTTCCCGTCTGATTCTTGTGACTTAGCTGTTTTAGGAGGTTCTGTCTTATCCTCACAGCTACCTGTGGCCTTGGAGAGGGGAAGTGGGATGTAGAGTTTGTTTCTCCTTCTATTCCAGTGAGTGAGACACAGAATGGCTCTTGGTGACTTTGTGCATTTTTGTTGTTGTTGTTAAACATTTTTATTTATTTATTTGACAGACAGAGATCACAAGTAGGCAGAGAGGAAGGGGGGGGGGGGCGGGGGTGGAGCAGGCTCCCTGCCGAGCAGAGAGCCTGATGTGGGGCTCGAGCCCAGGACCCTGGGATCATGACCTGAGCCAAAGGCAGAGGCTTAACCCACTGAGCCACCCAGGCGCCCCAACTTTGTGCATTTCTTAGTGAAAAAGAAAAATTGAGAAGTTTTTGGTGGAGATAACTGAAGAAGTCTTTTCAGAAACTCTGGTGGAGTAGGGTCCCCCTTCACCAAGGCCACTGCGTAGGGCATGGGGTGATGGAACACGCTGTAGGAACCACATCTGAACAGAGGTGGTCTCTGCAGGAAAAAGGGTGCCCCTCCAAGTGGCCAGATTCCTGACTCACAGCTGCCAAGACCGCGTTCTTTGTCTTAAGCAAGAGTCCTTTACAGCCCAGTTTCTAAGGAGCTATTCTATTACGTAAAGATGAGATTTTTATTTTTTAAGATTTTATTTATTCATTTGACAGAGAGATCACAAGTAGGCAGAGAGGCAGGCAGAGAAAGAAGGGGAAGCAGGCTCCCTGCTGAGCAGAGAGCCCGATGCGGGGCTCAATCCCAGGACCCTGAGATCATGACCTGAGCTGAAGGCAGAGGCTTTAACCCACTGAGCCACTCAGACGTCCCTAAAGATGAGATTTTTAAGTTGGACTATCTTTTAGAAAAATTGACGTCTATGTGTAAAAGCCACCTTGGGTGTATTGTGCAAACCTATTTCCAGAATTCTTGGTCTTTTTCAGGTTTGATCACTTTCTTTTTTGGAATAATTAGTGAAGAAGAGAGAGAATAACCTAAAGGACTCAAACATAAGACCTAAAAATGGCTGATGAGTTCCTATGTGCAGACTATCCGATCATTCGATTTGCTCTTGTTGTTGCTGTTGTTGTTTTCATTTGCTTTTGTAACATGGGACTATACTATAGCTGAAGGAAAAACTGATTATATGACTTCATCATCATTGGAAAGAGTTTGTCTTCTTGTGTACTGGTGAATATGCTATAATTGAAGACTGATAAGTAATGGTGACATTTTCTGCAGGTGTTGACTCTATATTATCATGTAATAGAAGTTTATTTTAAAAAAGGATGTCCCCCTCTCCATTATATTCTCAGGAAATTAAATACTACTTTAAAAAGATTATAACCCATGCCCCCACGGCCCTGATTAAAGATAAAGAGCATTGCTACTAGCTTTAAAGGCTCCTTTCTGGTCCTTGTACTTGCCATCCTCCCTATCAGATGATTCTTACCCTGAATGTGATGTTTCTCATCTCTTCCTTTTCATTCCGTTTTGTCTTAACCATACATGTTTGCATTCCATATAAACTACTGCTTCATCTTTGTGTTTTGAACCATTTTTTAAATGGCATCCAATTACGATGTTTGTTTTTCTCTTGCTTTTTTCGTGCCCTTACCTTTGTTATATTGTTACTTTTACCCATATTTGGTACCATAGCATAGGACTCGCCACATCGACCTGTCCTCCTAACAGTGGACAGTGGAGCTAGTACACACAGTCCTCCCATGGAAATTGTTTACTTGTGTCGGTTACACACGTGCAAACATTTCTCTAGGATATTTGTCACCAGCAGTGGAATTGTTGGCTCATAAGGTATGTGTGTTTTTACTTTCCCTGGATAATGGCATCTGGTCTTTGAAGTGGTTATCTTGGAGCACCCGGGTGGCTCAGTCAGTTGGGCATCTGGCTCTTGGTTTCAGTTTAGGTCATGATTTCAGGGTCTTGAGATCGAGCCCCACATCAGGCTCTGCACTGGGTGTGGAACCTGCTTGGGATTCTTTCTCCCCCTCTGTTCCTCCCCCTACTTGCATGCTCTTTTTCTCTCTCTCTCTTTCAAAAATAAAAATAAAATTAAATTAAAAGGGGTCATCTTAATTTATACTCCTGCCATCGTGGGAAGAGAGTTCCCTTTGCTCCGTATTCTCCATATCCTTAATACTGTCAGACTTGAATCTGGCGAGGGGCCAGTTGAGCAGATGCAGAATTTAAAATCTCATTGTGGTATGGTTTGTATTTCTATGATTGCTTAGGAAATTGACCACTTTTCATGTATTTTCTGACCTTCGTTTTCTTCTCCTATGCATGGCTTTGGATTAATTTTCAATCAGATCATCTTTTTCTATGACTTTGTGGGAGGACTTCACATACTCTGTATCCAATTATTTTGTTGGTTATTTGTATTACTGAAAGCTCTTAAGCTGCGGCTGCTCTGTTCACATTTTCGTAGCATTCTTCATTTGAATCAAGTAAGAGTTCTCCGTCCCTTCTCTTTCTGCTTGTGCATCGGGAATCTTGGTTAAGAAATTCTTCCCCACCTTCAGCTCATAACAGATTCCATCTCTATTTCTAATAGTTTTAAAATTTTATCTTTCATCTTTAATTCCTTAATCTCTCTGGAATTGATTTTTGTATATGGACTGAGATAGAGATCTAATTTTATTTAAGAAATAGCTGCCTCTCTCCCCAGTGGTCTGAAATGCCTGCTTACTCGGAAATCAATTTTTTATGTCATGAGTAAGGTTTGTTTCTAGGCCCCTTTTTCTGTGTCAATGTCCTAATACTAAATTATTGCCTCTTTAAAATAAATACTGGGGCGCCTGGGTGGCTCAGTCGTTAAGCAGCCGCCTTCCGCTCATGTCATGATCCCAGGGTCCTGGGATTGAGCCCCGAATTGGGGGTGGGGGGTCCCTGCTCAGCGGGGAGCCTGCTTCTCCCTCTCCCACTCCCCCTGCTTGTGTTCCCTCTCGCTGTGACTCTCTCTGTCAAGTAAATACATAAAATCTTTAAATAAATAAAATAAAATAAAAATACTGGGCATATCAACCCACTGTATTCCTCAGGAAAGAATGAGCTATTCTTAGACCTTTGTCCTTCAGATAAATTTTAGATGTAACACGTGAAGTTCACCACACACACACATGCATACAGTGAAAACAGACCAAAAAACCCAAAAAACACAAACATGCACAGCTGAGATTTGGGGTTACACTTAAATCTATAGATGAACTGGGGAGAAAATGCTTTTGTTGTACTCTTGAGTCATCTTATCCATGAATATGAAATATCTTGCCATTAATTTCATTCTTGGGGCATCTGAGTGGCTCAGTCTGCCTTCAACTCAGGTCATTATCTGGGGTTCTGGGATCGAGCCCTGTGTCAGGCTCCTTGCTCAGTGGGGAGCTTGCTTCCCTCTCTAGTTCCTCATATCCCTCTCTTGCTGTCCCTCTCTGTTGTAAACAAATAAAATCTTTAAAAAAGAGAAAAAAAAAACTCCTTAAAAAAAAATCCATTGAATGTTTTGTAATTTTTTCCATAAAGGTCATGCTTATACTTGTCAGGTATGTATCTGAGTATCTTACATATATTTTTAGTTATTACTGTATAGTCAGTCCCTCTGTCCCACTTTCTCTCAAGTTATATTTTTGTACATCAGCAAACAAATCATACTTGATTTTGCATCAAAATCTTGGTATTTGTCAGTCTTCTTAAATGCTTATTAAATGTTAATAAACTTTCTGTAGACTCCTGGGTTTTCTTTCAGACATAGATTGGACAGTCCTATCATGTGAATAATGAAAGTTCTATTTCTTCCTCTCCAATCCTTTTAACTTTTCAGTGTGTTCTTATCTTAGTGCACTGGTTAGACCCTCCATAGTTAGACCCTCCTTTTGGGTATTTGACAGGTTCAGCATCCTGGTCTCTGTGAGTTTTTAAAAGACAATGCTTTTATTTTTTTCTGTTTTATTTTACTATTTATAATTGATGTGGGGGTTTTTTGTAGATACTCTTGCTCATGTTAAGGAAGTTTCCTTCTAGCTCTAGTTTGCCAGGTTTTTAAAAAAGATTAGGTGTTGATACTGAATCTTTTCAAATGCCTCTTTTTACATCTTTTAAGATGATCCTGTGATCTTTTTTAAAAAATTTCTTTAAAATTCTTTAAATTAATAGGTTTTCTATGTTAAACTAACTGCATCCTTGGATAAGTAACATTTTCACAATAGTCTATCTTTTTAAATATGCGGCTGGAATTGGGGCTCAGTCGGTGGCTCAGTCGGTGGTTAAGCTTTTGCTTTCGGCTCAGGTCATGATCTTGGAGTTCCGGGATCAAGTTCCTGGATCTACTCCCTGCTCAGCAGGGAGTCTGCTTCTGCTTCTCCCTCTCCCTCTGCCAGCAGCCCTAATGCTGTCGTGCCAGCAGCCCTCATCCCATCATGTTGTCCCTCTCTCTCGCTCGAGCTCTCTTTCTCAAATGAATAAACAAACTCTTTTAGGAAAAATATGAGGCAGGATTTGACTTGCTAACGTTTAACAAATGATCATGAGAGGAATTGGCCTTTAATTTACCTAATTTGTACTGTGTCTATGTGGTTTAAGATCGAAGTTTGCTGTGCTCAAAATCAGTATTTTTGTTTGTTCATTTTGTCTTTTAACCCCTGGAAGAGTTTCTGCTATGTTCTAATTACTTATTCCTTCATAGTTTCTAGAACTCCCTGGGGAAAACTCCTATAGGTACTGTGGTTTTACTCTTTGGTAGAAAGACTTCCAAACAATTGATTGAAATTCTTTGATTATATTATAGGACAATTCAGGGTTTTCACTCCTCTGTCATTTTAGGTGTTCTAGCTCCTTCGTTCTTTTTTGTTTTTATCTATATTTTCACATATGTTAGTCTAGATGTATTTATAATTGTGCTGTCTTTTAAAATCTTGGTCGTGTCTATCTCAAAGATGCTCACCTATTTGATTAATACATTCAAATAAAAATTGTAATTTTCTCTATTTCCTGTTTCAGTAATTTTTCTTTTTTCTTTTTTTTTTTTTTTAAGATTTTATTTATTTACTTTAAAGATTGAGAGAACAAGCAGGGAAAGGAGTAGGGGGAGGGGAGAAAATCCCCAGCAGACCACACACTGAGTGCAGAGCCCAACCTGGGGCTGGAGGTCAGGATCTTGAGATGGAGTAGAAACCAAGAGTCCAACACAGGCACCTCTGTTACTTTCTTCTCATTTTTTTCTTGTTCATTTAAGTCAAGATTTCTCATACTCTTCTCTGTTGATCATATACACTTTTCATGTTTCTGTATCCCACAAATACTGATGTGTGGCATTTTGTTACTGTTCTGTGCTAAGTGTTTTTGTTTTGATTTTTTAACTTTTTTTTTTTTTTTTTTTTTTTTTTTTTTTTTTTTGAGAGGGAGCCCATGTGTGAGAGCTGGGGGGAAGGGCAGAGGGAGAGAGAATCCCAGGCAGGTTCCACACCCAGCACAGAACCCGCAGGGCTCAGTCTCAGGACCCTGAGGTCGTGACCTGAGCTGAAATCGAATCAGATGCTTAACTGAGCCACCCAGGTGCCCCACTTAATCTGCTTTTAACACCACACATTAGATAGTAGTAGGAGTAGTAGTTACATTTTTTAAAGTAAATTTATATATTTTTAAGGTTTTCTCATTTCAATAAAATTAAATCTTGAAAAAAAAAAAATGGGGCACCTGGGTGGCTCAGTTGGTTGGATGACTGCCTTCAACTCAGGTCATGATCCTGGAGTCCCGGGATCGAGTCCCACATTGGGCTCCCTGCTCGGCAGGGAGTCTGCTTCTCCCACTGACCTCTCTCCTCTCATGCTCTCTCTCTCTCTAATAAATAAAATAAAATCTTTTAAAAAAAATTTTTTTTTCCCATTTCATTTCTACTGCCTTTGCTCACCATTTCTTTTGGGCATCAGGGATTCCTTCTCATATCACTGTTGCCACTGATGTTTATCATTTATAAGTTCCTTTCATGAGCACATTTTTGATGGAGAAGTTTATTTGTCTGGGAAAAAAACTCATTTATGAAAGATAGTTTTGCTTAAAAACAATTTTAGGTTGAGAGCTATTTTTTTCCTAGTGCTTGGAAGACGATATTTTACCATCTTTTGGCTCTTGGCTTTTGAGGAGTCTGTTCTCAGGGTAACTATCAATTCTTTGCAATTCTCTCATTTTCCTGGCTGCTCTAAGATCTTGTCTCTGTCTTTGGTGTTCTGTAGTTTCACTACAATCTGTCAAGGTACCAATTTCCTTTCCTTTAAAATCCTGATTGGAATTAATTGTACCTCCTGAATCAAGGATTTGAATATTTTACTAACATTGGAAAATTCTGAATAATTATCTGAAAAGTTAAAAAAAAAAAAGAAAACAAAAAACAACACCTAATGGCATTGTCAGTTAATCTTTGGTGGAATGTTTGTCAGAAAGGTCAGGTCTACCTCCTTGGTAGAATTGAGAGACACATTAATAAACTGTTAAAGGGTCATATTACCCAAAATAATGGGGGGAAAAAGAACCTTTTCTAAGTAGAAAAGGGGCGGTGTCAACAGAGACTCCTCTCAAATGTTAATTCTCATTCTGACTAAATACATAAATGTGTCTTAGAACTAAAATAGTCACACAGTGTGTTTAGTCTGTATTTTTTCATGTATGGAGGAGGGGAAGAGAAGACTTATCTGCATCTTTAAAGTTACATATAGGGATTTTTTTTTTTCCTTTTAGGGATTTCTGGTCAACTTCTAAAAGTATCTCATTAGAGTTCAGTGTCTCAACAAGGTACTGAGTAGTATGAAGTGTTCTGACCTGTGATCTGTGTTGCTGAAACATGTTTCCAAAAAGAAAAGACGAAGAGTTGATTCTTATGTATAAATGGGCTGGAGGAGAGTGATAAGCACATATTACACTCAATTCTTATTCAGCAACATGAGAAACACACATTTGCATTTGATGCGTCAACCAAATGGATAATTTAAAGAGACGATCTCTTAATCATTTATATTTGGCCTTGGTCAGATGCTTTTGTATTTTTATTTATACACAGATGTCTCTTTTTCTGTGGTTTTAGAATACTTCAAACAAATCCACAGTAAATGCTGCTTTGTTTACCTTCTCCATTTGCCACATCTGGCTGTGGGAATAAAATAAATAGAATAAATCTGTTTTTTAATAATACTCAATAATAATCTGTTTTTAATAATACCTAAAGTAGATCCTGAGCTCTTTTTATAGATTTCTCAACCGTGCTTATAAAACCTATTTTGCCTTTTCCTGTGATTATTGCTTACAAGAGCAAACATATTCCATTTAAATAAAAAATGTACTTTAGTCGAGTTAGGGAAAATGTCAACTTCAACATAGGCTTTATTCCTAATAATCCAGGATATGAAAAGGAAAGCGCTGACCACATTTTTTCCCTTTGCTTAAAATCTTTACAAATACATAGTAATCTTTATTCCTTGAAAAGCCAGGGGAAAAAAAGCAAGGAAATTAACTGACACATCTTGACAGTGACACTCGTCTCATAAAACTCAAGAAACAAAATGGATAAGCCCCAAGGAAATTTTTGTTGACCCCATAATTACCTCCTTCCTCTGGTCATTCATCTGTCACAAGACGATAATTTATCTTTTTAAGAAAGAATAAATTAACTTTAGAAATAGAGATGTGTGATTGCAAGCCTTATGGATAAAACTGAAAACTCTTTTTAATAATCTGAAATGTCAAGCTACTCACTGAGATTTTCTCTTGAGTCTGAAACTAGCCAGAGTTTGAGCAAAAATACCACACGTATTCTATTTGAAGTAAGATTTAAAATTTTAAATGTGGCAGTGAACATATTTGTCACCCCCGAAATGCTTTTTGTCGTCTTCCTTCTTGTCCTTCATGATATCCTTCTATGTTTTTTACCTTGATTGTGGTAGTTACATAGTTATAGAAGCTACAACTTAACCAAACTGGGGGACATCTGGGTGGTTTGGTCATTAAGCATCTGCCTTCGGTTCAGGTCATGATCTTGGGGTCCTGGGATCGAGCCCTGCGTGGGGCTCCCTGCTCAGCGGGGAGCCTGTTTCTCCCTCTCCCATCTGCTACTCTTCCTCTCTCTCTCAAAGAAATAAATAAAATCTTAAAAAAGAAATTAACCAAATTGAACCGTGTGTGTGTGTGTGTGTGTGTGTGTGTATAATTGTATGCCACCAATACCTCAATACAAGTGTTTAAAAACAAAATATAAAAATAAAATTTCAGGGGTGCCTGGGTGGCTCAGTGGGTTAAGCCTCTGCCTTCTGCCAGGTCATGATTCCCGGGTCCTGGGATTGAGCCCCAGGTCGGGCTCTCTGCTCAGCGGGGAGCCTGCTTCCCTTCCTCTCTCTCTCTGCCTGCCTCTCTGCCTACTTGTGATTTCTGTCTGTCAAATAAATAGACAAAGTCTTTATAAATAAATAAATAAATAAAAATAAAATTTCAAAAACATTTCATGAATCTTAGGAAGAAGAAATTCACTCGCTTTGTATTTCAAAAGCAATGAGTAATACAGCCAAAAAAATGTTTCAATACCATTGAGATGGAAGCTAGATGACCTATGTCAGTGCCTTTTATAAGTGCCCAAACATCTCTTTCCTTTGGGGTGCGTGTTGCCATGCTTGTTGTTATTATTTTTTTTTAACCTCATTAGATCATACTGTTGTATGATCTATTTAGATCATACTGTTGTATGTAACTATTTAGGTCATACTGTTGATTCATTTAAATATATAAGTCTATACGTGTGTGTGTGTGTGTGTGTGTGTGTGTGTGTGTGTGTGTGTGTGTTTATTTATTTGAGAGGCTTTTAGTTCCTCGGCAGTTTGCCAGAGCTGTGGATAGATCGAAAGATGATCAAGATAGGCTGTTTCACGCAAGGGGACGGGCATGCTCGCAAAAGCAGAAGAGAGCAAGATCTGTTTTAGGAACAGCAAGCATTGGATTAGAGCCCCAAATAACCAGGTTCTTTTGGGAAGTTAGTCTCTTTCTTGGTTTTATGTCTCAGCATTACTCACAACCCAGATTGAGTGGCAGTCAGGTGATGGATTGAGTAAGCCTGAAGGTCTGTACAGTGCAGACCACTCCTGGTGTGACCAAGACAAGCGCGTAAGGAAAAGAGCTATTGGTTCTATAACTCGGCAGCTGTGTGTGATTGGCACCAGTTCCTCGTCATTGGATGATAAGAACCTTGGAGAATCTGGGGCGCCTGGGTGGCTCAGTGGGTTAAAGCCTCTGCCTTCGGCTCGGGTCGTGATCCCAGGGTCCTGGGATTGAGCCCTGCAACAGGCTCTCTGCTTGGTGGGGAGCCTGCTTCCCTCCATCTCTCTCTCCCTGCCACTCTGCCTACTTGTGATCTCTATCTGTCAAATAAACAAAAATCTTTAATTAAAAAAAAAAAAAAAAGAACCTTGGAGAATCTATTTGTGCTGATGCTGGCTGGTATTGATAAACAAAGGAAAGCCTTTCCTTGTACAAATGAAAAGTGGAACCGGACGATGGGTTCCTGAGTGAGAGTTATGGTTAAAATTTTAGAACTATATAAATACCCCCTGGGGAAAAATACATTTTCTGTGGCAAATTTAAAACTTCCTAGCTTCAAATTTTTTCCCCCACAATCAATACTGTTGTCTTTAATCATATGTTTGTTACTTTAGTCTCATGGAACTTTGTGGAATATACAGTTACTGTGTGAGAACAAACCGTTTTATGGTATTCCTATCCATTTCAACAGGAACTGTGGTAGAGTTGCATGTAATGCTGCATCCGTTAATTTTGAGCTCCCTCTGTAAGGCACGTGGCATGTTCTATAGAGAATAACCATTTCAAGATGTAGAACACTGATTGTTTGGTCATCATTTTGAGTAGAAGTTGGTTTGGGGCACCTGGGTGGCTCAGTCGGTGAGGTGTCCAGCTCTCGGTTTTGGCTCAGGTCGTGAGAACGAGCCCTGCATCAGACTCCATGTTCAGTGCGGAGTCTGCTTGAGATTCTCTCTCCCTCCCTCTGCCTCTCCCGCTCTTGCATGCGTGCTGTCTCTCTCTCTCAAATAAATCTATTAAAAAATGGTTTGAGGGTAGGTTCTTCTAAGTCAGACTTGAGTGTAGAGGTGGGAGTAGGGAAGAGATTTCCCACATGGTCTGATTTTAAAGATGTATTAAAAACAAATTTATAGTATCTTGTGTTGAGCATCACTTCAACTCTCTCATGGTTTCCTCAAGAAAACAAAACCACTTTAAATATTTCACAGAGGAAGGAATTTAATTTAGGGAATTAGAAGCTTACAGAACCCAAAAGGGACTCAAGAAATAAAGTCAGAGAACATTTTTGAGGTTTGCCAGTAGCTATGGGGGTGAATCAAGAAGTTGCCAGAACTGAAAAAAGTCACCACTGATAATTACAGTTACCTGAAGCACTGGGTGGGGGATTCTCAGGACAGAGCCTAGAACAGCACTTCGCAAACTTCTTGGTCTCACAGGAATGCTTTCTGTGTTAAAAGTTACTGAACCCTCAGAGACCTTTTGTTTATTTTGGTTGCATCTTCTGATATTTATTGCATTTGAAAGTAAAACAGAATATTTAGAACACAAGAATAGAGAAGCACACGTCCTGTAGCAGTCTGAGCCATAACATCATCACCAGTTAGGTGGCTTCCGGAAAGTTCCACCATACAGTCACGGGTGAATGAAAGTATAAAAGGTAAATCATGTCTTAGTGTGATTATGAAAATAATTTTGACATGGAGAACTCCTTAAAAGAGTCTCAGGGACTTCTGGAGGTTCCTGAAGCGTACTCTGAGAACTTCTGGCTTGGTGGATCTGGAAAGCCTCTTGTCTGTTGGTGGTGTAGCGGTGTGGCTCTGCTCTGCCTTCTGAATGTCTCACACAAATGCCCCTCACTGGGGGGATCCAACCTGCTTTCCTGCTGGCAGAAATTCGGTGAATAGAATTACCAGATAGCCATGCCCTCTGGTCTGTGGGAGAGGACTGTGTGGGGTGAAGGATGATAAGGGCCAAACTAGCAATGGATAATCCGACACATTTCATTTAAAGGCCCGATTTGCCAATATAGCATACACGTAAACGGCACATTTTCTGGGAAGGTAGAGTCCTTGCTATCCTTCAACTTCCCTAAAACCTTCCCAGTTACTATCCCTTTGCCTCAGTTTTTCACAGAAATAAAATGATGAAGTAACTGCCAAATAGATCTTTGACTACTTTCCCCCCAAATTTTCAGGAGAGTTATTTATTCTGAAAGTTAGTTTGTGTGGGTGCATGCGCACATGTGCAGACACACGTCAAAATTGTTGAGATCTTCTTAGAGCCTGGCTAATTCTAGTCCTATGTGGAGGACCCCGTGAGCCCAGAACCTTAGCAGTTGTCATGTAGATCAGACCTTGAAAGCAGGATGACTTTTTTTTTTTTTTTTGGTTAAGATTTTTTTAATCTTTGGCATATCTCTACACCCAACATAGGGCTTGAACTCCTAACCCCAAGATCAAGAGTTGCATGCTGTACCCACTGAGCCAGCCAGGCACTCCTTGAGGGCAGGATGGCTTTTCAAGTACTCTAAAAATGTCAGTGGTATTTTTAGAGTATTGATAAAGTTAACTTTTTAAAAAAGGACATCAATAAAAATGAATATTGTACCTTCTATGAAGAATATTTTAAAAGATGTTCGGTTAAGTAGGAAAATTCTTAAGCTGGGTGCCATGAAAGAGTAAAACACAAATAGTGAATTAATAAAATTTTTGTTCATCTGTAGTCTACCAATAAAAGCTTTTCTCTTTTTGGTGGAGAAGTTTAGAAACCTCTGTTTAATTTCAAATTTGCATAAAGTTTTAGAAGCCATTTCAAATATACTTGGCTAAACCAGGAATTTTGGCAGCATACTATACATTTGAACCTTCTGGAATCATTTATTCATTTTGAACAAAGCAGAGACCAACAATAAATAAAGCTAATCACCCAATCAAGCAATGCTATTTCCTTTCTGTTAATCATTGTGACATTCCTTTTGCTTGCCCTTCATCAGTAGATAAAAATTAGAAAAGGGCTTTTAGGTAAAAATTGGTCCTCCTTCAGAGTTCTACTTAGACCATGTATGTGTGTGGATTAATTCTCCTTGACATATATGGCTTTATAATCAGAAGCACTGTTGCTTGCAAAGCATATTTGGTATTTTTTAAACACAAAAGCACCTGAAAAAATAATCAGATTCTTATACATACAAAATGTTACTAGGTTCCCATTCCATGAGAATGCCAAAAGCAAATGAGCTTACACAACCGAACAAAAATAAATCATGTTTATTTTTTCCATATGCACTTAGAAAGAGAATATGTAAAAATAAATGCTCAGAAATATAAATTTGCCAAAGATTACCACATATGCCTGAACATAAGATGGGCCTTTTCCCAAAAAATCATTCCTCAGAAAGGAGTGAGTCACCTTCTATTTGATCCCTCACAGAGTCTCTCCTGGGGCAGGAAGCACGGTCTCACTCACTTTATTTTGGACAACAATGCTCTGTTTGCTGAAGCTGCATCAGCCTGAATAATCTCAATCAATCTTATTTTGGGGAATTTATATATGTCCCTTGATAAATTTGTCTTTAACATTTAAATAGAGACTTAACATTTATTCCTGGGAATGTGACCTCACTGTTGTAAATATTGGGTGCTGTGGTAAACTCAAGGATGAAAAAAGTGCTATTTCCAACAACTTGGATGAAAGTTTCCTCTGGAAAGGAACTAGATGATTCTCTGTGTCTACTAATGTCCATGAGATAAAGGCACAGTTCAGAGAAAGTTGTTTTATGAAATCGGAATAGAGTTTGGAAAGAGGGACATTTCTAAATTCATACAGGCTTATATACTGTGATGCTTAAATAGTATTGTGTATAACCAAATTTTAAGTGGACATTTGTATTGGGGCAAGGAGCGCTGCCTGCTGTCACACACGAAGCTAGACACCTCATTGGTGTAACATGATGAGGAGTTACTTCTGCATGTCACAGTCCAGTGCCTGAGGAGTGGCTCTTCTCCACACAGTGGCATGGGGGTAAAGACTCTCTATTTTGCATGACTGCCATTTTTAGCTACAAGAAAAGATAAAGAACATGGAAGACCACATGATTCTTTTCCTACCAGGCTGGGAAAGGCCAGGCATCAATTCTGCTCACATCCTGCTGGCCCAAACTCAATCACCTAGACCTAACCCAACTACAAGGAAGGCTATAACTGCAGTTTATCCACATTCTGAGGAAGCAGGTGGAGTTTGCAAGCCTCTAGACTATCTGCCACAGCATTTGACGGTCTCTGCTGGTCCTAAGAGTTGGCCCAAGAAAAGGTTGAAATATGTCATTTGTGAAATGTGAGGTCATTATCTTCCTGGGGATAGCCTGAGATCCCCCAGATTAAGGTCAGGCCCACAGGAATGCACACTCACTGTCCAATTACAAGTCTTGTTTGTCACCTGTGCTTCTGACCATCCAGCTGTAAATTGGAGGTGGTTTCATTACCCTTTCCTTGTTCTGTTCTTTTGCTAGACCAGCTCATGGAACTCAGGAAACGTTTACTTATTAAATGACGGGTTTATTATAGAAGGATATAACTCAGGGGCTGCCAGATGGAAGAGATGCACAGATCAACGTTATGAGAAAAGGGGTCTGGAGCTTCCATGCTCTCTAGGTGCACCCTTGTCCCCAGATCTCCATGTGTTTACTAACCTAGAAGCTCTCTGAACACTCTCCTTTTAGGTTTTTATGGGGGCTTCATTATGTAGGCATGATTGATTAAATCATTGGCCATTGGTGATTGAATCAACCTCTAGGATCCCTCCCCACCTTTCCAGAAGTAGGGATGGGACTCAGAGTTCCAACTCTAATCCCTGGGTTGGTTCCCCTGGCAACCAGCCCCCATCTTCAGGGTACCTGGGGCTTTCCAAAAGTCACTTCATTAACATAATAAAGACACCTTTGTTGCTGTCAACACTTGGGAAATTCTGAGGATTTTAGGAGCTCTGTGCCAGAAACTGGGAGGAGAACCAAATATAGATTTCTTATTATAAATCACTATATCAGAGGCCTGTTCAGTAGATCCCTAAAAACTCCGAAGTCCTAGAAAATTATTTATTGTGAGATATTAAAAAGTTTATGTAAGCAAGAGAAACTGACATCAAAATAAAGTGGAAATTCATTAAAACTGACTTTTCCATCAATAGAGTTGGATTAAATGATAGAGTACATACCCACTTAATTATTTTATTTCATTTTCAAAGTTTGGGTGTCTAGATTCCATATTCTTTCAAAACTGTTGGTTAGTAAATGACATCAAAGAATAAAATTTCAGGGGCGCCTGGCGTGGCTCAGTGGGTTAAGCCTCTGCCTTCAGCTCAGGTTATGATCTCAGGTTCCTGGGATTGAGTCCTACATCGGGTCATGATCTCAGGGTCCTGGGATCGAGTCCTACTTCAGGCTCTCTGCTGGGCGGGGAGTCTGCTTCCCCTCTCTCTCTGCCTACTTGTGATCTCTCTCTCTCTCTCTCTCTCTCAAATAAATAAATTAAAAATCTTTAAAAAAAAGAACAAAATTTCAGAAGTAAAAGGGGCACAGATTTGTGCCTTTCGTTTTTAAACTCTTCTTATTAATAGAATACTATTTTTTTTCCCCTACCAAATGAAATCTTCTATCAAACCTCAGTTGGTGAACCAGATTACATGGCTCTACTTACTGGTAGACTCCAGAGAGAGGACCTAGAACCTGGCCCAGGTGGATTCCCCTCTCCAGCCTCCACTAAAACATCCCTGAACCTTGGGCTCTGAGGAACTGAGTTTGCCAACCACTGATTTAATCTACCTTAGTTGAATGAGGAGGGCCCAGATGAACAGATTGGTAATTGGCAGGCAAGGGCCCCCAGCTAGTAGGTAGCAGCTGAGACCACGCAGCCCCATACCACCTGTGCACTGCTTGTGTTTATACTGCGTCCCACCAGTAGTGATCCAGGCCAGTAATCCATCTGTTCTCCTGCACCACATCTCCAAAAGGCCGTCTTGTCTGCTCTTGGCTGGCAGCCAGCGTCTTCTGCCAGTAGCTCATTTATGCTGCTTTATATACAGTGAAAGTCTGCCTTGCTTTAACATCAACTCTTTGATCCGAGTTCTGTCCCCTCTGGGCTTTGTGGGGTATATAATCACCTCCTCCTCCTCTAGACTTTTTCTTTCCCAGGCTAAAAATCCTTGAGTCCTCAAATGACATGTTTTTATGCCTCTTTACCAATTCCTCCTGTCTGAGTGCGCTATAAATACAACTCTTACAAAGTAGGGCTCACGTTGAATTAAATACTTCAGTTGTGATCTGGGCAAGCACTAAACAGGATGGATGAGGAAGGCATGTGGATTGGTGGTGAGGTGAAAGTCGTCGGGAGGAAAACCTTTTCCTCGACACTCGGGTTTATTCTCCTGGACTGCGACTAATACAAGCAAAGGACAGATTAAGAGGAGAAGAGGCATATGGTGTTATTAATATTTTTATGGTCACATGGAAGAAGTAGAACTCGAAGTAGTTGTTAGACTCGGGGAATTATATGCCTATTTTAACAGAGGAAAGTGGGTTTGGTCTCCAAGAGATGATAAATTAGAGGAGGTGACTAGGAAACATGCAGGGGAAACTAATGGAAGTGAAGGGTTATCTGAGTAGGATTTGTTTGTACAGGCCCGGGTTGGCTTTCCTCCATCTGCGGTGATAAGACTTGTTCACCTGTTCCTGGTCTGGCAAGGGAGACACTTTGACAAGGGAAATCAATGCCCAGGTTTGGGGCCGGTGAGGAGAGGGCGGAGAAGTCTTGCTGTGTCTGTTGATTCTAAGCTCGAAATAATCCTGATGCCAAAGTAGCATGTTTTATGGTAGCATATTGTGTATCCCTTCCAGAATAACTCCCACCTCCCCTGATTTCAGTTATTCTAGACTGTTTTCCCATGCGGCTTCAGTCCCCTACCTCACACCACCACCTCCAAGACAAGGCTCTAAATGTCTCCTCAGATTATCACACACACCATGAATTAGGGTCCTTGAGGTTTTGTTGTTTTCATGGTTATAAACCAGCTTCATTATTCTGTCATTCAGCTTCTATCCCAAGGATAAGAGGTCTTATCTGGTACTTGGATTAAATTTAGACCTATGCATGCATTCATTCATTCAGTGTATGCCAACCACAGAGAATAGAAGTAAACAAAATCCCTGCCCTTAGGGGGATTGTGGTCTATTTGGGAGAAGAGACCATACACAAACTTATACATAGGTACCTTGATGTGATGGTAAGTGCTGAACAACCAAATTAAAGAAGAGTGTAAGAATGAGTAGAGAGTGAGCAGAAATGGCTTCTCTGAAGAGGTAGTATTTGAAAAGAGACCCGGATCAAGTGAATGAATGTGTGTGCATGTGAATGTTTGGTGGAGGATAGAGTATTTTCCAGGCTGTGGGAACAACAGCTGCAAAGGTTCTGAGCACATCCTGGGAACAGCCTGGAGACCCATGTGTCTGAGTACAGGGAAAGGCAGGCAAGGGAGCCAAAGATCCCATGCAGACCTGCAGGCCATGGGGAGACCTCGCAATTTCTTGTGAGTATTGGGGGATCCATTAAAGGTATTGAGCAAGGGAATGATGTGATTTGTTTAAATCTTAAATGTTAAGAGCACTAAAAGGAAAGGAAGAAAGAAGGATTGGAAGAACAAAGCAAAGCACTGGCTGTTATGTGGAGAAAGGCTGTGGGATTAGGAACAATTGTGGAAGGAGGAAAACCAGTCAGGCAACTAGTAGTCCAGACTATGTTCACCTCATTCCTTGATTCATTTATTTAATAACCATCCAAAATGGAGAATAATGTTTGCCCAATGAGGTTTGTTTTGCATCAACGTTTTCTGGCTCCTGGTGATTCTGAATTTGTTTTCTAAGTACTTTCAAGCTAGTCTCCTTGTGATTCCTTCTAGAACATCCCATTGGGAAACTAGTCCTCTGAATAAGGTAGCATACGATGTGAGTAGCAGAAAGGGCTTGCCCTCTGTAATGGACACTCCTGACTTGAATTTGGCTCTTCTTAGCTCTGGTATAGTAACCTGAGGCCCAGTTTCCTGCGTAGAAATGAAGGTGGTGGTAACACTTCTCTTGACCTGACGTCTGTATGGTTCCTGCAGCTTAGGGCTCAGCAAACCTAAGTTCTTTTTCTACCCATTTTGGTTTTACTTTAGCATGCCTTTAACCGGATGGTACTGTCTGTAAGAGTATGAAATAGGTTTTGTTGATGTTTGCGTCCCCTGCGGAGTGCCTGAGTCATAACAGGGGCTAAATTTAGAGCGAATCAATGAGTCTGTGCGATCCTTGACAAGTTCGCAAACATCCCAATGTCCTAACAGAGGCAAGAAGCTACTTCCAGGTGAGAGGCACGGTGATGGTGCACCGAGCGTACTTCTTAGCATTTTGGGCTTCTCTGCTGGGTTTCTGCCGCTGTTTGTCATCGTTTTATTTCATACTGCTTCCTGGACATCTAACAGGGAGATAGTGACCCAGTTACTACTTCAAGGTAGCCTTGAAGGACATCCTCTAATTTGAGCAAAATATTGCTCTCGAAGGAACGAAGATCCTTTGTATCCTTTCTGGATGATCCTGTAAGCATTAGAGGATGTTCTGTCCCCCATCTGGGTGCGGAGAGCTTACTAGGTGGTTCTACTCACGTAAGCACTGTATTAGCCCAGACCCTGGAAAATGATTACTTTTCATTACTCTGAGTGCCCTTGATGATTCCACCCACTCCTCTAGTCTGTGGCTTTTCAGACCTGTCCTTGAGTTGTGTGTACACAAGCAGAGAGCGACGGGGTCTGGACCCACAGACAGAATGGGCCTATGAAAAGGTAGCCTTGCGAAATATGTTTATTTCAACAATGTGTGTGTATTTTACCTTTACTCCAAAATATGATTTAAGAGAAAAATATTTTAGATTGCTCAGCAGCAAATTACTGAAAATATTTCACTTCCAAATCTTTCAGTAGAATGGACAGAACGGGGAGAGAATATCTCCTGTTTACCTCTTAGAGGCCTTGTATGCCGATAGCCTCTATTAAGGACTCCCCCCTGCCCAAAATTCATATGTTGAAATCCTAACCTCAAAATGTGCCTCAGAATGTGACGGTATTTGGAGATAGGACCATTAAAAGAAATAATTAAGGGGTGCCTGGGTTGCTCCGTCAGTTAAGTGTCTGTCTCTTGGTTTCATCTCAGGTCGTGATCTCAGTCATGAGATTGAGCCCCGAGTCAGTCTTCCCACTCAGTAGGGAGTCTGCTTGAGAGTCTCTCCCTCTGCCCCTCGCCCCCTTTCATGCTTGCTCTCTCTCTTTCCTAAAATAAATAAATCTTAAAAAAAATTTTTAAATAAATAATAATTAAGTCAAACGAGGTTCTTAGAGTAGGCCCTGATCCAATATGACCAGTATCCTTACAGAAAGGAGGCTGAGAGGCAACCGTGTGAGAACACAGCGAGAAAGCGGCTTTCCGCAAACCAAGGAGAGAGGCCTCCAAAGAAAGCAAGCTTGCTGACACCTTGATGTTGGACTCCAGCCTCCAGAAATGTCAGAAAATAAATTTGTTACTCAGGCCACCAAGCCTATGGTATTCTGTCATGGTGGCCCAAACAAGCTGACAAAAACGTGTGACCACAAACTTTGTGGAAAAGCACAGCCGGACACGGGCACCTCTGAGAACTGGCACGAAGGTTCTTGTGAGGGGCACTGTTGGCTAGGGCTCCCAAACAGAGAACCACACTGGTTGGCTCTTTCTGAAGCCCGCAGGGGAGGAATCTGTTCCAGGCCTCTCTCTTGGGCTTGTAGATGGCCGCGTTCCTCCTATCTCTTCACACATCACCTTCTCTCCATACGTGTCTCTGTGTCTAAATTTCCCCTTTTTCTAAGGACACCAGTCATAGTGGATGAAACCCCACACTAATGACCTCATTTTAACTTTATTCCTTTTGGGAAGACCCTGTCTCCATGTAAGGTCACATTCTGGGGTACGAGCAGTTAGGACTTCAACATACCGTTTTGTGGGGACACCATTCTGCTGGTAAAGGGCATCTTCTCAGAGGATGGGGACTATGGTCTCATGTCTCCCCAAAGTTTATTTATAAACAGGACCTTCTGGTTGCTCTCACTCCAGGACCGTGGAGTGAGAGCAACCAGAAAGGCCTGGATCACAACAGGGACTCTGCTGTCTGTGTAGCTGAGTGTCCCCGAGCAAGTTGCTCCATCAGTTATGTTTTCTGTTTATTCAAAAAGGATTCATAAAGAGAGCTTATGATTGCCAAGCATTGTTCTAAGTACTTAGATGTATTCCTCATTTAATACTTGTAAAAACTCTTAAGATATAGATGCTATTAGTATTCCAGTTTTATGAAGGTGGGGGAGGCCCACAGGTGAGTAACTTGTTCAAGGTCACACATCTAATAAATAAGCTGGGTCTGAATGCGCATGCGTAGTCCCAGAGTACTCGCTCTGCTGTTCTCATGTGGACTTCGGGGATTTGTCACCATTTTAGACACTTGGCAAAAGTTGTTCCTTTACTCTTTACATTTTTTTAAAAAATATTTATTTTTTTGACAGAGAGAGCACAAGTAGGGAGAGAGGTAGGGGGGTGGGTAGCAGGCTCCCCGCTGAGCAGAGAGCCCGACTCGGGATTCGATTCCAGGACCCTGAGATCATGACCTGAGCTGAAGGCAGAGGCTAAACCCACTGAGCCACCTGGGTACCCCGTCTTTACATTTCATCATTTTATATATATATGTATGTATGGTGAGAGCATAAAATGCTAAGCACACTGGCTGAAATATTAGTGAAAGACCATGGCATTTGGAATTGTAAACAGAGGGAGTCAAAGGGTAAACCATGAAATCTGGAGAAACAGACAGAAAAGTGCAGACTTTGTTGAACTTTTGTCCACTGGTTCTACTAAGTTTGACCGGTTTTACCCTTTGGGTTTTTTGTGGGTTGTTTTTTTTTTTTTTGAAAAACGAACTAGTAATTCCAAGTTGTTGGTTTTGTTTCTTACTGAAGTATTTGTGGCTCACTTGTTACGTAACAGGTAGAATTCGTCCCAGTTTTTCCTTCTCGGACCTGTCTAACATAAGCGAGGACAGTAGTAGGAGTTGTTGGTATATTTTGGTTCTGCCCATGGGTAATGATTAATACGTTAACGTATTCGGTTATTTTTCAGTTCAGGATTGAAGTATTATTGGGAAGTCGAACACTGATTTCTCTCAGGAACAGGAGAGGACTTTCCAGCAGCTGGCCCTCGGGAACTGGTACAAATTACTGTGTCTCATAGTGTGTCTTGAACTGCGATGTTTATAGCTACCCGCGGGGCCTCAATTTAACACAATTACAGCACTTAGTATTTAAAAGCCACTTGCACTTTAAGGAAGAATGTGGAGAGGTTGCTTTTCCATCACACATGTACTGACCACATTTTGGTAAAGGAGCTTCCGATGTCTTGGGGTCTAAATTTAAAAACATCGGTTTCTTTTTCCATGTACAGGTCGATGTCCTTTGATTCTTATTCATTATCCAGGTTATGTCTAGAGCTTTCTGAGCAAGGCACAGTGTTAGGTACAGCTGGGAGGTAAATACGTATGAGAGGCAGTTTCTGTTCTCACCAGGCCTCATTCTGAAGACAGAAGACCAGATAGGACAAGTGCAATGAGCACGGTGCCTGGAATGGTTTATGACTGCGGCATCAGAAAGCTTCCTGGCAGTGGTGGTATTGTAGCTGAGCTGTGGAGGGTAGGTAATCCTTGAGAAGCTGTGGTGTTGGAGGGTTTTTCATGATGAAGCAAGAGAACTGCATGATCCAAAGAATGGATGTGAGGACAAGTGAGGGTCAAGGGTCCACTTGAGGGTACAGAAGGAAGGAAACAGGGCAAGGGATGGCAAGCAGGGGTTCATCTGGGATAGAAAGGACCTGGAATATTCCTTTCTGTATGATGCTGTTTATTCTTTCGTGGAGATTTTAAATCAGGGAGTGAAATGTCCTGAGTTGGACTTGGAGCGAAGTAATCTGGTCTCAAACTAAGCATTCAAAGTTCGGGAGAAAGACAGTGAGATAGTGAGTAGCAGAGTTGGGCGAGAAGTAGCAGATCCCGGAGTAGGCAACTGACCAGAGGCCACGAAAGATCTCTGCAAGGAAAAGTCAAGCAAGCTGGGCAGATAATCAGAGGTAAGAGGCAGAGGTGAGATGGTTGATAAAGTCGCCTCCTAACGTGTATTGGTAGATGTCCCGAGTGACACTGCTTAGTATTACCGAAGAAGTGGAGACCTTGCCCGAATCAATTTGCAGTGGCATGTGTCATTTTTTCCCTGGGCAGGATTTGTCAGAGCTTATAAAATGCTAATACACCCTGTGAATCTCCCAGAAGAAGATGGTGGTGTCCCATTTCCCAAACTTATTTGTCCATAGACACCTTTTTTTTTTTTTTTTTAAACAAAAAATTTCTAAATCATCTAGTATTTTCCAGAACACTGTTTTGGGACATGCTATACGACCTTTGGAGGAAGATGATGTAATGAATAAAAACTGGGAAATTGAAATTAGCATTTGGTCTGGACCAGAGACCATAGCTTGACATTGTGGTGTGTTAAGTTTGAGGTTCCGTGGACCATGCACCTACATGCGTCTAAAAGGCTTCCTGTTGTGAGGAGCCACAGCTTAGATGAAGGTTCAGATAGGAAGAAGAATTTGGAGTTACTGTCTAGAAGTGATAATTGAATCCGTATGGTGAGAGCAGTAGGAAAGAGAACTTTCGTGAAGCTAACTGGAGAATTGTAGGAAGCATTTGTCTGAGATAGACGAAAGAGAACTGGCTAAGGAGGTTGAGAAAGGATGATCACAGAGCAGGAGCCCAGGATCTTCCTCTTTTAGAAAATTAGGATAAGTCTCTGAAGACCAAGGAAGTGTTTGGCAGAGGGATTGAGGAGGAGGAAGAGAACTTCAAAGTTTGGAACCTAAGTTATCACTGCCCTTGGAAAGAATAGCTTTAATAGAACGTAATAGAGATGGGAGCCCTGTTTAAGGAGTCTTGGAGTGTTTTTAAGAGAAAGTACGAACAGAAAGTACATTGTATTCCTTATTTAGAGAATGTTGTCCGTGAAATAATATTTAATGAAACTTTGTAGAAGGAGCAGGATTCAGACTTTGCTTCCTTGAGAATATGGATTAACATGATTAAGGAGAACATGATTAAGGAGAAGCAAAGGAGAGAAGGAGTAATGAGCACGGGGATTCTTGCTTTCCCGAGTTCTGCCATAATAGTTCTTAAATGTTGTTTTGGGTTAGAAGCTCTGGAGGTCTTGTTTAAACCCAGACTGCTCAGCTTCAGCCCCAGAGTTCCTTGATCAGCAGATCCCAGGGTGAAGCCCAAGAAATGGCATTTCCAACAAGAACGTGGGTGGACCTGAAGCTGTTGGTGTGGGGACCACAATGAGAGCACCTCTGTTGTAGAGAAGGGATAATGTGGAATCCCGGTTGCAGGTAGAAGTGAGCGTTGGGAGAGAGAATAGACACATCATCAGAGAATGACCAGAAGTGAAAGAAGAAACAGTGGATGATGACACATAAAATCTTGAAGTTAAGATAGAATGGAGATGGCAGCCACTGGAGTTGAAGAATTGGCAAGGAGAATCCCGAAAGTTGTCCCTGTGGATATTGAAGTTACGACAAGGAAGAAGGGGCAGGGAAAGGGAAACGCTGTGAGGCCTGCGCTGAAACCATTAAGAAAGGTGGTGTAGGGGAGGAAAACGATTTTTCTCTCCACCTTCCTAGGTTCTTTGGCTGGGGCTGCAGAAAATTAGAATGACGCACACGGTTTAATTAGAGGTAGTTGACCAACACGTGCAGTACACACCACGAGGGAGAAACTTCAGTGGAGAGCAGCTCGGTGGGGGGGGGCATTAGAACTTGGGCTCATGTAGCATCTTGACAAAAGAACAAGACATTTCAGAAATGTGACAAGACAAAGGAAAAGAACTTGGAGTTTTTGGTAGGGCAAATTGGGGGAAGGTGAAGATATGGGGGAACTAATTCAATGAGGTTTATGTGTGCAGGTCCCTCTGGGCAGCAAATTTCTTCCATTCTCTTCTCAGCCATAAACTTCTCAAGAAGAAGGGATGTATGGCAGTGCCCATTTTTCCAGAAGTTTCTACTTAGAAGTCATTTAAGAAAGCTCTGGGAAGGTGTCTTTCTGCATCTGTTGATCCTCATTTGTCTCCAGCTCAAAAGAATACTTACGCCAAAGTGGCATATTTTGGGGTGACATATTCTCGTCCCCTACAGTGGATGTAAAGGGAAGGAATGTGCCTTATATGAAAGGGGCCACGATTGTTGGGGTTCCTATGGTCTGGAAATGCTAGTCAGGCAGCAAAGGCCATACCAAACACCTTCAGTTAAAAAAAAAAAAAGTAGGAGCACACAAGGCCCCCGTTGCAGAAAGTCATGAAGACATTATGATCAGTCTAAGCTACTGTTTCAGCCAAGGCAGAGACAATGGGGCAGGGGGTCTGATGAGAGCAGTAAGCTTTTACCTAGTGCTTTACATCTACTAACTACTTTCATCTCAAGGACCCTTTGTGGTTGATCCTAGGATCCCTGTGTCACAGTTAAAGACATGAAGTCATGAGAAGTTCAGTGATTTGCCAAGTTCATACAGTTGATGAACGATGAAACATGGGACTGAATCCACTCTCTGGGGAGCTTGATAGAATTTTGACTTTCCTATTTTGACTTTCCGTCCCCCTTTCGCCAGGGCCTGATGAGAATGCCAGCCCCAGGAGTTTACCTGGAGGTGTGCCTCCCAGAGGCTGCCCTCCAGCTTGTGGGGGTGTTCTGAAGCTGCCGTTACCTAGATATGATGGGAGGCCAGAGGCCAGTTAGACTGGAGATGGGGAATCAAGGAGTGTTACACTTCAGTGCCGGCGTTTGGAACAAGAAGCAGGACAAGGCGGAATGGTTCAGAGTGCAGACCCAGAGCCCACGAAGGAGACTGATCCCCCCAGAATGGAAGGGGCAGATAAGCAGGTGGCATAAGGCAGGAGAGCACTTCATTTCATTGGCTTAGTCACACCAACTCTGTTCATCACAAAATTTGTTTTCTCTGTTCCTTGGGTGTGTTTCATTCTCAAAGTAAGACATTTGTAAAGCCCAAACCTGTGCTATTAAGGCACGGTTCCAATAGTCTTAAGGAATGAAGGGTTTGTAAAATACTCATGTGATACATTTCTCTTTAGGTCTGTCCTTTAAAAAATAAAAGTACATCATTACTGGAAACACAAGATTTGACTGGAGGAAACCCTTCCTCCCGCCCCACACCCATAAACCCATTCAACAGGGAGAAAAGGCGTTCATGAACCAAAGCGGTTTTCTCACTTCCTTGCTAGATACTGATGTAATCTATCCCATCACCTAAAAAACTAGTGCTTTTAGGGGTGCCTGGGTGGCTCAGTCGGTTGAGCATCTGACTCTTGATCTCAGCTCAGGTCTTGATCTCCGGGTCATGAGTTCAAGCCCCGTGTCGGGCTCTGTGCTGGGCATGCAGCCTGCTTAAACAAACAAACAAAACTCCACCAGTGCTTTCAGTAAATATTGAGAAAGAATAAGTAGAGAACGGGGGGCGCCTGGGTGGCTCAGTGGGTTAAAGCCTCTGCCTTCGGCTCGGGTCGTGATCCCAGGGTCCTGGGATCGAGTCCCGCATCGGGCTCTCTGCTCTGCGGGGAGCCTGCTTCCCTTCCTCTCTCCCTTCCTCTCTCTCTGCCTGCCTCTCTGCCTACTTGTGATCTCTCTCTGTCAAAAAAAAAAAAAGAATAAGTAGAGAACGGGGTAAATAATGTGATGAGGTTGCTCACCAGGGGTAGCAGCTGAAGATAGACTGTAAGTAGTAATGGAAGCCCAAGATCTGGGTGTTCCTTCTTGCTTCCGCAAGAAAGCATCTCCATGCAAAGGGGAAACACTGCAGGGATTTTTGCCCCATGGATATTTGTATAAATGAAAAAAGAATCACTACTGGTATTTCAGCATATTACTTGGAACACATTTCCCATAATCAGGGAACCAATGGCAGATTTTGTGGTCTTAACTATACGTATGATAAAAACCTATCGATGTGAAGAGTTCATGTGTATACTGGATTGGCTCTGGGGAGAAATTCTTGCAGTACTGGGATGTGCAGGAGGCGTTAGACTTGGAGACATGTGAGCATTCCCTCCATGGTTCTTGAATTTCACCTCACTTCTAGAGTCATTTGAGTAGGTCAAGCATCACTGGACCAGGATAGTCCCATAGACTCCCATCTATCCTTGGCTTTGTTTCAAATTTTGGTCAGAGACCCCACAGGCATGAGTACAGTGTGTCTGTCACCAAGCTACATCTCTTCTGTTGTGCTGACTTAGCACTATTCGAAGCTGGACCATGACAGGAGTTTTTCAATGTGAAGTTTTCCGGATTCAGTGTGGATTAAGAAACAGAATGGCTTCAGAACTGTGCTCTGCCACTAAAACACATTTTCCCCCTACAGAAGGTGTGGCTGTTTACCTTGTTACTCTTCTCCCACGAAGGAGGGAGGAGGCTTTCCACAAGTAGGGACTCTCCACCCCAGTGTCCCTGTGTCGTAGCTCTGTCTGTCGGGGGAACACTTTTGTTCTATCAAGCACTGGTGGTCCCCTCGTTCATAATCAGCACTACAAGTACAGACACACCAATGACTCCTGTGTTTTCACTACATTTACTTTGAAGGCATGTATATATCAAACAGAATGCTGGTTGTATCATAGTCTACACATAGATAGGGCTCAGTTTATTACACCTCTGTGTATTCTTTACAATCAGTTGTGTTAATTTCTGCATTTTTAGAGCTATATATAAATCCAGGTCACCAGGGTGGTTGAAAGAGATGGTCCAACTTCACATCTGGCTTTATTGCACCACCACCCCCCTACCCCTGCTATCTTTCTTTTCCCGGTGCCTCCAATTCCAACCTGTGTCTTAGTCCGTTAAGCTGACATAACAGAATCCCATAGTTCAGGCTTGTAAACAACACAGTTTTGGAGACTGGACGTCTTAGATCACAGTGCCGGCACTGGTCTGTTTCTGGGGAGGACCCTCTTCTGGGTTACAAATGGCCATTTTCTCATATCCTCACGTGGCGGAGAGAGTGTCTCTTTTCTGAACACACTCATTCGTGAGGGCTCCATCCTCAGGACCTAATCACCTCCCCAGTTACCCACCTCCTAATTACCATCAACGTTGGGGCTTAGAATTTCAACACATGGGGACGTCTGAGTGGCTCAGTGGATTAAAGCCTCTGCCTTCAACTCAGGTCATGATCCCAGGGTCCTGGGATCGAGCCCCGCATCAGGCTCTCTGCTCAGCGGGGAGCCTGCTTCCCTTCCTCTCTCTCTGCCTACTTGTGATCTCTGCCTGTCAAATAAATAAATAAAATCTTAAAAAAAAAAAAAAGAATTTCAACACATGAATTTGAGGGGAACAAAACTAAGTCATCATTCTTCTGCCCCACCCCCCATTATTATAGACCACACTTAAGATTGTTTTTGAAAAAATGGAGTCCGTATGGGTCTTGCATGTGCATATGGGCATTTTGTTCAAACAATCTGTAATGCTGATGTTTACTTTCCTGCCAGTGTTCTCTTTTACAACAAATTTAGCAGATGTTTATCCTCAGTGTTTGCTCCAGGATGGTGTTCCTCAAAGGGCAGTGCCCCCAGATCAGTAGTATCAAGGGCAGTCCTTACAAGTGTAAACTCTTGGGGCGCTACCCCACATCTGCTAAATCTGGAACACGACACGGCAGGAGAGCCCACCCTCTCTGTTTCAACACACCCTGCTGGGGATTTTAATCTACACTCATGGTTGAGAGCCGCTGCTCCATTGAAATACCCATCCTGTGTTTCTTCCAGGCCTCAGCATCTGTGACTTTGGGCTTCTCATAAAGTTCAACCTTAACTTCACCACCTCTGCCAGTCAAATTTTCAAATTTCAAAGTAGTTTGTCTTCTCACTTCTTGCCTCTGAGGTAGACTCTTACAAGTTTAGTCGATGCCTTATTTCCCTAGTAAGTTGGTAAGGAATTGAAATTAATAGTTGAAGGGAGGAGGAAGTGGAGATCTTCCTGCCAGTACTTAGTTGATTTACTGTGCTCTGTTTCAAATGATCTGAACCATTTCATACACACGTTTCTAGTGATACTATTTAAAGACACCAGATTTGACAGAATTTCCCTGTCAGAAAGTGCCTAGCCTAAAGAAAATAAAAGCTTCCCAGAACAAGAATGACTATTTATGTGGTAGGTCACTGTGAGAATAGTGCCTGACAGGATCATGGTCTCAGTAGGGGACGTTAAAATTTACATTTAGAATCTGCTCTCAGATCATTAGAAAATCAGTCACCTTTACCTGCTGTCCTTTAGAATTAAGAGTTAGGAAGAAGATGACTTTAGTAGCATAAATGTAAAAAATGTAACTTAAGACTGAGCAATTAAGAATTCATCCAGTAGGGCGCCTGGGTGGCCCAGTGGGTTGAGCAACTGCCTTCGGCTCAGGTCATGATCCTGGAGTCCAGGGACCGAGTCCCGCATTGGGCTCCCTGCTCAGCAGGGAAGTCTGCTTCTCCCTCTGACCCTCCTCCCTCTCATGCTCTCTCTCTCTTTCATTCTCTGTCTCTCCCTCAAATAAATAAAATCTTAAAAAAAAAATTCATTCAGTAAACTCTCTCATTTATGATTGAAGAATGTTCCGTCACACTCATTCCGTTAGCTTTAATTGATGGTCCAAGTACTAGTTAAGTCCCCGCTTTGGAGGAGCTCAGGGGCTGGTGGAGAAGCTTACACTTACAGGATGGGACCAAACCTACTATGCCTTTGTCTGAGACTCAGCCTTACCATAAACACCTCAATGGTTGGCTTCTCTGGGGAAGGAGGTTTGGCTATGGCCAGGAGCCCAGGGTTAGGTGATACAGTTCTGGGGTTAAGCTGGCTGTGACCCTGACCAGCTAGCTGGAGGCTATTAGATACGTTATTTTTAGATCCTCAGTTTCCTTATTTTTAATTTAGGAAGACTAGTATCTGTGTCTAGGTATTATGAAGCTGAGATGAAGTAATGCTTCATTTGTTCAAGAATTTGTACTAAATGCTAGCTATAGTGTCAGGCAATGTACTAGGGACAGATAAAACCAGGATAAAATCCCATTTTGAGAGATGTCAATGCCATCAATTTTAGTTGCTTAGACTCAGCCCATCCTCCATGTCTCTCTGTCTGTCTCCTGGGCTCAGATTATTTGTATGTGTCCATGTTTCTCAATCTGCTGCTGCCATGTTAGCTGTCTCACCTGGACTATGAAGATCAGAGTAGCCCTCCCAGGAGTCTCTTTCTTGGGGAGCCTCTCCCCATCTTCTCTCCCCACGGCAGCTTAGGAGGATTTTCTTAGTATTTAAATTGGGTCCTGTCTCTGTCTTGCTGAAAAACCCATTGTGGCTTTCCATGGCTGTAAGATAAATCGAGACTTACCCTCATTTTAAAAAGCAGGGCATGAACTGGCTTCCATTGACCTGACTTTCCGGTGTCATTTCCTGCCAATCCCCCAAACCACCCTTACCCCCCTTTGCAGCCCCTCAGGCCTCCACAGTTCTGCCCTTTAGTGTCTTTCTGTTGGTGTGTTAGGCCTGGCATCTCCTCTGTCCACTGGACTCTCTTCTTACCTTCCTGGTCCCAACGAATGCTCACCTCCTCAGAGAATTCTTCTTGACCACTGTCTTCTCTACATCCTGCTGATGTCCTCCACAGAACTTTAACTTGGAATAGCTTATGTCGTGCATGTGTTTACATATTTCTTAGCTTTCTTTGTCACAAGTAGGATGCAAGTGTCTGGAGCCCAGGTTCTTATTTGTTTTGTTTCTCATTGGACTTCCAGGGCTGGCCCCAATGCCCTTCTCACAAGAGAAACCAATGTTGAATGAAAAAAGTGTCTCTTCCTTGACGCAAGCAGTATACTGAAGGGATTAAGTCCAGTAGCCATTTATAGTACAGCACGATGGGATGGTAGGGGAAGGATTCATCCCTTGGGGCATCCAGGAGAAGTATTACCAAATGCTTGGAAATATGGGAAAGCATCCCAGAGGAAAATGACATCTAGAGAGCTCTAATAACTAACTAGTGGAGGTTACAGTGTTAACATTTAAACATTTAATTTCATACAGTTGTGACATCAAAGCAGTGTTCTTTGATCTTTTTGTTGTTGCTGTTATCACCTCCTTAAGGAGGAAACTTTTCTACACTGTTTTTTCCTAATCACCTTCTCCTCTTCCCAATGACATGGTATACCACAACTAGACTGTACGTCTGGTTATACATTACCGATGCTACACACACACACACACACACACACACCCCTATGCTTTATTAAAAAAAAAAAAAGTTTGTTTTTTTTTTACCTTCTAAGAGCAAATTGTTGCTCCATTGGGGGTACAGTTGCCCTCATTGAAAAGGCATGTATGAAAGCATTTACTATAGATCATGGAACCAAGTTTTGAAGAAAATGCCATTGACAGGCCTTTGTAGTACTTGCTCTTTGAATGTCAAGTGGACTGTGTATTGTTTAAAAAAATTTTTTTTTCTTTGTTTCCATTGGGAGAAAAAGAGATGAAATTGTTCTTTTTTTTTTTTTTAATGTGATATGCATGCTCATTGAAGTGAAAAGTCCTCATCAGAATCGCAACGAAAGTTCCACACAATGATGTCTGTACATATGTGATGGGGCACCTGCCTCCGTGAAGAACACTAAAAGATATGGTAGAGGAACTTGTGTTTTTAGGGAAAAAATGTGACTGACAAATCCACAGTAATCATTGCACAGTCCGGGAAGGAACATGTGGGGGCTGGTTGATTCTGGGAGTCCTTGATGGTGTATTAAGGAAGATGATCTAGGAAGGACGCGTTGCCTAAGAGGTGATTTAGAAATGGCAGCTAAGTTATGGGGTTAAGTGAGTGCTGACCTGGAAGAAAATAAGGGCTTGGAGAGCTGGATTGAAGGCTCATGGAAGGAAGAAAACATTTTTGGAGAGAGTCTGCAATCTGGCTTCCATCCGGCCCTCACTGTTGCTGGAGGTGAGTGCTGTTTGGAACAGGGGCACTGACCCAGGTGGAGACCAAGTGGTTATTCCTTGGACCTTGGACCGTGGAGTGCACAGAGTTGGTGCTGGGCGTGCTGGTGGGGGAGGTTTTCATCGGGAAAGGTAGCCCAAGGGCAGATCATGTGGCACTCAACACGTTCCACTGGCTTATCTTTCAGGAATTTTAAGAAGGTTAAAGCACTAAGTTGGTTAAACAGCTTAACTCTGTAGGCTCCATTTATCTTCTTGATGTTATTTGGGCCCTACCCTGAACTCCTGGACTCTGCAGCCTCAGTGTTATACTAAGAAGGGCATCGCCCAGAAAATGGTGGGCTTCTAATTCTGTACCCTTAGCAGAATTTGTTTTCATTTGCTGCTGTGCGGTGAAATGAGGCGTGACTTAGCTTGATGGTCCATGAAGGATGCCCGCGGAGGGTGACACGTAGTCCCTTTGAGGCTGATGTTTCTTTTTATACCAAGGATAGTTTTTGCAGTAACACAAGAGACAAGATATTTCCTGGTTTTATGGACAGATACATCCTTTTATTTCATTTCCTACTTAACCAGCTTCCTTGTTGCCCATTATTATTCTTTCTCATCTAGTTAAATGTAATCTTTACTTTCTTGAAAGGTTAATGTAAATCACCACTTTCATAACACATCTCCCTGAAGACTTCCTGCCAGTCCTTATCGCTTGTGGGCTGCTGAACTCCAGTAACGGACAGACCCGCTCGCTCTTCTTTTTCTACCATTCTTTCTGAGACTCCAAGGCTTAATCTGTTTCTTTTCCTTAAAGCCCATTCCCTTCAGCTGCCTCTCAAATCCTCTGCCTTATGCTTACAGCCTGTCTTCCGTTCTTTCTTGTAGTGCTCCTGACTTCTGCCTTTCTTTGCTGGGCACAAGATAGGCACAGATCATGGCTTGTATCCATGACGGTTCCTTCTATACTAACTTCGAAACAAAGTGCTCGCTGCCTGAGTTCTAGCAGTGTTGGGATACATGGTGTTTGGATACATGGTGGTCAACCCAGTGCACTTTCCCTTTGATATTGTATGAACTAATCTTGTGAATTCATTTAAGACTTCCTATATCTTTTTACCCAACTGGTGTTCCAACCTTGGAGAAGGCTTGCTGCCCTGTATTTTGATGGGCTATGTACATGGACTGATGGCTGCACTCAACAAATGGACGTTACATGAATTTATTTGTTATTTGAACACTTCACAGAGGAGAAAGAATATTGGATTACTGCCATTTGGATGAACGGATAACCCAGATTTTGCCCTATAGGCAAGTTTTCCCTGTGTACAAGTTCATAGATTATTACTATGATATTGACCTCTTAAGATTTTTTTTCATTTTTACATAATATTGAGATTTTTGTGCAGTTGTTGTTGTGATAAAATATACATAAAATTTATCGTTTTCAAGTATACTGTTCAGTGCTATTAAGGATATTCATTCACATTCCGAAGCAACCATCATGACTGTCCATCTCCAAAACTTTTGCATGTTCTCCAACTGACACTCTGTCCCCATTAAACACTCATTGCCCACCCCCATATCCCCAGCCCCTGGCAGCTACCGTTCTACTTTCTCTATGAATTTGACTACTTTAGGAGCAGTACTGCCTCACATAAGTGGAATCATACAGCGATTGTCTGTTAGTGATTGGTTTATTTCAGTTAGTTTGATGTCTTCAAGGTTTATCCCCACTGTGGTACATGTCCAAATTACTTTCCTTTTTAAAGCTGTGTAATACTGAGGGGTATTACACATCAGGGGTGCCTGGGTGGCTCAGTCAGTTAAGCATCTGTCTTTGGTTCAGGTCTTGATCTCAGGGTCATGGGATCGAGCCCCACATTGGGCTCTCTGCTCAGCGGGGAGTCTGCTTCTCCCTCTGCCCTTCCCCTCTATTCATGCACACGCATGCACTCTCTCTCTCTCTCAAATAAATACATACATAAATCTTTAAAAAACTGTGTAATATTCTGTTGCACGTGTACACCACATCGAGTTTAGATGTTATCTATCGGTGGCCTTGTGGGTTGTTTCCAGCTTTTGGCTGTTGTGAATAATGCTGCTGTGAATCTGGACATACAAATAGACCTCCCAAGAACTTTCAAAGGAAACTGTTACGTTCAGACAACTTGTGCCGTTCCCTTAGACTCTATGGCATAACTTGTGTTCCTCCTACACCGTACAGTCCCTCATTTTAAAATGCTGTTGGGTAAGAGTACTTTTAAATTTAAATATGCACCATCTCCCCCCCCCCCCCGCCCCCCGCCGGTTGAATAGTGATATTTTTCAGCAACTTCTTTTTATAGTACAAGAAAATGAGGGGAAAATGTTTGGAGAACGAAATATAAAAATGAGCTTATTTTTAGTAGCATATATTTGTTCTCAACATGGCTAATTATTATAGATAATTACCAGTCTTGGACTACAAATATTGGAAGCTATGCAAACGTGAAAGTTAGAAAAACATAAAATATCTCTTCAGAGTTTTGGTTGCAGGTGAATTTACAGCCTCCTATATAGCCGTGGTGCAGCATAAAAATATGGAGGTCCTAGTTGGAAAAGAAATTTGGCAGATCAAATATTGTGTAAGTCTAGAAAACATGTGAAAATACTATCCTAATTCACTTTCATATTTCACTGTTGATTTGCATGTGAATTTCTATTTGTATTGATTCTAAGAGTTTTTGTACACTCCACGAAGATGGGGATTTTATCTGTTTTGCTCACAGCACATGGTAGGAAGTCATTAGATATTGGATGCATATAAATGAGTAAGTATAACATGGAAAATCCTCCATAGATTCCTTCATGCTTTAAAGTGAAATTAATAGAGACTAGGCCCTCCCTCTCCCAAAAATGACACAAATAATTTCAGTAAAGTTGAGGGGTTTTTTTTTCATGATTTATTATTCTAATTTTAATGACTAATTCAAGGCCTCTGCATGCTAGCATGAAGGAAGTAAAGAAAGTGAAGCTTTCCATAGCTTTTTCAGAATTTTTGCCCTTGACAGTAACTCAACATTGATTCACTTTCTGAGACATTTTTATGTGACATTAAAATAAAAAATACATAGTTTGAGATTTTCTAAAAAAAAATGTTAAAAAGTAAGAAAAAAAAATAGAGAGAGAGAGAGAAAGTTCTAATTGCTACCTTAAATTCACACTTGTCGTTGTGAATACTATTGTCATACACTGATGGCACCAGGAGCCTTGGGCCCATTGTCCTTGGAGCCTCCCAGTTATCTTTGCTATGTTTGCTCTGCAGAAATGTCCATGTCCTCTGGAATAGTTCTGGAGGAAGGAGGTGGCTAAGACCATCCAACTGGACGTGCACTTTTCTGGGCTGTGACCATCCTATTAGAGCTGCCTGGGGGCACCTCCAGGATATAGATCAGCCCTGGGCGTATGGAGTCCTTCGGGCTTCAGAGAACCATGCGACAGTGCTGCCAGTCAGGAACTAAACTTTTCTTTTTACCCGAGTGGGGTACCACGGCATGACCAATGCTGAAAAGAAATTCACCAAGCGTAGCAAATAATCTTTTCTCCCTTTTACATTGTTATCCATATTATGATTGCTAATTTAAAATATTCATAATGTTCGAGACACTGTGTAATCAGTTGGCCAGTTCTTAACCACCATTTTGTGAAGGTAGAGTGCTAACATATTTGGGGTCTCTTTTATTTATTTATTTATTTATTATTATTATTTTTAAAAAAGATTTTATTTATTTATTTGACAGAGATCACAAGCAGGCAGAGAGAGAGGAAGGGAAGCAGGCTCCCTGCCAAGCAGAGAGCCCGATGCGGGGCTCGATCCCAGAACCCTGGGATCATGACCCGAGCCGAAAGCAGAAGCTTTAACCCATTGAACCACTCAGGTGCCCCCGGGGGTTTCTTTTAAAGAAAATCGTATTTTGGGAGCACCTGGCTGACTCAGTCGGAGGAGCATGTGACTCTTGATCGCGGGGTTGTGAGTTTGAGCCCCATATTGGGTGCGCAGATTACTTAAATTTTTTTTTAATCATATTGTTTATTTTAATGTGTGCATACATACACACACACACACACACACACACACACACTTCTTTTCAAATGACAAGTGAAATAATGGAAATCCATAAGACATGGAAAAAGGGCATGGAAGAAATTAGAGATTTTTGTTTGTTTTGTTTTTTAAGATTTTATTTATTTATTTGACAGACAGAGATCACAAGTAGGCAGGGAGGCAGGCAGAGAGAGAGGAAGGGAAGCAGGCTCCCTGCTGAGTAGAGAGCCCGATGCGGGGCTGGATCCCAGGACCCTGGGATCATGACCTGAGCCAAAGGCAGAGACTTTAACCCACTGAGCCACCCAGGCGCCCCGGAGGTGTTGTTTTAATTCATATTTTACCTCCCTGTTTGTAGATTTTGTTAGACTAACATAAAGGGGGTTAGGAAGAACCAGAGCCAGGCTTCTAGACCCATATATTGGACATTTTTTCCACATTTATAGTCTTTCTGTCAGTGGTGAGCTCTGGAAGGTTGAGTTGGGATAAGTTCTGATGGAAGGCTTCCCAAATTCATTCCTTTACAGGATTTATGCAGTCATGGCTCTGATGTTTAGGTGGGACTTTTTTTTACGTCTGGTTTTTTTTTTTTTTAATATCTGTTGGACTATTTCAAATTATTCACCCTTTTTTTCCTGTAGGAGTTCTGATCTATACAGATGTGGAGGTTGAGTTCATCAGTTGTTCCAGGGAGAATTTTCTTTTTAGCAGATTACAGTGTGTTTGGAACCCCCTCCTAAAAAGGGGACTTTCTTTTATTGTCTACTTCTCTATACCAGTGTTTCTTCTTCAGTTACTCTGGCTTCTAGAGAGCACTGTCCTCAGGGGCTCATCTTGTCTAGCCATGTCTTCTGACCTTTGTCCAGAGTAATTCTGTCATTATAGACCTATTCCTCCCTAGAGTGACCCCACTCTGGGTTTCACTTTCTTGTTTGGTAGCACTCTCTCCCGCTAGTTCCCTTAGAATCCAGTGTCCATGACTTTCCCCTTGATTCTATTTACATAAATTTGTTTTCAGACAATATGTCCTTTGTCTTTAGCATTTTGATAAAGTCTATTTTTTTGGCCATTGTACTTCTACCGAAGTCTGGACCTCCTCAGTATGCAGTCCAATGCTCTACCACTGAGTTATACCCCCAGACCTCCTCAGTATGGTTGGGAAATGCCAGTGGCCCCCAGTATGGACTCTTGTCATCCCAGGAGGGAGTTCATCTACTATCTGGTAAGACACAGCTGCCTCCGAGTATTGAAATCTTTCTGGTGCTCTGGACAGAGAGCCTGAGGTGTCATTTTTTCCCTTTTGGGATATTCACTTAATCTGAAACCAGATACCTCTCCACCCTCACAGTCAACAACTGATCCTGTTCTGGGGAATGGGTACTCCATCTTGGCCGTTTGCCCAGCAGAAACTAGTACGATGAGGGCCCAGCAGCCTTGACTGTGTTTCTCTAGAGCTCCGCAAAATATCCAAAGATCCTGGGACTGAAGAGTTACAGTAAAAATTTATGAAAATGTATAAAAAATAGAAATGGTTTCTCACACTGCCCATAAGACAGCAAATAAAAGCTGTTTATTGAGCTGTAGATAGTGTTCACTTTCACATAATCCAAGATGGTTTTCCTAACTTCTCTCTCCTCAAACTAATTATTCTTTCACTTTTAGGTTATTTTTTCTTTCAAAAAGTTTTTTTCACTTCACTTTAATACTGCGAAAACAAAAGTTCACAGATGGTAACACTTTCATGTAGCCCCTGGTCTGTAAACCTGTCTTCATCCATGTTCCGTGTTTCTTCCTTCCCTTCTCCTTGAACAAAGGAGGCATCTTCCCTGCTGTCCGATTCCTCTTATTCTGTTTCTCACCTCCCCAGGTTTTCCTGCCTTCATTCATCTTATCTCTCCCACAGCAGCCAGTCTTTCTCTCTCTTCTGGATCATTCCATGCATGACATACCCTGAAGGTGCCCATCCTAAAAGCCTCATATCTCAGCTCCTTCAGCTACAGCTTCCTCTCTCTACTCCCCTTCCAAGCCAGACCTCCTCAGTTGAATGGTTGCTATACTTAACCTCTTCCCTCTCCCTTCTCTGTCCAGTCCAGACTCCATCCCCTCAATGCCAACAACTCCAACAAATTGTTCTGAGTAAGGTCAGCAGTCTGTGCTGTCAAGTAAGTCAAAGCTTTGTTTTTTGTCTTATTCAAGCTGTCAGCATTCAGAATGGTTGACCACTCTTTCTAGCTTAAAACGTTGTCTGCTCTTGGCTCTGTGATACCATGTTCTTTGGCCATCCTTTGCTAATTTCTTCCTTCCCTCCCTCTTTCTCTCCCTCCCTCCATCCCCCTTCCTTTCTTCCTTCCTTGGTGGAGAGGAGGAGGCTCCTTCTTCTGTATTTAACCTCTTAAAGTTAGGATTCTTCAGCACTCAGAACATCTTTTCTCTCCACTCTCTACCCTGAATCCCAATTTATATTTATAGCCCATAGAGCATCTCTACTTACATGTTCACTCAGACCATCTCCAAAATGTTTCCATCTTCAAAATGTACCCAGCTTTATCAGCACGACACTAGTCCAAACCACCATCATCTCTTTCCTGGGCTCTGCTGCTTCTCTTCCTCCTTTCCAACATGTTAAGTAAAATTCGAGAAAATTGACACCATGAAATTTAAGTCTGGGCGAAGTAAAAATGGGAAGGGATACATTGAAAAACTATATATATTTAGCAAGTAGAGCAGACTATAGTGAGCCAGTGGGAAATGGGAAAGAGCTAAGAGGCAGGAGGCCAGCCTTAGGTGCTATTAAAGCAAATGGAGAAAATCTGAAAGTTTTGACTAGATGACTTAATCCGTGGACGTGTTGAGCTGTGGACTGTCTGTTGGGTATTCTTGGAGGCAGCTGGATATAGAACCAAGCCTTCGGGGCTAAATATATAGACCTAGGAACCAACCATTTTAAGTTATACCTGAAGACATGGAAGTGGATATAATCACTTGGGAAAACTGTGTGAGTGAGTCAGTGAGAGTCCAATCCCGCTTCTCGGCCTCCTGTTGACTTCTTACTCACGTCTCCCCTCTGTCCATCTGTTTCTTCTCCTTTCTTCGTGGCCACACGTCACCTACATTTACCCCTGCTTCTTCCCTGCCTAGGCTACATCCAGAGTGAAGCACGGTGTCCCATGAACATTTTCAGTCTTGTTATTCACAAAGATAAGCACTTACGTCCACTTTCTTTATAAAGTTTTTGGCACTAACTAATCTTCATTATCTAGACCAAGCAGGAGGGTGACAACACTTGACAAACAAGTACAGTCATGCCCTCCCCCTCCCCGCCCCACCCCACGACCAGGGCTGGATTATCTGACATTCCAGTGGGGGAAGCCAAGAATCTCAAAGCAGCAAACAAAACCTTTTAGTCTTTAAAGTAGTTAGAATATCTGGGCCTTGAAACCGGAGTCTGTTTTCATCTCTTTTACCTACACTTTCTAATGAGCTTGGTCTTCTGACCATGGCTGTTAATTTTGCATTGTATGAAAATCCTACATGGAAGGTTCTATCCTTGTGTTTTGGCAGCAGGAAGAAAATCAGATTCCTTTGTGTTCACTTCATTTGAACATCCATTATGGATCCTAGCAGTTGCTGAAGGACTCAGAAACTTTTACTTACATGGGACTTCACAATCTTCATCTAAAAATCCTGGCTTCCTGGTCACAGGACGAACTCTAGACCCACAACTATCAGAAACATGGCTTAGCAAACTGGACCTTAGATTGAAACAAATTCTAAACAAGATGTGGAATTTCAGTAACATCCAGATAATGTTGAAATAAGGTTTTAAGCAGAATAGGATGAAGCAGAAAGGGACTCTGAGTTTTTGAAGAGCACGATTCTAAAGTCACTCCGTTGAAACGATCGGTTGACATCACAGTCTCCTTTGGTTGCAGACATCAAGCATTCACCGATCGTGTGGTTGGCCCTCGAGTTCAGACTTCACTGCGAGATGCTTCATCTTGAAGACCCGTCTGTATTCTTGGGGAGTGTTGAGATCAAGAAGTATTTATTGAGTGCCCAGTATTTGCTAGGCCCTGGGAAAACAGTGATGAATAAGAGGTAGTTCCGACCTCAACAAGCTTACACTTTGGTGAATTTACGGTCTAGCTAGACAAGACTTGAATAAAAAGTAGGGAGCAGTACAGAGTGATGGATATCAGGGGCCAACGGAGGAGCATAGACATTAAGTGCTAAGTGCTACCAGATGTCCTCGGTAGCCAGAGTCTCATGGGCTGCCATAGAGTGACAGGAGAATAATTTACTGCTATCGCCGCAACAGCAGTGGCTGGGAACACGAGAGCCCAGGGTCTTTGACTTTCCAACCCAACTCAAACGGCTTCGCCCTAGCTTCTCTGTCCACCTGCTCCCCTTCGGAACCCGCCCCAGGCATAGTGCGTCCCTTCTCTGGGACCCTGACACTTCTGCCCTCTGTTCTCCACTTCACTGAAATGCCTGGGATATGTTGTGGTTGTTGGCAGGACTGTTTCTCTTCGAGATTCAGATCTCGAGACTGTAGGTTTCTCTTGGCCATCCTTCAATCTCTGCTGCCTAATGGTCTAATCCCGTACCTAGACTATCGTTCATGTCCCTCAAAACAGTGTTCACGAGTGAGTGAACAAAGAATTAAGAGAATTCACACAGTGATACTTGGCTCTGAAGGAAGTTGGCAACTTTGCATTTTCCAAATCAGTACAACAAAGGTCTCTACCCGGGCACGTGATAATCAGAAATAAAGAAAATTAAGTAAATAGGGGTTCTCAAACGTCAATGTTTTGGAGTTACTTAAGACTGTTAAATATGCAGATAATATGAACCCCCACCTCAGACTTAGTAAGTCTGAATTTCAAAGCATCTGAATCTTTTAAAAGCTCCCTAGGTGACATATACCACCAAGGTGGAAAATCATTTAAAATCTCATTGAGTTGACATTTTGGAGAATGAGATGTTGCATTACTGGTCTTCTAGATAACTGTCCCTGGCTGCTGTGAGCAAGCAAGTATTTTTGCATTTGATGGAAATGTATATTAAATTCTATCCTGCCTTCTTCCTCTTCTTCCTTTTTTTTTTTTTTTAAAGATTTTATTTATTTGAGAGAGAGAACATAGAGGGAGAGGGTGAGGCTGACTCCCCAGTGAAGAAGGAGCCCAGTGTGGGGCTCAATCTCAGGACCTTGGGATCATGACCTGAGCTGAAGGTAGAGGCTTAACTGACTGAGCCACCCAGGCACCCCCTCTCTCCTGCCTTCTTAAACAAAAAGCACCTTGCATAGTTTGTATTGCTTTTGAGAGCTCACGGTGAGCACCAGAGACCTCACCACTGGATGCCTTGTCCTTCTTTTGAGTGGGTCTGTCAGTTCTCCCATCTCCTGACACCACTGATCTGTTGCTAATATTTCTGTCTCTCTCATGCCATTGACGTATTGCTTTTAATGTGCCATTGGCTAGGACAACACATAGCCCAACTTGTTAGCAACTGTGTTTTGAATGAAAATGAAGCTCGTGGACTTGAGGAACTTTATGAAAAGATATTTTAGGTGCCCCAAGGTGCTTTTACTTCCTCTGGGCAAATTTCCAGAACATACCTGTCCCCAGAAGTCTGACGTCTGAGTCGGGTATTCATAGAATTACTTTCAAAGAATTACACATGGTTTGGTTCTCACCTCCTTCTTTTACATTCAGGCAGATAGGAGGCTTAGAGATTTTATTGGCTTTCCTGAGTTGGGGAGTTATTGTTAGTAAACCAGGTTCAGGGGGCACCTGGGTGATTCAGTTGGTTAAGGGTACGACTCTTGATATTGGCTCATGTCACGATCTCAGGGTCATGAGATCAAGCCCCGCATTGGTCTCCACACTGCTTAAGATTCTCAGGGGTCTGCTTGAGATTCTCTCTCCCTCCCTCTGCCCATACCCCCACCACCCCAAATACTGCTCACACACTCACTCTCTAAAATATAACAAATAAACAAATAAGCCAGGTTCAGTAGAATTTGCATGATTTGAGCCAGTAATCACAATAAATTCTAAAGTACCTCCATGGCAAGAATATTGGCTCCTTCTAAGAATAAATTTAATGGTTGGTACAGTTTCTCTAAATCCCCCCATGCTTTATTTTAAAACCTATTTCAGCACATCTGTACTTACTTATGTTCAGTCTTTTCCACCCTGACAAATCACAGGTACCTAGAGGTTAGGGAACCTGGTTCCATTCACTTTTGTATGCAACCCAACAACTTAAACAAAGAATATTCTCATGGTCTTTTTTTTTTTTTTTTTTTTGCCTTATGCTTATAAATCCATTTTTTAATCAAGAATGTATGTGAATTAGTCAGTGACCATTTTACCTAAAGTTTCTAACTTAGGAATTGCTACCTGGAAATATGTGTATGAAAAACATTCTGTTCAAGGAAGCCAGATGCTTGTACTAGGCAAAATTTTGAATCCAGGTTTTTGTTTTGTTTTGTTTTGTTTTTTAAAGCATATGCAAGAGAAAAACTTCAGAATTTTATGAATGGCCTTAGCGTAAATGCAAAATGCAGCTTAAAGGTTTTCAGTGAAAGATAGCATCTTTGGGGGGTAAAATGCCAGTGATATACTGAGGAAGCCAAGTAATGCTGTGAATGTAGTTCTTACTAGGTTTTTAAAAATAAATGTTCAGTCCTTTTGTTTCATATGCTTCAAAATGTCTCCATCCCTGTCTGTTTGTGTATTTTATGTGTGTACGTACTTATACATATATGTGTTTCATCCGCTAATATAAACTTCTCAAATATGACAAGACTGTGATACAATGATATGGTTTAGAATTTTTATCTTTGGCTTTTCTCCTTCTCTGGGTCTGCTTCAGTTTATTCACCAGAACTTTATAGTTCCGCAGGTTCTCTGACACTCTGGCTCTTCACTCCCCATGACTGACTTTTCCAAGCATTTAGCTTGGCATTTTCCATGTCTGGCACACAGTAGGCATGCCGGTGTGTGGAGGCTGGTGGTGGCAAAACAGAGAGAGGATGGGGACACCCTCTGGCCTTAAATCTGGTCGAGAAAACATCATGCAAGACAGAAAGGGTGTGGATGTGTGAGGCAAGCATGCGAGAGTCCCTTCTCATGGCTCCAAACAGGAGTTTCGGGGACAGGCTGGACACCACTTCCAAGTCCCGCATATGGAGTGTAAGGTATGGAATGTCAGCGTTGGAAGGTTGGTCAAATGAATGTTCCTGCAAAACCTTAAAATGAAGGAATTATGATAAATTATGATTTAAAAAATGAGCTGCCTTTTCCTCACAACATGTTATTAAAATATTTGTTTTAACATCTTAACGATTCATTCCGGTGACTGCTGTGTTCTCCAAGACAGGAAATCATGATTCTGCTGGCACTTGTCTTGTTAAACTGCCCTTCTTGTAAGCTTTTGGATTTTCCACTTCCTCTGGAGCACTTGTTAGAGACAGCCTAAAATTGGAGCAGAAATTATGGTGTAGTGGAGTTAGAATTATGGGTTGGAGTCCGGTCCCTACCACGTATAACCATGTGGTTTGGAGCCTGCCATCTGATTTTCCTCATATGCAAATGGGACTAATAATACTTAATTTGTCTACTGAAAGCCTTTGACATTGGACTCAGAAGAGATCTGGAAAGTTTAAGTTTACAGTTGAGATGAAGAAACGACGACTAGATGGGAAGGTGTATGTAGTCAATGATGAAATGTCGGTCAAGGTGTCTTATGAATTATGTTGCTGTACAGACATCATGGACCAATCATCCAACATCATGGCATCACCACATATTTGTTTTTCTGCTTAACTGCTTTTAGAGTGCCTGCATACAAAGTAATAAATACGTCCCACCCCAGACCCGTTCAGCTCCAGAATCTCTCTGCCCAAGTAACTGTTCCTCTCTGTCTCCTCATGGTCATCGTTCCTCCTACATTTGCCTTTAGATCTCATATGCATCTTTGAGATTAAGGTTCCTACCAGTTTCTTTTAGTGGAACACCCCTTCCTGGCTTCACTTCCTTTTCAATCGTCTTAAACCCCACGATTGACTGCCTGAACCATTTTTGGATAAGGAGTCGCGATTTATTTGAATTTGGGTCATCTTTCCCCTTTACCTGCCTACTTTGGTTCTATGATGTAAGCCGCCTCCTTAACCTCCTGTTAACGCCAAGAGTGAGGGTGTGGGGAGTTGACAGAAGAGCTTCGGTGACCTTAACTTCACTTAGGTCTGGTTTAAAATTGTGTCTGACACAGTGATGTCTCTTTAATAAACTTCTTGGTTTACTCTTTTCAGTTCAATTTTTAGGAAACAAGTGGCCTTTTCAGAAATCTTCCAGAAAGTTTTAGTCTTCAAACTGTGTGCTTCTGAATATTCTTCATAGCTTTAAAAAAAAAAAATGCAGTGTTTTAGGCTGGGGGTGAGACTTGCCATTTATATTTTTAACAGGCTCCACCCCCAGTGTTCGACTATGATGCAAAACAAAGTTTGAGCATCACTGTTTTAGAATACATTTCTCTCTTCAAATGGAGATTTCCATTCTCCCAAGAACATGGGGAGGTGTGAAAGCTGCACAGCAGAATTTGCATGGCTGTCCTGTGCTGTCAGGGGTTCTGAATTGAATACATGCTTGAGAGTCAACCATGATGGTGCTTTTCAAGGCCGTCAGTGAAAAATATTCATGTTTTGGCTCCACTCACTGGCAATTTGGTGCAAGACTTTATAGGTGGGGCTCAGCACCTTTATTTTTTTAAAGATTTATTTATTTGAGAGAGAGAGAAAGAGACAGCATGAGCAGGGGGAGAGGGAAAGAGAGAAGCAAGCTCCCAGCTGAGCAGGGCGCCCGACTCGGGGCTCGATCCCAGGACCCTGAGATCATGACCCGCGCCGAAGGAAGGTGTTTAACCACAGAGCCACCCAGGATCCCCCACACCTTTATTTATTTATTTATTTACTAATTTATTTATTTAAGTATCCTAGGTGATTCTGTGTGGTTTACTATGACATGAAACATCCACAGTGGAAATAAATGCACGCTTCAAGTAGGAGTATCTTGATTTTAAGTTACTATGTTAATAAACATAAAGTCGATAGTGGGGTTGTTATTCAGAGAATTTATAAAAGTAGTATGTTATGCAAGTCTATAGATGGACCATCAGTCCTTTTTTTTTTTTTTTTTAAAACCTATTGCCTCTACCCAAACCTTGAAAATGATCTGTGCTCCGCTTTCCCCTTCCCTCAATGAAACCACATTTTAAATTCAGAATCACCAGTGCTAGTTTACATTCAATTCAAGACAGCAGGCCCTGAAATAGCCTGAATGACTCATGCAGAGCATTTTCCTCGGAACAGACTCTGGACTGATTAGTGTCTGGAGCCATCAGTCACTACTCATCTATCTGGTGCCCTGGTGTGCGAGGAGGCAGCGCCCGCAATGTGTACCTTCCCCTGTCTCACCAGGTCACACAGCGAATTCACGTAGCTTGCCTTAAATAGCCGAAGGGGAGAGGGAGAGGGAGAGGGACTTGGGTTGTTCTTGCTTCTTAAAAATACTTCTCCTTGCGTGGCTGCAAAATACCAATTGAAAACTACCAGGTAAAGTTAAAAATCCTTTCCCAGGGTTTCAGCTATGTTTTTCACGTATTCGAACCAAGGCCTGGGCGTCCTCGGATGCGGAGCACTGAGCCCCCCATGCAGGTCCCTGCCACGCTGGTCCCTGTGACCTTGAATGAGACCCACAATTGCTGGGCTGCATCTTTGCATTTTTAAAATGAGACGGCTGGATTCCCTTGGGAAGGGCTGTTTGCGCTCTAAATGCCAAGATGTCGAAACATGATGCTTCCAGATAGCTCCCTGAAATGTCTCACACAGAAGAAAGAGCCTTTTCTAACTATTTCATGAGACTTCCGGTGAGACGGAGTGGGGGGAACATGGCAAACCTGAACTTGGCGTCGGCTCACAAGGTGAGAGCTTGCTAGCACCCAAGGGCCCACGGACGTGTTGTCTCACATACAAGGAAGCGAGGGACCGCGAGGCAGGGTGACTTTCAGGGTCGGCGGACTCGGGTTCTGGAGTCAGGCTGGCAGCGAGCCAGGCGCTTAGTCAAGCTCACGGCCTAAGGCGCCGTCAGTCAGTGCGGACTGCGGGCTGCACGAGGGTGAGGATGTCCGCTCGCCCACCGGTTTCCTCATCCACGCGCTCTTCCTCCGCAGCAGCTCACGGTCCCCACAGAGATGGCCGTGAAGCGAGGTGGGGGGCATCCAGCCTGCCTTGTGAAAGCTCCCAGTCCATGTTGCCTTCATTAGCCGGTGTCGCCTGCTAAACGCTGGGGTGCGTGCTCATCCGTGGACCATGTCCTAAGAGTGTGGCTGCAGTTGTTGCTCTCTGGACTTAGAGGTGCCTCACTGACACTCTCCCTGCCCGCCCCCAACCCCACCCCAGAAGCAGATCTTACTGTTTACCCACTAGTTAACCAGACTGGCAGAACTCGAGAGTGGTGAGGAGGGGGCCCCTGTCACTTCCTGTTTTGATGGTCACCATTTTCTGCGTGTGTCCCTCTGCCGGCTCCTGGCTGAGAGCGAGGTATGGTTCCAGCTCGCTTCTGAGTCACAAAACCCTCTTTGAGGTACGGGAACCAGGCTGAGAAAGGATGACGTGCGGGGGTCACGCAACCAGTTCACCGCCAAGGCTGGTCTCCGCAGGCCTTCTCAATAATGCAGTGACTGCATCCTGTTCTACTTTCTCCCAGAACCCCCAGGGCAACCCACTGACTGCTATTTAACCACAGCTCAGAATCCTTCTGACTTCAGCGATTTTCATTTTCTTTTCGGAAGAGCGTCCAATTGCGGTGTTCTCTAGGACTTGTTAAAGGCATTTAAAACGTATACAGTGAAAAATACGTGGCCTGTTGGCATAGCCGGTTGATACCGCGCATGAAATGCATAAGCAGTCAACTTCCTTAGGCTGTTAAAACACGGGGAAGCCCAGCCAGTAGCGGTGTTCGTGCTTTTATCCATGTAAGACCCGGTTGGGAAGCTTGTCTTGCCACCACAGTGTGGCTGCAAATCTGGCCGTGCTTAAACTTGAGGCAGACAGACCCAGAAATACAGGAAGAGCACCGAGCGGGAGGCGGGGAGCTAAAGGGCCACACGGTGGGAAGGAAGGACCTTCTCCGATTTCTGAGTAATTGACATCAGCAGGATTTGCGGGGTGGAGGCAGGGTGATTGTTTTGTTTTGCTTTGTCTTACTGTGTTTTTGAGAGAACACGGGGAAGAAACTCCTTTCTGTGTATAAGTCTGCTAAAGTGAGCATTCATAGTGATGCTCAAGCGAGTGCAAACAGACTGCTGTTAGTAATAAGGGACCTAACGGACAAAAGCTACCATCATGGGCAGAAGAGTACCAGGGGAGCCCTGACATGTGAGCGCCAGAAGCACTGTGCTGTATCAGGAAAGAGGTTTTTTTTTTAAGGTTTTATTTATTTATTTGACAGAGATCACAAGTAGAGAGAGAGGGGAAGCAGGCTCCCCACTCAGCAGAGAACCCTATGCAGGGCTCGATCCCAGGACCCTGAGATCATGACCTGAGCCGAAGGCAGAGGCTTAAACCACTGAGCCACCCAGGCGCCCAGGAAAGAAGATTTTGGGGCCACTCAACTGTAGAGGGAACAAAAGGCAATTAACATAAAACTCAGCAACATACCATTAATAATGTCCTTCTGTGTAATCACGCAACAAGCTATGTGGGGCACATTTTTCATTCGATAAGGGAGGAGTTTCATTTTCCTTAATTACTGTGTTGTCTGTAGAAAGTTGCAGATTAAAAGTTTCCTCCGGATGATCAGCAGCTGTTCTGGAGCTCAGAAGGGTCTGCCCATGCGGAGCAGCCATTGTGGGGGCAGAGAGAAATCGGGAGAAGTTGGTAAAAGCATGCAGACTTTCAGTTATAAGGTGACTAAGGTCTGAGGATCTAATGTATAACATGGGGACTACAGCTGATGACACTATATGATGTCATTGAAATTTGCTAAGAGGGCAGAACTTCAGTGTTCTCAGAAAAGTAAATATGGGTGGTGAGGTTATAGATCTGTTCATTAGCTTGGAGGAAACCCTTTCACAGTGTGTGTGTGTGTGTGTGTGTGTGTGTGTGTGTGATGTTATCATGTAATACACTTGAAATGTCTTACAATTTGATTGTCATTTATACCTCACTGAAGCTGGAGAGAAAGAAAAGCCATTTAGAAAACAGGAACAAAAACAACTCTCCTCAAATCTTTTCCTTCCCTGGGTGCACTACAAATTACTTAGCAGCCAAAACAGTTCTAGGACACTTAGCATACCTGAATTGAAATAAAATGAGCCAGATGCACGAAAGGAAAGAAGTAAAAAGTAGATCATTTCTTTGTTATTGCTTCTCCCAGTTCTTCTATTGAACACTAGAGGGGGAGAAAAAAAATCCCATAAATTGTGACTATTTGGGTGTTCAAAATGGTGGCTAGTATGTAGCACTTCTTTTTAAAAGTAGAAATACTTGATTTTGTGGGACTGGATAGAAACATACCGAAATTATTGCTGAAACCCTTTGATTTTTTTTTTTTTTCTGCCACAAATAAACACAAATAACCACGGAACTTATGATTCGGTCTCTTGACATGCCTGTGATAAGACATTTCTGCAGGCATACCTGGAGTTCTTAATAAAAATTCCAAGAAGATGGCTTATGGGAAGCATGAAAAATTAAGGGAACTTTGGGGAACCATGGTAGGGACTTTTCTTTCAAAAGGTATTGACAAATTGCTAAGACTGTTCTCTGAGGCGAGGTATGAAGTACAGAAAGAAGACAGCTCATTACTTTTACAGTCAAGCGATGTTTGTAATGTAAAAAATTTGTGTCTCAGGTTGACCATTATCCATTAAACTTGGCTTTGAATGACTCTGGGCTCTTCAGAAAAACTAACTTGTCCTCAGAGAAAATGAGTTATCAATATAAAGGACATGCAGAATATCATATTTTTTGTTTTGTTTGACACTTTCAGAAAATGTACTTCAAATAATTTTCAAACAATGGTATACATGTATATTTTTTCCCCAAGAATACCTTCTTGCAGGGGCCAACCCTAACTTGGGCAAGGTTATGTAGGCTTGAATTTTTTTAAAAAATCACTCAAATTATCTGAGCATCACAATTTGTATTTTATAATTTATAAATTTGTATATAAATTTATAACTTTATAATTTACTATTAGAGGTGTGGGTGGTTTTCTTTTTTTTCCCTCTCTGTGTTACCAAAAGGCTGGCTCTCCTTGATCTCTAGAATAAGGCAAGTTCCTCTATTTAAGCGTTACACTAAGTACCATCACATCACTGCATCTCTTTTATAAAACTTACCACAACTGCAGTGAATAATGTTGTTGTTATGTTGGTATTTCTCTCCCGCTAGGATATCTATCTCACAGAGCAAAACGATATATTTTTTTTTTCCTGTTGATCTGTGTTCCCCTAAAGAGAGAACCTTGCACATAGAGGAACTGAATAAATACTTGATGAGTTAAACAGGAAATTATTAAATTACTGAGCTAATTCTACCAAGTGTAAGTAGTTAAACTGTAGGAAGCAGAATTCAAAGCTTTTCTCCAACCTGTCATCTTGAGATGTTGCATTTATAGATGCAGCTAAGAGATAAATAGGTGTGCTTTTTTTGCCATTGTCAGTAGGCAAGAGAATTAGCACATCTTTCTGGAGGGAAATTTGGTGATTTATTTCACACCTTTTTCGATATAAGCACCTTTTGATCTGAGAATTTATCAGAGGAAGTAATTAAGGATAACATGTTCTAGATGTGTGCAGTGAACTGAATGTTAGTGTCCCCCCTAGAATTCATAAATTGAAATCCTAACCACCCACTGTGAGCTTATCAGGAAGGGAGGGCCTTTGGGAGGTGATTAGGTTAGGAGAGGAAAGCCCTATGATTGAGATTAGGGTCCTTGTGGAAGGGACCCCAGAAGCTCTCTCACCCTCTTTTCTACCACATGAGGATAAAATGGTAAGATCCGTGATGGCCGTCCACCTCTGAAAGAGGGCTCACCCCAGACTGACCATCCTGGTACCTTCCTCTCAGACTCCCAGCTTCTAGTACACAAAGAGATAAATTTCTGTTGCTTATAAACCACTCAGTTTCTGGTACTTTGTATAGCAGCCTGAACTGACTGAGATAATCTGTATTTTAAATAGAAAAAAAAAATAGATACTTCTGATGCACCCCCACAGATGCTCCCAGCCTTCCCTGCCTCTTGTTCAGCCCATCTCTGAGGTGGACCCTCCACCTGGGCTCTTTCTGCATCTCACTTCCTATCTGCCTCACTCCACTCGGGTCTTCCTTCTTGACCCCCAGAACACCTTTGACCAATGGAAAGGTTAAGTATCACACTCCTCCTGGCAGGTTGTCCAAGAGAGGGCTTCTGTGGCTTCTCAGAGGATGCTCCAGAAGGATTAAGCAATACCTAGTGGTAGCCAAGTCAGTCATGAGCCCTCACAGTTTCTTTCTCTTCTTCTTGGCTTTACTCTCTCTCACTTGTGCTCCCTGGATCGACTCCTCTGTAAACACTCTCCCTCAGCTTCTGCTTTCTGGGGGGGTTCTGAGAGGTGATCTACTTGGTTAAGTAAGACATACTGTTTAGTCAGTGGGATTAGATATGTACAACCATTAAAAATGACATGGAAAGATATCTTTCTGTTGCCACAGATACACCCAAGTAAGTCAACGGCGCTTCGTCTTCTGTTCCACTCAGTAGCCAACCACTTTCCCTAAAAACCTGACTCACAGGCGGCCGTTGGAAGTGCGAGATAGTCCCCGACGTGACTGAAAATGTTTGAGCAGATACTTGAGATGCCTTTAGTAAAGGTCGTTAGAGTCATTACAAGTGTTAAAGTAATTACACAAAGAAGCCATTTGATTGGGGGTGACTCTTAATGGCTTGGTAACCTATGAGAGCACCCCAAAAACCAAGCCAGAGCCGATTCCTATAAATACACTCGTATCCCGGGAAACAAACCAATCACTCATAGCCAACTAGGCCTTCCCAGATAAGGCAGCTGCTTAAACTGTAGCCAACCCCTTCCTTGCTTTGCTTGCGCATCTTCTCTGGAAAAGTCTTTCCCCCAGCTCCTGTTGGTGGAGGGTCCCCAACCACCTGTGGTTTGGTGCTGCCTGGTTTGACGGGGTGTTTGCTCAGACACAACCTTGAACATTTTAATACAGCTCGGTTTATCTTTTAACACAAGTCAGTTGTGTATGTGCAAATGGTAACTGTGCATCTAAAAATAGAACCCAGTCGATATTTAGCATTCGTCATTATGACAAAATTCTTCACACATCAGAGGTGATTTCTGCTTTCCTCATTTGCCCCCTGCCCTGTCCTCTCAAGCACCTTCACTCTGGCTAGTTTTGGTTTTGGTCATGGAGATGGTTTGCTCCATTTTTTCTGTTTAGGAAAAACAAAGCACGCGGTGTGAAATAAACAATAACAAAATGAACACACACAAACTTGCATAACTTGTGATCGCTAGAACGGAGGGACTTTGTCAGCGAGGACTACAGCTGTTGGAGAGGGAAGTGAAGATTCCAGAATGAAAACAAAAAAATACTACGTCTCCTCGTTTCTCAGCCTATACTTTCTCAAGGTTTCCCTTGCATTTGTTTAGAATGCTTCTTGGGAAGTTCTCTGTAGTGTATAGTTTTCTAAGTACTGAATGGACCTTTTAAAACAGCATAAATGCAGAGTGGTATTTTAGAAGGGATACCGCTCCTGGTTGGTCTTAATTCTTCCGTCCCTACCTTGCAGTGGAATAAAAGTACTTAGCAGAAGCTTGACGGCAACATGTGAAACCACTTGCGTGAGGGGTTCTGGATGTTTCTAGGCTGCACTTTGTGGACCGAGACCCTTCAGAGAATGATGGGCCTGGTCCCTGTTGATAGGACCCTACGTCACCACACTTTTTATTTTTTTATTTATTTTTAATTTTTGCACTTGAAGAAAAATGGAAACAATATAATTTGGAGAAAACTGGCTAAGACATGGGACAGCTAGATGGGCTCAGTTAGAGCATGCAAACAAACAGAAAGAATGGAAACAGAAAGTCGTTATTCAGGAGTTGGAACTACACGAAAGTCCCAGCCCATCAGCAGCAGGCGAAGTGAGCAGGTGGGTTTGAATCCACCCCTGAGGAATCCAGACTTTTCTGCTGCCCTTGCTAAAGCGCTTTCATCTGGTGGAGGCACCAGCTCCCCAGCTGGGGTCTCTACGGGCTTGAGGAAGGAGACCCTGAATCCTACACCATCCTGTCTTTTGACCTGTCTTTTGAGGCAGTGCTGGATTTTAAACAAAGGCGATGTTAAGTAAATGTGCGTTGAAGTGTGTGTGTGTGTGTGTGTGTGTGTGTGTGTGTGGTGACTTGACCTTTCCCTGATTTTCTCTGAATTTTGGTTAAAGAATTTCTCTTTGGTTATGAATGACTTTTATGTCAAAGTTGTGTAGATTAAAGTTGTGCTTTTTACAAGAAATATAAACCGGGATATGGATTTGGTTAAAGCAACTGGGCCTTGGCTTCCATAACAAAAGACCATACCCTGTGTAACCTGAACAACAGAAACGGATTTTCTCACAGTTCTGGGGGTTGAAAGTCTTCAGTCATGGTCTGGCGAGGTCTGTTTCTGGCAGGCACACTCTCCTTGGCTTGCAGACGGCCCCCTTCTTCCTGTGTCCTCCCCTGGCCTTTTTTTTTTTTTTTTTCCCCTCCGTGTGCGCCCTGCGAAAGAGTGTCTGGTGTCTCCTCCTCCTCGTACCAGGACACCAGTCCCAGTGGATTAGAGCCCCCTGTCTATGACCTCATTTCACCCAGCTTCTCTAAAGACCCTCCCTCCCAATACAGTTCCACCGGAGGCTAGAACTTCAGTATCTGACTTTGGGGGGGAGGGGGACACAAACATTCCAGTCCGTAACAACAACTGAAGAAAAGGCCAGTTTTTCGGGTGGTGGTGGTGGTGGTTTTTAAGCAGCGAGCATAAAGTAAAAATTGTTTCTGAAGGATACCATTAGCTTCCCGATAACTCGAGAAATACTGTTACCATGCTTGGTAAAACTAACCAGTAGTAAAATAAAATACGAACACTTCTTTTCTTCTTAAGAGGCTGGCTTAGCTGAAAATTAACTTTTTTTTTTAGTATATGTGCTGCCGAAGCGAGCACTGAAAATTAACTTTTAAGTAATCTCCCTTCTAAGGTGAGAAGACCCACATTTCACAACCTGGGATAAATAAAATTGAGCACATTCTCCTCGTGTTGGCTTCTTGCCCAGTAACTTGTAGGAGTCGTTGTGCCTTTTGAAGTTGTTCTAGGGAGAGACAGCCTCCCTAGGGTAAAGGAGCCCGTTTGCTCTTTTTGAAGAAGAATCCATTCCATAGATAACAGTGGAATTCACTGAAATGGCTGATACCGTCTCCGCTCTTCATATGGGACTTCTTACTTGATAAATCTCTCCATGGGCGTTTGCTAATCCTTTACATACCTTAGTTGAAGACCCGGGATCCAAAGTGATCAAATTCTTGATACACAGAAAGATGTGTGCTGCATTTCTCTATGTGTATGGGTGTGTGTGTGCATGTGTGCACGTGTGCATATTAATCGAATGAAACAAAATCCTGATCAGACCAACCTTGCTTGCATAATGATTTAGCCCTTTGGGTTTTATAGGCCCTGAGCTCTGTGATAGCAGAATCTTGCCCTGAGTGGGTAATGAATAAGCACCTGATAATTGGTTTCTCAAACAAAAAAAAAATCAGTTCCTTAATTGAGTCCTTTAAGTTATTTATGTACCTGCTGCTTTGGTAAAGACTTGGAGTCCCAGTAGTGTGACTGCTGCTGGGTCATAGGGTAATTCTATTTTTAGGTTTTTGAGGAACCTCCATACTGTTTTCCACAGTGACTGCCCCAGTTTACCTTCCCACCGACAGTGCACGAGGGCTCCCTGTTCTCCACAGTCTTTACCAGCACTTGTTATTTCTTGCCTTTTTTTATATAAGATTTTATTTATTTATTTGAGAGAAAGAGTGAACACAAGAGGGGGAGGGGCAGAAGGAGAGGGAGAAGCAGACTCCCCGCTGAGTAGGAAGCTCAGTGGGATCAGGACCTGAGCCAAAGGCAGATGCTTAACCAGCTGAGCCAGCCAGGCACCCTTCTTTCTTTTTGTTTTGAACTGTTCTGATAGAGGGAGATGATACCTCATTGTAGTTTTGATTTGCACTTTTCTGATGATGAGTGATGTTGAGCATCTTTTTGTGTGTTTGTTGGCCATCCAGATGTCTTCTTTGGAAAAATGTCTGTTCAGGTGTTCTGCCCATTTTTTAATTGGACTGTTTTTATATTATTTTATTTCTCTTGTGTTGTAAGAGTTCTTTATAAATTTTGGATACTAACCCCTTTTTGGATAGATGATTTTTCAAATATTTTTTCCCTTTAGTAGGTTGCTTCTTTTTTTTTTTTTTTAAGATTTTATTTATTCATTTCACGGACAGATCACAAGCAGGTAGAGAGGCAGGCAGAGAGAGAGGAAGGGAAGCAGGCTCCCTGCTGAGCAGAGAGCCCGATGCAGGGCTCAATCCCAGGACCCTGGGATCATGACCTGAGCTGAAGGCAGAGGCTTTAACCCACTGAGCCACGCAGGCGCCCCGTAGGTTGCTTCTTTATTTGTTGGTGGTTTCCTTTGTGGGGCAGAACCTTTTTAAGGTTGGTGTAGACCCATTTACTTATTTTTGCTTTTGCTGTTTTGGTGTCAGATTCAAAAAATCATTGCCAACACCTGCATCAAGGAGTATATCACTTATGTTTTCTTATAGAAGTTTTAAGGTTTCAGGTCTTACATTCAAGTATTGAATCCATGTTGACTTAAGTTTTGTGTATGGTGTGAGACAGTGGTCCAGTTTCATTCTTTTGCGTGTGGCTGTCCAGTTTTCCCAACACCATTTGTTGAAGAGACTGTTCTCTCCCCATTGTATATTCTTGGCTCCTTTGTCATAAATTAATTGATCATATATGCATGGGTTTATCTCGGGACTGTTCTGTTCCATTGATTTATGTGTCTGTTTTTATGCCAATACCGTACTCTTTGATTACTATGGTTTTGTAATATTGTTTGAAATTGCGGAATGTAATGCCTCCAGCTTTGTTCTTTCTCAAGATGGCTTGGCTAAGGGGGATCTTTTGTGGTTTCCTATAAATTTTAAGATTGATAAAATCTAATTTATAGATTGGATATGTAAATCTAAATCACATTTCTACAGTGACAAATGCCATTGGAATTTTAATAGGGATTGCATTGAATCTATAAATTGCTTTGGGTAGCATGGACATTTTAACAGTGCATTTCCACTGCATGAGCATGGACTCTCTTTCCGTTTCTTTGTGTCTTCCTCAACTTCTTTCATCAGTGTCTTGTAGTTTTCAGTATATAGGTCTGTTACCTCCTTGGTTAAATTTATTCCTAGGTATTTTACTCTTTCTGAAACAATTGTAAATGGGTTAATTTCTCTTTCTGATAGCTTGCTATTAGCATAGAGAACCACCACAGATTTTTGTATATTGATTTTGTATCCTGCAACTTTATTGAGTTGGTTTATCAGTTCTAACAGTTTTTTTGGTAGAGTCTTTAGGGTTCTCTCTCTATATAATATGTCATCTGCAAAGAGTGATGGTTTTACTTCTTCCTTTCCAATTTGGATGCCTTTTATTTCTTTTTCTTGTCTAATTGTTCCAGCTCCCAAAGTCTCTTTTCAATTAACAGCCACCATAGTACTGTTAACATATCGGACCACATTGCTCTGCTGCTATCCCTCCAGTGACTTATCTCATTTAGAGTAAAAGCTGAACATCTTGATTGTGACCTGAAAAGCCACATCAAACCCGAGAGCTCTGACCTCATCTTTCGTTCTGTTCCCTGGTTCCTTCCACTCAGCCAGACCTCATCTTCCTCAGGCATATCTGGCCTGCTTCCATGCTCGGGCCTCTGCCGTGGCACTTTCCTCTGCCTGGAGTTTGCATCTCTGCACTTGCTCACCGCCTTCATGCTTTTGTTCAAGTGCCACCTGCCCTGTCCCCTTGCACCCGGGCTTTCCTTACCTTGTTTTGATTTTTCTTTTCCTACTACATTCCTTCTAAACATATACTTTGCCTATAATGTCTGTTGTCTATGCTCATCTCTCCCTGCCTCCCTGCCCCCCCAACCCCCCGCCCCAGAACATAAGCTCCTAGAGGGCATGAGAATCTTGGTTTCCGTTATTCACTGTCCAAAATAGTGCCTGACATAATAATGAGTGGATGAGCGCTCTAATGAGATTTTCCCTAGCTGCCCCATTTCACGTCACTCCCCATGGTCACTCCCTACTAACATAACTTTTTTTTTTTTTCCCCTACTTTAATTGTTATTTGAAATCCCCTCTACTAGAATACAAAATAAGCTGTGTGGGAGCAGGGACTCAAGACCGTAAACATGTTCTTATAAATATTCATTAAGGGAATCCATTCTAGAGAAGAACTTGGAAATTTCTCAAATCAATTAACTGCATATGTAAATCTTATCTTGTGACAAATCTGGTAATTTGCTTATTCACTCTGGGTCAATGTTCAGTGGTCAGAATACATAATTATGCTCTTTTTATCACTGTGGCTTGATATATTTGGCTATTAAAGAATTCCCAGGGGGCATGTCTGGGTGGCTCAGTCGGTTAAGAATCTGCCTTCGGCTCAGGTCATGATCTCAGGGTCCTGGGATTGAGCCCTGCATTGGGCTCCCCCTCAGTGGAGAGCCTGCTTGTCATTCTTCCTCTGCCATTCCCCCTGCTTGTGTTCTCCCTCTCTCTCCCTCTCTCTCAAATAAATAAAATCTTAAAAAAAGGAAAAAAAAAAAAAGAATTCCCAGACTCTCCTTGATAGTTTAAAATAAATTGGGCAAATATTTTTTAAAAGCTCAACGATTGTTAAGACTCAGGATTTATTACAACATCCTATAGAATCTTTCACCAGTGTGTATTCAAATAGAGTTGAAGATTTTCATTCTATATGGGAAGAATTTTTTATTTTATTATCACTGAAAGTAGCAAAATGATACTAAGAAATTGTACAGGGAAGGATAACTAGGCACTGAAGGGTTAATATGTAAAAAATTAACCCTTCAGTGCCTAGTTATCCTTCCCTGTACAATTTATTTTTTTACATAAAACAGCTTGTAATTTTATTCTGGATTCTTTTATTTATTACCATCTTTTCGGTTCCTGAGTGTTTCCTGTGTGAGACTCAATGGCGATCCTCCCATTTGAGTCCTTTTTAATTATGGAAGAGTATAGCAGGTTTTATAGGAAATGATTATGTACTACAAAAAGTAGATCAAAAATCCGATTTGATTTTTAAGCTCTTTTCCATAGTCCCATAATAGGTATCTGGGTCATACTTTTCTTTTAATTTCTTTTTAAAATATTGCAAGTTGGGGGTAGTTAATATTTAGACAAATCCATTAGAGACATTAAAACATGGACTATGGGGGGCGCCGGGGTGGCTCAGTGGGTTAAAGCCTCTGCCTTCGGCTCGGGTCATGATCCCAGGGTCCTGGGATCAAGCCCCGCATCAGGCTCTCTGCTCCGTGGAGAGCCTGCTTTCTCCTCTCTCTCTGCCTGCCTCTCTGCCTACTTGTGATCTCTGTCAAATAAATAAATAAAATCTTTAAAAAAAACATGGACTATGGATTTTTCTTTTATGTTATTGGATATTGACAGTTTCAGAATGAAAATGGGAAAAAACAGACCTTGCTATTGAGCATGGTAAAATGCATCTTTATATTACGAGGGAGAATCACGGATGCCTGGGTGGCTCAGTGGGTTAAGCCTCTGCCTTCGGCTCAGGTCATGATTCCAGTCCTGGGATCGAGTCCCGTGTCAGACTTCTTGCTCAGTGGGGAGTCTGCTTTTCCCTCTGCCTGTTGCTCCCCCTGCTTGTGCTCTGGTCACTCTCTCTCTCCTGACAAATAAATAAAATCTTAAAGAAGAAGAAGAAGAAGAAATCAGTGCATGAAAATCGAAGTAACTCTATTAATCACAACCAGAAGTTTGTTTGGAGTCCGTTTCATTCTGCTTTTTAAAAGTAGTTATTCTACCAGTAGCACATTTTTTTAAAATTTTTTTTTTTTTTAATTTATTTGGCAAACAGATCTCAAGTAGGCAGAGAGGCAGGCAGAGAGTGAGAGGGGGAAGCAAGCTCCCTGCTGAGCAGAGAGCCCAATGCGGGGCTTGATCCCAGGACCCTGGGATCATGACCCGAGCCAAAGGCAGAGGCTTTAACCCACTGAGCCACCCAGGCGCCCCAGTAACACATTTTTAATAAACATTTTGTTGTATCCCTTAAAATGATTGGTTTCATTATTAACTCATTAAGTCATTGTCTAGGAAGAAAACTAGAAATAGTGCCATAAACTTGCTATAATCTGTTTTATCACAACATTATGACCAAAGAGTATTTGTTTTGCTTTGTTTTTTGAGATTTTACATGTCAGATCATATAGTATTTGTCTTTTCTATCTGACTTATCTCACTTAGCATAATGTCCTCAGGGTCCATCCATATGTCACAAATGCAGGATTTCCTTCTTTTTCATTTATCCATTGATGGACGCTTAGGTCGTTTCCCTGGCTTGGCTATTGTAAATGATGCTGCCGTGAACACAGGAGCACAGATATCTCTTCAACATAACATTTTTGTTGTGATAATATAATAGATACTATGCATATATAATATATTCCTTTGGATATATTCCCAGAAGTAGAACAAAACAGATCTTTTTAAGTTCATTATCTCCCACTTATAATAACTGAGCCCTGATAGCCTCAGGGCTAGTGAGTCCAAAAGGTTGAGAAAATACAAAAATGTGCTCCTGCTGCAAACCTCAAACGTACCTCCAGCAAGAACCTGTGGGGTCCCTCGGGCCCGGCCTCTGGAACACTAATGCAGCTTCCTTTGGCTGCGTGGAAGAGCAAATCCTCTGGCTCCAGAGTTGTGCGGGAACGGGCCCCCCCCTCCCCCGCACCTGCTAGCCGGGCTTCTGCACGTGCCTGTGCATGACCAGATCCTGGCCTCCTCTCTCAGCATATGGCGGCATGATGAAGGACCTTAAGGGAGGCTAGAGGGCACGAGTCAGAGGAGGAGGACGAACATTCGGGAGGGTGGAGGCGTTGCTTGGCCATCCTTCTGGGTCAACAGGCCGGACGGTAGTGGAGCCGGCTTGGGCCTGGGGCAGGCGGTGGTGCAACCACGTGGCTTCGATCTTCAGCGTTCAGCTGTACTTGTAAGTCCGCGTAGTCATCCGCCGGAAGAATTCCGCCCTGAGACTGGAAAGTGACAAAAACTCTCCAGGCGTCCACGATCGACGCCCAGGCATCCTTGGTGACACAGCAACAGCTGCCACAGGATAGGGACATAGAAAAGGAATAGTTCCAAAAGTAATAAACTTGCAAAGCAAAGTCAGAATGCTCCCAGAATCAATGGAAGGCCAGTGAAAATCCTTAAAGTTAGTCAAGGAAACATTTTCTCATAAGGAACTTTTCCTTACCCTTTCCACGTATAGTATCTATATTATAAATTCCTTATGTATATACTCTTTATAGTATGTTCCTCATATATATAGTACATTGTACTGTGATAGAGCAGCTGTGGCCTCTCAGCTCTCCCTGTGCAACCTCCTTTGTGTCAGTGTTGAAAGCCACAAAACCACATGTGTTTTAATATCTTAATTCTCTTTGCATAAAATAGAGCTTTATATCTTGTGGAAAATAGAAGAGAGAAAAGTCATAAACAAATAAACAGAAATCATGATTTGACATTGTTATTGATTTCCTGGACCACAAATCAATTCAAGTGCCAAGAAGCACTTGAATACATGAGCTTTACAATAAATGAGCCTAGTTCTCTTTTGTTTTGTTTTCAAGATTTTATTTATTTGACAGAAAGAGAGACAGCGAGAGAGGGAATACTAGCAGGGGGAATGGGAGAGGGAGAAGCAGGCTTCCCACTGAGCAGGGAGCCCGATGCGGGGTTCGATCCCAGGACCCCGAGATCATGACGTGAGGGTAAGGCAGATGCTTAACCGACTGAGCCACTCAGGTGCCCCAATGCCCATAGTTCCAACACATGAAACTGCTCAGTGTTACCCGTTTTTTTGTTTTTGTTTTTTTTCTTTAAATGAACTAAATGACACTACAAGGCAGACTTTGGCCTGATTTTTTTTTTTTTTTACCTCTTTCGGTCCCAATTTTTGAGCATTTTGTAAAATACAATTTTCAAGAGTTCTGAACTTCACACAGACATTTAAGTGCTCTGAAATTGCCCTCAACGCATCCCTTTGAATGAAAGGCAGCCTAGGACTGCAGAAAGTTCGGGCTTTAGAATGAGATCATTGGGTTTAAATATCCCCCTATTATTTGTGGCCTAGGAGAACTTTTTCGAGCCTCACTTCCTCTCCCGGGAAAACCAGTGGTTGGTGGGATTCAATGAAACGCGCCAGTCTCTGCATAACACACAGCACGCGGCTCAGGCATCCCCAAGTCGTAGTTCTTATAATGTGATTATAAATCGTGCTGTGTACAAGATGAAGAAGGACGTGGAAGAGGGGAGTAGAATTGCTTTATGCCTATATTATTTATTCATCTCCCTTTTCACACATATTTGGAAACAGACCAGAGAGAGGTACTGTGGTGAAGTGACACAGCCTTTTGAAAGCACACTTGCTTGGGGTGCCTGGGTGGCTCAGTGGGTTAAGCCTCTGCCTTCGGCTCAGGTCATGATCTCAGGGTCCTGGGATCGAGCCCCGCATCAAGCTCTCTGCTCAATGGGGGCCTGCTTCCCTCTCTCTCTGCCTGCCTCTCTGCCTACTTGTGATCTCTCTCTGTCAAATAAATGAATAAAATCTTAAAAAAGAAAGCAAGCAAGCACTTTTGCTTACTCGTCTGGATGGTGAGATGCTCTACTCTTCTACAGATCAGTACTTACTGAGCTTTAGTTCACAAGCTGAAGCGTGTAGACTTTTTAACTCTGTGAGCCAAAAAGGCAACTACAAAACAAGAGGGTATTACCAACCCCTTTACGCTGTGGAGCAGACGCCGGTTAGAAGGTACCAGGAAAAGGGCAAAGAATCCATCAGCCTTGTTATGTGGGCATGGGAGTGAGAAGCAGAGACTGGTAGGCTAGTGTGGCCCCCACCTCACGTGGCCTCCAGGGCCACAGGACAAGTGAGCCAGGAATCCAGGTAGGAGGAGACAGAGGCGCCAGACCCCAGCTATGGCACTGGCCTGCGAAAGAAAGTTCTTACACGGCATTAATGAGGTCGGAAGAAAGTGGAATTAAGGAGCACGTGGTCTCCCAATCAGTTTATTACCCCAGTGATTCTGTAGAGGAGGGTGATTCCAGATCTCATTCTCAGTTGGGATTTAAGTGCTTTTCCACACTAGTCCTGCTAGGACCCTCCCTAGGGCGATGGGCCACAGTTACCAGGCGTTTTCTGCCTTGCTTCCCTACCTTCCCCTCCAGCCATGACCAAGTCTTTCAGGCAGACCTGTGAGGCCCTGGGGTTAGAGAGTGGGTGAAGGGGGACTTGAAGGGGAGCCTGCAAGCTGGGGCAGGGCCCGTTCCTCAGAGCGCATGTTACTTTGGGCCCAGAGGCCTGGCCCAGCCTTGCTTCCCTCAAGGCCCAGAACAGGAAGGGGTCCGGCATGTGTGACAGCTCTGGCTCAGTCTGTCCCCACCGTCCCCTCTGTCCTGGTTGCACCGGAGACCCCGTAGGGCCCGGGCTTCCTGGCTTCTGTTTGCTTTTGCTTTTCAGGACTGCGCCTTACCTGAGGAAGGGGGTAAAAAAAGGGAAAGTGAACAGCAGCTGTGAGAGGGAACAAGGCCGAGAGGCCCGAATGAGGAGAGGAGGAAGTCCTGTGAGGACCCTACGGCCAGCCGGCCAGAAATGCGGGTGCCCACAGAGAGCAGAGTGTGTTTGATTTAAAAAAAAAAAAAAAAAGGTTTCATGGGATAAACATTCAAAGATTCCTCAAGCCATGGTCCCTTGGGACTTCAAGTTGGTTAAAGAAATAAATGCCTCTGTGACTGAGGACTGCGGAAGAAAATCAGAATTCAAGAGATAGGACGGTGGAAGCCAACAGATCTGGGGAGGCCGTACCATTTTCTCATGTCCGAGATACTACGCAAGAACGCACGCTGGAGGAAACCATCTTGAACGTAATCATCACTTAGCGTTGCGGCGTAGGGCAGGCCCTCGACTGTCTTAACTGGTTTGGTCTGAGGAGTGTCACAGGGAAGAGCACAGACGAAACCGTTTGTGTAGCGCCTTAAAAGACGGATGAGTAAGGGCAAACACTTATGTAGATGTGGCATTTTTTGTGGTGTATAGCAAGTGCCTGTTTATTTTTTATTAGGATTTTTAAATTAATTAATTTATTTATTTTAGAGGGGGCGGGGGTGTTCACGGGGAGAAGAGCAAAGGAGAAAGATCTCCAGCAGATTCCCTGCTGAGTCCAGAGCCTGATGCGGGGCTCGATCCCACGACCCTGAGATCATGACCGGAGCCAAATCCAAGAGTCAGACACTTAACAGACTGAGCCACCTGGATGCCCTACAAATGCCTTTTATTGAGCACTCTCTATTCGGAACACTGGCCTGGTCTTGTGCATGCATTTTTTATGGGGTTGGGTTTTTGAGGGGAGGTAGGGCGGTTGGTGGCGGTTAGACCCACATATAAGTGAGATCAAACGGGATTTGCCTTTGTCTAACTTATTTCACTTAGCATAACGCCCAGAGGGTCCGTGCAAGTCATCACAAATGGCAGGATTTCCTGTACTTTGTGATATGCATTTTCTGAAATCTCATAATCACACTGCCATATTGGTGTTATTACTCTCATTTCAGCCATGAGAAAACATTGCTTAGTGAGGGTAAGAAATAGGCCCAGGTTGCTCACCTGGTAAATGGCAGAATCAGAGCTCAACTCCAGGCCCATTTAAAATGCCCTGCTCTAGGGGCGCCTGGGTGGCTCAGTGGGTTAAAGCCTCTGCCTTCAGCTCAGGTCCTGATCCCAGGTTCCTGGGATCGAGCCCCGCATTGGGCTCTCTGCTCAGCAGGGAACCTGCTTCTGCCTCTCTGCCTACTTGTGATCTCTCTCTGTCAAATAAATAAATAAAATCTTAAAAAAAAAAAATGCCCTGCTCTTGAACCCATTCGAACAGAATTGATGTGGGAAGTGGCTTCCATGTAGTAGGAGTGCTGCTTGAATTAGAGCTGAAAGGAGTTCAGGGAACCAAAGGGGACACCGTCGTTTGGCCCTTTGGGTTCGCATCCTGGGGTCTTTTCCTCTTATTTTGATAAAAGCCTTTTTCCTCCTCTTCACTTTAACTGTTGTCCATTCCGATTTTAGAAATATAGTTCCTGTAGTAAAGACGCTGAGGGACGGGACTCTTCTCTTCTTTCCTCCTTACGTGTCGATACAGCGGATTCCCATCTACAGCTCCACATCTAAGGCTGGCATTATGGGTTACAGGACATGAGCCAGGGAAAGAACATTCTGTATTGATGTCTTAGACAGTCAGAACATAAAATTATTATCTGTGGCCCCTGTCACTATATGCTAGCCTTCCCCATACCTTCAGTGTTTCTGTTTTTCAGTGTTTCCTCTTCCTGGGATTCCAGTCTTTGAAAAGTTAATGCATAAAAGACGTGAGATTTTTCATAGGATCCTCTGTACAGTTGTACATTTAAAATTTTGTCTTCCAATGGTGAAAACACATATGCAATACTTAAACTCTATATCCTCCAAAGAATAAAAGACCTTGAGGGAAATGAGAGCTCATGCTAACAGTAAAAAATATCTTGGATCTACATTTTTGTGATCTGACTCTCCTGAATAATGGAAAGATCTATTCAAGAAAATCCTATTTTTAGCAGTCAAACCAAGTCTGATTAAGACTATGTCTTCTTTTAAAGGGCACCATCATATACTGCTTGTTGCAGTTTAAAATGGTGCCCATTTGGATGGTAGTTTGGAATAGAATTTAAGAAGGTCTTGCTAACTCATGGCTTACTCATGCTACCTCTGGGAATCTGTCCCAAGGAAAGAATTCTAAATAGAAAGAGGCTTTTTGTATAGAGATTTTTCAAAGTAGAATATTTATCAAAGAAAAAAACTTATAAACCTACATAGCAAAAAAGGTGAATGGTTGGAATAATTTTTTAAGTGGCAGATTTAAAAAGCATATCACATAAATAGTATATTACTTTAAACACTGGATAAAAGTGAAATATGATTGTAGGTGTGGGAGTAAAATCTATTATATTTAAAGAAGTTTCAAGAAAAAATGGAAGCACCATCACTTTATCAGGGATTGTGTTTGACAAAAATAGACTTAAAATGGATGAAAGACTTAAATGTGAGACAGGAACCTGTCAAAATCTTAGAGGAGAACACAGGCAGCAACCTCTGTGACCTCAGCTGCAGCAGCTTCTTGCTAGACACGTCTCCAGAGGCAAGGGAAACAAAAGCAAAAATGAACTATTTGATAAAAAGCTTTTGCACAGCAAAGGGGAAATAGTCGAGAAAACCAAAGACAACCAACAAATGGGTAAAGATATTTGCAAATGTCTTAACAGGTGAAGGGTTAGTATCCAAAAATCTATAAAGAACTTATCAAACGCAACACCCAAAGAACAAATGATCCAGTCAAGAAATGGGCAGAGGACATGAACAGACATTTCTACAAAGAAGACATCCAGATGGCCAACAGATCATGAAAAAGTGCTCCACATCACTGGGCATCAGGGAAATACAAGTCAAAACCACAGTGAGATACCACCTCACACCAGTCAGACTGGCTAAAACTAAGTCAGGAAACGACAGATGTTGGTGAGGATGTGGAGAAAGAGGAACCCTCTTACAGTATTGGTGGGAACGCAAGCTGAAGCAGCCACTCTGGAAAAGAGTATGGAGGTTCTTCAAAAACTTGAAAATAGAGCTATCCTATGACCCAGCAATTGTACTACTAGGTATTTACCCCAAATGTAGTGATCCGAAGAGGCACCTGCTCCCCAGTGATTATAGCAGCAATGTCCACAATAGCCAAACTATGGAAAGAGCCCAGATGTCCATTGACATGAATGGGTAGATGATGTGTTATCTATATACAGTGGAATACTGTTCAGCCATCAAAAATGAAATCTTGCCATTTGCAACAACGTGGTTGGAACTGGAGGGTATTGAGTGAAATAAGTCAATCAGAGAAAGATAATTATATGTTGAATTTAAGAAACAAAACTAGGATCAGAGGGGAATGGAGGGAAAAATAAAACAAGATGAAACCAGAGAGGGAGACAAACCATAATAGACTCTAAATCATAGGAAACAAACCGAGGACTGCTATAGAAGGAGGATGGGGAGATGGGTTAACTGGGTGATGGACCTTAAGGAGGGCATGTGATGTAATGAACACTAGGTTTTATATAAGACTGATGAATATCACTGAACTCTACCTCTGAGACTAATAATACACTTTATGTTAATTAGATTTAAATTAAAAAAAATAACAATTTAAAAAAAGGATTGTGTTTCAGTGGTAGAATTATGGGCTTTTTTAAAAGTCTCTATTTCCGGGCACCTGGGTGGCTCAGTTGGTTAAACATCTGCCTTTGGCTCAGGTCATGATATTAGGGTCCTGGGATCAAGTCCCACATTAGGCTCCTTGCTCAGCAGGGAGCCTGCTTCTCTCTCTGCCTGCCACTCCCCCTGCTTGTGCACATGCTCCCTCTTTGTCTGACAAATAAATAAATAAAATCTTTTTTTTTTAAATTTTATTCATTTATTTGACAGACAGCACAGCTAGGCAGAGAGGCAGGCAGAGAGAGAGGAAGGGAAGCAGGCTCCCCACCAAACAGAGAGCCAGATGCGGTGCTCGATCCCAGGATCCTGGAATCATGACCTGAGCCGAAGGCAGAGGCTTTTCCCCACTGAGCCACCCAGGCGCCCCAATAAAATCTTTTTTTTTTTTTAAGATTTTTTTTTTCAATTTGACAGAGAGAGAGATGACAAGCAGGCAGAGAGGCAGGCAGAGAGAGAGAGCAGGGGTGGGGGAGTAGGCTCCCTGCTGAGCAGAGAGCCGGATGCAGGGCTTGATCCCAGGATCCTGAGATCATGACCTGAGCTGAAGGCAGAGGCTTAACCCACTGAGCCACCCAGGCACCCCAGTAAAATCTTTTTTTTTTTTAAGTCCCTATTTCCATTCAAGAAAAAAAACACCATTGTCATTAAAGATCATAGTGGATACCAAGAATCAGATTTCCTATATTATGTCCACTTTATGTCTACATGTCTCTTATCCAGAATGTGGTGCCTTTCTCAGTCTGCATATTGTGGATGGATCTGATTTCATGGCTCTTAGCTTGGTCCTCAACCCAGACAACAGACCCATGGAACCGATTAACTGTGGAAAATTTGGAAATAAAGAGGGGCTCTTATTCCAAATCCCCATTTTCCGACCCTGACAAGCCAGGCCAAAGAAGAGCTCCTTCAATAGGGAGAAACTACTCGGAAAATGTCCACGTGTCCACACTGTAAAGAAACACAATGCCAGTGAAACACCTCTTTTCACCATTTCTGCGCTTACCTGTTTTTTCACCTTGTAGATAAATAGGAATTGCCTAGACAGAGGACAAATACTTAACCTGTGAATTTGCAAAGCATCAAATAATGAAGGATGGCTTCATTCATGGGACCATCTTCAATGGCTGACCGAACTCAAGGAGGAAGACTAATAGAATTAAAGGTCATTGATGGGCACCTGGGTGGCTCCGTTGATTAGGTGGCCAACTCTTGGTTTTGGCTCAGGTCATGATTTTAGGGTTGTGAGATCAAGCCCTGCATCAGGCTCTGCACTCAGTGTGGAGTCTGCTTGAGACTCTCTCCTCTCCTTGTGCCCCTCCCTGCAGCTCGCTCGCTCTCTCTCTCTCTCAAATAAATAAGTCTTTAAAAAAAAATTAAAGGTCATCGATTTCGTAATTCCCTGCAACCATGAATTAGACATATTCTCTGGCTCTTTTTTCACCCCAGACACTGTACTTCCTAGAATTATGTCATGAATTATTCATTAAAGTAGCTGTTTGGGGGTGGGAGTGGCAGTTACTAGGTCTTTTTTCACTAAGCCCAAAGAAGAAGGAGCATTTTATTCTTCTGTGTGTGTCTCCTGATTTCCAGTGGCTACAAACTGTTACGTTGTAAACACCTATTTCTGGACTTCGTCTTCACCTTCATTACTTGTCATGCCTTCAAAGAGAGCAGTGGCCTTTCCCTGGTTCAGAGATGGGTGGTTTGCGGCACAGACTGCAAAGATTTCCCGCGCCGTGAATACTAACGTGCTGTTTTGTGATAAAGGACACAGGTGAAAGAAAACTATGCCAGCAGATATTTGGTGTATGCTGGTTGGTATCATGGGGAGAAAAAAGAGGAGCTCGGTTGTTTCATTTCCTCTCTCTCTCTCTCTCTCTCTCTATATATATATATATATATATATATTTTTTTTTTTTACCTTTTTCTCCCTTTCTTTTCCCTCTTAGACAAAGCCCGTTGCATTTGCTGTTCGGACAAATGTCAGCTATAGTGCACTCCATGAAGATGACGTCCCGGTGCCAGGCATGGCCATCTCCTTCGAAGCAAAAGATTTTCTGCATGTTAAGGAAGTAAGGAAAAGGATTTGAATTTCTACCCGCATAAATTTTCACCTTGAGATGTCGTTTCTTCTCTCTTATTGCTGTGACATAGCATGGCGTGCCCCCCTACCCCTGACTTGTTTAACACCCGCGGATACAATACTGCTTAACCTTTTCTAATATAAATGTAACCTTTTTAAAGAAGAAAGAACTCACAGGTGTCTTGCACTAACTTCAGGGCTCCCCTGGGCTCTGTGACCCAGAAATTGGGAATTACTAGACTAAATGATCCTTTTTTATGCATAACCTGTGCTCTTTCTTTTTAATTTTTGACCTTGGCTGTGTGTCGTTTTCCCCCTCACGTCTATCACAAGTTTAACCATCTGGGGAGGGTTAATAATACCTAGAGTTCATGATCTCGCCTCTCTGCTGACAATGCCTGAACACCGACCACAACACCTGGACCCTCCTTGGGTGGTAAGTGTCTGCAGTGGAAGGGAGAATGGTAGGCATTGGAGCCACTAAGGCAAGGAGTAGCGACCAGGACACTCCCTTTATCTCCATGCCGAGAAAGTCTCCACCTGTCAGTAAACAATGACTCATATCCATCCACTGGAAAAATACACCCTTAATTAAGGTTGATTTTGGATCAACATTTATCAAATGCCTGCTGTGCAGAACATGGTATGAAAAGAGCAGAAATTCCCCCTGAATGATGTTCGCGGTGTGTGAGTATGAGGTTTCCTTGGACCTGCAGGAATGAGAATTGGAGCAACTTGCACCTGAGGGATGATATGTCACGAGGAGCGTATGTAAATTTCAGGGCTCACTGTGATACGGGCTCTAAGTAAAGGAGATGATGACTGCCAATTAAAAGAGCCTAGAGTAGACTCACATAACAAAAATTTATTAAAAAATAAAGCCATCCTCTAAAACTGTTTGGTAAAGAGGTAGAAAGGTACAGTTTTGACTCAAATATGTTTTTATATATGTAGGGGAAAAAAGCCTGGAGAATTTATTATTTTTTTAAGATTTTATTTATTTATTAGAGAGACCAGGAGCAGGGAGTTGGGGGGAGGGAGCAAGGGCAGAGGCAGAGGGAGTAGCAGATGTCCCCCTGAACAGGGAGTCCGATGGGGAACTTGATCATGACCTGAGCAGAAGGCAGACACTTAACCAACTAAGCCACCCAGGCACCAAGCCTAGAGAATATAGAGCCTACCATTTCATCAACTTTTGGAAAGAGAGATGAATACTGAGTAGGAAGGAAAGATAGAAAATGTTGTCAGAATTAATGACATGCCTGGAACCAGACTTTACAACAGGAAGTTAGGTTAATCCGTGGTCCCCTCCTGATGGCTGCTGCTTAAAGAGAGATCTCTTTTCCACCATGGAAGGAAAAGAAAAACAGAGTGGCCCGTCTTTGAAATGTTCAAGAACAGACTGGAAAGCTACCAGTCAACGGAGAGAAGTCAGACCAAGTTGTAAAGACTTAGGATAAGTATTCTATCGGCAAAAGAGAAATTGTCAGCATCCACATGAGTGGAGAATTCCTCTGTGAACCCTGTGCCACGGGAATTAGAAACCTGTTTGCACAGAGGGGCATTTTGCTCTGACACAAGATATTTCAGGTAGATTTCAGTGTTTCTTGACCACTCTTAGTATTTTTAAGTAATCTGATTATGGAAGAGGCGTCTGTCACACTCCCTCGTTCCTAATGGTCTCCTGGTAGGAAGGAACCAGGGGAGGTGATCCTTTAAGAGCCTCGCTGGAATTCAGGCTAGTCTCAAAGCAGTAGCAGGAAAAAGAAGAAAGGGTCCAGCCTGCTTTCCGAGATCGCTGAGCTCACTGGCAATACTTCCCTCGTCCATGCTCAACCATGAAACCCGTAGAGTTTCTTCAGTTGTGATGTTGAGGTGTCGTTTACCGTAATTGCCATAATACCCTCCCCACCAAAAACAGTTAACACAGAAAAGCAATCTGAAGGTGTGAACTTCTGTGCACTGATGGCAAACCAATTTGATTTTGTGTTTAGAAATTTAACAATGACTGGTGGATAGGGCGATTGGTGAAAGAAGGCTGTGAAATCGGATTCATCCCAAGCCCAGTGAAACTAGAAAATATGAGGCTGCAGCATGAACAGAGAGCCAAGCAAGGGAAATTCTACTCCAGGTATGAGGAAAACGCCGTTTGTGTAAAAGGCTACATTACATGGTCAACTGTGTCTTCGTGTTGTCTGTGTCCCACGGTATTTATTACGTGTTGGAAAGCAGACTCGCGATATGGTTTAGTGATGGCATCCTGGCGTCTGATTTTCATCCTATTTGGGAAAGAATCACATTAATTGTTCTCATTAAGAATAAAGGCATCAAGTATTGAATGTGGGCTTCAGTGCAGAAGTTGTTCTCAAGTCCTAATCTCTTACTGAAAATTCTGGGCCTGAGCAGCCTCGGTGACTAAGCCGAGTGTCGCTAGCTGCCTGGCGGGGTGGGGAGGCATTTCAGACACGACGGTCTTCGACGTCGCTGGCCAAGAGCAGGTCTTGTGATCTGTGCATTTTATCCTCACTTGGGAAACTGAGTTTTCAGTTCTACCCACCCCTAAGCACTTCAGGGTTGAAACCTGGTATAAAACTGCCTTTGGCGATAGCAATTGAATGAGTTATGAATACACTGGGGCTGAGTAATCCTTCCTAAGGTTCTTGAAGTTGTGTGCCCCTCAGTAAAAGCAGCCGTGGAAGACTGAGAAGAATTCACTCAGACATGGAGTGACTTTGAAATTGAACTGTACTCAGACACGTCTGAGAACACAGCCTGCTTCTCCCTGGGGGAAGGGATGTGAACCGCTAGGTTCTGTTTTCTCTAGCTTAGATTTTATTTGTTTCTCTAATGCTGCAAAATCCTTTGTATTCAAAGGTAGTACTTTAGCATTAGCAAGAAATTTTTTTTTTTTTTTTTTGGTCAAGCATCAGCAATAAGTGAAATAGAAAATCATTTTTGGTTTGGACCAACCATCTTCTTTAGTATTTTGTTAACTGTTGGGTTCTTTTAGTTCAGATGCAGCTCCTCCCTTTCTGGAGACCTCGTCCCCATATTTGGCTCTCATGAACCCCTAGATTATTGGCAGCTGTCAGACTGAGATGTGTATAGTCCCATAGAAGTAGATCATGCAGATCAACAAAGCAGGAGCAGCTGACTTGTAGGATATTGAAGATCTGATTCTATTCGTACAATTTCCAGTGTTCTCCGGCTTTATTGGGTCTTCTTCTGTTCTCTGTATGGATACTGGTATCTCAGTACTAGCTAATAAAATCTCATAATGTGGAAAATTTTTTATTTTCATGAGATATAGATATTACTGTTTTCAATTTGGTGGTATATAGGTTGTTGGGGTTTGATGTTATCTCAGAGGATGCTCGTGTTGTCTTTATTTGTTAAGGATAATTCAGCATTTTCAAGAGTTTTCCTGGTGAATTAAGTTTAGGATAATACTAGGTAATAGGGAAATTACTTTGAGGATTTTTCTGAGCCTTTTTTTTTTTTTAATGATTTTACTCATTTGAGAGAGAGAGAGAGAGAGCAGGAGCAGGGAGTAGGAGCAGAGGGAAAGGGAGAAGCAGGCTCCCCACTGAGCAGGGAGCCTGATGCAGGACTGAATCCCACAACCCTAAGATCATGACCTGAGCCAAAGGCAATCGCTTAACAGACTGAGCCACCTAGGCGCCCCTTTTCTGAGCCTTTACTATATCAGTGTATACTATGAATCTGGGCACTGGGATGGGGATATTTTTCATGTATATACTAAAATTATCTTAAATCTTCCTTCATTCATGTCTTTGGAATAGTGTTCTGCAGAATGTATTATGGAAAATTGCGGATGGGTTTTCTCAGAGATAAACTTGTATATCTTTCTCTGCTTATTCATGTACAAACCAAGAAGGGAGAACTACTTCCCAAAGCGTAGGAAGGGAGATATTATGGCCAAAATTGTTAGGGAAGCACGGTTTCCTCTGCCTCCCATGTGGTCATCCCTGGGCTGATGTGAGTCATCGGCTCAGCTTTGTAAGAACTTGTAGAAACAACAGGTATTAGAGCCCCTACTTCCCAGACGGGGCAGCAGGCAAAGAGAAGGCAGAGACCTTGACCAAGACTGCACAACTGGTAAGCAGCAGAATTGGGATGAAAACTGGCTCAGTCTGACTGTAGCCTGACCTCAGACAGATTACCCTGCTCCAGCGCACATCACGTAGCAAAGGCCTGGTATAGCTAGGACAGAATGGATCATTACTCATATCGCCATCTGATATTTACTCTATCAGATAGACTGTTTTGCTATTGCATTTTTTTTCCCCTTAAAAGACTATAAATTACATTTGGGAAGTAACATAACTTACTCTAGAGAGCTAGGTTACCTTTGCTATAACTGGATGGCTTTTCTCTTGATTGTCTTGATTTTATTTTGTCCTGTATCTTGTCCTTTTTACCTAAACGGTTGCCTTGGTCGGTGAAGGTATTTTTACTTGCTTTTAGAGATTTTTACATTTGTTTTCTAACCTTCGAAATACAGTTTTATTTTGAGGACATAACTGGAATTCAGCAGTATATAAAAAAACTCTGATTTTTAAGTTACAAAAATTGGCAGAAATCAAAGGCAGTAAATGGGGGACAGAGCTCGAGAATGTGGCATTTGCCTAGAATGAAAAGTTAAGGGCAAATTTGCATTTTGAACATTTTGGCTGTTTGCGGTGTTTGTTGAAATTTTACACAATCCAAATAATACTTCGACTTTTATTAAAATTCAAAGAGAATGTAAAACAGACCCATGCTTGAATTGAAATTAGACTTGGGACTTGAGAAAAAGTAAAAACAAAATCCAAACACGCAAAAAAAAAAACTTCCAAAAGAAAATGTTTTGGTCCTGGTGTAATGGGTATATTCTTGTAAATCGACCAGAAATTGCTTCTGTAAATACCACTTTTTATTAATTTTACGTCCTGTCTGGTATCCTTGTTAAATGTTCCGGGGTATCTCTTAAGAACCTCAGAAAGATACAGCGGCTCCTGCTAGCTGCTTTAAGTTTGTGACGTTGGTCTGTTTTATGCTTTAAAAGGCCAGGCAGAAGCAATACAATTCAGCCTGCTTACTGGTGTTTAGTGTAATTTATATTTCCATATTAATATTTATGTAACTTAAACATTGCCTTTCGGTGCATAGACACCATAGAAAATTCTTTCAGTTAGACCCAGGGTTGGCTCTGATAATACGTGTTAGGTGGTAAGACTGTCTTGCCAAAATTGCCCATCCCCCACTGCTCCTTTCCATCTTCATCTGTGAAGGGGACCATCTAGTACTAGGATATTTAGCATGCTGGGATGCTGGTAAAAAAACATAAATGTCTGCCGGTAAGTCTAAAGTTTCCAAGACACTATCGAATTTTAGAATAGAATCTGGTGGTTTCACCGAGTACGTGCTCTTCAAATCATGCCTCGATGAACCAGGTTGAAGCCTCCATATTAGTCACATGTGAGACACGTTCTGAAGGCTAATTGCTATTAGAGGGTTAAATCCTGTCGCACCGTGTTTGTCCTGTTCCTCTGTATGTCTTGCAAAGGTTAGCAAGTTCCGTAGGGCAGTGTTTTTCTTTTATAGGTTGCTCAGGAAAGCTTGAGTACTTTTAGACTTCATACGCTAAAAGTAACCAAGCCAAGACAAAGAAGCAAACCAAATGAGAAGAAAACCATAATCTCGGTGTTAACCTTGAGGTTCTCGGCACTGCTTCAGGGGGTCCCCAGCCGAAGAAGCAAAGGAAAGTTCTGCACTCTGTCTCTGATGCTGGCAGAGAATGTGAGGGCTGCAGAAATTACCCTAGTTCTCTTCCGTTCTCTCAGGGCCTTTTAAAATTAAACCTGGAATTTGAAACCAAGACTATTACATGGCTGTTTCAAGAACTCCAGGAATCTCCACTGGGAAATTACTATTTGCCTCCTTATAGGAAAGACAGATTTAAAGTTCAGTAGAAACACAATGACTAACCATATTTATTGAGCAATACAAATGTTTAAATATCTGAAATAAGTGTCGGGTGTAATGTAAATTTTTGCTTTACTCCAGTAAATCGGGAGGAAATTCATCATCCAGTTTGGGTGACATAGTACCTAGTTCCAGAAAATCTACACCGCCATCATCCGGTAAGTAGGCAATGAGTGCAGAACGGTGCACTCCACATTTCATGCTCTCCTCGATCTCCCCTAATTGTGTGACTTTGCATACAGGATCCCTTTGTGAACCCGAGAAGGGTTAAAAGCGATCAGAAATAAGAGTGCCTACATGGAGTAAGAAATAATGTGGGGAAGTTTTTTCAGGGCTTTGAAAAAAGGAACGATGTCCATGTGTTCACTGTAAGTTGTTTAGATGACCAAAGTGATGAATGTATTTAATTTTTTTTTAAAGATTTTATTTATTTATTTGACAGACAGATTACAAGTAGGCAAGAGAGCCAGGCAGGGAGAGAGAGGAGGAAGCAGGCTCTCCACGGAGCAGAGAACCTGATGTGGGGCTCGATCCCAGGATCCTGGGATCATGACCTGAGCCGAAAGCAGAGGCTTTAACCCACTGAGCCACCCGGGTGCCCCGAATGTATTTAATTTTTTATCCCTACACACACACCCCCACCGTGGTACCCAGCACATCATCATGGGCAGCAAACGGGCAAATGCCCACCTTTCAGCGACAGGGCAACGTGTGTTGTTGGCCTCTGTTCAGTAAAGGCAGAAGAAGGATAAAAGCTTTCGAACGGCAAAGAAAGGAGAATAAAGTGATGTTGGAGTGATTGACCGCACATGAGCGTTACCCCAAAGGCTCTGTGGAAGATGTAGGAGATGAGTACAAGTATTGAAAAGAGACGGAAGCACTTGTAGCAAGAGTGACTCCTATTTTCTTTCCAAGGTAGTGGAGAAGGATACCAGATTAAAGTTGAATTTCAGATGAATGAATCATTTTTTTCGTGTATTGTATGAGAAAGACTTAGTTAAAAAAAAAATTCTCTGAAACTGAAATTTGACTGTATTTTTCTTTGTGAAATCTGGCAACTCCACCATTCTGGAGTTGTATATAAATTGGAGACTAATTGGTAGCATTGCAGAAAGCCCATAATCATCAGAATCTCAGTTTTCTAAGAGATACGGTTGAGTCAGAGTAAGATTGCAAGGACTCACCAGTGGAATATTTTGAGCGAAATGATTCCTTGTGTGATTTCGAGGAAGCTGGAGTGTTCATCTGTGGACAAGTTAGGGAAGTGCTTGCCTTCTAACTGGCCTGTCTTAAGGATAGGCTTCCCCTGTGACTCCTCATCATGCCTTATTCCTGAACATTGGTGGCTTTTAGAGATCAATCAAAGCCTTCTTAATAAAAATGACAGAACTTTTTAAGTGCAAAATCTGAGCACTTAAATAAGAAATAAATCATTTCAGGATGCATATTGATTTCAAATACCATGTGCATACAACTTGCAGTAATTCTGAGTTGCCCTGCATCGAGTGAAATAGTATGTTTGAAACGAAAATTGAAGCCCATTTAGGGACTGTGGGCAGCTTCTGTCTTCCCTCCACCCGTGGAGGGGAGCTGTTTGCTGAATGCACAGGGCACAGGGAAGCTTATCTCCGCTCCTTCTCAAGCATGTAAAATTACAGAGACGATGGTAGAAAGTTGTACAGTTCGTATATATCTTCAAAGCTGTCTCAGAGACTCCAGAGGACGGTCACCAGGATCCTGAAATGGGGAAATGTCATGTCCTATGGTGATACAACACAGCCCGGGCCGCAGAGTTCAGTGGTACTCCTGTAGACCGGGAAAAGGCTGCCATTTCCTTCAGCCGTCCCATAGCCTTCTAATGGTTTTGGAAATACAAGGAGAACAGGCCACATGCGTTTTGAAGAGTAACTTAGTGTGTCTGTAAAATAACATTCTGCTTTTGTAGACAGATGTTTGCCATTACTAAAACTAAAGTTTAATTGGCTACAATAACTTGATGCAAGTTTTATACAGATACAGGACTTGAGAATAACTTTTCTGAATATCGAGAACAGAAAACACTCGTGACTTAATGGACTGGAGACATTTGCCAACTGTGAATTTATAGCCGGCACATCTGGAACCTGCTATCATTTTCATATCAATGCCACAACTTCTCTAAAGGAAAACTTTAGAGTATTTCTACAGAGAAGATCCCCCCGCCCACCTCCAGGGTAAACCGCCTAACCTATCGGTGTTGATTGGCCTACAGTCCTTAACTTTCCCCTGTTATCTCCCAGAGGCCTTACCTACAATTCACCTGTTCCACTGCTAAACTGAAGAATACGAGCATTGGCCTAAAGGAAATATACTTGGAGATTCTCAAGGATTTGGAAAAGGAAAAATTTCCACTTCTCATCTGGGTAATGGGGTGATCGCCCATTACACAACATGTACCCCATGCCTACATGTGTGTGCCTTCACGGGTCACCCCAGCACCCCCCTCGACTGGACCCAAGTGTCTAAGATGAAGTTACAACTTAGATTTCAAAAAATGTTGTCAAGGCTCTCCACCAAAACCAAAACAAAACAAACAAAAAAAACATAGAACAGTCATTCTGTTGAGGACCAATAGAGGAAACCATTTTCTTATTTATGGAAATAGTTTTTCCCAAGTAAATACTAATGTTTGTCAAGGTCTGCAGACACAAAGGGGCAACCATCTGAGTCCGATAAAGTCTATGGAGCCATGAAAAGAGTTGAACATGCTTCTTAACTGTCTTAGTAAATTCCTTTAATGTGTTTTGAAAGTGGCCAAATGTTTTAGAATTCTCTGTGTTTTGGAATGAACCCACATGCTTTTAAATTTAAGTTAACCAAAAGTCAGAACTAATAAATTGGAAAGTTCTCAATTTGAGATTTTTGAGCCCTTGGGTCCAAATATAGGTAAATTTCAAACCTGTTTTGGGCTCTGAGGCTATGTGTGGGTCGCCAAACATCTGGGCAGTATTACAGCTAAGCTTTTTGTGGATTTCCAATCTTACTATAAAATTTTTTTAAAAATCCACCCACTCATCACAGCACACCAGACCGAAGGACCAAATCGTAAAATCTAATTCATGAACTTTGCCAATGCCCTGTCAACTCGGGAGAGGCTTGTAGGTATCCTCAGTTTCAGAAATGCTCTCAGGATGTACTGTCCCTTGAGGGTGGCCTTTATAAGCCCAAGAAAAGACGAGAAAGGGAAAAGTAGGGGGGAAGTTAACACCAGAAGGGAAACTTACCTGATGTTGGTTAAGGTCTACCTCAGAGAGAGTGAAAAACTGACCCAGATCCTCTCCATCGTAGCCAGGAAGACACTAACATGCTTCCTAAGTTAGGATTCAGTAGGAAGAACATTAGAGCATTGGATAAAAGTCAGCATCAAGTTAGAGTGTTTCGGTCACACACTACGTGCTGAACCTGTCAGCACACCAACGTTGTGTGGGTGATGCAAAGACAAAACACTTGTTTCCTAGGTAAGTCTAACTAACTAGCTGGAATTAACTCAGTCTGTGAGGCCTTTCCCTGGAGAGAGAATCCTGTGTGCTCGTTCTGTGAGCAGTTGTCGATACGTGCAATGTTGTGCAAACAGTGCCAGGGAATCACTCCATCACACACCTTCGACCTCCTCAGATGAATCAAAGGAACAATGAAGCGAGAGATCTTAGTTTTCAAAAGGCTGAGTCACCTCATATCCGTAACAACCTCAAAATTGAAAAATAATGTGATGCCTGTCAGGTGATCTGCTCCCCGTCGAAGAAGTTAGCAACGGGTACCCGTGTGAACCTGGCATGTTCCTTCTGGGGCACAGGGATGGGAGCTGCTCAGTGACCCCGAATGGTTATATCCGGATGGTAACTTATTCCTTATCGGAATGTACTGTGGTATTTGTTAGATAGAGTAGATTTTCTTCTCTGTGACCTCAACTAAACCACAGCGTTAGAGTAGATTTTCTTCTCTGTGACCTCAACTAAACCACAGCGTAATTTTCTCCTGAGCTCCACTCTGCGGTTCCTTCCTGAATCCTGGCAGTGAGGACGCGACACACACACACACCCCCACCCACTCCACCCACCCCCGCCTTGGCTGGGAGAAGGAAGGGGCTGAGGACGGAAGGCTGCCTGGATTGGGGAGCACTCACCTGCGGGGGCAGCGAGGTGCGGGGACAGGGGCTCGCAGATGCTGAGCCTAGCTTCCGAGTCCTGGCTCTGCAGAGGTTTTTACCAAGAATAAGTCCCTGAAACTCTTGAATTCTCATTTCAATCTTAAAAATAAGAGGATTGAAAGTGATCTTCAAAATACTCTCCAACTCTGATTCTGCAGCAGATAAAACTCTGTAGTAATTGCTGGTGGAAACATTTCATAAACCTGGAAATGAGATTATGGCTTTTTTTTTTCTTTTTTTCTTTTTTTCTTTTTTTTTTTTTTTTTTTTTTTTTGCGTTTAACAGTTCATCGTTAAGCGCTCCAGTTTTCAAGGCAAAAGATTTCAAAAGTGAAAGCATGTCGAACCACAGACCTAAACCTCTCGTTCTCCAGACAAGGAGGCGTGTGCCATTTTCTCTGGGGTCTTCGTGCCCTCCCACTCTCTGTCTCAGGTTTAATGCATTTATATAAGGCTTCGTATTGATCAGTGGAAGTCTCCTTATTATGTCATTTTTATTAGACTCGTTTCATTTGGAGATCGGGGGGGTCCAGTGTTTTCTATCTAGTTTCCAGATAGCCCGCAGGAGGGGGTCCATGGCATCTCGAAATCATTTCAATCCTTCCCATCCCGGAAGCCTCCCTGTACCATTTGCCTCATGTAGCCCTGAACTGGGGATTTTTCTATTCTCACTTCCCCTCACATGCCTGTTAGTGATGCTTTCCACCTTGCCCTTATTATTATTTTTTTCCACACAAAACCAAGCAAATTAAGGAGTTGGAGGCAGAGCCTGATAACGGTTTGCAGTGCAGTTGCTTAGGATCGAAAAGCTGAAGATACCGTGAGACGTGAAGCCAGATGTTCTGTGCCATGCTTACACACGGTCAACGGTCGACGTGGAGAACTGTCAGTGCTCTGTTTGGAACTACAGATTCAGAGTGTTGCTCTAAAAATACCAGTCAAGAGATCTAGCGTAAAACTCACGCGCTCGAGCCAACAGATCTCTTGAGGGGCTCTTGTGGTTTTGTTAGGTTTGATTGCATTGCCTTCCTAACGTGCCTGACCCTTTGAATTTTACTTTGTTGACCATGCGGAGCATTCGTGATAGATCTTTTACTACGGTTCGTTTTATTTGCTTTCATTTTATTTTCTTTTTTTTTTTTTATATAACCTGTTTTTCCTCTCCTGTCTCCCTGATGATTTTTGAATTGTTTGTCTGTATATAGCTATAGACATAGATGCTACTGGCTTAGATGCAGAAGGAAATGATATGCAAGCCAACCATCGCTCCCCTAAGCCCAGTGCAAACAGTGTAACGTCACCCCACTCCAAAGAGAAAAGAATGCCCTTCTTTAAGAAGGTAACATTAACTTCCAAGCTCCCATCTGTCCACCTGCTCACCTGCACTGCGTCACATTTCTAGTCCTGTCGACTGTCTGCGTCCTTTTGAGAAGCCAATAACGTGCATGCTGTGTTATTCTTTGTTTCTTTTCCATGCTGCTGTAGCTAAGCAGAAGCAGAAATCGGTAAGTTGACGTTGACATAAGGTGTGTTTATCCTGCCACTGGCATCATTAGCATTAAGCCCCACAGTTTGGGTAAAACACGGTCCTTTCTGTCCTCAGAAAAGAACCTGTCAAACAGCTAATGAAGTCCATGCATTTCAAACGGACGAAATTCAGCGATTGACCTGTTGAGGCACTATTACAGTACTTATCCTTTTTGATGGAATAATATCTTACCACCGAGGGACTTTGGTTCAACATCTCCCAGATGTCACACACTGACGACTTACATGATGCACCTTTATTGTGCATGCTTATTCTGTCTGTCTTTGTCTCTTTCTTTTTTTCCAGAAATTTAACTTCTATGAAGCATAGTAAAACCATTATTAGAATCTGATTTGTGATATCCAGATACATAGCTTGTACTAAAAAAAAAAAAAAAAAAAAAAAGTATTCAATTTTTAATTTAGTCAGTATTTAAACTTCTAATCCACTAGGTGCAAAATCTGCAGATGAACAAGACCAGTGGAAAACTGCAGGCTTGTTTTGGCGGTTTACTGTGAGTTTTTCCTATTGTCATCTATAAATACTCTCCCCATGTTCTTGCCTCCTCCGTCACAGTCAGGTCGCAGGATCTCACCTGTCGGATGACGGGGCAGTGGCCGTGCGTAGGTCGCCTTTGCCGCTGGCCGGCCACGATGCTACACGGTGATGCTCCTCGTCCCCTGACTGGAAACCAAGGGTGTTCCTGAGCTCTCTGGACTCCAGACCTAGTCTGTTCCCTTTCACCCATTTTGTAGCTTGAAAGCATTATTTTTTAAGGACATTCCTCACCCTCCCCCCGCACAAACAATGTCCATTCCTTCCTTTTTGCACGCCACTTTGCAGAGCCAATTGGACTGTCTTTTGGAATCTTCCTTCCTCCCGTTGCTGTGTCCGGCACAGCCATGGGCACATCGTGACACGGGTGGGGAGGAAAGCCTCCTCTGCCTCAGACTCCGTATCCTCGGCTCTTTTCCCCTGTACACAGGCATTTTGCCACATGGAGGAACTCTAAAATCAGCCACGAGGTGTCAGAGACTGAACCGGGAAGTTTGTTGGTTTTGTTTTTGTTTTTAATAAATGATGGTTACTTTTATAATGCAAGACCTAGGCCCTCCAAAAATTAACACCTGGATTTTTTTGTGTTAACACAGACAGCCCCAGCTTGGTGCACACCCGCATCCGTGGGCCCCCCTCCCTCTGGTCCTGTCTTCTCGGCGCAGCTCAACCCTGCAGCCAAGTGACTGACTGAGCTCAGAGCGCTGCTGCCTAGAAAATCAGTATCACTCAGACGCTCTGGATTTTCCAGAGCGGTGACATGAACTAAAACCATGTCAGTCGAGATGCCTTTTTGGAAGTTTGCTTACCCTTAAATTCCCAACCTTTAAAAATATTTATCACGATTTTTCAGCTAAAGAATTGGGACGAAATAAGGTTAGCGGGAAAGAGCAGATAAAAATGATGGTGTCGATATCCGTAGGGCATAAAGTACCAATATTCCATCAAATAAGGTAATTTCTGTAGCTACCCTATTGAATAAGAAGCTGATTGATGACCAGCATGGGTAACGTTTCTCTAGTTGGCAGCCAGAGATCAAAGGAACCAAAGACCTCTAAAATATGGGGCCACGTAATACTTACAGACTCGAAATGAAAATTCTTGGTAGCTGTGCAATTTATATTCCTAATTCCAATAATGGAAAAGGGATTCTTATACTGAATAGCTATAAGGCCTTGGCTTCTAAACATTGTCAGTATGATCCCAGGCGGTATCGATGTCATGACGAATATGCTTATGATGCCTTCGGCACTGGTATTCATTCTTCTGTTAATGATGATGTGGTGAACTTCAATGTAGAGCTCAAAACCAAAGAGACGACCTGAGATTCACGGATGAGACTGTTTTCCATGTTTTAGGTTGCTTTTAGAGTGGTGCTTGTGGCGTTTGTGCTATTATTGTATTATGTTTGTCTTGTTTTTTTCCCCCTGTTTGAAAATGTATCTTGCCTTTCTTGTGTCTATTAAAATTAATTTTGAACGCGAGGTAAAATCTGAAGGACTAAAATTTGACCACACAGCCACAGCGTTATTTCTGCCCCCTGTAAATATATTTGTCTGCTACCCTGGATGAAATCTCACATGGAAGCTACTGAAACCGAAATCCTTTTTAACTCTACCTCTCCACCCCACCCCAACCCCTGGAAGCAAGTTAAATTCAGTTGAAGTCAGAAAGCTTGTAATGGACAGGTTTTTTTTTAAATTGCTTATTTATTTGAGAGGGAGGGGACAACAGGGGAGTAGGGGGCAGAGGGAGAGAGAATCTCAAGCCGGCTCTACATGGAGCACGGAGCCCCATGCAGGGCTCGAACTCATGACCCTTGAGATCATGACCTGAGCTAAAACCAAGAGTCAGATGCTCAGCATGGAGCCACCCAGGCACCCCTGTAATGGGCAATTTTAAGCAACAGTAAAATGTTCTTGGGCACCAGGCTGTGCAGAAATTACGTTCACACATTAGTTTTTCAATTCTTAAAATAGTTTAAAAAATCTTTTTTTGGTCTCTGTGATTCTGAAAATATATATTTTTTAGACACTCCTTAATGCAGAAAGATTCAGATGACAGTGATTTGTTTACCCCCATGTTTAAGGCCTGATCTCTGTCTTCTGCATTCAAAAAAGTCATTTGGGGTCTGTGTAGCATTTTCTGCTGACCGGAAATAGCCAGTTTTAAATTTATCAAACAGGGACGCCTGGGTGGCTCAGTTGGTTAAGCGGCTGCCTTCGGCTCAGGTCATGATCCCAGCGTCCTGGGATCGAGTCCCACATCGGGCTCCTTGCTTGGTGGGGAGCCTGCTTCTCCCTCTGCCTCTGCCTGCCACTCTGTCTGCCTGTGCTCGCTCGCTCTCTCTCTAACAAATAAATAAATTTAAAAAAAAATTTATCAAACAGATTAGCTGTTACCCGATTTTTTTTTTGAAAAATTTTATTTTGACCATTTTATGTGAAGCAGCAAAGCTGAAAACTTTGCAAAGTTTTAGAAATTGGTCCATAATTTAGCTCCTCCCCTTCCTCTTCCAAAAGAGAAAGAAAGGCATGAATTAGTTATGTAACAGAGACATTACCCAAACCACTCTAGAGAAGCCTATTAGATGTGCAAGTTGATAATGAAGCTTTTGAGGCCCCGGCAGCATGCTTGACTACGTTATCACACGTTAACCGCCTTCCTTCCAAGACGCACAAACCTTACCACTTAAGTTTTCAAGTTCTGAGGTCTAGAAACTGGAAATCCCAAACTGCGTCACTAACCCGTGACAGTGACCCTAATTACTGCTTAGTGGAACAAGCGTGCCTGTTGACTTAAAACTCTCAGAGGAGAGCAGGGATTTTCAAGTATTTGGTAATGAACATTATAATGTTTTGAAATTAGGTTTTATCCAGGTAAGACAAACATCTAAGATGCAAAGCTAGTAAGACTTTTCTTTTCTCCGTAATTAACCATGTTAGGCCTGATCCTTCAAGCCTTCCGGAAACTCTCAGATGCATTTGAAAAGCAATATTAACTTCCCATCCAGCCTAAAGCACCTGCTCTGCACGAGGCATGTCTGCTGTCCTCCCAACTAGTGTTTGTTCAAAAAGCAGCACTTCCTGCTTCCTGCTAGGTCAGTAGTCTTTCTTGAGGAGAGCAAGAAAACCACAGACAATTCAGGAACTTGACAGCTTTAGGAGAATAAGCCCATCAAGCTTTGATTGGGTTTATCGAGGAAAGAGGCAAGTAAAAAAAAAAAAAGGAAAGTTCTGGAATGCTGGTGCCTCTTATGACACAGTTCAGAAAGAATAATTTATACTTAGAACATTTCAGGTCCCCCTGCCTTGTAAGCATCTGAACTCCTCTCATCTCTCTCTGCAGACAGAGCACACTCCTCCTTATGACGTGGTTCCTTCTATGCGACCAGTGGTCTTGGTGGGCCCTTCTCTGAAGGGGTACGAGGTAGGTGTCTGCCCTCTGGAGTGCGCTACACTTGACATGCGCATGCTGACCTGCTTTGTGATTCCGCCTCCCTCTTGAATTTCAAGCTTAAAGAGCTTGCATCGGGAGACCTGTGTTATTTTCCAAGCTGTGGTATATATTGCTTCCTGTTTTGTTCTGCTTTGTTTTGATGGCTGTTGCTGGGGACCTTTAGCTAAGCTTCAGTTTCCTCCGGGGAAACGGTATCAAATGGTGAGCGCCTGAAACCACTTGCGACGTCATCGTCGTGTACTGTCACTGAAACATCAGGATAAATGTGGGGAACTTCACCTTTTTCATTGTGCTTGTATCAGAACTCAGCCGTGGGAGAGTGGGGCAGTCTCACATGTGCTCTATCCAAATGGGATAAACAGTCTTGGGGATAAAACTGTTTTGTTGTAATTAGTAATATTTTTGCTGTATCTTAATGTATTGCTTGCTCAATTGCAGGTCACAGATATGATGCAGAAAGCGTTGTTTGATTTTTTAAAACACAGATTTGAAGGGCGGTGAGTATTCCCAAATCCTGGATTTTGTGGATTTCTCCGTGAAGATGGCAAAACCCGGGTGGACAGGGCATGTGATTGTAAGAGAAAACTACCCTCTGAAGTCTGTATGGCGATGGGCAGTGAGTTTCATCCAGTTCTGTCGGATTCAGTAAATATTTGTTGTGGTTGCTCAGTATATCCTCAACCTTGAATAAGCCAGCGCTCTCTTCCTGCACCTGTGTCTAAGCTGAACTTGGCCACGTTCCTGTTGACCTGTCTCACCCTAAATTCATGATTAGCTGGCTCTTAGGGCTGCCCAGCAACAATACTCAATCTCTCTCTGTTATTCACTTTTCTACTCTTCAAGACTTCTGTACCATCTCCTCTCTCAGCAATCCCCCAAACTCTTTCTCATCTCTGTTCCCAATGAACTTACTTCCTCTTTCACAGACAATAGAGGTAAACAAATGGAGGAGAACCTCGAAGAATTCTCCCCACCACATTGAGCCTGGCTTGGGTGTTTGCCTGAGTGCCCTGCTTTTTTCCCTTTCACTGTGTTCCTAGCAATGGCCAACCCACCCACTTGGGCTCTAGATCCCATTCCCCACCCCAACACAGCTATAGAATCCTTTCCTTTCTTATCACTGCTTCTCATTCTAATGGAAACTCCATCAGCATCGAAGATGTGGTTATTTCTCCCTTCGATGGAAGTTTGAACCATATTCCCCTCCAGCCAGCCCATTTTTCTCCTTTTCTTTACAGCAAATCTCCTTCAACACGTAGTACATCCTTGTTCTCCTCTCATACTGAAATGTACTCCAGTTAACGCATCCATCACTCAACCAAAACTAGCCATGTCCGATCATCAGTGACCTTCACGTTGCTAAATCCAGGGGTGAAGCCTCAGTGCTCCTCTTAGTTGGCGTGTTGGACTGCTTCTTCCTCTTTTAACTACTTTACGCGCTTGCTTTCTGCAAGCACACTTTTCTGGTTTTTCTCTTACCTCACTTTGTCTCCTTTTTCTCCTTGGCTGGTTCTTCCTCATCGACTAGACATCTTGGAGCACCCAGGGCTAAGTCCTTTGGTCTTGTCTCTTCTGGTTGCATTCATTCCGTAAGAGATTTCATTTGATGTTTGACTTGTAAATAGCATTCCTTCGCGGGTCCATCCTCTGAATTCCAGACCCTCCAACTGCCTGTTCAGTATCACCACTGAGATGTCGAATGGACTTCTCAGACGGAACCTCCCAGCTCCCCTCCGAACCTGCTCCTCTCCTAGTAGCCCATGCCTCATGTACACCTGCTTCATCTTTCAGACCCAAGACCCATCTACCCCAAATCACCGAATCATTCTTGACTCTTCTTTTTCTCTTATATCCCACATCCAACTGCCATTGTGTGTTTCTTCAAAATATATCAAGAACCAAACAACTTCTCACACATCCTCTGCTATCCTTTTGGCCTAAGACACCAGCTCCGTTTCCTGGATCACCTCATGAATAACCTCGTAACTTGTATCTTTGCTTCCATCCTCGCTTCCTTGATGTCTTGTCTTGTCAATTCAGCAGCCTGCACAACTCTGTTAAACTGTGAGTGTGTCTCATCCCTGCTTTGTTCAGATCCAGCCAGTGACTTCTCTTTTTACTCAGCATAAAGATTGAAGTCCCTACAGTGGCCTCTAAGAACCTCTCCGGTCAGACCATCCACACTCCCCCAACCCCTCCTTACTTTCGACTTCATCTCTTTCACTCTCCTGCTTGCTCATTCTGCTCCTGCCACACTGACTTCCTTGTGGTTCCATGCGTGTTCCAGACAGCCAGGTATATGCCCACCTCAGGGCCTTTGCATCTGCAGTTCCCTGTGCTAAGACGACGTTTCCATCAGATACTGTCCTTGGTGTAGGAGCACACAAATACCCACTACACACACACACACACACACACAATTCTCTCTCTCCCGTCCTTGACTTTTTCCATAACTCTTTTATATATTTTATTCATGAACTTTGTTGTCATTTTCCCACAGTCAGAATGTAAACTCCACGGGAGGGAAGATTTTTTTGCATTTGTTTTTTTGTGGGTTTTTTTGTTTTTTGTTTTTCTATCTGCTGTGTGAACTCTTGCGTTCTCAATGCCTGGAACTGTGCTCAGTGGGAACAATATGTGTGTGAGGCTGAATGAACGTCTCCCATGTGTGCCCAACTAAAGAAATGGAGAGATGGGGAAGCCACTCACTGTCTTTGTGGACCTCAGGTGTCAACCATCAATGGAAACCTTGAGCGGTAAACTACAAAGTAAAGGAATGGGCAGCTCAGCCCCTGTGTGTCCAAGGTGCACATGGCATAAAGGGAGGAAGGATGGACCCTGACAGGAATGTTACCATCTAAGAAAGGTAGCGAAGATTTCACCCACTTGAATTAGAAAGAGAAAGGTTGGGCCAGTGGAGGGTGTTAAGTGGGTGAAGGAATCAGGGTGTGACACAGCGTCATGTGGAAGGCAAGCTCCTTAGAGGTCCTCAAGACAAGTCTCTAGACCAGGAGCGAGTGGTGAGAGAGCCAGGGCTGTATCTCGTGTGCCATGTTCATCGGCTTGGACGTAATCCTTCTCTTCTCTTCCCCTCCCCCTTCAGCTTGCTTCAACAAATTGTATTGAGCGGACTCTGTGTGCTGGGTATTGTGAAGAAAAAAAGTCAGGCAAGGGTCTTGGCTTCATGGAGCTTACTTCTAGTTAACTGGAAGGAAGCCTTAAGTCAGAGAATCCGGGGACACTGTGGTCAAAGTTAAGCCAGTTCCTGAAGCATCAAAGCTATGATAGGAGTCTAAAATGGAAACTTCGAAATTTAAGCAAAGAGTAGCATACAGGCCTAGTTTATATTTCTGTAGTTTTTTAAAGATTATATGTATTTATTTGAGAGGGAGTGTGCACACAAGCAGGGGGAGCAGTGGAGGGGAAGGAGAGGCACAAGCAGGCTCCCTGCTGAGCAGAGAGCCCAAGGCGGGGCTCGATCCCAAGTCCCTGAGATCATGACCTGAGCCGAAGGCAGATGCTTAACTGACTGAGCCACCCAGGCATCCCTATATTTCTATATTTTTAATAAGACAAATTTGGTGCCACTACTCTACATTCCTGTCCTTCTCACATCCTAAGGATACAAGTATAATAAATACATAGTATCTGTGGGTTTCAGTGTTCTTTTAAATTTCTAAGTATACTGCTTTCTTCCTTGACCATACCTGCTCCTACAGCCATTTGTAATTTATATCAACTTTTAGCGGGGGAGGCAAGGAAACATGGGGAAACCTACAGCAGGACAAGGAAAGGACTGAAAGAGACAGAAAAAGAAAGCAGAAATTGTGTTTCCAGGTGCAAAAAAGACTATATAAACAAGGCCCACATAATCAAATGTTCCTAATTTGACTTCTTTTTTTCCCATAATTTTATGAAGTAAGTTTTAGTTTGTGCCAGGAAAACACAGGGTTTGGCTTGGTCCAAGGCTGTCTGGCATTGGCCACGTGAAAAAGACATACCTCTGATCAGGCTCATTTACCATTCAGTTCTTTATGCTTGACTCTGTCATTTATCCTAATTTGGGGTTGTCTCCTTGAGCATACACACCCAGAAAATTACTAGACAAAGCACTGTGCTTTCCCTGAGTTAACCCACTGCGCTTTCCAAAATGCCAAAGATGGAAAAATGAGATGGCATTTCCTTACTGTTTAAACCTAATAAGTTCTGAATTTGGAAGACCGATTCCAGCCATAGGACATGTCTTGGACCCCTGTTCTAAAGTGTCGGCCCATCCAGATTGATTTCATTTAAGAAACAAATGAACAAAATACCTGAATGTTGTCAGTCTGCTCTTTCTGGCCAGAAGTAATTTCCACGGCTTTATTAATGCATCTGCCTTGGCTCATTTGACTCAGAGCTCAAGTTCAGCATTCTAGGCTTCAGAGCACCAATTAAAGATCCTCAAAGAAATTAATAGGGCCCATAAGATACACTTAAAAAATCCATGCAAAAATGTTTTAACCCACGGCAAGACATCCAGAATACCTGAATCATTAAATGTCTTTGGTTCTGGCAGCAGTAGGGGGAGGAAACTGATCCAAAGTATCAGGTACTTCCATATACATGTAATTTTAAAAGGGAGAAATGAATTATTCCTTCATTATCTATTAAATGAACTAAATTTATTTTTAAAAATTTAAAGCCCAAGGGGAAAAAAATATGAAAGGAAGTGTTGGTGATGAAAAGATTCTTGATAGGAATACTTTTCTGTTCCTAAACCTAGTTAAGTTCATTTGGTGAAGCCCTGGGGAGTTGTCAGAATCATGATCCTGGCTGTCAGATCAAGGAATAGATGATAAATCATTACCGTCTTTCTCTTGTGCGCAGTAGAGGAGCCCGTTTACAATCAGACCCATCCTAACCAGCTTTGTCATGTAAACAAAGCAACCTTCACATTCCCCTTGTAGGACATTGACAGGTAAATTAACAAGGAAATTGAGGATGAGAAGGAAAGCTACCACCAGTGATGAATTTGGTTTCCTCCCTAGAGACTGAAAATGTTAGCTATCAGCACTAAAGTGTCTGGAATGGGAATGGAATTGTAGGGATATGTACACTGTTGAATCTTCAGCGAGGGAATCTTATTGGAAATCAATAATCCTGGGTAACATTACATCACTTTATTTTGTTGTGTAGATAATTTGCTTAGATGTGAGACAACTTCTATACTGGTGGTTATCTAGCCTGGCTGCACATTAGAATCATCGGCAACACTTTAAAAATAAAACACCAACCCAAAAACAAGGGCTTGGGTTCCGCCTGTGACCAGCTGAAACCACATCTCCAAGGCAGGACCTCCTGTAACCGTAAAAGCTGATATGGCGATCTTGATATATACTGCGAGGGTGAAGAACCACTACTCTAAACTGAATTGTCCCCAGAAATTTGCCCTTAGGATTTTCAGGGTCTCCTTTTTGGTGGAACCCCAAGTAGTGACAATTCCCAGAGCATAACCGTAGGACTTGAAATAGAATAGTGACCCAGCTTCGCACAGCCTACTGCGCAAACCCGAGAAGCAGGTCAGTGGATTCTCAGCTGAGCAGTACCATGCACAGAAAGGTCCAAGCATGTGGGAGGAGGAGGACGTATTCAGCTGCTCCATGTCTCAGTAGGTGTTACGACTCTCCGGATGATACTCCAATGAGCCGTAGTACACACTGTAATGACTCTGTCTTCTGTGTTTTCCTTGAGATAAGTAATATACCTTTCTACGCTTGCTTTACTTCCTCTGTGTTTGGCATTAATTCAGCCCTGAACCCCCCCAGCTGTCTGAACCTCCTCACGGTATACTGAAATGCATCCTGTTGTCACTCCCTTGTCTTCTCCAACCTCTGGGAGCGTTCTGGCCATCTCTCGTCTGGACAGTTTCTGTCTTTGATGGGTGCACATTTGTTACTCCGGGACATCCTTCAGCATTATTCTTGATATTCCTTTTGCCTTCCTCTTGGGTCGGAGCCCCTTTTCCTTACATCCATTGATCTGGGGCTTTACCCTGTCCTTTCCATTAACAGTGTTCTCTGGTAGTTTCCTTAGAAAAGTACATAACTTTTTGAGGCCCTGAATGTCTAAAAGTGTCTTTCATCAACCCTCCCATTTCACTGACAGTTAAAATGACTACAGAACTTATTTTTTAAGATTTTACTGATTGATTGATTGATTCATTCATTCATTTGACAGAGAGCAGAAGTAGGCGGAGTGGCAGGCAGAGACAGAGGGAGAAGCAGGCTCCCTGCTGAGCAGGGAGGCCACCTTGGGCTCCAAGACCCTGAGATCATGACCTGAGCTGAAGGCAGACAGTTAACCATCTGAGCTCCATCTGCCCCCTAATGGCTATAGAATTTTGATTGAAATAATTTCCCTTTAGGAGTTTGAAAACTTTCTGCCCCATTCTCTTCTGGCTTCCAGTGTTGAGAAGAACAGGAGACTTCCATTTCAGACCTTCAGTGTGGGACCTGGATTTTTTTTTATTTTTATTTTTTTTTTATTTTTTTATTTTTTTTAGTTTCTCTGCTTTCGTTATTCTCTTTCTTCCTGAAGTTCTTGTTATTTGGAAGTTGAACCTCCTGGGTTGTTCTCTCATTTGTATACCTTTTCTCCTGTGTTCTCTTTGCCTTTTTTGTTTTACCCTTTAGAGTTTCTTAACTTTATGTCCCAGCTCTCTTTTGAATTTTTCTGTCATTTTTGATTTCCAAAAACTCATTCTGAGTTTCTAAATAGAAATTTGTTACAGTTTCACAGATACAATAATGCCTTAGCTTTCAACTTGAAATACAGCTGACCCTTGAGCAACAACAAGGCTTTGAACTGTGTGGCTCCTCTTCTAGGAGGGTTGTGGGTTTTTTTTTTTTTTTTTTTTTTTTTTTCAATAAATATATTGGAAAATTTGGGGGAGGATTGTAACAATCTGAAAAACCTTGCCAGTGAACCACCTAGAAATACTGGAAAATTTAAGAAAAACTTATATATTGTTGTAAGAATACAATGTATAGCATACGTAAGATACAGAATATGTGTTAATAGACTGTTTAGGTGATTAGTAAGGCTTCCAGGCAACAGTAGGCTACTAGCAGTTAAGCCCAAAGCTCACAGTGGATTTTGACTACACAGGAAGTCAGTGCCTCTAACCCGCACGTTGTTGCAGGAGTCAGCCGTATTCTTCATTTGTTGATTTTTCTGTCTGGGCTCTCATTTCAGAGGTTTTCCTAAGATGCTCAGTGAACACCACAGTGCTCCAATTTAAAAATGGGACATCACGTAATCACTTGGAAATTCCATACTCGTAGGTGAAGCTTGTCAGCTTGGTGCTTCCCTATAGGACAACCTCACCAGGCCATGTCCATAGGAAACCTCCAGGGTTACTGTTTTGTAGTCTTCTTCCTTTTGGCCTTTTCCCTCAGGTCAGATGTCCCAGGGAAAGAGCTTCCATTTTATTTTTATTTTTTTTAAAGATTTTATTTATTTATTTGACAGACAGATCACAAGCAGGCAGAGAGGCAGGCAGAGAAAGAGGAAGGGAAGCAGGCTCCCCGCTGAGCAGAGAGCCCCATGCGGGGCTCGATCCCAGGACCCTGGGATCATGACTTGAGCCGAAGGCAGAGGCTTTAACCCACTGAGCCCCCCAGGTGCCCCAAGAGCTTCCACTTTAATCCCTGGAGGATATAAGCCTGGCTATCAAAATTGTAAGATGGGCAAGAGGCCGGGGGCTCACCATTTAGAATCCTTTCTTTTCCATCTAGTGGCCCTATCCTCACTCTGCCTAGGGTCTCCTGGTCACAGGCCCTGCATGTGATTGCCTGCAGAGAATAAACTAGCAATCTTCTATCGAGCATCACCTGGCAACTTCATGTAATTAGAGGGGAGGTGGAGGGCTCTAACTTGGAAACAGACTTTTCACCAAACCTTTAGTATCCCGTTTACCATTGCCTTCAAAGGTATTGTGAGGCTTCTGTTTTACCCCACAGCTTTTCCTATTGTATATTTGGCTCTCTGTGGTCTAAGTCATTTTACTGTTACCAGCTTCCGAACTGTGCTGCTCTCATTTCTACCACACCTAAAATGCCCCCCCGCCCCTGCAATACCTTACCACCTATACAATACCCTGTCTTCTCCACAACAGCCATCTTGAGCTTTAGTTATTTTACCAGGTGATTTTCTTATCTGTTGCCCATCTCTTCCACTAGACTCTTCTCCCTCTGAGGGAAGACCATGTTTGTCTTGTTCTTATTCATTCTTTGTGCCTATCACAGCACCACACTTCCGATGCAGGGGCTAAGAATACAGGTTTTTGGGAACCTGGGTTCAAGCCCAGCTCCCCCTTTTAGATGTAGAAAACCTTGGATGAATATTTGGCTCATTTTCTTCATCAGCAAAAGTGGGACTATAAGAAGCCTCTCTGCTAGTGTTGGGGGGATAATTCAGTGAGATATACAGCGCTTAGTACTTGATAAGCAAACAATAAATGCCAAGTAAGGAGGTGCGGGATAAGCAGAAAGGAAGGATTCGGTGCCCTAACATCTTTTCATTTGAAAATACTGTTCACTATGTATTTCAAACTTAAGTGAGTTTGGGGAATGTACTTCTATCCCCTTGTATTCAGCTAATAACCTCAGAGTCTTCTGTTACGTTTTCCCCCAACAGGATATCCATCACAAGGGTCACAGCTGACATCTCGCTCGCCAAGCGCTCCGTGTTAAACAATCCCAGCAAGCACGCAATAATAGAAAGATCCAACACAAGGTCAAGCTTAGGTAAGTCTGTGCACTAGACTTGGGCTTAGGCTATTTAAACATTTCTCTCCTGAGGCTGCCAATGAGAAGATCTGACTAACTGGTAATTCCATGTGTCACAGAGCAGAGAAGAAACAGACTCATGTTGCCAGTGGCTACTGCTACAGTCTTAGTGATTTCATGCTATGGAAAGATTTGTTATGATAGTTTCGAGTTAAATATTCCACTGGCTGTCAGGATTAATGTTTTGGTTGTGGTGTTCTTTTGTGTTTTTTTGTGTTTTTTTTTTCTCCCCCAAAATGAGCTTTGCTGTCTACAGACTAAAAACTCCTGGCTTTGCATTGGTGTTACCATGAGCAAGTTCATGAACTTCTGTAGTGTCTTGTTTCCTCATCTAGACAACAACAACAACAACAAAAGAGAATATTAACTACCCTGTAGAATTACTGTAAGGATTAAACACAGTATGTTTTCCATGAAGGCTGGCTATTATCCAAAGACCCTCAGTAATGGGATTGTAGCAGGGATGACACCGTTTTCAGGATAGTGTTTGTAAGGGGTTGGGACAGTGTTGAAATAAAAAATGAGGTCAATTCCTGGCCATTTTTAATTGATAACAGTATTTTTATTTGTAAAAACAATATAGAGATTTTAGTTAACATATGTACAGGGTTATGTTTGGATACTGTTTATTTATGTCTACTGATTTGTTGAAATGACATCCTTTGCAGCTGTTTCTTCTCTGTGGCATGTACTTGGAGTCTTTGGTTAATCACAGTTACACAGTAACTTACTGGGTTGTTAGGTTTCTGTTATTATAATTTTTTTGAGAATTGTTCGAGATCTTTGATCTTAGTTCATTTTTTTCCCATTTATATGTTAAATATGTAAGTCCATTGGGAGACTGGTCTTTAACATAAATGTTTTTAGCTTACTCTGGAGCATATTATATAAATCATAGAGAAACTAGTACAATTAAACTTTATCTGTTAGTAATGTCTAGAATACCTCATAAAACTCAGTTTTGTTCCTCACCTAACAAACCCTCCCTGACTACACTTCATTTGGCTTATAGTAACTTCTTTTCTTATTCTTATATTCTGTGACCCACATTTTCGATGTTCACGGAAATTGTTAAAAAATGCTCCCTTCAGTGATCACCTCCTTAACAATGTCAGTTGTTTACACTCGTAGGGTACATCAGTGGCATAGATTTGTTTGGATTTCAAGGCCTTTTGTAACTACCAGCTATGTATTATTTTTAAATGACTGTTCCACTTCATATGTTTTATTGAGCATTGAGCATAGACACTGATTGTCTGAGAGTACAAAGATGAATTAGATGAAGGCGCTGCCCCCAAAGAGCTGGGTGTAGCAGTAAGGCAGAGAAGTTAACGACCCATTGGAGTAGAAGGTGGTGAGCACAGTGGTCGTGCATGGAACTGGTTGCCAGAGAGGGTGCAGGGCCCTGAGGAAGGTTTTTGCAAGGAGCTAAGCCCGAGCTGTCTTGAAGCCCCACAGGGTTTAGGCAAGACAAAAGGGAAAGAGGTAGAGAGGGTGAAAGGCACTTAAAATTGAGTAACAAGAGGCTTCTAGAAAACATAGGTTCTTTACCTGAGCTGTGAGTGTATGGTTTAAACCAGAGGGTTAAAGCAGATGACACCAGAGAGGCAGAGGAGAGACATTAAGGAATTTGGAGCTTATCCTTAAGGCTATTATAGAGCCAGGTATAGATTTTAGGCATGTATTCGTCCACTTAACAAATACTCGAGTACCAACCATATGCTAGGCATTATTGTTTAAGTGTTGGGGACAGAGAAGTAAAGGACACCACATCCTCACTCTCATAGTTTTTGTTTCATAGGGAACACAAGGACAAAAGCTAATAAATGTAGATGTAGAGTCAGTGGTTAAGGAATCTGGGAAGAAAAAGCAGGCTAAGGGATAGAGAGTAAACTGAGAAGAGTATGATTTTACATGGGGAAGATGGGAGCCTCTTTGAGGAAAAGACATTGTAGCAGAATGATTTGTTGTGAATTCTTTAGCCTTACAGCTACCTGTGAAAAGACTGTTTTGGGCAGAGGGAACTGAAGGTGCAAAGGCCCTGTGGTAGGAATATGTGTGATACGTTTTAGGGCTAGTGAGGAAGCCAGTGTTAACAGATGTGGAATGACAAGGGGGGACCAGGAGGTCAGAGAGATTGTGCCTGATCATCTAGAACTTTATAGGGCTTTTATAGTGGATGTGGTATAGAGGTGTAGGGAAGTAGACCATATGACACAATAGGACTTGTGTTTTAGAAGGATCGCTGACAGCACTGTGGAGAAGTGAATGGAAAGGAGCAAGAGCCAAGTCAGGGAAAAATTCGGACTCTGTTAAAGCAGATCTGGGGAAAGACAATGTACTCTGGGTAGAAGCTAATAAAACCGGTGCCTTGAGGAGAATCTCTATCGCAGTGGGCTGGAGATGGGACAAGAATTGGACAGGGAGGTCATTTCGTAGGCTGATTTCATCCCTCAAGGTAAAGGTTCAGAGAGGACTGAAATAAGACAGTGGCACAGGGAATGAGTAGAATGAAAGGAATCCAGAGATAAGAGAGTCTGGTATTGGCAATCTGGAACATGAAGAAGCCAACTCCAACATGATCTCTAAGGTTTTCCTTTCAGGAGTCAGGTCATTGATGGTGTTATTCTGGGGAAAAGGGATTGAGGATGAGGACCTAGAAGTAGAGCGGGCAGAGGGATAAGGAAGATACTGGCCGCATTTGTGCACAAGTTGAATTCGCAGCTTTGGCTCACCCAGATACCCAGCAGGCAATCACCTGTATGTACAGACCTGGAACTCGGCACCGAGGACAGGACTTAAGATGCAGTCAGTTCTCAATATTCACAGTAGTTACATTCTATAAAGTCTCCGTGAATACTGAACTAGCAAATATGGAGTCTGCTCCCAGGGAAACACAGGGGGGAGGTTCCTCTGAGAACTTGGCTTTTTTTTTAAGATTTCATTTATTTATTTGACAGAGAGGTCACAAGTAGGCAGAGACGCAGGCAGAGAGAGAGGAGAAAGCAGGCTCCCTGCTGAGCAGAGAGCCGGATGCGATGCATGGCTCAATCCCAGGACCCTGAGACCATGACCTGAGCCGAAGGCAGAGGCTTAACACAATGAGCCACCCAGGCGCCCCAAGGATTTGTATTTTTTATAGCAGCCCCAGGAAACAGGTCATGATAAGACAGGAGAATGGTCAGGTGATACCCCTTCTGTGTCAGTAACACACTGAATACTAAGTTATGCGTGTTTTGTGAACTCCACTATATAGGAAACATGTTTATGATCTAACAGTACAAAACTGATACTCGAACTCTCCAGGAATGTATATATATGTGGATATGCTATACCTTAAGATTCTTCTACATTTAGTAGAGGTTAAATATGAGAAGATCTACCTCAAATCTAACAGAGGAGATCAATTTTAGCATTTACATCTTTTACAAAAGGATGAAAGATCCAGTACAGTGATGACGAATTTGATAGGTAAAAATTTGCTTTAGAAAACTTCTGTTACATAAACAAAAGTAGAGTATGTTGCTTTTGGAGTTCATTTTGCTGATGTGCCACTGTATGACAGGAAGGAAAAGAAAACCCTGAAAAATTTGAAGCTTTAAGTACATCTTCTGTGCTGTTTTTGGTTGGTACGGGACTTCTCTTGCATAGACACGTGGCTTTATTTGTACTCATAAGACTCATTCAAGTTTTAACGTTTTGTCTCCTTTGAAATATTGGTCGGGCATCACAATTTAAGATATCTACATTAGCTATTACAACCATAAGGAATGCAAATAAAGAACATTACGGTCTTAGAAATAAAAATATTACTTGAATGTTAATAGTTATGGGTGTGGGTATCCAGTTAATTGCCAATTCCAAGTTCAAACTTTTAAAAACAATATATTTAGGTAATGATATTACTGCTTTCTTAGAGGAGTCACTTTGGAGTTTCTCAAACTGCAGAACTTCTTCAAAAGTATGGTTTGGTTTTACCCCAAGCACCTTCTCAGAGACAAATCAATTTAGGGAAATACGGTACATCCTTGCACACGTTTGTACTCACAGAGATGTGAGTATAGGGCCTATGTGTACCACACGAGAGCAAAAACCGTGTGCTGAAGGTGGGAAAATATTGAGCAAATATACAAGAGTTAAGGAAGCAAAGGTGGGTTTAGCTGTGCACATGGCAGCAGTTGCAGCTGATGGCATGCAGGGAGTAAGGAAAGGCATTCATCCTGTGTGTTAGCAACCCAGGTGGAGAGATCACAGTGTTTCCAACCTGGTAAATATTCTTAACCCAACTGAAGAGCTAGCTTAGGTCATTTATTTGGTCACTTTTTCTGTGATGGAACTGTTCTCTCTGAACTGTTGTGCTGGATGCATGAAACAACACATATCATAAAATCCCATACAGCTCAACAGACATACCTACAGGAGTACAGGAGAACTGGAAAAATCTGAAGAGGATTGGTGGGTCAGTCATAGTAATATTTTGGTTGTGATATTGCATGATTGATAGTTTTGCAAAAGGTTTCCATTGGGGAAAACTGGGTAAAGGGTACAAGGGCTCTCTGTGTTTTTCTTACAACTGCATGTGACTGTATAATTATCTCAATGAAAGTTTCAACGAAGCAGAGTTCATCACTTAGATTATAGCACCAGGGACTTTAGAACCGGGACAACAAACTTGAGAGCGTTCAGTTCCATGGTTCTTAAAGTGTGTTCTCTGGATCAACAGCATCAGCATCATGGGCCATTAGTTAGGGATGACTGTTCTAAGACCCCAGCCTGACCTACTGCATCAGAAACCCTAGAGGTGGGGCCGTATAGTCTGTTTGAACAAGCCCACCACATGATTCTACTAGCTGCCAAAATGTGAGGACAACCAGCCTTGTTCAGGCCCGTCGCTGTATAGTAAAGAATCTAAGAGCCCGGGGCGCCTGGGTGGCTCAGTTGGTTAAGCAGCTACTCTGGCTCAGGTCAGGATCCCAGGGTCCTAGGATAGAGTCCCATGGCAGGCTCCATGCTCAGCGGGTGTCTACTGCTCCCGCTCCCTCTACCCCTCCCCCTACTTGCTTATGTGTTCTCTCTTTCTTAAATCTTTTTTAAAAAAATCTGAGAACCACAGGAAATGAATAGCTCTGTGTGGTTACACTTTATACTAAGGTGTAAAATGAAGGCTAGACACTGGGGGTCTTGACTAGCAGTCCAGATTTTTTTCCCAGGAGGCAGTGCCATCTGGCAGTGATGCCGATTGCATGTACTTGACCATCTGCCTTCTCTTCGGAAGAACGGAGAGTAAAGGGCTGATGATAGAAAGCTATAAAATTAGCCTTGCAGATGAGCGTGGAATTTATGTGACTAGTTGATCTTTTGAATCTAATTTCTTTCCTCCTTTTGACCTATTGCCAGTGTAGCTGTCTTGAGACATTAGCACACTCTTTGTTCCACAACACCGCATTGATGGCCCAGCTCCAGCACTCTCTCTACCCAAAGGAGTAGTTCACGTTGTCTACATACATTTTGGTAGTCAAATTCGTTATTTAATTGGCTCATTCTTTCAACAGAATTTGAGTGCCAACTATGTACCAGGCACTGTACTGTGAGGGAAGAAAGAGAACTCATTATGTATTACTCTTGTCATTCCACTGCCCGCTGGGAACATTTTCAATCCTGTCATTGAAATTCAGTGGGATAATTGTTAACAGAAGGAGGTACAAAGCAATACAGTTGACCCCTGAATGGTGGGGGTTCCAGGCACCAAGCCCCACACTGAAAATCTAGGTAGAACTTCTGACTCCCCAAAAACTGAACTACGAATAGCCTACTGCTGTCCCTAAGCCTTACTGGTAACATGAACAGTTGATAAGCACATATTTTGTATGTTAGATATACTGTATACTGCCTTCTCAGAATAAAGTAAGCTACAGAAGAAAATATTACCGAAATCCTAAGAGAAAATACATTGACAGTGCTTTCCTGTATTTATTGAAAAGATCTGCATCTAAGGGACCCGCAGAGTTCAAAGCCACATTTGTTGCTCAAAAGTCAACTGTACTTGACATTCATTACTTACTAGGGGTCAGACACTGTAATTAGGAACACAGGCAGAACTTACTGAGCTTGGGGAAAGGAAAAGGTACTTAGAGGTGGCTTTAGAGATTTTCTTTTTGGGGACAAATAAGGCACTTGTCAGAATTAGAGTTTTTCTGCTTAGTGGTTATGAAAACGGCACTGCAGTTATCATTCAGTAACTAGATACTAGAACAATATCACAGTTTCATTATTAACCAACCACTTAGATATTCCTATAGCACAATGAAAGTAACAATCTCCTCATTCTGTTTTTATTTCCAAGTATTGTTCAATTGCAGAAACTTCTACACAAGGTAACTTTCTCTTCTTTCTTGTCTTGGAGAAAATATTATGATTGTTCCTGAGTGTTGTTTTTAGATGTCAGATATAAATTTTCATTTTACCGGTGCCAGTTTTAACTCCATGGGTATGAGAGATGGTAGGATATGGACAGATGAGGTAGGCCTGCCCATTTGAAGATGCAGGGTGTGTGCATCCTTTCACTGGGTAGGACAACTCTGATGGACCAAAATGACTTTAAGACCATTTTTCAATTTCAGGAAAGCATGACAAGGAAGTCTTAGAATTTATTTCAAAAAACAAATGCCAAAGTGTGATGGACTCTGTCAAAAGAAAATCTCTAGTACAGATACACTGCTTGCCTCTCTCCTTTCATTGATGTGTAATTAACATGCAGTGTTATATTGGTTTCAGATGTACAATATAATGACTCAACCCATATACACATTTCTCAGTGCTCATCAAGATATGCATACTCTTAACCCCCCTTATGTTTCACACTTTCCTCCACCCCACTCCCCTCTGGCAACCACCAGTTTGTTCTGTGTATTTGTAAGTCTTTTTTTTGGGGGGGGGGGTCTCTTTCTTTGATCCTGTTTCTTAAATTCCACGTTAAGTGAAATCCTATGCTATCTGTCTTCCTCGTATTCCACCTAGTGTTAAATCCATGTTGTTGCAAATGGCAAGATCTAATTTTTTATGGCTAATAGTCCATTACTTATAGATGTACCAGAATTTTGTTACCCATTCATCTATCACGGGACACTTGGGTTGCTTCCATATTATGACTATTATAAATAATGCTGTAATAAACACAGAGATGCATGTATCTTTTCAACTTAGTGGTTTTGTTTTCTTTATCTAAATACCCAGTATGGAATTACTGGATCACAGGTTAATTTTATTTTTAATTTTTTGAGGAAAAATCCATACTGTTTTCTACAAAGGCACCAATGTGGATTCCCAACAACAGCGCACAATGATTCCTTGTTTCTGTATCCTCGCCAACACTTGTTATTTCTTGTCTTTTTGATAGTAGCTTTTCTAACAAATATGAAGTGATATGTCATTGTGGCTTTGATTTGCATTTCCCTGATGACTATTGATCTCTTCATGTATCTCTTGGATACCTGTATGTTTTCTTTGGAAAAATGTCTATTCAGTCCTTCTGCCCATTTTTTGTTGAAGCAGACAGTTTTCTTGCTATTCAGTTTTCTGAGTTCTATATTTTGAATATCAGACATGATATGCAAATATTTTCTCCTATTTGGTAGGCTGCCATTTCATTTTGTTGATAGTTCCTTTTGCTGTGCAGAAGGTTCTTAGTTAAAGGTAGTCTCATTTGGTGATTTCAGCTTTAGTTGTGTTTGCTTTTGGTGTTAAATCCAAAAAGTCATCAACAAAACTGATGTCAAGGTGCTTACCACCTGTGTTTTCTTCTAGGAGTTCTGTGGTTTCAGGTCTTAGATTTAAGTCTTTAATCCATTTTGAATTGATTTTTGTACATGGTGAAAGGTAGTGGTCCCACTTCATTCGTTTGCATATGGCTATCCGGTTTTCCCAATACCACTTATTAAAGAGACTGTACTTTCCCCACTGTATATTCTTGGCTCCCTGGTCATAAACTGTCTATCCATGGCTTTATTTCTGGGCTCTCTATTCTGTTCTATTGATTTATGTGTCTTTTTTTTAATGCCAATACCACAGTTGTACAGTATCGTAATATAGTTTGAAATCAGGAAGCATGATGCTTCCAGCTTTATTGTTCTCTCTCAAGATTAAGTTGGCTTGTTAGGGTTTTTTGTGGTTCCACACAAATTCTAGGATTGTTCTGTTTCCATGATAAAGCCATTTGAATTTTGACAGCGATTGCATTGAATCTATAGATTGCTTTGGGAAGTAGGGAAATTTTAACAGTGTTCTTCAAGTCCGTAAGCATGAAATATTCTCTCCATTTGTATTTTCTTCAGTTTCTTTCAGCACTGTCCTGTAGTTTTGAATGTGCAGGTCTTTTACCCCCTTGGTTACAACTTAGGTATGTTCTGGGGCACCTGGGTGGCTCAGTGGGTTAAAGCCTCTGCCTTCGGCTCAGGTCATGATCCCAGGGTCCTGGGATCGAGCCCCGCATCGGGCTCTCTGCTCGGCGGGGAGCCTGCTTCCTCCTCTCTCTCTGCCTGCCTCTCCGCCTACTTGTGATCTCTGCCTGTCAGATAAATAAATAAAATCTTTAAAAAAAAAAAAACAAAACTTAGGTATGTTCTTTTTGATGTAGTTGTAAATGGGATTGTTTTCTTACTCTTTCTGATAGTTTATTTTAGTACGTAGAAACACAGTGTATGTTTATATACCAATTTTGTGTCATGCAACTTTACTGGATTTATTTATTCTAACAGTTTTGGCAGAGTCTTTAGGGTTTATAATAATGTCATCTGCAAACAGTAAGAGTTTTACCTTCTTTTCCAATTTGGAGGCCTTTTGTTTTTTGCTTAATTGCTCCAGCTAGGACTTCCAGTAATACGTTGAATAAAAGAGTGGGTAAGAGTAGGTATCCTTGTCTTGTTTCTGATCTCTAAGAAAAAGCTTTCAGCCTCACTATTGAGTAGGATGTTAGGTGTGGGCTGATCAAATTTCATAACGCTTACAGTAATATTTAGACTGGAACTTGATTGTTGGGGGTCAGTGGCCATGAAGACATTGGTAGAGGATGAAGCCATACAAGGTGATAACTGAAATAAAAATTTAAACATCAACAGAGTATCTAAATAATATTAGTAATGTTTTAGAACACTTATGAAAAAAATCAGAATATATAATTTTTATTTTTAAAAGTGTTTTTAAAGTAAATTCAAATATATAGGGAAGTAAAAAGTAAAACCTCAGATATCCGTCACCCACTTTCAATATTCATGGCCAGTCTTTTTTCATTTCAGCCCTCCCCATGCCCTCTGGATTATTTTGAAGCAAATTCTAAGCATCATATGATTTTACCTGTAAACATTTCAGTATGTATTCTTAAAGATGAGGGACTATTTAAACTACAATGCCATTATTATATATTAACAATACATCCCTAGTATCATTAGATGTTCAGCGATGCATCATTTCCCAATTGTGATATATATTTTTATATATACATCATTTTACTCATTTATGTATTATAAATATATATAAATTAATAATTGCTTGAATCAGGATGCTAAGTCCATAGTGATTCGTTCGTTCATAGGTCCATGAGTCTTTCCTGTAATTTTTTTTTCGTTTTAGCGAGCTGTAAGTCGTGTTCCATCGAGTTCACCCTTTTTAGTTGTATATGCACAGTGTTGTGCAAACCATCACCGATATCTAATTCTGGGACAAACCCCATCCATTAGCAGTCCCTCCCCAGTCTCCTCTCCCAGGAACCCAGGATATTCACTGCTTGGCTTCATGTCTCCACAGATTTATTCATTCTGGATATTTCAACTAAATAGGGTCATACATCATATGGCCTTTGAGTCTGGCTTCTTTCACTTAGCATAATGTGTTCAGGATACATCCATGTTGCAGCAAGTATCACGACTCCATTCTTTTTTGGCTATTATTTTACTCTATGTACATACTACCACATGTAATATATTCATGATAGGGTTGGGATTTGGGTTGTTTGCACTCTTCAACTGTTGATTGTTGCTAGGAACATCCGTATACAAATTTTTTGTGAGAGCTTATGTCCTCACTTGTCTTCGATAAATACCTAGGATTGGGATAACTGGGTCACACAGCAATTCTGTTTAACTTTTTGAGGAGCCGCCAAACTGTTTTCCACAGCAGATGTTCCATTTTGCATTCCCACCAGCAATGTATGAGGATTTCAATTTTTGCACATCCTCCCCAACAATTCTTTTCATTTTTGAAATTCTACCCATATTAGTGGGTGGGAAGTTGTAATTCATTGTGCTTTCAATTTTTCTTTCCCTAACAACTAATATTTTTTAACATATTTTCATGTCTTCATTGGATATTTGTGTATCTTTTTTATAGAAATGTCTATTCAAATGCTTAGCCCATTTTTAATTGGGTTGTCTTTTTTTTTAATGTTGTTAGCCACCATATAGTACATAATTAGTCCTTGATGCAGTGTTCAATGATTCATTAGTTAAGTATAACACCCAGTGCTCATCATAGCATGTGCCCTCCTCAATACCCATGGCCCTGTTACCCCTCCCCCCACTCTCCTCCCCTCTGAAACCCCCAGATTGTTTCTCAGGGTCCATAGTCTCTAACAGTTCATCTCCCTCTGATTTCTCCCCCTTTGGATTTCCCTCCCTTCCCCTATGGTCCTCTGTGCTGTTGCTTATGTTCCACCTATGAATGAAACCATATAATTGTCTTTCTCTTACTTCACTTAACATAATCCCCTCCAGTTCCATCCATGTCGATGCAGATGGTGGGTATTCATCCTTTCTGATGGCTGAGTAATATTCCATGATGTATATGGACCACATCTTCTTTATCCATTCATCTGCTGAAGGGCATCTCGGCTCCTTCCACAGTTTGGCTCTTGTGGTCCGTGAGTTTGTTAATCTGTAGTTTTCCATGTGTCTTTTTTTTCCCCCTTATAATTTCTTGCTTGAAGAGATTGGGTCACTTACCCGTCTGAAGTTTTCTAACTGCATTATATGGGTGTAGTTTATGTAATTGTCTATTCTTTGTGTTTCTTGTCAACTGGTAGATCCAGAAGCTTAATCAGCTTGTTTTTGGTCTTCCTTTCTGCAAGACTGTCATGAATGGCTTGTAACCAAACATTATTTTAAAGCTAGTACTGTAAATGGCTTCAGCCCTGATTTTAAATACATCCAGGTAACTAAAAGGATTCTAGTCATAACATACTGTGAGGAAGAGGAGTAGTGCCTTGTCTTTTCTGCAATAATATACTAGTTGAAATTATCTCCAGCACTCTTCTGCCTGGATCTAAATGGCTAAGAGAAATTGGAAGGTATTCTGTAGGTCCAGGAGTCTCAGAGTCTGCCTTTCATGATGGTAGAGGACACTACAAGCTACATGTTAGGCCTTTATAGATCTGTGCTGCCTGGTACAGTAGCCTCTGGCTATTTAGCTTTTATTTAAGTTTAAAAATTGAGCTTCTTATTCGCTCTAACTACAGTTCAAGTGCTCAGCAGCCACCTGTGCCAAGCAGCTATCATACTGGATGGCATTGACACGGCTATTTCCACCATCACAGAACATTCTGTTGGACAGTCCTGTTTTATATTCTGGAGGGATCGTGCAGTGGATAGACTGAACTTTTCTTGGTTTTCAAGCATTTTTTTAGTTAATAAGTTTTTCTATGAATCTTGTTTTGAGTTTGGATTTCTGTAGTGCTGCCTCTAACGGATAACTACCCTTTTAAAATATGAATACTGCAGGACCACTCATCTGTTGGTAGAAACTTATGAGAAGTGTGCTTTTGGACAAGTTTGTTACAGATACTATTAACGTCTCTCCTATTTTATGTTGGATTTCAGCTTGTTAATAAACACATCTAGAATATCATATAGAGAAAGTAGACCAATAGGTGACAGTATAAACACAGATCAAGCTGATGCAGTGAAAAGAAATGTGGTGAGAGTTGCTATGGTAACGTGGTCAGAAACAGACAAGTTAAAGATATCCTTAAGTTTCTATTTTACAACATCTTTATGAAATGATTTCACAGAGTGAAGTTTTATAGCACAAAGAGTGTTATACTGGAAGCAAATTTTATAGCTGGTTGAGAGAAGAATTCCCTCCCAAAGGATACCTTTTATCACCTCGATTGCCTGTAAACATTAACCTATTGGCTGCCCTACTTCCCTTCCTGTTGAAGAAACGGTGTACCATTTTTATTTCAATTTGGTTTAAAAATACTTTAAGTAATTGAACTCTGCTTATTAACCTTCTACAGCGGAAGTTCAGAGTGAAATCGAAAGGATTTTTGAACTTGCAAGAACACTGCAACTGGTAGTCCTTGATGCAGATACCATTAATCATCCAGCTCAACTCAGTAAAACTTCTTTGGCCCCTATTATAGTATACGTAAAGATTTCTTCTCCTAAGGTAAGCAGGGTTGTTCTTATTTGCTCTCTAATCCAACTTCATTACAGTTGTTTATGTTCTGCTTTACAATTGCAGTAAGTTATATCTCTACCCATCATAAAGACTTTGAAGAGACAGGGTAGTCAAGAGTTTTTAAGATTCATGTAAGCAAAGCATGGTTATTAGTTTCGTGGCTTAGAACACCGATTCCCCAAATGTGGTCCACGGTGTCCTGGAGGAAGGTTCTGAGAAACTTCTAGAGAGTCCATGAGGTCGAAATTATTTCCATAATACTAAGACATTGTTCTCCTTTTTCACTGTTTTGACATTTGCACTTAGGGTGCAAAAGCAATGGTGGGTAAAACTGCTAGTGTCCATGAATGGAGACTGGTAACAGACGGTGCTCACAGTCCAAAAAAACCTACCACCACCCAGTTTCAGTTAAGTATGTCTTGACAAAGTAGTAACATTTATTAATGTTACTCACTTTTGACTCTTAAATATAAGGCTTTTCAATATTCTGTGTAATGAAACTTGAATAGCTGAAACACTTTATCAGTTATCTTGAGGACACATAGTGACTATTCAAGTTATAAACTCAAGCAGCCTCTTTTTTCACAGAACACCATTTTTATTTGAATGAACAACTGTCATACTATGTTTATAAGACTTGGTTTTGGGGCAGATATTTTCCCATTTGTCACCAGTGATAAAACTGGAGCTTTCAAACAAAAATTGAAATTTCAGAAAATTTGTATCCACCGAAGAGCTTAGTGGCTTCTCAAAAGATAGCCTTTTCTGATGTGATCAGTGGTAATAGCAAATATGTTTTGATATTGTATAAGAAGTGTGTCAGCATTTGGAAGATCTGAAGAATTTGATGAACCATTATTTTCCAAATGATCAATGAAATGATGTTTCAAAATTTGCACAGTAAAAGATCCATTCAAATTTCAAGATAAACCAATGGAATGTAATTTAACAGTAAGAAAAGTTCACTGATACAGTTTAAGCTTTCACATGCAACTAGTCTTAAGAAACTACCACTTGTTGAGTTTAGTGTAACATCAAAGAACACTGTCACAATTCCTGAAAAGGCTACTAAAATACTCTTCCTTTTCTGAATTACCTATCTGTAGAAGGATGGATTTCTTCACATTATTTCAACCAAAACAAGACTCTGTAGCAGGTTAAGAAGCCAAGCAATTAGAGAAATTGATAAAAAAAAAAATGTAGTTTTGTTTTGTTTTTTACAAAAATAAGTAATTTGTTAAAAATGTAACCAGCTTATCATTCATTTTTAAATGAATATTTAACAATTTGTTCAGTTGTAGTTTCTACTGTGGTAAACATTATACTTCACATAAACAAAAACTCTTGGGGTTCTCAATTTTTTTTAAACATAAAGGAGTCATGAGACAAGAAGATTGGTAACTGCAAGCTTTGAAAAAGAAAGTAAGCTCCATACTAATTAGAGTTTGCAACTGAGATTTCTGTTAACATGTTAGTTTTGCAGCTAACTTACATGTTTTATGGCTCAATCTATTATAAACCATTTGTGCTATATATAAAAAGGCCCTAGAGTGAGTAACAAACCTTGTTCTTTACCTGAATGCAGATATTCTTGTGTTAAATCTTATCTTTCACAGGTTTTACAAAGGTTAATAAAATCTCGAGGGAAATCTCAAGCTAAACACCTCAATGTCCAGATGGTCGCAGCTGATAAACTGGCTCAGTGTCCTCCAGTAAGTCATCTCCATACACGGTAAAATCCACCTGAAGACATTAGCCCTGGTTTTATATTTAGAAAGCAACCAGCCAATAACTGGACAGGAAAACAGGTGTCGGGGGAGAGAATTCTCCCCACTTAGCCATGGCCTTCATTCCCAAGAAGTGAACTGTCCTACCACCTCCCATGAGCACTTGTCTAGATTATGGCTTACAAAAAATTCCAGTGCATTCGGTGGTGACCTTGCTTTGTTAATACCTAATTCATATCTTAAATGAGATTATGGTTTCAAAATTTGGTTTATAAGGTGGTTCGGTTTGGGCTTTATTATTCGCTTCCAAGAGCTCTTAAAGCTTTCTTAACAATTGAGAAATTGATTTGAGACCATGTTAAAAAAATTTTTTTCTAAACAGTTATGTAGCTTCTGATACCTGAACAAATTCCCCTCCTGATCCCTGCTTTTTACATATCATGGTTTGAGACTAACGAACACCTCTAGGTTTTCATTTTGATATGCAGTATAGCAGAAGCTGTAAGAATTATATTGTTTATCGCTTGGCATATTTTGAAGTTTGGGCCCTGTCAAATCATCAGTGATTTCAGCTTTTGTCTGCCAGATTTCCTGTCCTAATCTTGCCTCAGTAATTTCCACGATTAAGTTTTTCATAGTCTCTCTGTCAAACCCAGGCCTCTTCCTGTACTGTCCAGATTATACTTTTATTTCTCTACCTCTTTTCTATCATGTCTAAACAACTGTCATTACACTGAGAATTGCTACTGGTTAAACATCTAGAGTTGTGAGCACTGATCTGAGGCAGACAGACACAATCTGACTCAACAGGACATTTAGACAATTTGAGAAGGAGAGAGCAGGAACACACGTGCAAATATGAAGGGGTGCGGCCCCTTCCTTGGGGGAGTGCCGGGCTGGTGCAAGTGTGTCATCGGCAACGTCTGCCTCTGCAGGAGCTGTTTGATGTGATCCTGGACGAGAACCAGCTCGAAGATGCTTGTGAGCACCTTGCCGACTACCTGGAGGCCTACTGGAAGGCCACCCACCCTCCCAGCAGCCATCTCCCCAACCCGCTCCTTAGTCGTACTTTAGCCACTTCAGCTCTGCCCAGTAGCCCCACTCAAGCCTCTAACTCACAGGTAAGAGGGGCTCTTTCTTAAGCCCTAGAAACTAGGCTGCCTTGGGTCACCTGGCTGGGATCCAAGCCCAGTTACCTAGCACGGAGCCTGTTCCAGCGGGAGCAGCTCTGTCCAAACTGAGACACACGCTGAATCATTTACTGTCTTCAGGGTGAGCTGTGTACCTGTAAGAAAAACTGTGTCAACAGTATACCACAAACATACAGAAACTCCTCAGCCCCGTGTTCTGTAAGACAAGGAGAGCATTCTTCTACACTGTACGCAGCACAGCCATGGGCTGTGGGCTCGAATTCCCGCTCCAACTCTTACTGGGAGTGTAAGGTTGGAGAAGTTGCTTACCTGCCCCTTGCCTCAGGAAGACTGATGGCAACTGGTCTCACAGGGCTGCTGCCGCATTACTGAATTAATACCGAAGACTGTCTTAGGACAGTACTTGCCTCATACTAAATGGTATGTGAGTATCTGACATTTTATTTCTTCCCCAACATCTTAAGCATTTTTAATCTTCCCACAGGTCTTCAAGTAGAGGTAGTGAAATGTACACTGGTGTGTAAAGAAATTGTAGGTCCCTGTATCTGATTTGAACCTTAGGAACATATAAAAGGATGCCGTCCCCCCCCTTCACTTATTCACTAAGGAAGAGAAAGTCTGATATAATGTAGTATAAGCCTTGCAAATGCCACCGGATGTTATCAAAAGAATTAAGTAACTGAGCGAGGTTAGATTTCATTTTAGAAAGTCCCCAGGGAATAAACCCTTGAAAGGGCAGCCTTGCTCTTGTGACATGTTAGTTCTTTACACGCTGACCTTGGCTGATGCCGTGTTGGCTCCCTTCCCCACCAGGGTTCTCAAGGGGATCAGAGGACTGAGCGCTCCGCTCCCGCCCGCTCTGCCTCCCAAGCTGAAGAAGAGCCCTGCCCGGAACCCGTCAAGAAACCCCAGCACCGTTCCTCCTCCTCCGCCCAGCATCACAGCCATCGCAGTGGGACGAGCCGAGGCCTCTCCAGGCAGGAGACATTTGACTCAGAAACCCAGGAGAGTAGAGACTCTGCCTATGTGGAGCCGAAGGAAGATTACCCCCACGAACACGTGGACCACTATGCCCCCCACCGTGACCATAACCACCGAGATGAGCCCCACGGGAGCAGTGAGCACAGACACAGGGAGTCTCGGCACCGTTCCAGGGACCTGGATCGAGAGCAGGACCACAACGAGTGCAACAAACAACGGAGCCGGCATAAATCCAAGGATCGCTATTGTGACAAGGACGGAGAAGCCCTCTCCAAAAAACGGAACGAGGCTGGGGAGTGGAACAGGGATGTTTACATCCGCCAGTGACTTTGGCCCTTTTATGTTTCTTTTTTTTTTTTTTTTTTTAAGTCTTGTATACCCCCACCCTCAGACTCAATCTTTGGGGTCTACATTGCAGTCATATGTGATCTGTCCTGTATACTTTGTATTGCTGTTGCTCGAATAGCAATAGCATGATAGAGAGTATTAATATACCTTTTTTTTTCTTTTGTAAGTGCTATATAAATTCGCCTGGTATGGCTGCAGTCCTCCGGCTGCATACTGGACTTCTCAAAAACTGTTTGGGATCGCTGCCACTTGAACAAAATCTGTTGCCATCCAGGTGGCATTAGTATTTTAAGAAACATAGTTGATGTTTTCAAAAATGTAGTTAATGTATCCAGCAAGCCAGAATTGGCCCAGGTGAAAAGTGGAATTTCTTGATTCTCCAGATTTTTAATATGTAGGCACCTGATTTGCATATTCATTTAACCATGGACCACTGTTTCTTGCTTGTACCTCTGGCTGACTAAATTTGGGGACAGATTCAGTCTTGCCTTACACAAAGGGGATCATAAAGTTAGAATCTATTTTCTATGTACTAGTACTGTGTACTGTATAGTTTGTAAATGTTATTTCTGCAAACACCTTCTTATGATAATTATATATATAATATATATATAATATATATATATATATATATATATCTCAGTTTGATCACACTATTTTAGAGTCTTAATGCCAAGTCAGCAGATTTGCTTTATGAATTACAGGGACTAGAAATGCCCACCTTCAGGAAATTTGTAATATTGTCTAGACACCTATCCCCATTCTAGTAGAAAGTCTGTACATACTGTAAATACGTGTGATTGCCTGACTTGAAGAGGTTTGATTTCTGAATGTTTTACCATCCTTGTAAGTTTATAATTTTGACCATAAATTATGGTAAATATAACCAAACTCCAAAGGTTGTTCTAATCCATGCAGTTCACACTGATTGTGACAAACACATTCTTAGTAGCTAGTGTCTTATGTCACTGCACTGGAGTATACGAGCCGGACCTCCGTATGCAAGCGTGTCTGTGTGTACGAGTGTGTAAAAGTGTGCACGAGTGACTGCGATGGAACTGAGTGCTCAAGACTCGAGACCGAAACCTAGAATTCTACTCACCTGGCTTTGTATTTAATTGTGCTACTTGTTGCTTTGAGAATCCGTTGAGCAGTCAGGGAATGTGAGGAAGCTTGCTGCCAAAGGCGACTAGGAAGGCATTCGTCTGCTGGCTCCTTGTTTTTGCTCCTAGAGAGTAAAAATACAGGCAACTTTTAACTGTGAGTGTTTCACTGGAAATGTACAATCTTTGTGTGTTTGAGTATTTGTTTTAGTAAGAAATGTTTACACAGCTTGTAGAATTATTTCGTGGGAAAATAAATTTTTCTAACTTCTCCCACCTCCTTTCTAACCTTGCCTATGGTTCCTGTTGTTTATCTCCCTTCAATTTCCCCCTTCATTCCATTCCCTGCCACCAACTCCAATAGTTTCGCTGTCAGTCAAAACCTAGAAGTGCTTCTTATAACCAAAGTTTCTGCTCTTCAGAAGTAATCAGGGCAAAATGAGGTGACTTGAAGTGAACAAAATGTTAAGACTATCTTCCTCCATTAGACATCCGCTCTGAAAGGGAACCCAAAAGATACTATTCTCCATGCCTCAGTGATACCACTGTAAGCAGCTCACAGGGTGGTTGTCACACTAAGGCTAAAACAACCTTCTCCGTGTCGCTTACGTGTACTTTTTGTCCAGTTACGACTGGACAGGTAAGACAGTATTAGGTGCGCAAGTACCCAGCACCTGAAGTTTGTCCCTGGAAAATGCCGAGCTATAATGGCCTACCTTCAGATCTGTACATTATGAAATTATTATTTTATTAAAGAAGTTAATCTATTTTTGTTTTGCATGGATTATTCCAGGTTCTTGCCAAATATTCTGGGACCTAAGTAAAACTGTTTCACATTTAACTCCTTATTTCCCTTCCTCCGCAAGAAAACTCAGTTTTAAAAATGAGTTACATTTGAAGGGTTTTATCAGCTAATATAAGGAACATTTTCCTCAGAATTCACCTTTTTGTTAATTAGCTCTGTACTGTTGACAAATTTATTTATTGAATATAAAAACAGTAGTCATAATATATGCATTTTTGATGTAAAATATTCATATCATTGGGGAACCATATTCCAGTTAAAGTTACTTGTATAAAATATTTCTGAAACTTTCATCCCAATTAATGACTTTGGGATAGCTAAAACTATTGAAGTATAACTGGTATTTATCTTTCTTGCTGCTACCACTAATCCCTTTCAAAGAGTCATGCTAACAGATTCCAGTTCTTTTCACTTTTGGATTCTTTTCACTTGACTGTGAAACATACTAGTCCAAATCAGAGTATTCCTCAAAAAACGATATTGCAGGATTTGACAGTGAGCATCTATACGTGAAAACTGTATAGCAGGCATATGTGTGAACAGTGTGTACTGAATCTGTAAATGAAGAAATAATCCCAAGGGCAACGGGAGATTTTACTGACTTGTGGAATGTAAACTTAGTCTTTTCACTCAGCAAAGGCTTAACCTTAACCTACTCAGTTGTAGAATCATGATCTTTGTAGTCAACCTAGAAAATGCTGGAAATGGAAATGTTCTTAATAGTTCTGTGTTTTATTGTCAAACCCATTTCAGTTTTTCCTATGCTCTTTCTCTACTGCTCATTTAAGTTACTGTTACAAAAAGGTGCTGCTAAATGTAGGATGTCTTAGTCGTATTGTACTTTGGGACAATGCCACATTTTTAACATGGTCTGCTATGCATTCCTGTTAAACATTCACTGTCAGCTACACTGAACTGTTCAACAAATCTGGTTTAAAGTCATTCATATAAAACAAATAAAGAGCTGGCTTTCTGCACTGTTTATTAGTAGTAGTATTAATTGCCATTTTAGGAATGATTCTTGTAGTTGAGAATATGTCAGATTTTCAACACTTCCCATGGTGGGAACATCTTTTCTTAAGGGCAGTGCTGATCCCTCAATTTCCTTTAGTGATGTTCCCTTTATGGCACATAAAATGCTAGTTTATGGCAGGTAATAAAGATCTTTTAAAATAGCAGCAGAGTAGTCTTTCTCCCACCTTAATTCTCCATGTGTGGCAATTCAGTTTTTTTTTTATTCTTCCTTCATTTTTAAAATGAAAATCGATCTTGATGACAAATTTAAATCCTCACCCCTACCCCCCTTTGCTCAATGATACCATGCTGCTCATCTTAAATACTCTCATTAGTAGTGGTATGTCAAGAGTCACACAGTCAAGGAAAATAGGTAACTAGGTGATTCTAGACCAGTCATTTAATTCTAGCTATATTATATTTGTACTTCACCTTACTATTTAAAGTAAAATGTGGCACAGGGTTTTGAAGTAAAACGTACTCACTGTTAAATTGCTTTTTAAATTTTTTGTTTCACAGAAATGTCTATGTTAATCTTAAATATGTTAAGAGAGAATATATTCTTTTCCTCCATATTTCCCAGATTTTTTTCCCTTTTTATTCTACTTGGTCTTAACTTTGTGTCCCTTAAGATTGAATGTGTTTTATTTTCCAATTTTCCCTATTTTTTTGAAGGAACGAAACCCACTGAAAAGGTCTTTGTCAAAGCCAACATTTTTAACAATATTCCTTGTCCTCCTGTTTTAATATGCAAATATTGTTCTTTTGTTTTGCCTGCATTGCTTGTATTTTGCTATTTGTCAGTATTAACCAACAGTTTACATGTCTACTGCTGGTCTCCCCGTCTATGATTTTCATCCCAGCTGAGCACATATGGCTTGGCAGAGAGCATGAGAAGACATGGATTTTTTAAAACATACTTAAAGTTTGGAGAAATGTGTGGAGCCCTAGAAACAGAATTACACAGGTAAATGGTGCTTCTCTTTAGTCCAATGACATCTACTGGATAAAAAGCAGAATAAGGGATATAAGGAAGTCAGGGACATAGCTGAATCTTATGGAACCTGAAATAGCTTGTCCCTCATTCAATAAGCATATATTGATCTATTCTAAAGCAGGAACAGAAAAGACAGGGTTCCTGCCTTCAAGACTTTCACCGAACCTGGGAGGAGGGAAGGGTAGGAGGATGCCAATTAAGAGTGAGTGTGTTAATGACAAGGGCAGTAGAAGTGGGTCCTAGGGGTGTATGGAAAGATAGAACTGCCTAAGCCAACCTAAGTGGAGGATGTGCAAGAAAAGCTTCAGAGAAGAGGCTTGCTAAAGGTCTTACCTGATCAGAGAGATCTTGCCATCTTGATGGACACAACAGTGAGGAGAAATTCCTAACAGAAACCTAGGAGGGGGAAAAAAGGAACTATTAGGCAATTGTTCCCAACTGTCCACCTATATACCCGAGGCTGAGAAACTCTGGGGTGATCCGAATGGAAGTTAAAACATTTAGATGTATTTAATACTGTATGAGACAGCCTTTAAACTGGACTGGGTATTGGGTATTTTAACGTATCTTATCTGAAAAGCAGTAGGATGAAGCAAACCTAAGGTTATAATTACTTTTTAATAAAAGCAGTCACATACGGGCTGCTCACAGTGGAATGTTTGGTCACTTTCACAGTTCAGGGGATGTTCATGTTTTTGTTGGATTCTAGATTTGCTTATAAAGTGGTCTTTTTTGTCTTGATCTACTGTATTCATACTTGGCTTTGTCTGATGTTGATGTTTGGTGAATGTTCAAGAGGACACCACCAAGGTATAGCTGAAAGTGCCAAGCCAGTTCCCAGCTACCAGAAGCTGCTCTTTTCTGTCTCCCCAATCATATCACATTAACTTGTATAACAGGTGTTCCAATGGATGATGAAAGTACCCAAATTGTGGAAAATTCTCATAATTTTAATATACAGCGTGAAGAAAATATTTATTGTAGGTTTTAGTTTAAAAGCATTAAAAAAAAAAAAAAGAAACATGGTAAAGGCACGCTACCATTTAGGAGAGGTCTAGACTTCATTTGAAAGAGTTGATTTAGGAGTACCTCGGTGGCTTAGTTGGTTAAGCATCCAACTCTTGGTTTCGGTCAGGCTTTGTGCTCAGCACAGAGTCTTCTTGAGATTCCCTCTCCCTCTGCCCCTTCTGCTCATGCTTGCTCTCTCTCTCTCTCAAATATGTAAATCTTTAAAAAATAAAAGTTGACTTATCACGTAGTAAACAGAAAAATTCCGATAAAATGCTCAGTTCAGTTATGGGCATATGGAAAACATTATAGTTCCCATACCCTGAATTTTTAGGAACTACTTTAGGAACTCAAGAACAAAGAAAAATTTCTACCAAATTAAATACTGCTCATTTTATTCCTTTTATTAGAATGACAAACTTTAACATTAAAAATGATGTGCATTCTTTACACATTATAAAACACAAAGCCCCAAATGAAAATACGCTCTATGCTCCAGATATCTGTAGGCATCTTTTTTTATACTGTGCTAATCCTTAAGAAAAAAATTATTTAAAAAACACAAAATATAATCATAGACCACCCCCAGCTACTTCCTCCATGAAGTAGAGTCTCTTGATCAAATCTCTTGGTCCCTGGTGCAACAGCTGGCAGCCTTTCCTGTTTCCTTAGCAACTCTGCCTGACAACAGTTGGGGGGGGGGGGGGGGAAGAAAACCATATAGCAAACGTTTAGAATTTTCATTTCTAAGAGTTCTTCTATGTGCTTTTGCATTTTATGAATTTTGCAATAAAAAAACCTATACAATCTTTATTTGCCAGCCAAATCATGTCTTCTATCCTGGCATCTCTGAGAGAATCAATGTCAGTGTCCCGTAATGGCACAACAGATGGATCAAATCGCTGCAGCTGTTTCAATTGTTCAAATGATAGGCCAGCTCCCATCATTCCTTCTCCTCCAATCTGTGGTTCCTGTTCGGAGAAAATGAGAGAACGTGACCATCCTATCATTGGTAAGTGTGCCCGCATACATTTAAGTTAAAAGACAAAAAACTGGGGCGCCTGGGTGGCTTAGTAGGTTGAGTGTCGGCCTTCGGCTCAGGTTGTGATCCCAGGGTTCTGGGATCAGGTCCCACACTTTGTGGGGAGTCTGCTTCTCCCTCTGCTGTGTACTCCCTTTCTCTCCCTCCCAAATAAGTGAATACAATCTTTAAAACAATATAAATAAATAAGTAAATAAATAAAAGACAAAACTGAGGTGTAAGTACCACCAATTCCAAAAAGAGACAAACGCTGTCTTTGTGGAATGGACATGGGGTTTTTCTGGGTAGTAATACATGGTCTCCTGATGACTGAGTTCTATTATGACCCCAGATACTCATCAAGAACTGTGGCTTTGCCACATTTTCGCTATGTGATCTTAAGCAAGTAACTTCACCTAACTCTTGATTCCTCATCTGTATAACAGATAAAATACTCAGTTCTCAGATTTTATTTAATAAGGTGGTAGTCTGCCTGGCATGTAGTGGTCACTCCATAAGAGGATCATTATTATCAAGAACAGCAATAAAAGAAAACTCAGCTTTATTATCACACTCCCCAAAGCGGACAGGAGTTCCATATGCACCTAAAGGTGACTTTCTCTGACCCATACCAACTGGATGATTAAAGATTTCTATTGTTGTTTTTGAATGTACTAGAATATTAGGAGATAAATTAAGGCTGTGTCAATTAGTTTAGAATAAGGAATCATGAGGAACTGAGTGAGATGTGGGAACCACGACTACACAAGATCCGTAATCCTAAATCAAGTCAACACCGCATAAATGTTTAATACTTAAGTATTATTTAAAAACCTACTGTTTATTAATCCATGGGGGAAATTTTCCATCTCTTTTAGGTATATATGGAGTGTATATGCATATGTACACACACACATAAAATTCAAGTGAATTCTGAAGTCTTCCTTTCCTCTACAATGCAATTACCTTCCTTTCCGAGTGTAGAAACCATCTCTGGATTACTTTTTATTCATAGGTTCCAATTACCGAACTAGAGTTCTGTACAGAAGGGTACTGAAGTTAGATGTTCAGGGTATCTAACCGAATATGAGCATTTTTACAGATTTAAGCTTCCTCTCAGACATCATGGGTTAAAAATATAGTCATACTATACTTCTGACAAAAACTGAGACAGGTAAAATAAAGTATAAGAAAGCTTTTTAAATGTTACATATTTTATGTCAGAAACCATAAAGAAGCAATATTCTTTATTGCTGATGTGACTTGAGCAAAAATGTTGAACATACTGCATACCAGCAAATCTAGGAGTGGGAGGGGAAAAGAAGAAACAACTTTTTAGGAAAAAAGGTTCTGAGTAACGTAAGCAAGAGCCATAGGTGAAAGCAGCATGGAACACGAGCACACCTGAGCTCTGTGGCATTTCAACAGGACGGCAAGGAACGAGAACAGGGCAAAACTTGGTTAGGAGGTGGAAGTTCTCTGTGGGCAGTCTACAATGGATCTCATTAGAGAAGCACTCTTGTTTACTGCAGTACTTGTTTCAGAAGTTTTGCTTGACATAGTTCTTCCTGTAACAACCTTGTGTTTATCCCCACACTCAAGTTTCCGTAATGGGTCAGATTATACCGAGAACACAGAAATCATTCTTACCTGGGGCTGAAGCTGAAGGTAAGGAAACGTTCGGAGGGCCCAGGCGACCTGTTCTTCGTTTTCGGCCAGCGAGATGGTGCATGTGCTATAGACGAGCACGCCCCCCGGCTTCAGCAGCTCAACGGCCTAAAGAAACACGATCAGACTCTGGACCGCAAGGCACAATCAACACTTTCTGGGATTTTAGATCGCTAGGATACCTTTCAAGGGTTTGGGATAAATGTTCCTTATGACCAAGATTGGTTCTCTGTTCCAGACTAGATGCATTTCACTCTCTCAGAGCAGTTATAATCCGTTTAAACCAAGACTTTCCTGAATATAATCATTCTGTTTCACTGCTTTAGATACCACTTTTGGTGCCCAAAACTCACACATGTACCTTTTTAAACCATAGTCCTTTCTGAACTCTGTACTTGTGTACTCACTTCCTTCTTCATACGTCCGCTATCAAATTCGACAGTGAACACCTATCTTCCCTAGTAGCACAAGTAGAGATGTGCTACTTTCAGGCCCCAAACCTGGTATTATCTTTTGTGCCTCTCTTTCCCTCACACTCCCCATCCATTAGCAAATTCTACTGGCTCTCCCTTTAAGATCTATCCAGAATTTGGCTATTTCCACTGCTATCATCCTAGTCCGAGCCCCACTGTCTTTGGCCTGGATTACTCAGCCTCCTTCTTAGTCCACCTGCTTCCCCATCTGCCCTCCTGTAACCTCTTCTCCATACAGCTGCCTAAGCAATGTTTTTAAAACTTCTCCACTCAAAATCCTACAAATGCCCTGACCTATGACTCGGAGTCGATGCTCAAGTCCTTACAGTGGCTTTCCAAGCCCTATGCAGGGCAGGCCTCTGGCTGCCCTTCAGACCTCCCCTCATACCTCTCAGTCACTTTGCTTTAGCAACACTGGCCTCTGCTGTTCTGAAACACATACAGCCCACTCCCAGCCCAGGAGCAGCGCACAGGCTGGGAAACTTCTCATTCTCTGCAGGGCTTCTTCACAGTCTTGTCTTTGTGTCTCTGCCACCTTTCCAGCACCCACCCTCCCAGGTAACACTGCCACCATTCAAATCCAGCACTCCTATCCTCCCTTCCTTAGTTTGCTCCACGGGATCACGGCTCTGCTACTGTACTTCCTAACTTACTCATCTATTTGCTTCCTTTCCTCCCAATTAGAATAGACACTTCATGAATAAGGCAGGGATTGTTATTTTTTTCACTACTATATCGACAGCACCCAGAATAGCATAGATTACATTATCCTTAGGTGCTCAATGAAAAATGGTCCAGTAAATAAGTGAATCAGGAAATAGGTATTATAACAGTTCATCTTTTCAGACTCCCAGATCCTTAAAAACATTTCAAAGAAAAATCTTTAAAATATATACTATACATAGTATAGTATTACATATATATATAAAATACATTATATATATACATACACACATATACACTATATGGTATATACAAGTATGTAATAAACTATATAATAAATATCATATGCTACATATATTTTTATTATATATAGTATATATTTGTGCTTTCTTAACTAGAGTAGACTGATCAAAATTGAAACTGTTACTGTGTGCCAGTTATGGTTTTAAGCATTTTACATGGATTTTCTCAATTTACTTATAAACATGAGGTATGGTTACCATCACCAATGAGGTGAACCTATTAGGTAGCTTATAGTCCCCACTTTGCATATGTGGTAACCAATGTACCTGAAGTCACTTATGAGGAAGCACCACAGCTCCAGACAAGCCATGTCTGATAAGGTCCACATTCTCAGTTAACACCTCTCAATGCAGAATGGCAAACCTGCTACATCCTAAATTCTCCCTTGTACACAGTCAGCTGTTCCTCTTTGTTGTGATCACTGCAACTACTCCTAAGTAACTTTTTAAAATTTCCTTTCTGCTAGGACCTAAAAAAAACAAAAAGCCTACTCTTTTTAAATTTTTTTTTTTTTAAAGATTTAATTTGTGAGAGAGAGAGCGTGCGCAAGCATAAGCAGGGGGAGAAGCAGGCTCGCCATCGAGCAAGGAGCCCGATGCGGGACTCAATCCCTGGACCCTGAGATCATGACTTGAGCTGAAGGCAGACGCTTAACTCACTGAGCCACCCAGGTGTCCCAAAAAGCATAGTCTTCTAAAATAGTGTCCTGGGGCGCCTGGCTGGTGCAGTTGGTTAAGCGTCTGACTCTCAGTTCCAGCTCAGGTTGTGATCTCAGGGTTGTGAGACTGAGCCCCATGTCGGACTCTGTGCTGTCTGGAGTCTGCTTGAGTTTCTTTCTCCTTCTGCCTCTACCCCTCCCCACAATCTCCGATCTCTCCACCTCTCTCTAAAAAATAATAATAATAATAATAAATCTTTAATAAAACAGTGTCCTAATTTTACTCTCAAGTCTAAGTGGGTTTCAGCCATAAGTAAAGCTTCCATTTTTTGCTTCCAGGATGTGTTAAAACTGTACAGAGAAAAATTTAAATAATCTACTATCAGCAAATCCATCGTGTTTAAAAGGAGATACTCGACAGATGAGAATTGTACTCGAAGACAATTTTAGAGACCCATTATTGGGTCTCTATGTTCTTATAACTGCTGGGCTGAGGGGAAGTGATTTAGTCATCTTTGGTCAAACGCTCTACATTCTGTGAAATCCATGGAATCATTTGTTCAAGCCTGAAACAAATCCTCAGACATTCTATTTGGGCTTCTCCCGAAATGTGCTAGACACCAGCTCAATTGGCAAAGTTTTTACCATTCTTCTATATCCTACACCGAACAGTCCCTTCTCATTTTTATCAGTGTGTTTACCTCCCCTGGACCTCCTGCTTCTCATAGGCTAAGATGATCCAGGAACCCTATAAAAAAAACCCTACAAAAAAGAGCAATTTGTTTTATATTCCATTCCTTACACATCCCATTCCTTAACTGTGATGTTAACCGCTCACTGACTTCAAGATATAGCAGAATGCTGGAAATTCATTAAATGTCTCAGTGAAATTCTGCTACTGCCTTTAAATGAAAGAAATGATCAACATAAATGAAAGCTTCTTGGATTTACAACTAGGTTTTTTCCTTTTTGTCTGATAAAATAAACAAAATTTGCCATTGTAACCATTTGTAAGCATATAGTTCAGTTGCATTAAACATTCACACTGTCATGCAACCATCACTATTTATCTCTAGAACTTTTCGTCTTCTCAAACTTAAAATTTGTAACCATTAAATACTAATTCCCCACTCTTCTGTCCCTCCAGCCCTGGTAACCTGTATTCCACTTTCTATCTCTACAAATGGTCCTAATCTAGTTACCTTGTATAAATGGAAACAGACAATTTTTGTCTTTCTGTGTCTGGCTTCTATCACTTGGCAGAATGTTTCCAAAGTTCATTCATGTTGTAGCAGAATTTCATTCCTGTGTAAGGTTGTATAATATTCCATTCTGTGTGTACACCACATTTTGCTCATCTGTTCACCTGTTGATGGATCACTCAATGGGCTCTTTCTATATTCTGGTTTTCGTGAAAAATACTGCAATGAACAACGCTCTCAAATGAAACATCAGACTATGAAGGTCAACTTTCTTTCACATCAAAGGATCATCACATACCACAGTGAAGAGTTTTCTCTGTAATGGTTGATATGATGTCACTTCTTTCAAAGTCCAAGAACAAGCCATGTTTGGCCTCTGTCCCATTCCACTACATGGTGCATCAAGAAGAATTCGGTCAAAAGATTCTGGTAAGAATGGAGGTTTTCCTATGAAGAGAATTATAAACATATTTGCTATCTGCCTACTGGTCTAGAATAGGAAGCTCCTGAAATAGAAATAATTATCAGGAATTTAAAATCATAATCTAGACTACAAAGAAAAACAATTTCTCCTTTCAAATAGCAGTAAAATTAATTCTAACATGCAAAATAGTTAAAAATGTGATTATTATAATTAAGGGTTATTCTGTTGACACAGTGCAAATCAAGGCCTAATCAAATGAGACTCTGAATCCCCAACGTCAGGAGCCATAGTTTATCAGAGCTAGGACCTGGAATTACTTATAGTCATCCTGAAAGTTGACACTTCTCTGGGCAAGCCCTACTGCAGACAGCCCAGAAAGGAAGAGTACCTGTTAGGTTCCAGTCAAATCTACTGGTTCTGAGGTTCCTCACTCTCCTTGCTTCTGGGCCATCGGCAAGGCTATGCTCTAGAGTAAGGCGGTATGTCCGTGCATCCAATCATGCACAGGTTTCCCTCTGCATTCACCTGAATAACTTTCCACTAACTTCTGAGCTATTTTAAGTGTTACTAGAGCAAGTCATGAAACCAGTCTGCTCATACATACATTTATGCTACCTTACTGCATGCAAGACATTGCTGCTGACTGCTTTCAGAGGAAGCCAGCTGACTGTCTACAGTAACCACAGCAATGTTCTGAATACCACAACAAGATAACCTGCTTTTCTCTAATTGCAAAACTGTCAGACAAGAGTGCTCATCAATTTAACTCATCTCCATCTAAACCCATCTTGTCTTCTTACATACGGTCTCAGGATATCTTCTCAAAGTGAACAGTTATTTTTAAGGATTTTGATACATACTGAAAAAATGCTCTAGAAAGACTATACCAATTTATATTTCCATTATGATTATACTTAATTCTCCCAAAATCTTCATCAAAGGATTATTTTTATTTTTACTGTTATTGTTTTATTGGCCATTTGTATTTTTCTTTATATGGTCACATTGTTTTGTCCTTTTCCTACTAAGATTATTGTCTTTCTCTTTTTTTTTTTTAAGATTTTACTATTTGTTTGAAAGAGAGAGCAAGCACACAAGCAGGAGGAAGGGCAGAAGGAGAAGCAGACTTCCCACTGAGTAGGGAACCCCCGATGTGGGGCTTGATCCCAGGACCTGAGATCATGACCTGGGCCGAAGGCAGATGCTTAATTGACTGAGACCCTGGTGCCCCTGTTATCTTTCTCTTATTGATAAGAAGAAATACAAGGGTAGTAGCTGCTTTCTGCCGTGATTAGCTCTCAGATGCCTCAGTGATCTCCTCTGCTTTTCCAACTCTTCAACATCTATTTAACAGACTCCTTACACTACTTATTTATACTAAATTGTCTCTGTTGAAATACCTTATATAACTTTTTTTATTCCTGTGGCCAAATACACAGCTCTCAACAAGTTATTCATTTCCCTGACAAAGTAAAACAAAACCAAAAAATCAACTCCTGAGACTAACAAATAAAGACCATTAACAATGAACAATTTGGCCTCATCCAGATTCTTCTCCAACCACATTTCTCAGTACTCCCCCCAGATCTGTCAATGTTAAAAACAAACCCACATCACACTTTGTTACCCAAAACTGTCATGAACTCTATTTCCATGCTTCTACTAATTCTATTCCCCTGAGAAGCCCCCTGCACTCATTTTCATTTGTCAAAATGCTCTCTACAGTCTCAAGGCCTAACAAATGCCACTTCCTCACCTAAATGCTTTTTCCATTGTCCCTCTAAGAAGTAATCCTTCCTTCTGAGTTCCTACTGCACTTGGCATCTTTTGGATGTATGGTATTGTTTTTCAATTTATTTATTTGAGAGACAGTGAGACAGAGAGTATAAGCATGTGACAGGGAGGGGCAGAGGGAGAGGGAGAGAGAATCTTGAGCAGACTTCATGCTGAGCATGGAGCCCAATGTGGGGCTTCATCTCCTGACCTTGAGATCATAAGCTGAGCAGAAACCAAGAGTCAGACGCTTAAATGACTGCACCACCTAGGCGCCCCTGGCTGTATAGTCATACAATCCCTGGTGATCATGTCTTACTTCCCCACAGTACTGAAAATTCCTTAAAAATATTTGCAAGCTCTCAAGATGCCTCTGTGTGAACTAGGATTAAGATATCTGCACCCTGGCTCTCTTCAGAGATGACATGATACTTTATATGGAAAACCCAAAAGACTCCACCCCCAAACTACTAGAACTAATACACCAATTCAGTAGTGTGGCAGGATACAAAATCAATGTAAGGACATCAGTTGCTTTCTTATACACCAACAATGAAAATACAGAAAGGGAAATTCGAGAATTGATTCCATTTACTATAGCACCAAGAACCATAAGATACCTGGGAATAAACCTAACCAAAGAGGTAAAGGATCTGTACTCAAAGAACTACAGAACACTTATGAAAGAAACTGAAGAAGACACAAAAAGATGGAAGACCATTCCATGCTCTTGGATCGGAAGAATAAACATTGTTAAAATGCCTATACTGCCTAGAGCAATCTATACTTTCAGTGCCATTCTGATAAAAATTCCACTGGCATTTTTCAAAGAGCTAGAACAAACAATCTTAAAATTTGTATGGAACCAGAAGAGACCCCCAATTGGTAAGAAAATGTTGAAAAAGAAAAAGCTGGGGTATCATGTTGCCTGATTTCAAGCTTTACTACAAAGCTTTGATCAGCAAGACAGCATGGTACTGGCATAAAAACAGACACATAGACCAATGGAACAGAGTAAAGAGCCCAGATATGGACCCTCAACTTTATGGTCAAATAATCTTCGACAAAGCAGGAAAAAATATACAGTGGAAAAAAGACAGTCTCTTCAATAAATGGTGCTGGGAAAATTGGACAGCTATGTGTAGAAGAATGAAACTTGACCATTCTCTTACACCATACACAAAGATAAACTCGAAATGGGTAAAAGACCTCAACATGAGGCAGGAATCCATCAGAATCCTAGAGGAGAATATAGGCAGTAACCTCTTCGACATTGGCCACAGCAACTTCTTTCAAGATATGTCTCCAAAGGCAAAGGAAACAAAAGCGAAAATGAACTTTTGGGACTTGATAAAGATCAAAAGCTTCTGCACAGCAAAGGAAACAGTCAACAAAACAAAGAGGCAACCCATGGAATGGGAGAAGATATTTGCAAATGACTCTACAGACAAAGGGCTAATATCCAAGATCTATAAAGAACTCCTCAAACTCAACACACACAAAACAGATAATCACATCAAAAAATGGGTAGATGACATGAACAGACACTTCTCCAAAGAAGACATACAAATAGCTAACAGACACATGAAAAAATGTTCACCATCACTAGCCATCAGGGAGATGCAAATCAAAACCACATTGAGATACCACCTTACACCAGGCAGAATGGCCAAAATTAACAAGACAGCAAACAATATGTGTTGGAGAGGATGTGGAGAAAGGGGAACCCTCTTACACCATTGGTGGGAATGCAAGTTGGTGCAGCCACTTGGGAAAACAGTGTGGAGATTCCTTAAGAAATTAAAAATAGAGCTTCCCTATGACTCTACAATTACACTATTGGGTATTTACCCCAAAGATACAGATGTAGTGAAAGGAAGGGCCATCTGTACCCCAATGTTCATAGCAGTAATGGCCAGAGTCACCAAACTGTGGAAAGAACAAAGATGCCCTTCAATGGACGAATGGATAAAGAAGATATGGTCCATATATATAATGGAGTATTATGGCTCCATCAGAAATGATGAATACCCAACTTTTGTATCAACATGGATGGGACTGGAAGAGATTATGCTGAGTGAAATAAGTCAAACAGAGAGAGTCAATTATCATATGGTTTCACTTATTTGTGGAGCATAAGGGATAACATGGAGGGCATGGGGAGATGGAGAGGAGAAGTGAGTTGGGGGAAATTGGAGGGGGAGACAAACCATGAGAGACTGTGGACTCTGAGAAACAAACTGAGGGTTGGAGGGGAGGGAGGTGGGAGGTTGGGTGAGCCTGGTGGTGGGCATTATGGAGGGCATGTATTGCATTGAGCACTGGGTGTGGTGCATAAACAATGAATTCTGAAATACTGAAAAGAAATAAAAAGTAAATAAATAAATAAATAAATAAATAAAAAGATATCTGCACCCTGGGATTAACATAGTCCTACATTATGATAAACTGAGCACAAGTTGGAATTCAGCCCCTCAACATATACCTCAGCCAGGTCCCCTTGGACAGAGCATAACTATATGCCATGGCCCTGACAGGGGGAGGGACAATAATGTCTCATCACTGAACTTACTGTTCTTAGTTCAGTGATGAGACTTAAGACTTAAGACTTAAAAGGTGGTGGATAATTATACAGAAACTGAGAAAATCAAAAAAATCTTCTAGACCTGTCTAAAATCAGACCAAGATCACCAAACAGTCCCCAAATGTACCTGGTCCAAGAGAAATTTCTCTCGTTCAAAACTAGAAAGCCATGGAATGAATATTTAAGGCTTATACATAGTATAAGAGTACCCAGCTTTCTATTTATGCAAACCTTTTTCTCTTAATATATAATCTTACAACTACATTAAGTGATTTCTAAAACTGCATTAGTTTGGAGTCTTATATAATTTAGGTGCAATTTTATGATACAAGTAACGAGACTGAGACAACTTTTGGAATGAGGGCATGCAGACCTTCTTCCCAGTGAAACAAATGGTAAAAATTATAACAAAACCAAAAACTACCATTTAAAATCTCTACAAAATGTCCAGGATATACATCAAATGAAGAAACACTTATTAAAGAAAATCTAAGGAATGTGTCTGTGGTATCTGAGCCACGATCTGTTCCTTCCTTTGCCCCAACAGCCTCTTTCCTGAAGTTCAGAGTGAAAGGTGATCCACTTCATGTGGGTGCAGCCAAGAACACATGGCTGCCTCTCTCCCTACACTCCCAGGCAAGAAATATGGTAATTCACTGGAGATGACAGGCCTGCCTGCATTTCTCATCTCCTCAAGTCCCATGTTGGAGAAGCTAAATTCCAGCTTAAGAGTAGCTGAAAACTCTAGGGATGCCTTCCTCCATCCAGCCCCCACTCATCCACGGACAGCTCTAGTCCAGACACAGCAGGCTGAGAATACCAAAACCCCAAATGTCTTTGCCCCAATAACAAAAGAACCTCCAAATACAAAAAGCAAAAACTGGGAGAACTAAAGGAAGAAATACACCATTCAACAATGAGTTAGAGACTTCCATACCTAACTTTCAATAATAAAAATAATAACCAAGCATAGGATCAAAAAAGAAATAGAACATTTCAACACAAAGGAGACCTAACAGATTATATATAGAACATTCCACTCAACAGTGGTAGAATACACATTCTTTTCCAGTGCACATGGATCATTCCCTAAGAGAAAACAAAGTGAGGCCATAAAACACAGATCAATAATTTTATTTTTTTTAAGATTTTTTTAAAATTTATTTGACAGAGATAGAGAGATCACAAGTAGGCAGAGAGACAGGCAGAGAGGGGAAGCAGGCTCCCCGCCGAGCAGAGGGCCCAATGTGGGACTTGATCCCAGGACCCTGAGATCATGACCTGAGCCAAAGGCAGAGGCTTAACCTACTGAGCCACCCAGGCACGCCCAGATCAGTAAATTTTAAAAGGCTGAACTCATACATTTGTTCTCTATCAAAATGGAATGAAAATATGTTAGTAATACAAGGAAATTTGGGAAATTCACAAATATGTGGAAGTTAAAAAACATGCTCCAAAATAACCATGGGTCAAGGAAATCATAGGTAAGTCATAAAATGATTTGACATGAATAAGAAAAAAAACACAACATACCAAAACTTATGGGAAGCAGTGAGACACTGCTTAGAGGGAATATTATAGCTGTAAATACCTACGTTTCTAAAAAAGATATCAAATCAACAACCTAGACTTCCATCTTAAAGCGATGGAAAAGACGAGCAAACTAAAAAACGAAGAAGAAAATAATAAAGGTTAGAGCAGAAATTAATGAAATAGAGAAAAAAAGAAAAAAAAACAAAAACAAGAGAAAGGATCAACAAAACCAAAAGTTAATTATTTGCAAGGAGCACAAAATAGACAAAACTTCAGCTAGACTGACCAAGAAAAAAAAGGGAAAAACTCAAAATACTAATATCAGGAATTTAAAAGGAGACATCACTACTGACCGGATGGAAAGAAAAATTAAAATTTTTTATAATAATTAAAAAGGAATAATTAAAAAGGAATTAATTAAATAATTAATAGGGAATAATTAAAAAGGAATACTACGAACAACTGTATAGATAATTTAGATGATATGGATAAATTACCAGTGAAACACAAACTACTGAAAATGATTTAAGAAGAAAATCTGAATAAATATGTAGTAAGTAAAGAGATTGAATTAATAATTTTTTAAATTTTCACAAAGAAAAGTCCCAGCCAGATGTTTTCACTGATGAAGCTACCAAACATTTAAAAAAGAATTATTTTTTTATAAATTCTTTCAAAAACAGAAGGACAAAGAATACTTCCCAGTTCATTATTTGAAACCATAATTACCCTAATATCAAAACCCAATGAACACAGCACAGGAAAGAAAACTACAGACCAGTAGCTCTTAAGAATATCAACATAAAGACAAACAAACCTGATCTAGCAACATGGGGAAAAAATTATGCACTATGACCAAGTAGGATTTATTCCAGGAAGAAAGATTGGTTTAGTATCTGAAACTCAATAAAGTTCAAACACCAGAAGATCATCTCAATAGACACAGAAGAAGCATTTGACAAAACCCAATATTATTTTATGATTAAAAACAGCAACAAACCAGGAATAAGAGGGAAAACCCTCAGCGTAATAAAGGTTATCTATGAGAAACCTATAGTGAGTTTTAAGCCACTAGAAAGACAGATCAGCAATAAGATATGGATGTCCTCTGTTACCACTTCCGCTTAAACATTCTACTAGAGGTTCTAGCAAGGACAATTAGCCAAGAAAATGAAACAAAAGGCATCCAAATTAGAAAGAAAAAAGTAGACCTATCTTTATTATTTGTAGATGAACAAAGCTGGAAGACACCTCACTTCCTGATTTCAGAATTTACTAAAAAGCTACAGTAATCGAGACAATCCTTACTAACTTATGGATAAAAATAACAATCAGTGGAAGACAACTCAGAGTCCAGAAAGAAACCCTTACATTTATGGTCAACAAAAGTACCAAGACAATTCAACAAAGCAAAAGAGCATTTCACCAAAAGGTGCTGGAGCAAACGAGTATCTATAGGAAGAAGAATCAAACTCAAGTTGGATTCTCTCATCACACCATAAACAAAAATTATTTCACAATGGATTCTAGATCTAGCTGTAAGAACTAAAATTATACAATTCTTAAAGATATCCAAAACACAAATAACAAAAGAAAAAACAGGTAAAGTGGACAACAAATTAAAAATTTTTGAGCATCAGAGAACATCATCAAGAAAGTGACTGATGGGAGAAAATCTCTCTCACATAATGGGAGAAAATATTTATAAATTCTATGCCTAACAAAAGACTTATATCTGGAATATATAAAGAACTTGCACAGCTCAAAACATAAAAAAAGACAACCCATTCTAAAAATGGGGAAAAGGATCTGACTAGACTAGGAGATATAACGTGCCCAACAAGCACATGAAAACATGTTCGACATTGTTAGACATCTCTGCAACAGAGAAATGCAAATCAAAACCAGGAGACAGTACTCCACACCTACCAAGGTGGCTATAAGCAAAGGGACAGATGCTGGTAAGGATGTGAAGAAACTGAAACCTTCATATATCGCTGCTGAAAATGTAAAATGATCCAGCTGCTCTGTAAAACAGACTGGTAGTTCTGCAGAAAGTTGAATGTTGAGTTACCATATGACCCAGAAATGCCACTTGCAGGTATTATGCTCAAGAGATATGAAACCTAAGTCCACACAGAAACTTGTACACAAATGTTCACAGCAACATTTTTCATAACAGCCAAAAAATGGCGTCAACAACCCAAATGTCCACCAAATGATGATCATCAGTGCGGAGGAATACTGTTCATCCATGAAAAGAAATGAAGTACAGAGACACACCACGACAGGGATAAAACATAAAAACATTATAATAAAAGAAAGAAACCAGTCACAAAAGCCCACATACTATATCATTTCCTTTATATGAAACATCCAGAACAGGCCAATCTGTAGAGACAGAAAGTAGGTTAAGAGCTGACTAAGCCTGGGGGGGGTGGGGGGGGTGGAAGTATAAGGGAATAGGGAGTTACTGAGTATGACGTTTCTTTTCAGGGTAATGAAATGGTTCAAAAATTAGATTGTGATGATAGCTGCGTATCTCTGAATAAAAAAAAACTAGTGAACTGTACACTTTAACTGTGTGAACTGTATGGTACACAAAGTATACACTGATACACAACAAAGCTGTTAAAAAAGTGAAGTCAGATTATTACAAATTTTCATTCTAAAGCAATCTTTACTATTCACCCTATATGAAGAAAACCCACTATTTTTTCCCATTTAACAAGTAATACAGGGGCACCTGGGTGGCTCAGTGGGTTAAAGCCTCTCCCTTCGGCTCAGGTCATGATCACAGGGTCCTGGGATCGAGCCCCACACTGGGCTCTCTGCTCAGCAAGGAGCCTGCTTCCCCCCTCTCTCTGCCTGCCTCTCTGCCTCCTTGTGATCTCTGTCTGTCAAATAAATAAATAAAATAAAATAAAAAATAATACAGGTAGATCTAACTTAAAATTAGATAAGAGAAAGAATAATCGTTCAAAAAATCTCTACTATAACATGAAATGTTTCCTTTGGCATCGAGAATAAAAACTGCTTTCTGGAATGATTTTTAGTACTTACCCTATACATTAAAAAACAACTGGTTTCTTTTTATAAATTGTATATATGAGGGAAAATATAAGATTCAGGCTACTCCTTGTAAGTAAGTATAACATTAAAGATGTGGGGGCACCTGGGTGGCTCAGTGGGTTAAAGCCTCTGCATTCGGCTCAGGTCATGATCCCAGGGTCCTGGGATCGAGCCCCACATCAGGCTATCTGCGGAAAGCCTGCTTCCTCCTATCTCTCTGCCTGCCTCTTTGCCTACTTGTGATCTCTGTCAAATAAATAAAATCTTAAAAAAAAAAAAAAAAGATGTGGGTAATCTTTATTCCAAATAAATGACAGCCAGAGTGAATATACTTCTTAAAGAGTTCAAACTGAATATTCAGACTGAGTATTTTCTCTTTTTAGATTTTTTTTTTGAGGGGGAGGGTATTAAAATCTCTTTGTTATGCTACATAAAACTTTTAATCATATTAATTCAATTTACAACAGGTGAAAATCACCCTGAAGTAAATTGTCAGAATTATTGTTTTTGTGCTCTTTCATTTTCCAAGTCAGTATTTATTCTTTGTGTCCAGCTAACAATCTATTGTGCATACAAATTAAAAATTTATAACAAAAAAAAATAATTTAAAACGGTGGAGGGGCGCCTGGGTGGCTCAGTGGATTAAGTCTCTACCTTCGGCTCAGGTCATGATCCTAGGGTCCTGGGATCAAGCACCACATAGAGCTCTCTGCTCAGCAGGAAGCCTGCTTCCTCCTCTCTCTCTCTCTGCTTGCCTCTCTGCCTAGTTGTGATCTCTGTTTGTCAAATCAATAAATAAAATGTTTAAAAAATAAATAAATAAAACTGTGGAAAAAATTCTGTTTTCCAAAGATGACTGTGACAGTATCTTCCATCCCACATGCCTTCAATTTGCCATTGACTCTTCTCCCACAGGAGATGGGGTCTAATGCTCCTTCTCCTTTATACTGGACAACACCAGACTTGATGCTACACGACTTTTGGACGAGGTCATAAAAGGTGATATAGCTTCTGCCTAGAGCTCATGGGACACTCATTTTCAAAACCCAACCAACATGGTCTGAGAAAGACCAGTAAGGTGATGTGTAGGTGCCTTCTGAGAGCTACCATTAACCTCCAGACAGGTATGTATTAGACAAACCTTCTGAGGTGACCCCCCCACCAAGTAGCATGTGACTGCGTTGTATAAGACACTGAAAGTGAGAACCATTTGAGTTCCCAGTTAATCCCTAAAATTGTGAGAAATAATAACAAAATTATTATTGTTTTAAGCCACTAAGTAATGGGATGATTTGTTGCAACAGCAGGCCATACTCAGAACAAATTTGTTTAAAAATCAAAACTGCCCTGCAACTTAACATGTGCACAGTGACTGAGTCACTGAATCAACTCCTTGCCACCTTATACTACACACCTCATTTATCTACTCAGAGGACTTCAAACTCTCATCTTAAAAAGTAAAGAAGAAATTTATAACTAAAAGGAGTAAACTTAGAAAACATGAGGTGGCAAATGGCAGAGTAGGAGGAGCTTGAGCTCACTTGATCCCACAGACACACTAAACCAACAACCACAACTACTACAACTAATTCTGAAAATCTGAAAACAGAAGATCTTCCAAAGCTAGTCATAAAGAGAAGGTCACATCAAAAAGGGTAAGAGTGGTGGAGATAAGGTCAATAATCAAACCCCTGGTGTGATTAACCACAAAAGGAAGGAACATCACAAACATAGAGGAGGGGATCAGACTCCACAGCTGGCAATCCCAGCCCTGGGAACTTACATTGGGAAGATGAGACCTCATGATACCTGGAGCTTTGAAAATCAGCAGAGCCTACCTAACCTTGGGAGCTCTGACAATTAGGCTATCACTTGATTTTTCAACAGAAACTTTGCAGGCCAGAAGAAAGTGGCATGACATGTTCGAAGTGCTGAAAGGAAAGACCTACAACAGAGAATATTCTACCCATCAAGGCTATGATGAAGGAGAAATAAAGGAGAAATGAAGGAGAAATAAAGAGTTTCCTGGACAAACAAAAGTTAAAGGAGTTTATCACCAGTAAACCTGCCTTACAAGAACTGTTAAAGGGAATTCCTGAAGAGAAAAGAAAAGACTATAACTAGAATAAAATCATTAAAGAAAAAAACTTCACTGGTAAAAACAAAAACATAGTGAAAATAGTAGATTAATCTCTCATAAAACCAGTATGGAGGTTAAAACACTAAGATTGTGAAATCAAGTATATCTACAAAACTTAAGGAATACACAAAATAAAAAGATGAAAAATATGACACTGTATATATAAAATGAAAGGGAAGTAAAAATGTAGCGCTTTCAGAATGTGTTCAAATTTAGGTGACCACCAACTTAACACAGACTGCTATATACAATAGGATGTTATAAACGAACACCATGATAACCACAAATAAAAGACCTATAACAGATATTTTAAAAAATAAAAAGAATCTAAGCATAACACACACACACACACACAAAACAAAACAAACAAACAAAAAACCCCACCAAAACCACAAGAGAGCAAGAAAATAAGGAATCAAAGAACTACAAAAACAACCAGAAAGCAATGAACAAAATGGCAATAAGTACGTATCTATCAATAATTACTAAAAGTTTTTTTTTAAGATTTTATTGATTTATTTGAGAGAGAAAAAGAGAAAGAACAAGCATGAGCAGGGAGAGGGGCAGAGGGAGAAAAAGACTCCCTGCTGAGTAGGGAGCCCAAAGCAGAGCTTGATCCCAGAGTCCTGGGATCATAACCTGAGCCAAAGGCAGATGCTTAACTGACTGAGCCACATAGGACCCCAGTAATTACCTTAAGTTTAAATAAAGGCTTAAATTAAAAGACATAAGTGACTGAATGAATAAAAAACCAAGACCCATCTATATGCTATCTATAGGAGACTCACCTCAGACCTAAAGACACATAGAAACTAAAAATGAAGGAATGGAAAATTCTGTGATATTCCATGCAAACAGGAAAAAAAAAAAAAAGGCAAAGCCAAGCAGAAACACTTACATCAAACAAAACAGACTTTAAAACAAAGCTCTAGGGCACCTGGGTGGCTCAGTGGGTTAAGACTCTGCCTTCAGCTCAGGTCATGATTCCAGAGTCCTGGGATCGAGTCCCACATCAGGCTCTCTGCTCGGCGGAGAGCCTGCATCCCCCCCCTCTCTCTGCCTGCCTCTCTGCCTACTGTGATTTCTCTCTCTGTGTGTAAAATAAATAAATAAAATCTTAAAAAAAAAAAAAAAGCTCTAATAAGAGACAAAGGCATTACATAATAATAAGTGGATCAATCCAACTAGAGGATGTAACAATTGCAAATATCCATCCAACAGAGAGCACCTAAATACATAAAGCAAATATTAACAGAGATAAAAGAACAACATAACAACAACGTAATAATATTCAATAACAGTAGTGGACTGCAACACCCCAATAACATCAACTGACAGATGACCCCAACAGAAAATCAACAAAGAAACAGTTGTTTTGAATGACACATAGACCAAATGGACCTAAAAGATACAGAATGTTTCATCCAAAATGAGCAAAACACACCTTTTTTTTTTTAAAGATTATTTATTTATTTATTTGACAGACAGAGATCACAAGTAGGCAGAGAGGCAGGCAGAGAGAGAGAAAGGGAAGCAGGCTCCCTGCTGAGCAGAGATCCCGATGCGGGGCTCGATCCTAGGACCCTGGGATCATGACCTGAGCTGAAGGCAGAGGCTTTAACCCACTGAGCCACCCAGGCGCACCTATACCTTCTTTTCTAGAGCATACAGCACATTTTCCAAGACCAATCACATGTAAGGCCACAAAACAAGTCTCAATAAATTTAAAAAACACCAAAATCTTATCAAGCATCTTTTCCAACCACCACAATGGGAAACCAGAAATAAATTAACAGAAAAAAAAAAAACTGGAAAAAAACACAAACACATGGTAGCTATACAACATGCTACTAAACAACAATGGGTCAATGAGGAAATCAGATAATACCTGAAGACAAATGAAAATGGAAACACAACAGTCCAAAATTTTGGGAATACAGTAAAAGCAATTTTAAGACAGAAGTTTACAGCTGATACATACCTACCTTAAGAAATAAGAAAAATCTCAAACAATCTGTCCTAAAGGAACAAGAAAAAAAAAAAAGTCCAACATTAATAGAAGGAGGTAAATAAAAAGATTAGAGCAGAAGTAAATTGAGACTAAGAAACAACAACAGAAAAGATCAATGAAACCAAGAGCTGGTTCTTTGAAAGGATGAACAAAATTGATAAACCATCAAGAGAGAACTCAAAGAATAAAATCAGAAACGGAAGCGAAAAACAAAAAAAATCGAAGAACAGAAATAACAGACAACACAGAAACATAAAGGATTATTAAGAGATTATAAGAGAACAATGAAGTTATATCCAAATAAACTGGACAACCTAAAAGAAATGGATGCATTCCTAGAAACATACAATCTTCCAAAACGGAATCCGGAAGAAACAGAAAATTGAACAGACTTCTTAGTAGTAATGAAATTAAATCAGTACAAAAAACTCCCAACAAACAAAAGTCCAGGGCCAGAAGGCTTCAAAGGTGAATTCTACTAAACATTGAAAGAAGAGTTAATACCTGTTCTTCTAAACTATTTCAAAAAATAGAAGAGGAAGAAAAACTTCCAAATTCATTCTAAGAGGCCAGCATTAGCCTGCTATCAAAACTAGACAGACACTACAGGAAAAAAAAAACCTGACAGATGCAAAAATCTTCAACAAAACATCAGCAAACCAAATTCAACAATACATGAAAGGGTCATTCACCAAGATCAAGTGGAATTTATTCCAGGGATCCAAGGATGGTTCAATATTCACATACCAATGTGATATATTAACAAGAAGGATGAGCATCTCATCAGATGCAGAAAAACCACCTGACAAAATACAATATCCATTCATGATTAAAAAACAAAAAAACAACAACAACAACAAAAAAACCTCTCAACAAAGTGGGGTTAGGAGAAACATACCTCAACATAATAAAGGCCATATATGAAACAATGCACAACCAATATCATACTCAATAGTGAAAAACTGAAACCTTTCCTCTAAGATCAGAAATAAGACAAGGATGTCCGGGGCGCCTGGGTGGCTCAGTGGGTTAAAGCCTCTGCCTTCGGCTCAGGTCATGATCCCGGGGTCCTGGGATCAAGCCGCACATCGGGCTCTCTGCTCTGTGGAGAGCCTGCTTTCTCCTCTCTCTCTGCCTGCCTCTCTGCCTACTTGTGATCTCTGTCTGTCAAATAAATTTAAAAAAAAAAAAAAAGGTAAAAAAAAAAAAAAGGTAAAAAAAAAAAAAGACAAAGATGTCCACTCCAGCCACTTTTATTCAACACAGTACTAGAAGTCCTAGCCAAAGCAATCAAACAAGAAATAAAAGGCATCCAAACTGGTAAGGAGGAAATAAAACTGTTACTCTTTACAGATGACATGATACTATATATAGAAAACCCTAGAGACCATAAAAACCTATTAAAAATGAATTAATATGCAGAAATCTGTTGTGTTTCTTCTGTACACTAATAATGAAGTAGAAGAGAAATTAAGAAAACAATCCCATTTACAAATGCATCAAAAAGAAAAAAATACCTAGGAATAAACCTAACCAAGGAGGGGAAGACCTACACTCTGAAAATTTTAAGACCTTAAGGAAAAAAACTGAAGACAATACAAACATATATAAAGATATACCACGCTTATGGATGGGAAGAATACTGTTAAAATGCCCATACTACCCAAAGTAATTTAAAGATTTAATGCAATCACTACCAAAATAACAAGAGTGCTTTTCACAGAACTAGAACAAATCGCACTAAATTTTGTATTAAGCCACAAAAGACCCCAAACAGTCAAAGCAGTCTTGAAAAAGAATAAAGTTGGAGGTATCACAATCCCAGATTTCAAGATACACTACAAAGTTATAGTAACTGAAAAACATGGTACTGGTGGAAAAACAGATCAGTGGAATAGGAGAGAGTGCTTGGAAATAAAACCATGCTTTTATGTTCAATTAATCTATGGAACAGGAGTCAAGAATATCAATACAGAAAAGACAGTCTCCTCAATAAATGGCGCTGGCAAAATTGGGTAGTTACATGCCAAAGCATAAAACTGGACCACTTTCTCACACCATACATAAAAATAAACTCAGAATGATTAAAGACCAAAATGATTAAATATGAGACCTGATACCATAAAATTCCTAAAAGAAAACACAGGCTGTTTTGACATTAGCCTTAGCAACATATTTATAGATACGTCTCTTCAGTAAAGGGAAACAGAAGCAAAAATAAACTATTGGAACTAAACCGAAATAAAAAGCTTAGGCACAGTGAAAGAAACCATCAACAAAACGAAAAGGCAACCCTATTGAATGGAAGATTTTGAAAATGATGTTATCTGTAAGGGATTAATTTCCAAAATATATACAGAACTTACACAACTCAACACCAAAAGAAACCAAATAATCTGATTAAAACATGGGTGCAGGACCTGAGAAGACATTCTTCCAAAAATATACAGATGGCCAACAGTCCCACGAAGATGCTCAACATCACTAATCCTCATGGAAATGCAAATCAAAAACCACAATGAGGTATCAGCTCACACCAGTGAGAATGGCTAGTATCAAAAGGGTAAGAAATAACACGTGTTGCAAGGATGTGGAGAAAAGAGAAATCTTGTGCACTCTTAGTAGGAATGTAAATTGGTGCAACCTCTATGGAAAACAGCATGGAGATGCCTCAAAAAATTAAAAATAGAAATACTTTATAATCCAGTAATTCTACTACTAGATAACTAACCAAAGAAAATGAAAACATCCATTCAAAAAGATATATGCATCCCTACGTTTATTGCAGCATTATTTACAGTAAGCAGTATTTTTTTTTAAAGTAATCTACCAAACATGGAGCTCAAACTTACAACCCTGAGATCAAGATTTGTATGCTCTACCAGCCAGGTGCCCCTTTACAGTAGCCAATATACTGAAGCAATCCAACGTGTCTACTGATAGATGGGATAAAGAAGATGTGGTGTGTATACATACAGACACACACAGTATTAGTTAGCTACAAAAATGAATGGCATCTTGCCATTCATGACAACATGGATGGAACTAGAGGGCATGATGCTAAGTAAAATAGACAGAGAAAAACAAATACCACAGAATTTCACTTATATGTCGACTCCAAATGTCAAAATAAATGAACAAAGAGAAACCGACTCATTAATACAGACAACAAACTGGTGGTTGCCAGAGGGGAGGTGGGTAAGGAGATAGGCAAAATAAATGAAGGAAATTAAGAGATACAAACTTCTAGCTATTAAATAAGTCACAGAGATAAAAAGCACAGTATAGGGCATATAGTCAATAGTATAGTAACATTTTATGATGACAGAGGGTGACTTAATTGAGGTGAGCAGTGAGTAATATATAGAATTGTAGAACTGTTACATTGTACACTTGAAACTAATAACACTGTCAACTACCCTAAAATAATAAAAATTTAAAATAGCTTATAAATTTTAACAATCACCATTACCACTTTCAGTAATACAAAGCCTTTGTCAGACTGCTAGTTGTTCTTTAATACCCATTCTCCTCTTTTCCTAAAGTCATGTATTTTTTGTTGTCTTTTTTTGTTTTTTTAACGATTTTATTTATTTATTTGACAGAGAATATAAGTAGGCAGAGAAGCAGGCTGAGAGAGAGGAGGAAGCAGGCTCCCTGCCGAGCAGAGAGCCCGATGCCGGCCTTGATCCCAGGACCCTGGAATCATGACCTGAGCGGAAGGCAGAGGCTCTAACCCACTGAGCCACCCAGGCACCCTAAAGTCATGTTTTGAACTGGGCACATGGCTCTACAGCTAATGACTATATTTTCCAGCAACCCCCACACCCCCCCCCCCAGTAGTTAATTGATCAAATGACTAACCTGGCCAGTGGCATGTGAATTCATAAGGATTCTCACACCCTTTCCCTTCCCCTTAAAAGAACTGAAACATCTGTCTTGGACCCAGAGATGACACTACTAGCATCAGAGGCCCACTTCTGTTACGTGAGACCAAAATAAACAAAAACTAAGAAACAAAAAATGCTTCTATCTTTTCTAAGCCACTATATTTTGGGTCTCTCGGATACAGGCTATATACGCTAATATAAATCTCCTGCAAGCTCCTGGCTAACTCTTCTGGGTTAATGATCAACTGACCATGAAGTGCTGTTCTCATGTCATCAGGCAATTACATCTGACCTATTCCCACCTCCTTCAGAAGATAAATAATAGTCTGGACCTTGCTATTCAGAATAATCCCTATTTCTCTAGGAAGCTTTCCATGTGTTTCATTTATTTCTTTATTTCCATGTGGTTTATTAGACATTAGGCAGGTGTCACCAAATAACTTCTCACTTTCCAGGAGTCCCAAAGATATGGTGATGTTCACATTACTACTGATGCATTTTCCATCAAACAGATTGGATCTATTGCCAGACACTCTAGGTTTAATAACTCAAATCAAACTACCATATAGTCTGCAATGAATCATGTCTTAATGAAAAAAAAGAGCTAAAGATGACAACCTACGACCATCAGCTAATAGTGATGTGGATGAGTGAAAAATCAGTGATTGAATATCCCAAGTCAATTAATGAATGTATCCCTATAGCACTGAAGACCGACCTCTAGGATGGCTACTCCTGCATCTTGATTGTTCTTGCCAATCTTAGCCTATTATGCTTTTGAGTATGATTACTCTCTTTAATGATATGTAAAACTTGGTGACCTACCAACAATTTCAGTTAAGTGACAGTAATAGATCATATTGTACTGTCCACTGCTCACTAGTCATCCTTATGAACAAGAGCTTATATAAGAGAAAATTAGATGATCTGTAAAGGGTTGGGAGTCAAAACAAGGTCCTCAGGTTTTTAAAATCATCTTTATTCAAATAGCATCTTTAATTAAGAAACGTTTCAGGAAAACAAATGCCAATTAGTTTGTTAAAATATGCAAGTTTCTTGAGTATTTCATGAAATCAAATCCGAACAAAGAATGAGAGGAATAGAGGACTTAATAAATGCAACGTTTTATTCCAAGAAAATTCATGTCACAAGATATGTGACAGTTTTTCCTCCCTTCCTAGCTCCATAGCCCCATTCTCTCAAGAAAAATGAAGAAAACAAAATACCTCAAGAATCATAAACTTGAAAGGCCAATAAGCTTTGAGATTTAATAGGAAATTCAGAGAAATACATTAAGACCAAAGAGTCTGACAAAGTCTTGGGGTTTGATTTTGTATTATTAAAAGCTGACATACATTTTATTTATAGGGACTGTTTATATGTTCTGGGATAAGATGAAAAGCAAAATGATACCTATTACAGATACCTATCTTAGATCCCTGCCCGTTTCAAGGTCTTATGGATATCTTAGGGCTAGAACAATGACAGCAAAATCTGTTTCCAAAAGCCAATTATAGAAGCCTATTAAGATAAAATTTAACTCACCTTCAGCATCCTTTACCATATCGAGTTTAAGAGCCTTTGTTCCATCAAAGCAAAATGCCTTGATGGAATTCAGCCCTAACAATAAAGCATTCTGTTTTATTTTCTCTACTTTGTTGGATATTTTATCCAGTGCTATTACTTCTCCCTAAAAAACAAACAAAACACACATAAAAATAAAGTGTAAACCCAAAGCAGTCATGACAACTACTAATAATGAGAAAAACTGGTGAAAAATTATGGTCTTTCCTACTTTCCTCCCATCCCTAGTTTTAAAGCTGAATTCATTAACCAAATGTGTATCAAAGTTACATTAAAATACTTAAGTCTCATCCTTTTTAAAAAAACCCATTCTTAGAGCGAGACAAACCAAGAAACACTTAACTATAAAGAACAAACTTCTGGTTAGGGGAAGCGGTTGGGGGGATAGGTGAAACAGGTGATGGGGATGAAGGAGGGCACTTTGTGATGCGGACCCAGTGATTTATGGAAGGGCCAAGCCACTACTGTAGTAATATTACACTGGATGTTAACTAACTGGAATTTAAATAAAAACTTCAAAAACAAATAAATACAAAATAGAAAAGCACGTTCTTTCCAGTTCCAGTATTCTTATAGTACAGAGCTATTTTTAATAAAATTCAAAACCATAAATAGTGTTTGCCATCTAAGAAACTTGAAAATATCTATTGGAGGTTAAGATTTTTAAAAAGTCACCAATCTGATGTGCTTTGTTCACATCTGGAAGAATATGAACTAGTGTTCTGAGACTTCTGCTTTCTAGTGCTTTGGGATACAGATGAATGTTACTTGTAAAATCAATCCTCATCTCAATTTTTTCTGAGTTATAAATGTAAACAAAATTCATGTCAATTCTGACAACTATAACATAAAAATATTGACCTGTATATCACAGCAAAATGCTATAGACTGATTAAAAAAAAAGTAGTTCAAAAATAATTTTATATGGCAACTCTTTGGTTAAAGTCAATGAAAATGAGGCCACTCTTTTCCAAATGTACTGTGACATTCACATGATTTTTAAAATATACTATGAAATGATATTGCAGAGATGGTGAGATTAACTCTTCAGTGTCTTTTCTTGCTTTTTTTCCTTTTACATACACCATCCTTGTATGACAAATGCATCGCCTGCACAGATTACAATGCTGCTACACTTTCTGCGGTCATTTTTACACAGCACTATGAAACCGAACAACAGAACATGGACACACTAAATTATCCAGACTGTCTTTGGAAGACTTCTTACTAGACAAAATGAAGTATCTGTGGATACTTCTAAACAAATATAATAAACATCCTATACCATAAATTAAGGGCAGATTATTATCTCTTCTTCAAAGCATATCATAATTTTGGGGGTATAGCTCTGGGGTAGAGCATCTGACTGCAAAGCATATCATAATCTTTACAATTAAGGATTTGGGGTAAACTGAAAATTGATTTGCATTAAACACTACAACTCCATAAAGTGAATCCTTCTATTTCACGTTCTGTGTTTTGTGCACTGGTGGTATTTAATGCTTTTTTCCTTACGGCTTCAACTGTTACCACCTTAAATTCCTTTGGGACAAAGAAGAGTATAAGTAAACAGGAAAGTACATCTCCCCTAATGAACCAAGAGTATTAATACCCTAAAACTTGAACAACAAATATCTTTTCCTTCCTTCATTACTTAAGGCCACTCACTGAGGCTGTACTAGTGTTACCACAAGTTTTGTGTGTGTGTGTGTGTGTGTATGGCTGCATATATATACAGACTGCATATATTCATACACACATAGAACATATATACACTGCCTATATATTGTATGTAGATACACATACAATATAGGTTTTAACTCTTCAATATGTTTATTGAATATATAAATTTATTTATTATGTATGTACATATGCATGTATGCATGTAAGTGTACATTATTTTCTTGCTCGTGATACAGTGAATGTTTCAAAAATTATAATAGTATCAAATACTAATATGCAGGTAATGTGAATTTTCATCAGAAGTCTTTGGATAAAATGATTTGCACTAACGAAAGGGAAAAGTTACAATTTCATCCTTACACAGTAAATGTTCCTATTATTTTTTGTGCAAGACTGCTTTTACCAATCTTTGGCATTTACAAGATTGCTTGTACCAAATGACCATCCTAAAAACCATCAAATATAGATCAGAAATGATCATCTGGTAAAGTCCAACATCTGGCACTTTGGGGAGTGGGCACACAGATATTACATCTTCTATCAACTGAATCAGAGCAAAAGGGCTCTGCAAAGCCTCACAGAAGAGTATTTCTATGCTAGAAAGTCTTAACACTTCACGTAGGCAATTTTTCCTTATTTATAAATGAGTACTATGAAAAAAAAAACTGCCAAGTTTCCTAGGTGCCTAAGACTTCCTACCACTGTATAAATCTGAGCTAACTTAGAAAAATATGAATGGATCCACTGTCCTCAGTCTTTTACTGTCTTTGCTATGCTCTTTACCCAGTTTAGATTCCATGCTATATCACATTACTCTTATACACATCCTGTGTCTTAGATATAAGCATGACAAAAAATGCTGCTGTGGTTAAATCCAATTCTTCACCAACTTCACATCTAAACCCGGAAGCTAAAAAATGCCCATCACTATCCCAACAAATCTTACCTTACATTCAGGACCAGTGTATTCACAGAGCCCATAGTGCAAACTGGAATTACTAGGATGTGTCCATAGCCCATTCTCACTTTCATTTTCCTACATTAACATTTCATACCCCCTAGCTCTTACTACCTCCTTCCCTATCCCCATTCTTATCTGATGACCTTGCTTCATATTTCACTGAGAAGACCCAAACAACCAAAAGAAACCTTCTTACCTCTTACCACATTGACCGGCCCACCAATATCTGCGCCCACATACTCCACCCCCTCCAATTTCCATGGATAAACTGTTGCATGCTACCATCTAAAGCCACGTGTGCATTAGACTGTATGCCATTTCCCCTCCTCAAAGATACAGTTAGCAATTTCCCCTTTTAATCTCTCATTAGCATACAAACATGATCGTTTCTCTCATCTTAAAGTACTCCCTGAGTTCACCTCCAACTACTGCCCCATTTCACTTTATTCCTGTACAAACAACTCCCCCCACCACCACTGCCAAAGGAGTGGTCTTGATTCACTTTCTTGGATTCCTCTCCTTCTCAATCCAAGCAAGCATTTCCACTCACCAAAACTGCTTATAAGGTTGCCCATCACCAGCCTGGTGCTAAGCCCACTGGAAGTTCTCAGTCCTCACTTTTTGTGGCCCAGCAGCAACATCTGACACAGCTGATCTCTCCACTGTCTTTCAATCCCTTTCTTCCCATTGTTTCCAGGGTGTCACACATACTCCTCTGACATTGCTGGCCATTCCTTCTCCTTTCCCCAACCTCTGAATGTTGGCACACAGCACCCACACGGCTCAGTCTTCCAGCCTCTTCTACTCCCTATTGCCACCCATATCAGTTTTATGGCTTTACATATTATCTGTAAGCTGATGACTTCCAAATTTCTATTTTATATATCTTTACATGTCCAATCTATATATTTATTTCCAGTCTATACCTCTGTCCTGAACTCTAGGCTCAAATATCCAATTGCCTGCTCAACTCATCCGTTGCAGTCTAACAGACACTTCAGCTTAGTATCTCCAAAACTAACTTTCTGACTTTTCCCTGCAGAACTTGCTCTTCCCATAGTCACCCTTACCCAAAATCTGTAGGAGTCACCCTTGATCACTCTCATTTCCATTACCCACATCCAGTGCATCGGCAGCTCCTTACAACTCCACCTTAAACACATGTCCAGAACTTCTTGCCACCTCCATAATGCTTCCCTGAATTACTGTCTCAGACCAGTCACCCCTGCCCTCCTCCAGTCTGTTTTCAAGGCAACAGCCAAAAGGATACTGGAAATAGTAAAGAGGCTTATGTCACTCTTCTGTGACTTCCCATCACTCGAGCATAGCCAACATCCTGTGAGACCCTACCAACAGCTAGACCCAAACATCCTCCCCTGGGCGTCCCTCTCTCTGGTCTCTTTTCTTCCTCCTGTCTTTCTCACTTTGTCTTTCTTAGCAAAATGCAGCAAAATGCAGAGGCTCCTCCAACAGGTCAGGTGCGCTCCAGCCTCAGAGCAACCACACTTGCTTTTTCTCAAGAGAAAACGTGTGTCCCACAGACCTCCATGTTGCTCATCACCTCAAAGTCTTTCCTCAAAAACCATCTTCACAGGGTGTATTTCTCACTACCCTCCTAAAAACTGCATACCTACTCCCCTCCACAGTCCCGAAGGCCCTTTCCTTCCTCTCTTGCTCACCAGCGCCCTTACCTCGATCCTACATGCCATAACTTGTATTCATTTAGTTTATTATCTGTCTCCTCTTAACTAGAAGGGAAGCTACACGACAAAGACAATTTTGGTCCCAGTGGTTTATTGCTGCATCCCCAGTACTTGCCATATATAAGCACTATCTGTTTAATCGACCAACCAATCAATTAAAATCTGCCTCCAGATCAAAGTAGGTGAAGATAATAGTGTGTCTAAGCATTTCAGGAACCATGTAATTTTATGATTTGAAACAAGAAGAAAGATAGCATCAACTGGCCCTATTCTTCTTGAGCTGAAGAATCTTAGGTGCAGCACAGAATGGTCACAGTGAGTGACAAGGTCACACTGAGTTCTAAACACAAAGTAACCCATAATGAAAGGAAACATATTGTCAAATAAATGTATGTGGGGGAAAAGCCATAAAATCTGAAATAAAGTCATCCAAGACTTACTATATTTTATGACAATGCAACAGGCTTAATGCAACAGATCATAAGGTTTTTATGAATCTCAAGAAAATGTGTTTGATGAGCACATATCATAATGTACACATATATTATCAATATATATATTGATACTTCAATAACGTGCTATCAAATTAAGTTTCAGAGGCAGATTTTAGTAGTTTAAAAAGTGTCAAGTCTAATAAGAACATAAAAAAGTCTCTTAAATGTTGCATTTAAATGTAATTTTATGAAGAAGACTTCTACTCTACAAATGTATTAGTAAATTTGGGATTCAAGAAGATCTTCAGATAGTCTTCATAAATGATAATTATCTACTGAACTCAACATGTGATGAATGCCATTACTGAACAGTCTTCACTTTGGCTGAATCTGAAATAATTCAGATTATAAATGTCTATATAATATTCCTTAAGTTACGTGAGGTTCCACCTTCAACACTGAAACATGTAATATGTTGAGAGTAGTTTTTGCTGTGAAGACAGTCTCACCTGATCATGCATTAATGCTGCAATGTGTGTTGTTTTGCCTCCGGGTGCTGCACACAAATCCAGAATCTTCTCTCCGGGTTGAGGATCTAGAACATGAGCTACTACAGCAGATGGCAAATTCTATAAAGAAAAAAAAAAAAATCAACTACCAATGATTCTAAGTCCTTTTAAAATTCAGAATAAGAGAACATAAAGAAATCTTTGGAGGTAATCCAGTACAACATCCTCTGTCAAGAATAGGTTTTCTGTAAACATACCAGTGTCAGAAAATTCAGTTTCCAAGAGTATCCTATGATCTCACTGGACATTCATACATGAGACACACACATGCATGATGTATTTCTCCTAACAATTTAACAAAAAAAGCACATTTTTCCCCCCTCAATTCAGCGGTCTCAATATTTTGAAGGCCAAAAGCCCTTTCAGAAATATAACAAAGCTCTGGATCTTTTTCTAAGAAAATGTACAAAATTTTGCAATTTCAGGTGCTTCACCATCTAACACCCACTTAAGAATTCTAGTTTTATGCTACTAATGCCACTCAAAGACGTCTGGGTTCCTATCTCCCTGCCACTACCACATTTCTGTAGGAGAAAAGTAAAATGTAAACCAATCTTACTATTTCTGATTGGCACCTAGAAATATGAGATTGGACAACTCATGTAGCTACAACAATAAGCCATATGGCAACCAATTACATTATACTATTAAATCATTATTAGTTAAAAAAAATCATTATTAGTTTTGATCACATAAGGATTGCTATTCTAGGGTAACAATTTGCCTTAAATAAAACAGAATAATATCCCAAAGTAATGCATTTTTAAAAAATATTTTATTTATTTCACAGAGAAAGTGCACACAAGGTGAAGGTAGAGGGAGAGAAGCAGATTTTCCACTGAACAAGGAGCCTGATGCAGGACCCTGGGATCATGACGTGAGCCAAAGGCAGATACTTAACCGATGGAGCTACCCAGGTGCCCCTGTAATGCATTTTTTTTAAAGTAATGTATTTTCTAAATTAGTTTTCAAGAAACAGCAGTAGAGGCTAATAAGCAATTAAAACACTTTTGGGCAAGAGAAGGTTTTTTTAAAAAAAAGGTTAAAATCAGCTGAGAAAAAGAAGAGAACATGTACAAAGGTTGGGGTTTTTGTTTTGTTTTTGTTTTTTGTTTCTACTGCTTTACCAAAGGTAGATCAGAAAAATAAATCACAAAAAGTATGGTAATAGAAAAAAAACTTAGATTTTAAATAACTCACTGAGATTATGTTTCAATGTCATTAAATATTTTACCCTTACATATACTTGCCTGTAAAAATAAGTAGCTGGGCAGTACATTGTCAAATGAGGGGCTGAGATATATTGGTTCTGTCATTCTTATGCCTATACCTCTGAAAAGTAGAAAAATCAAACATTAGTCTGCATAAATTCCTGAGTCCATACAAATTCAACTTCCAGGAACATACCCACATTGCACAACAAATAAAAGATGTTCTCCCTTTTTAAAAACCTCTTTTACTTGGGGCGCCTGGGTGGCTCAGTGGGTTAAGCCTCTGCCTTCGGCTCAGGTCATGATCCCAGGGTCCTGGGATGGAGCCCCACGTGGGGCTCTCTGCTCAGCAGGGAGCCTGCTTCCTCCTCTCTCTCTGCCTGCCTCTCTGCCTATTTGTGATTTCTCTCTGCCAAATAAATAAATAAAATCTTTAAAAAAAAAAATTTTAAAAACCTCTTTTACTCAATACCACAATACTTAGGCTATTCCTGTGAATTGTTCATGACTTATTCCTTGCAATAGAAGGCCATCAGAAAGCTAAAAAGGATAGTTCCATATATTTTTCATTTAGGCACAAAGGAGTTTCTTCAGAGAGTTGAACAAATGAGAAAGGCAAAGAACGTGAATCCTTTTTTTTTTTAAACATAGCTATGCAATTAAAAATACTATTTATGTTAACATAAAGCATTTATTCTTACTTTTTTTTTTTTTTAAGATTTTGTTTATTTATTTGACAGACAGAGATCACAAGTAGGCAGAGAGGCAGGCAGAGACAGACAGAGGGGGAAGCAGGCTCCCAGCTGAGCAGAGAGCCCGATGCGGGGCTCAATCCCAGGACCCTGGGATCATGACCTGAGCCGAAGGCAGAGGCTTTCACCCACTGCGCCACCCAGGTGCCCCATCTTACTTTATTTTTAATGCCAGTATACAGTGTTATGTTTCAGGTGTACAATATCGTGATTCAACATTTCTATATATTACTTAGTGCTCATCTCTTACATACTACATATAAGTATATAAGAGTATACTCATAAGTATACTCTTTTTTTCCTTTAAAGATTTATTTATTTTAGGGGTGCCTGGGTGGCTCAGCCATTAAGTGTCTGCCTTCGGCTCAGGTCATGATCCCATGATCCTGGGATCGAGCCCCGCATCAGGCTCCCTGCTCTGCAAGGAGCCTGCTTCTCCCTCTCCCACTCCCCCTGCTTGTGTTCCCTCTCTTGCCGTGTCTCTCTCTGTCAAATAAATAAAATCTTAAAAAAAAAAAAAAAGATTTATTTTAAAGAGAGAGAGAGCACATGCATGCACGAGAGAGAGTGGGGCAGAGGGAAAGGGAGAGTCACAAGAAGACTCAGCACTGAGTGCGGAGCCTGACTTGGGGCTCGATCTCATGACCCTGAGATCACGACCTGAGCTGAAACCAAGAGTCAGATGCTTAATGGACCACACCACAGAAGCACCCCAGGATAAGCATACTCTTAATCCCTTTCACCTATTTCACCCATCCCTACCCACCTCCCCATCTGAGAACCATCTGTTTGTTTTCTACAGATAAAAGTCTGTTTTTTGATTTCTTTTTTCCCCCTTCATACATTTGTTTTGTTTCTTAAATTCCACATATGAGATCATATGGTATTTGTCTTTCTCTAACATCTGAATCTTTATTTGTTGATTCATTCTAATCTTTCTGGTAACAGATTCATGATCACTGTTAACAGCTTTTAATTCAATAAACATTTTTTGAATGCTGCAGTTTACAAGGCACTATGCCTAGGTACTTGTATGAAAAATAAAAATATATCTAAGAATCATGCTGATGCTAAACAACCACAAATATGCCACACAACTCTCTCATCTCTTTAGAGAGTAACTGCCCAGTACTGACACAATCCTCAAGATGAGCTTTTCTACCTTTATCCCATGTTAAAAGTGGCAGTGGAACTGATCAGAGCAGGAAGGGCCAGGACCCAGGAAAACATGATGGCCGATGATTCATCAGCTCAAACATTGTCATCTGGGAGTGGCTGTCAGAGACCATCACAGGGAAGAGAAAGCACACAAATACTGTTGGAGAAAGCCAAACATGGCCTGTTGTATCAGGCCACACCACTGAGAGCAAGAAAAAAAGGGAAATCAACACCATGTTCCAGGGATTAGAGGGGCACAGAAAAAGTGCATCCTGGTAATAAAGGCAAGATTAAGAATCTGGATTTAAACCAGGTACAGGAGTACAAGCAAGGAAGAGAGTCTAAACAAGGAGAACAAGAACAAACTCCTCCGGTCCAGTGCACTAGACAAGGTCAGAGCTTCTGAACCAGTGTTCACAGAGAAGCATCTATATGGATGGTTTGCACTCAGCTTTATGTAGGGAGGTGGGCTCATTTTACCCATAATACTCCTGACACCAAATGTGCGGCGTTTTCTCTCACACCAGCTGGGAGTCCTTCACTCCAGTTCAGCCCTGACACAATCTGCCAGGGGTTACTGTAAGATGCCATGGGCTCAGCAGTTGGATCCGACACAACCAGTGTCACTCCAGATGCCAGCGGCACATCTGGGTTGCCATCTGTACTTCTGACCAATGGGCTGCAAATTTGGGGGTTTCCACACTGCCCTCCTCGGGTTTGAAAATTCACTAGAACAACTCACAGAATTCAGAACAACACTTACTAGTACGGTTTACTATGGAGAATACAACTTAGAAATGGCCAAAGGAAAGAGATGCACAGGAGAAGGTAAGGGAGAGGTATTATGGTTCACCACTCTCCCTGCGCCCAGATGTGTTCACCAACCCAAACTCCACCACCTAGGAGTCTTTATGGAGGTTTCACGACATAGGCATGATTGATTAATTCACTGACCACTGACCAGGCCCTCTCCCCTCCCTGGAGGTCTGGGGTAGAGCTACAAGTTCCAACATTCTAAATACAAGGTTGGTTTCTCCAGCAAGCGCCTATCAGAAGCTATCAAGGGACACCCGGCTACCAGTCATCTCATTAGCATATAAAAGACACTCATTACTGCAGAGATTCCAAGGATTTGGGGAGCTGTGAGCCAGAAACCCAAAGACCAAATTATTATTATGCCATAACAGGAACGGTTTACACTGCTCTTTAGATGAAACGATTTCTGTAGATACTCCTGGACTGCAACTGCAGTGGTTATGACTACGATGTCCACTCGGTTCTAACATCCTTTGTCATACAATAAACGTTAACTCCTTTCTCCTTCTACCCATCCCTTTTATCCTCACTCATTTGTTTACCACTTGATATGTCTGAATCTGTACTTTTAATCAGAGTTAAATCAGACTTAGTTAATCAGTTAGTGTTTGGTCCTTGCTCCAGCCAGGATCAAATCTAAACATTTCCCACATAATTCCTGCCCCTGACCAGAAAAAATACAAAGGAATCTTCTGAAAAGTCATAGCCTCACATTCAAAAGTCAGTCGTTTGTTGACACAACAGTGCACTGACCTTGATCGACACCTCAGCCCCAGCCCAGTCTGGACCGACTACTGGACACCTTGAATTCCATGACCTGCTCACTCTTTCATAATTTAAATGACTTTCTGACTTGCAGGACACTAGTCCTCTGAAAAATACTCAAACGTTAACATTTTTATATCTGCCTTTCTAAGCCAGTTCCTTCCTAGCACTTCAAGTTCTGCTATTTCTTTGAGTATCTCCTTCTGACCACCAGCACAAGTAGTCCATCTTTCTAGTGTTCAACTTAAAACAACTTGACAAGGAATAATTTAAACCAATTATTGTTCCAGTATGGGATTATGTTTCTTTCTTTTTGACTATTTTGGGGGGGATAGGGTAAATTTTATTTTTTAAAATTTTTAAGGTTTTATTTTTATTTATTTGAGAGAGAGCATGGGCATGGGGAGACGTACAGGGAGAGGGAGAAGAAGGCTCCCTGCTGAGCAAGGTGCCCAACGCAGGGCTCTATCCCAGGACCCCGGGAGGATGACCCGAGCCAAAGGCAGATGCTTGACCGACTAAGCCACCCAGGCACCCCACAAAAAAATCTTTAATAAAAAAAACAACTGTTTTTGTAATATGTATCTCCATATAATAATGGAAATCACCAGATCTCATATGATAAAAAGGCTGTTAGTAAATTAATCTACCTCTATGAAATCTATGACTGAACTCCACTGTAATTTAAGAAAACAAAGGGTGCAAATTTACTAGTTCAATAACAAAGTACCACTAGTAGGCACAGTTCTAAAATTTTATAATAAGAAACATGATATATGCATAGCATTTCTTTGTTATGGAAGCATGTTTTTCCTCATATAGGCAGAAAAAGAAATCCTAAGAGCATACTGAATGCTGAGTTTAAAAGTTGAGTTAAAAAAAAAAAATCGGAAAAAAAAAAAAATCGGGGCACCTAGGTGGCTCAGTGGGTTAAAGCCTCTGCCTTAGGCTCAGGTCATGATCCTGGGGTCCTGGGACTGAGCCCCGCATTGGGTGCTCTGCTCAGCGGGGAGCCTATTTCCCCCTCTCTCTCTGCCTGCCTCTCTGCCTACTTGTGATCTCTGTCAGATAAATAAATAAAATCTTAAGAAAAAAATCAACAACTTTCTGAAAGATGGCTGTCTGCTACTTCTACCAACAAACATTACTCAGAAAGGTCTGTCAGCAAAGTTACTGGAAATACTACATTGAATAATATAAGAGAATGAAGAGTGGAAGATGGCAGAAGAGTAAGATCTGAGCTCACCTCCTCCCACAAACACAACAAAGTGAACAGGACCTAGAAAATGGATGAAGAGAGCCCTCACAACAAGGGACAGCACCAAGATGAGTAGAAGAGGCAAAAATATAGTCTTGCTTAGGCAAAAACTACAACTCTGGAGCACCATTCCACGGTCAGAACAGACCTCAAAGAAATGTTACCTCCGTGAGGAGAGATTCAAACTCCACATCCGACAACCCAACCCTTAGATAGTGCATTAAGAGATGAGCTTCCAAAACATCTGGCCTTAAAAACCAATACAAAGTATGTCCAGGAAAACTACAAAACTGTAAGGAAAAGAAACCCCACTCATAAAGAGCTTGCACAGAAACTCAACCCAGAAACCAGTACAAATGGTTTCAAATCAGATCAAAACCACATCAAAAAGATCAAAAAAGATCAAAAGCTAGATCAAAAAGCACACAGACCATAGGTGAAGTAGGCCTACTTACTAATCTTGGAGCACCTGATGAAGGGGATGGGGGAGGGGGGCCCTCCTGAGGAGTAAGACACTGCTGACAGCCATTTTTGCTATCTTGTTCTGCCCTGCTGATGCTGGAGATGACAGACACCATTTTGAAATCCTCTCTCTAGAATGCTACCGCCAGGGTGTACACCCCACTGAGAGCCTCATACAATCCTGCCCCTTAGAAGAGCCTCGCAGTCTACAGGACTCCATCCACCAGCACACCTGTATCCATCAGGAATAGGCCTCCAGCTAACCAGGCAGGGGAGGGAAGCCAGCCTCACCCAAGAGTGCACCTGCAGCTGTCAAGGGGCTGCCATAAGAGGAGGACACACACAGCCCACTCAGGAGACACCGCTGAGACACCTGTGTCTGGGTACCAGGGTAAGAGAATTGCACTACTGGGCCCTACAGGACATCGCTTATGTAAAAGCCACTCCTTCGAAGCCAGGAGATGTAGATGAGCTACCTAATACACAGAAACACAGAGTTAGGCATAATGAGGAGAGAGAAGAATATGTTCCAAACAAAAGAATAACACAAAACATCAGAAAAAGAACTAAACAGAATGGAAATAAACAATTTATCCAATAGAAAGTCCAAAGTAATCGCCATAAAATTGCTCATCAAACTCGGGACAAAAAAGGATAAACACAGTAAGAACTTCAACAAAAAGAAAAGATTAAAAAGTTCCAATCAGAGCTGAAGAATAACAGAAATAAAAATACACTATAGGGAACAAACAGCAGATTAGTAATACAGAAGAACAAGGCAGTGCTCTGGAAAACAAGGTAGTAAAAAAATCACCCAAACTGAACAACAAAAAGAAAAAGGAATTTGAAAAATGAGAATAGTTTAAGGAACCTGTGAGCTAACATCAGGTGCACTAAAATTCCCTGTATAGGAGTCCCAGAAAGAGGAGATAGATAAAGGAGCTGAAATTTTATTTGAGAAATAGACGAAAAATTCCCTCACCTGGCAAAGGAAACAAATTTCCAGATCTAGGAAAAAGAGAATCCCCAAAGTGATGAACCCAAAGAGATCCACACCAAGATACATCATAATTAAAGGGTCAAAAATTTAAAATAATGACAGATCTTTAAAAGCAGCAGGAAAAAAAAATAGTTATATACAGGGGAACCTCCATAAGGCTATCAGCTGATTTCTCAGCACAAACTTTGTAGGCCAGGAGAGAATGAGTGGCACAAGACATTCAGAGTGCTTATAATCAAGAATACTCAGCAAGGTCATCATTCACGATTGAAGGTGGAGATAAAGAGTTTCCCAGAGAAGCAGAAGTTAAAGTAGTTCATCACCCCGACCTAGTTTTATAATATTAAACAGACTTCTATAAGGAAAGGCCGTAACTAGAAATAAAACACATGAAAGAAAAAAATCTAACTGGTAAAGGCAACTATATCGTAAAGGTAGTGGATCTACCACTTACAAAGGTAGTCTGAAGGTTAAAAGATAAAAGAGTCGTAAAATCAACTACTATCTATAATAATTGGTTAAGGAATACAAAAAATAAAAAGATGTAAAATATAGTGGCATAAACATAAAATACGGCAGGGAGGGGAGAAATGTTTTAGAATGTGTTCATATTTAAGCAACCACACGTGAAATGGACTGTTATATACATAGGTTACTATAGACAAATCTCATGGTTACTACAAACCGAAAACCTATAATAGGTACACAAAAAATAAAGAGGAAGTAATCCAAACATAACACTAAAATAACCAAATCCCAAGAGAAGAACATAGAATTACAAAAACATTCAGAAAACAAATAACAAAATGGCAATAAGTGCACATATATCAGTAATTACTTTAAAGGAAAGTGAACTAAAAAAATCCAAGCAAAACACATAGCATGAAGGAATGGACCCATCTATAAGCTGACTACAAGAGATTCATGTCAGACCCAAAGACAAATACAGACAGGGCTACAAAAAAATATTCCATGTGAATGGAAACGAAGAGAAAGCAGGGGTAGCAATGCATGTAGGACACAAAACAGACTTTAAAACAAAGGCTGTAATAAGAGACAAAGAGCATTACATAATCATAAAGAGAATCATTAATAATAGTAATGATCATAGTAGGGGACTTTAACACCACATTTACATCAGAGGATAGATGGCACAGACAGAAAATAATGTAGTAACAGCAAACAACATATCAAACCATACGGACTTGATACATACAGGATATTCAATCCCCAAACAGCAAAACAAACAAACAAACAAAAACAAACAAACAAAAAACAAACAGCAGAATACACATTCTTCTCAAATGTCCATGTAACATTTTCCTGGATAGATCATGTTATGCCACAAAACAAATACTAATTTAACAAGACTAAAATCATATCAAGCTTCTCTTCTTACCACAACAATATGAAACTAGAAATCAATTATAAGAAAGTAGAAATTTTAAAAAATGTAGAAGTCCACCACAGGAAGAAACGAGTCCACTGATAAATGAATGGATTAAGAAAATGTGGTACACACCCACACACACACACACAAAGGAATATTAGTCATAAGAATAATATTTTGCCAACATGACAACATAGACTATCCCAGAGGGTATTATGCTAAGTGAAGTAAGTCAGACAAAGACAAATACCGTATGATTTCACTTATATGTGGAATCTAAAAAACAAATGAACAAAACAGAAACAGAAACATAGACACAGAGATCTGATGGGTGCCACAGAGAAAGGGGTTGGGGTAATGAATAAGGTGAAAAAGACTAACTTTCCAGTTATAAATGAGTTATGGGGATTAAATAAATTATAAACAAGATGAAATAAGTTATCAATAAAACACGGGGATGTAAGGTACATCATAGGAAATATAGTTAATAATATTGTTAACTTTGTATAACCACAGATGGTAATGCCTTATTGTGGTGACCACTTCCTAATGCATATGAATATTGAATCACTGTGTTGTACACCTGAAATACAGTATTATGTATCAATTATAATTCAGGGGAAAAAAATCAAGCCAGTCACAAAAAAAGAGAGAATGAAGAGTGTACCACTAATAACAGAAGCAAAGGAGGAAGTTAAAATGTCAATTTTCTATTACAGACCTAAAGATAAACAGAACATATATAAGCCTTATCTTTATATTCATAAAGTCTTCTGAGGAGAATAAAATCTTTGCTGTTGGCCACTTGGAAAGTACCGCTATCCACAGTTAGTTAATCCAATAACCTGTCTCTTCAAAGGAATTAATTTCAACTATAAACCCAGACTGCTGCAACATGAAAACTGTTCCAGGAATCAGGGATGTTGTCCAATTCTGCACAGATAAATTCCGTTTTCAGCATGTCTACATCAGCTGTCAATGGTGGAGTAACGGAGTTGTCCACAACTCCTTAAATAGACTGAAAATATGAAGCAAAATGACTCTGGATTGCCAACAGATGTAATTTATTTAGAATCAGTGGCAACCCAAGGTGATTTAAAACTGTTTTTTAATTTGGTTTGAGTAAATCCAAATGTTTTTTTTTAAAAAAGATTTGAGAGAGAGCATGTGTAAGCATGAGCCAGGAAGGGGCAGAGAAAGATCTAAAACAGACTCCACACTGAGCATGGAGCCTGACATGGGGACCGATCCCACGACCACGAGATCATGACCTGAGCTGAAATCAAGAGTTGGATGCTCAACCAACTGAGCTACCCAGGCACCCCAGATTCAAGTATTAATTCTTGACCACAAGTAGCCATGTGACTCCTGGCTTTCTGATAAAAAAAATTTTTTAATAAAAACTTTAATTTAAAACTTAATTTAATTTATTTTAACTTTAATTTAAAAACTTTAATTTAAACATTTACTTTTACCCAAAAGTAATTTTTCAAAAAAACATGGAAATATGCATTGAACAATTATTTTCCAGTCAAATTTATGCCAAAAAAAATTTTATAATGCAACTAGATATATTTTTTACATTGTTTTTATTTTCCTCAAACCACCAAAAAGAATGCATACTTCCCCCAAACATTTGATGACATACTTTAGTTCAGGTAGTCCACTGAAGATTTCTTTGCGGCTTAGTTCAGAAATCCCATTTCCAAGAAATACTTTTGTTCCATCAAATTCTTTGGCTCCTTTCTTGCATTTGCCTTTAATATCAGAGTATACAGAAATAACATCTCCAGCTTTCATAACTAAGAAAAAAGAAAATCGGCTTATACTAATTAGACCATATTTTGGTAGAAGAATAGTGAAAATTCTTTAAGCTATACTCAGGACATCTAAGGGCTTCAATAGTGGGCATGAAGAGGTCTAAACTGGCTCGTTATCTCAAAATAACTCCTTATACTTTTAAATGTTCCATAACAACATATCTAACGGGAGATTATTTTTCTAGGAGAACAAAAAGTACAAGTTTCAAAACATCCTATCTAAATTGGAACCCTTTAGCAAAGCAGAAAATGAAGGATATTTATTGTTTAAATTATTTTTTCCAAACCTAACATTCCCTAAACAATTTCATGTAAGTTTGGTATCTTTGGCTCATTCCTCAAAGTTCTAAGTTTTCTTTAAAAAGATTCATCAAAAATGTACACTAAAATCCCTCAAAGAAATGTTTCTAAATCCCATAACCCTATTGTTATTTCTCTGGCTTTCTATTATAGCAATTAAGGCAGAGATTTTAATGATAAGTACATTCATATATATGTCTGTGTGCATGTATGTATATACATGAGAATGTGTATACATAGGTGCACGTACCTACGTGTACATATATATGTACATACTCAGAACACCTTGAAACTACACAGCATATGGAGTTGATTCTTATGGCTGATTAAGTCTAGGTTTTGTAGTCATTTCATTAAATGATTTTCAGTAACCAATCCCACTGACTTTAATAATGGGAAACTCAATTCCACTTTCATGTTCTTAGACATAGCCTGTCATAAATTTGTCTAGCCCATTAACTTGGAAACAGTAGTGAGCAGTCTATCAACTAGGCCATTCGAAGGACGGCTCAAATCACATAGATCAAATGTCAATGAACTTTTCCTACAAAGGGCAAGTGAATTCCTTGGGCTTTATGAGCCACATAAGGTCTCTTGGCATATTCTTCTTTGTATTTTTTTAAAACAATCTTTTCAGGGGCGCCTGGGTGGCTCAGTGGGTTAAAGCCTCTGCCTTCGGCTCGGGTCATGATCCCAGGGTCCTGGGATCGAGCCCCACATTGGGCTCGCTGCTCTGTGGGGAGCCTGTTTCCTCCTCTCTCTCTCTCTCTCTCTGCCTACTTGTGATCTCTGTCTGTCAAATAAATAAATAAAATCTTTAAAAAAAAAATTAAACAATCTTTTCAAAATGGAAAACCCATTTTCAGCTGTGAGCCATGCAAAAACAGACATGGGCTAGACTTGGCCAGTAGTTTAGCACAACCTAATGTAGGTCAAATTATTCATTTCATAGATAAAATAAGTCCACAGACTGAATAACTTTTGAATAGATCAAAACCCATGTGTCTTGACTTCGAGCCCAATAAATTAAGACTGAACCACAGTGACTAGCTTATTAAGCACATGTCATCAACTGAGTGAGTAAATTAAGAATACTGGCTTTTATTCCAATATTAAGATCCCAAGTTCTAAAGGTTACCCTCACAAATAACGGAAGTCTGAGGGCAATGGAGTTAAGAATAGAAAATAAAATTTCACTGACATCTTACACTCTATTAATGAGTAATGATCCTATAAACATCATCTCACACACTTTTATAAGGAAAAAAAAATGGCAAAAAACCATATACAGATGCCCAATTTGTTAGACCATATCAGATAAATCTCTTTCTAGCTATCCCAAATGTAAAACTTGGAAAATATCTGATAAAAGTAAATTTGAAATGCATCTGAATGATAGTTTAATACGTTTTCCACTTGATAATGTATACAGATTTTAAAGAATCTTTTCTTGTACAGGGAGGCTGAAACACTGCACTTACATTTTGAAGCTGACACAATTCCTGGAACATAGACATGGGCTCCTCTTAACACTGCATTGCCACATTGTGCTCCAACAATTGCTTCACAATGTTGTTTTTTTATATTCTTCCTAGAGAAGTAAGATGAGCAATTTTGACAGAGTAATACACCTCCAACCCCCACCAAACTTTTTAATGTTTCAATCTAAACCCTAAATAACCCCTTTACTCCTGACTGTCCCAAGATCACGCCACGAAAGAATAAATAAGAAAAAGCAGTTGAAAAAAAAGGATAAATATAGAGAGGAAGTGGTTTAGAAAGGGGGATGGAGCACGCTTGAGAAAAGAAAAAATAGGGCTCTATCCCGTAGAAAGCAATAAAGTAGCACCAAAAACTGCTTAATAATTTAAAGAGCACCACAGTTTCCATGGTGGATTTAGAAGGGAAAAATAATGTCCTTATCTTCAATGACTAAAAGAGACAATATACAAGGAATTCTAAAACATTTCTAAGATGGTATATTGCTGCATGGTCAACTAGTCATATTTTAAACCAGATGATTTTATTCTTCCTTTACTGTCCAACTTTTTTGTTTTCCAATTTCTCACCTTCCATTCATTCCATTAGACCACTAACATCTGAGTACTACTTCTAATTCACAGAAAAGACGTTTTCAAAAGTCAGGGGGTGCCTACGTGATCAGCCCTGAATAAAGACCTTAAGCACTGAGTCTCTTATGCATGTCTGCGCTGGCAATATCGCACATGTGTTGTCACATCTCCTTGCTGCAGGAAAGAAGCGTGTCCTCTCTTTCTTCCATGATCTCCAGATGGTCAAATCTCACGGAGCTTCTCAGTTTTATACCACTTGTTTCTCATGTTCTACCTGCTCATTCCCTATCCACTTCTTAAAGAGCTCCATTCCCCCATGTTCCAAAACATGCTGCATCTCCTCTCACCTTGCATTCTACTCTCGGCAAGCTCAGACTTTCAATAATCACTTACAAAAATGACCTATGTGTTCTCATGTTCAGCCCTTCTAGACTCTGAATTGGTATTTCTAATCACTTGCACATTGCTGTATGTAGGTTTCTCGTAGTTACTTCAAACTTAGCAAGTCCTAAACAATGTTACCTTCCCCCTGACGCTCCATCTTTGGCACATCCCAAATCTTTCCATTGTTCCATTGCCAATCTTGAACTAAGTGCTGTCATCTGCCTCGATAGCCAAACTGGAAGCCTCAACGTCATTTTAAATCCCTTCTTCCTAAATCCTCAAACTCAATACTTGCAGTGTTACCAAATCACACCACCCCTAATTCTCTGACAGGTCTTCTAGACCCATCCTCCAACATCAGACATATTATCAGCTTCTAACTTGATTACTGAAATAACTTTTTGCCTTTTTTACCTTTAACGGTTTTCAGATCTTTATGTCTTTGGTGTTCTGCAGTTTCATTATGAAGTAGACATGGAATTATTTTTACTTTTGGCTTTAGACTCATTGTACTTTTTTTTTTTTTTTAGATTTTATTTATTTTAGAGGGGGTTGGGATTAGGAGTATGAGTCAGTCCCAAGCAGACTCAGAGCTAAGCTTGAAGCCCAAACTGGGGCCTGATCCCATGACCCCAAGACCGTGACCTAAGCTGAAAACAAGTCAGATGCTCAATCGACTGTGCCAACCAGGTGCCCCCAGACTCACTGTACTTCTTAAATCAATTGTGGAAAATTCTTAGTCATTACACTTCTGAATGTTGTCTCTCATTACTTCTATTCTCTACATTTGCAACTTATTAGAAATATGAAGTATCTTTTCATTCTATTTTTGACTCGATTCAACTTCACATTTTTATTTATCAATCTCTGCTGCATTCCAGATCATTTCCCATGGGTCTTCTACTTCAATAATTCTCCATCAGTTGGGTCTAAGGTACAATTTAACTCACTGAACAGATTTTTTATTTTAATGATGATATTCTTATTTCTAGACTTTTTTTCAATTCTACTCTTTTCCTCTTGGGATCTTTATACTTTAGATTCTGCTTTTGTTTTTAATCATTTTAAGAAATTTGATTTTAAAGTCTCTACTAGATAGCTCTAATCTGCTAAAGTTTGGGGGGAAATCTGATCCTTCAATTTGTGACATATGCTGTTCTCACTTATGGTGGTTTGAATCCTTGTGTAGCTTTCAACCATGAGGATGGCCTGGATAGAATGTGTGCCTCTCAAAAACGGTTTTGCCTGGCTTTTGCCAAGCACCTCAAGAACTGGCTTGGGATCACGTTTTTATATTAATTTCCCAGATTTCTGGTTTTAAGACCACTTGGGTAGCATGAATTTGAATTCCAAACCTTTATAAGGTATGGAACCATAGTTTCACATTCACAGATCTGTTTTCTTCAACCCAAACCCTAAGACAAGAGAGATCCAAGGGTGCCTGGATGGCTCCGTTGGTTAAAAAAATAAATTTTTTAAAGAAGATGAGAGATATAACTCCTTAATTATTGTCTTGCACTGACTTCTGGATATTTCTCACTTTACTTCCTATATTAAAAGGAAAACCTCTAAATTTAGAAGACCAACCACCTCCTCTCCCACATTTCCCAAACCCTGAACATTCATTCACATGCTTACTGTTCTGCTTTCAGTTACTCTTCATTCTAACCCCTGAATATCCACTTACACTGTCAATCACTCAGTTGTGCATTTTATGGTCTTATTTTTTATTTAGTATTCCTAGGTGTATGTAAGTGGAAACATTTTCAGGTATCTAGGTTACCAAATTGTTGGAAATAAAACACTCTAAAATGATTTCCTAATTTGTTTCCAGTCTTATAATTCTTCCTTTAACTTTTTTCATTGTAACCCACAGAAATGCACTTAATATCACAACTCAGGACATATGTGTATATATATGTGTACACACACATACATTTATACACTTATATTTATATCATATAATACATACATAATCATATTACATGATTATATATTATAATCATATCATATTTCATAATATATTTCATATTATGAAATACCTTCTGTATGTGCAGTACAATATGATACCTTATGAAATATCCCATTTCTTTTTAAAAATGCTTTAAAAAAAAGACATTAAGTTGATTTTACAACCTACTAATGGATCATGACCTCCATGTGGTTGGAAAAAATAGCTTTATGCTACTATCAGTATTCTTTGGCTCCTATGTTCTAAGCAAAAAACTAAGTATTCCTGGGTTACCTGGGTGGCTCAGTGGGTTACAACCTCGGCCTTCTGCTCAGGTCATGATCTCAGGGTCCTGGGATCGAGCCCCACATAGGGTTCTCTGCTCAGCAGGGACCCTGCTTCCTCCTCTCTCTCTCTCTGCCTGCCTCTCTGCCTACTTGTGATCTCTGTGAAATAAATAAATAAGGTCTTAAAAAAGTACAAAAACTAAACATTCCTTAGTTTAAAAAAAAAAATCTTTTACATTTCACAGCTGGCCTCTCCCAACTTCTTCAACCTCACTGTTTCACCACCCTCTCTGAAAAAGCAACTAAATAGCCAAACCTGATCACTTTGACACGAGCCAACTTGTATTTTCAGGCTTCCGTACTTTTGCTTTCTCCCCACCTCACATAACCTTGACCATCTTACCCCACCTGCCTAATGCCTAAACACCTTCAAGGCTCAAATGAAATAATATCTACTTGAAAATCTTTACCAACTTACTTTCACTCAGTCCTTCCTATTCTGTGTCTGATGGTACTTTATTAAAATCTTCACTGCAGCGCTTTTAACAGCCTGACTCATACAAAGTTTCCCGTTGTTAAACCAATCAACTGCATTTCATTCATCTTTGTAACACCCTTGGGTCTTAGACATAGCACCAATCCGAAAAATGTCTTGGGAAATAGAACCTTGCAGTTTTAAGCAGAATGTTTTTATGGGAATAACCATTTCATGGAGATGACAGAAAGACCAGCTACGGAAAAAAGAGTTAACATAGCAGTCCTGAATTACTATCCCTTCTTTGGACAGCATGGTTACAAGGCTGGTCCCTGGCTGCCATGTGGGAACTCAGATTTCAGAAGGATACCCCCTATTCACTGATGAGAATAGCTCACTATGCTTAAATCATCTGTACAAATATTACCGTTACAGCCAACAACGACTTTCCTTCTGAGAGGCCAGAATGTGAGCATGTGCCAGGCAGGGAGTACTTACATGACCAGATGCTAATAAAAATCCTGGACACGAGTTGCTAATGAATTTCCCTGGCTGGCAACATCTTACAGGTTGTCAAACCTGTTCCTGAGGGAATTGAGTGTTTCCTGTGTGACTCCATTGGAAGAGAATTCTGTAAGCTTTCAACTGGTTCTCCCTGTACTTTTTCCCAGGTGCCCCCTCCCTTTGCTGATTCTGCTTCAGATTACTTCACTGTAATAAATCATAGTCACAAGTACTACTATATGCTGAATCCTATGAGTCATCCTAGAGTCATCAAGCCAGGGAGTGGTCTTGGGGATCCCTCAACACTAGGACTAACTGTATAAAAACATAAGATCCCAAATATGCAAGTATCAAGGTACAATTCAGCTTTGCTGAAGGGGAAAGTTTGAGGCAGCAAAGATAAAAGGAAATGTGAGTTGATGCAGGGCCATAACACATGCTAAAAGTTTAATTTTTTATTGCAATATTTATAAATAAAGTAAACAACATTAAAAAAGAGGACCTTCTGATAGTACAGTAATACAGATAGGAGGGAAAATCCTATGAAGGTACTCAGATTAAGAGAAAACTAGTAAAATAGCTTTAAAAATGAGGTGTTTACAAATTAAAGAGTGGGATTATGAGAATGTCCTACTAAAATATATATAAAAATATAAACTTACCCATTTGGCTTTTTTTTCTTTAAGATTTTATTTATTTGAGACAGAGTGTGAGAGAGAAAGCTCTCATTTGAGCATAAGCAGGAGGTGTGGGAGAGGGAGTGGGAGAAGCAGACTCCCCACTAAGCAGGGAGCCTGACACGGGGCTCAATCCTGGGACCCTGGGATCAGGACCTGAGCCAAAGGCAGACGCATAACCAACTGAGCCACCCAGGCGCCCCTCAATTTGGCATTTAACTGCACATATTGGCAACTCTACACCAAATAGGAGATAATGATTATAATTTTAAGATGTTGTGTATTATTGCATGCCAACAAATATTTCTTTTTCAGCAGGACTGCCATCTGTACTTAATCAACCATTTTTGTGCAATTACTTGAACATTCTATTGCATTTACCATATTATTTCATATACACAAACAGCAATTGAAATATTAAAGTGCTGATACCAGCAAGAAAGATGAAAGATGGAAATCAAGCAGGCTGAGAGAGGCAAATCCAGCCTCATTTGGATCTCAAGAGAATTATGCTACTGGATTAGTTATTCATTGCAAAGGAAAAAAAGAAAATTTTCTGACCTGTTGGAAATATTTTGCTGAGATTTTTGTCAAAAAGGGAGGTACACTAGTAAAAAAAAAAAAATATAGAGATCTTTAAAAATTATGAATTGAATGTTGACCTAAAAAATTCTACTAGTATAAATTCAGTCTTTAGAAAATGATGTTTGGGTAGAATGTCAAAAACATGCATAACAAGAGAAGCCTAGCATTCAATTTTCTCCTAAGTTTTTCCAAATAATGTTGACATTGATACCATCAAATTCAACACTACGATCTTATGTTCAATCTCATGACATTACCAATGATAAAACCTTAAGCAATGTTAAAATAGATTTAATCCGCATATTAAGTATGATATTAAGTAAACTGAGGGTACCAGAATTTATGGTGAGAAATTACTTTTAAAATTGTTCATTATCTACAAATGCAGTTTAACCTCTATTCGGTATTTTAAATTATTATAGGATATTGAGTTTACAGTAAAAGATCAGTAAAACACTGAGAGTGTATTTCTTTTTCTCAAGTCTGTAGAAAGGAAGAAAGAAACAACGATCTGAGAAGGGCATGCCATTTATAATAAAACTGGCCAACAGCTATATTTCCACTGAGGAGGAATAACTGTCTGACACAGAAATCTGGATCAAACCTAGTTCCTCAACAGGGTATAAATGTCTCTGAAAAGTAAAATCTCATGGAGGCCTAATCAAATATTTATTACTTAGAACCTGGACTGGGGGTTCAGGGTGAGAAATGAGAATCTGAGAAGGTCTTGTTCGTGTCCCGCTCACAGCAGACACAGCTGACAGAGGAACAGGGTCGTCAGCACAAATGCACCTTCCCTGACAAATCCGGATAAACTGCCTGAAAGTAGCTAAGGGAAGGGAAAGAGCAACCGAGTTTGGTGCTCCTCACCAGACTCAACTAAGCAGAAGCTATCATTAAAGGCCCATGCAAAAAAAAAAAGCTGTGAGCTGGAACCCTTCACAGAGAACCTCCGTCTTTATCAGCTGTGCTCACCAGGACTAGAAACGTGCCACAGGGAAAACTCAGTGAAAGCATTTTTTTAAAAACACATCTGTTTAGCTGTAGAGGGACACAGTTCACACCATTCTATATCATTTTTGAGCAAACTGCAAACTCGAAGAAGCTATGTGAATGCAACTGCTTTCCTCCAGTGAGTTAGAGAAGCAGAAAGGATTCATTCAACCTCGGACCTAGACATAGATAGTAGCAAAATGAAACAAAAACAAAAACCCAAAGAAAAAAATTTCAAATGGGTCGTTATATTCTCAAAAACAAACTAAAAGGAATAATTCAAAATGGAATCTAAGAAAAACTAGATAAAAAAAGTAGTGAACTGAAAAATAAACGATAAGAAAGTCTCGGAAATAAGAGAGAACACAACAGGCTTGAGACTGCTATTTTTAGAAAGGCCTGCTTATAAGATCAACCCTTGGCTGGTATCTGCAAACGTGACTGGGAAACAGTTCCCAGGACTGACTGAAAACCTTCTGTAACAATAAGAGTGGATTATTGTTCCTAAATGTTTGTACAAGCAATGTGCTTTGTTCTGAACACCTGTTCTCCTTTCCAGAGGCTGAAATTTTGGTATATGCAGGGCAGAGAGCACCAACATGACCAGCACCCGATAAAACACTTGCCACTGAGTCTCTAATAAGCTTCCCTCCTAGACATCTATTTAACTCCCGTCAAAATTCATTGCTAGAGGAATTAAGCATGTCCTAGTAACTCCATGGGAGAGAGGTCTCTTGGAAGCTTGTGCCTGGCTTCCTCCAGGCTTTGTCCCATGTACCCTTTCCTTTGCAGTTTTTTGTGTCCTTTCTTGTAATAAATCTTCACCATGAGCACAACTACATGATGAGTCCTGTGAATCCTTCTAGCCAATCACCAAACCTGGGGGCTGTCTTGGGGTGCCCCAACACAGGGGGTATCTGCACTGGAAATCCAACCTATAGCCCTAGTGGTTTTTTTTTTAAGATTTTATTTATTCATTTGCAAGATAGAGAGAGTGCACGTGAGCAAGCACATGAGCACAGGGTGAAGGGAGAAGGAGAAACAGACCATCCAAAGAGCAGGGAGTCCTATGGGGGGCTCATGGGGCTTGATCCCAGACGTGAGCTGGAAGCACTTAACTGACTGAGCCACCCAGGCGCCCCCTAGTGTTCTTATACAGAATACAGAAAAATATGATACTGAAAGACTCCTAACGAAAGAGTTACACTGTTTCATTAAAATATAAGAGAATGGCACAAAACAAACTAAGGGTGCTGGGGGGAGAGAGGGTATGGAAGGGTGGTTGCGTTATGGACATGGGGGAGTGTATGTGCTATGGTGAGTGCTGTGAAATGTGTAAGCCTGACGATTCACAGACCTGTACCCCTGAGGCAAATAACACATTATATGTTAATAAAAATAATTAATAAAAAAAAGAAAGAATGGTAAAAAAAAAAAAATCAAGCTATATCTTAACCCAGTTTCTAAAGTTCAGTGATGGAGAACCTGTAGATCTCCAAGCAAAAACTAAGATGCTGTTCGCTGGGCCTCTGATTTTTTTTCACATCAACACTTGATACATAACATTCCGAAAGCAATGTCTACAAAGTGCTAAGGGAAATAATATGGGACCTGAAAGTACTATAATTGGCCGATCTATTGTTTAAATATAAAGGCAACAGGCAATTCTGAAGCCAGAGTGTAAATACTGTGGAGATGAGAATAGTTACTTTGGAGACGGGAAACAGGTGCCGCAGACCTGATAAATGACTAAGGTCACCAACCAAGAGTAATCAAGACAAAGAACTCAGGAATGAACTATTAGGACTAAAAGTAAGCAAAGCATTCATTTGAATTGTGCTTCTAGAATAACAATGTTATAAGCCTGTGCAATGCTTAAAGAACTAACACAGTAAATAAAAATTGGCTGGTGGATGTTTTAGGGGATAAAATTTAAGATTTTTAAAAAATTAAGTGTAACAACTTCCTCATTTTTCATAATGGAAAGGAATATAATAATAATAGTGATAATGAGTTTTTTTTTTTTTTTTTTTTTTAAAGATTTTATTTATTTATTTGACAGAGAGAGATCACAGTAGACAGAGAGGCAGGCAGAGAGAGAGAGAGGGAAGCAGGCTCCCTGCTGAGCAGAGAGCCCGATGTGGGACTCGATCCCAGGACCCCGAGATCATGACCTGAGCCGAAGGCAGCGGCTTAACCCACTGAGCCACCCAGGCGCCCCAATAGTGATAATGAGTTTTAAAAACAAAAAACTGATTTGCTCCTTTTAGAAGTGAATAGGTATGCAAATCTATAATCCTAAATGATTTTCATTAAAATATGAAAGTTTTTCCCCCCGGTTTTCAAACATATGCCTTCCAAATACATAATGAGAACAGTGCCTGTTCTACTCATAGAACATACATAGTAAATTAATGTAACTGAATTAATGAATAAAATTTTACAAACACATTAAATATGAAAGCAGGAAGAATGTTGTTACATATTTTTGTGGAAGCTCAAAAAAAGTTTTAAATTAGCCTTGGAACCTCTTAATACATATAAGTAAACAAATGAAGTTTCTTACGAAGTAGGAGGAAAAGCCACCAATCACTGCACCAAATGGACCTAAAAGGCATTACTTTCAAGGTATCTGGACCCATTCCTACTCTTTTATAATATCTTCTAAGAGAGAATACGAAGTTGCATTTATGAATTTGTGAATTGTCTGTCTATATGAAATTGCTAATAATAGAGAAACTTAGTATCACCAAACAGTAAGAAAAAAAAAGTATGACAAATTTTTTGAAAAATTTCATTTGAAAATAAAATAATTACAAACCTAGGTCCAATAACAGGAATAAGTAAGACATCCTGAAGGTCTGGATGTTGAAGAATAGGAATACTTAATCCATTAAACTGCTGTTAAAAATAAACAGAATTATGAAGCCATCAATATAATTGACAGATTTCAATTTACAGGTCTTTTCATTGTCATTACCTAGCAGAGCATGAAGCTTGGTTTAAGATATTCTTACTTTATTCCACATAACACTATAAAAAACAAAGACTTCGAAACAACTATGTTTTCTCTGTGTTTTATTCTGAAGTATATCGATTTCTTTATAAGGTTCAATTTTGTTTACAGTTTGGCTTTATAAAGACAACCCATGTTTACCTTAAGTGACTTATTTTGAAAACACATAACCAATATAGAATTGCACATCGTACTCTTTTAAGGAAACATTCTGAATAGGACATTAAGGTTTGAGATTATTAAATACTATTTATTAAACACCACCAATACTGAATGCCATGTCAGTTTTTCTAAGGGAAATAAATGCTTTTTGGCAAAAGTTCAGGATTTTCAGTATCCTCTATTATACTTGGTCTTCAAACTGGAAATGGGTGCATGACCAGGAGTGTAGGTGTCAAGACCAGCTCACACAGTCTCAGGAGAACCAACTATGTGCATCTCTGTCCAATTTCAAGGTCACACTGGTAGCTTGAAATTGACCGCAGTGGGAGTATTTACACCACTGAAATCAGCAAGTGCTACAAAGGGTTGTTTTTCTCAGAAAGTGGGTTTTTCAATATGTACCAGAACACTACTATTGCGGAAGAAAATAACTGGGCATTGCACTCATCAGAATAAAGAGCAGAATAGTGGAAGGGATAGCAAGGATACTACAGTCTTAGGGAGAGCAACATGCAAGTATTTCAGAACAAGTCTCAGCCATGTAGGCCAGGAATTTTAAATCATGCATTTTCACATACTATATGAAAGAATAGTAACAATAATAGGTATTTCCATTGCTCTGTGGCATCCATATACTACCTAGAAAAACTCTTAAAAATCAATTTATTTCTAAGTTGATGAGAGAAAAAATTTATATTTTAGCAATCAGTATTTCTACCATATCAAGAACTCTCCTGACTTTCGCTTCTTCCAGGCAAAGGAGATTTCAGACCAACCTTACCTAACAGATGGCTACTAAGAAATCTGAAATGTAGGGGCACCTGGGTGGCCCAGTCAGTTAAGCGTCCACTCAGGTCATGGTCCAGGAGTCCTGGGATCGGGCCCCATGTTGGAGAGCAACATTCTACAACATTCCACAAGATTGTAGAAATGCAATTACTGATATAATGACATAGAAAATTTGCACATACCTTCTTAAGTTCATCAAACAAAAGATCTTTCACATGTTGCACTGAGGCTAGATGTGTATTTACTCTTACTGTTGTGAATGATGGAGGATGTGACAAGCGATTTAACAGAGTTTCAAATTTCCTTTCTGCTTCTTGTTTTCCAAAAGCAGATACAACCTGAAAAGAGGAAAACAACACGTTAATGTTTCAATGTCACTATAAGAATTAACTAAAAATATTAAGTAGATTATGCATACCAACTAATGAAACATCTTTCAGCAATTGTTCAGTTCCATTTCATTTTGCTGTATTAGTTGCATGTTAGTAACACTAACCGAATGTAATACTTCACAGGGTTTGGGGGTTTAATTGTGGTAATAAACACCTAACAAAATGCCCAACATAAAGGGCTTAGAAGAAACACTGCCTCAACTTCAAAGCATTATTAACATTTTGAACATATTAATATCTCCTATGCTTATTCATATAAATTCATGATTTTATTCTATTTATAATATACCAAATGTGATATCGTTTTGTAGAGTGATTTACTTGCTAGCCTCATACCTAGAACAAATTCATTAGCAGGCTTTGAAAACACCAGTATTTGATTTTATTTTTTAAAGATTTTATTTATTTATTTGACAGACAGAGATCACAAGTAGGCAGAGAGGCAGGCAGAGAGAGAGGAGGAAGCAGGCTCCCCGCTGAGCAGAGAGCCCAATTCGGGGATCGATCCCAGGACCCTGAGATCATGATCTGAGCCCGAAGGCAGCGGCTTAACCCACTGAGCCACCCAGGTGCCCCGAAAACACCAATATTTGAATAAGTAACATTGATACTGTCATCCAAAGGTCATCCACATCAGCTTTTGAATGTTATTTTTAAATGTAACAAATATCCAAAAAGACAGGTAGCAAAGATAACCTGTCAGAAATGGAGATTTGGGGCTCCTGGGTGGCTCAGTGGGTGAAGCCTCTGCCTTCGGCTCAGGTCATGATCTCTCTGCTTGGCAGGGAGCCTGCTTCCCCCTCCCTCTCTGCCTGCCTCTCTGTAATCTCTCTGTCAAATAAATAATTAAATCTTAAAAAAATAATAATAATATATATAAAAGAAAAAAAACCAAGTCCCTCTGTGATTAACTGAAGCTTTGGGAGACACGTATTTTCCCATTTTCGTCATCTTTGACTGTACCCTGCTTCACAGCATCTTCTCAAACTACCTGCCAGTCTACTCATCCACCAGCCTCAAAGTATTAGTTCTTTCTCAAGTTTAGTTTGTTTTTATTAAAACTGAATATACCTTTACTTCCAATACTTATACAAAGGAATGGCTTTTTCTAAAATCATTTACAGTTAGTGGGCTTGAGACAGAGATGGTGTCAAAGACAGACATTTGGATCTTCTATAATACAATATTTACCATTTTAAAAATTGTTGAGAATAATTGTTGACTGCCTTTATTTCTCTTAATATGCTCCTTATATTTTTAGTTCTTTGAAGTCAAGAGAAGGTATTTTCTCTTTCCATACTCTCTAATCCCTTAATATACTCTTTGGAAATAAAAGGTAGAAATCAAATCTAAGAAGTCATAGCTTCAGTAGTATCTTCATACACGAATCACATTTAAGTCTTAGACCTTACTTTGAATAAGAAAAGCAAAGATTAAGAAAATAAAAAGTTGCCTAGAGGCACGACAGTAAAATGTAAAGAGCACAAGCCTGACAATCAAAGACAACATTCACTGAGGACTTCTGTGCTAGCTACTGCTACTACTACGTGGAATGAATATTTGTTGAGGACTAATGTGCCAGAACAATACCAGCTGCATTCACTTACGGTTAATTATTTTAAAATAACCTTGTAAGGTACATATTTTTAACATCCTCAGCTTCCACAGAAAAGGATTATCAAGGTTAAACGGTATGAAATAATTTACTCAAAGCACAGGGGCACCCATCAAAGACCTGGGATTCCAAATTTTTTTTTTTCACTGTACCTGAGCTCTTCAGCTTCAGATTTCAGCCCTATTACTTGATAGCGGTGTCAATCTGGGTCAGCTACAGGACTCTTTGGACCCTCAGCTCTCTCACCTATTAAAATGCAGAAGAACTCTCTACCCCCCCCCCCAAAAAAGAAATTGCTAATATTAAGATGTAAAGGTCTGCAAATCAGCTAGCACAACTAGTGGCATTTAAGAGGCATTAACACATTATAATATCTCTTTCATCTGAGAGGCACAGCAAGCGCTCTAAGAACACGGGTGTATCTTCTCCACTGGACTTAAATTCTCGAGAACAGGAATCTTTTCCCCTCATTCTTGTAACCCCTTCAGTGCCATGCCTACTGCCACGCACATAACCGCTCTTCTCCCTTCCCTTCTTTTCACATTCGTTAAGTGTTGAAACGTAGACCTCATTCACCTCCTATCTCGAAAGCATTAAGTGCCCGCAAGAAGATACTGGTAGTTTTTATATTCCAAAAAGAGTAAGAAGAAACAACCGTGCAAAGATTAGGTCTTGCTTTAGGCTTCTTTGGTTTTTTGTTTTTGTTTTTGTTTTCCTATTTCTCCAGCGTGTATAACCATTGAATTTTTGCAAGCATCATATAACAGGTTTGACCTACCTCCTTATTCACAAAACCCTCTTTCAGATACTTTTCAACCTCATGTCTCAACGATATTTTAGGGAACATGGACATTTTTCCTATTGTTTTGTTCTCCAAGAAAAATGTTGGAAAACGGTGACTTTTCTTTTTCCGAATTAACAGTGAGCAGCGTCTTGGCAATGGGTAACCACCCACACGCGCCGGGACCACCAGATGGCCGGGAAAATCGCGCGGCTCTTTCCAAGTTATAGTCGGGATCGCGGCGGTACATCCACGCTTTCTCCGGCATTGCGGGTTTAGAGTGGCTTCCTCGCCTCCAACATACCCGTCTCTGGTGCTTCTTGAGAGACGCTCACGGAAATCACTGTGAGGTCATGTCCCCCCATGTGACAGACAATACACAGGAAAAAAAAAAAGAACTGACAATCCAATCCGTTGTGAACTGGCCTGGAAAACAGACGGACTTCAGACTTCTGTTCACTCACGTTGAGCCTTCAGACCTCCTTTCAAAACCGCGCCCCCAACTTCTCTTCCGAAAGCCGCTTCCGGCTTGCGTCACTTCCGGCGACGCGTCCCACCCTCCCCCGGTTCCTCAATCCGCAACCGCGAACCGCGGTACATCAGGTCGCCGGAGTTTCCGAGGTCCGCTGGCGGCGGCTCCACGTGCGGGTGGTTTTCTGGACCTCTAAGAAGGGAAGGGCGACCGCCTGGGTGAACTGCCTGATTTAGCGCCTGGGGTGGGTTCCAGAAGTAGTGATGAAATGGCGTGGATGAAATCGAAGTGGCTTGAGTAAACTGGAGGTCTAGTTAGTTACCGGCTAGTTGACCTCCAACGGAAGGAGGAAGCCAGAGTTTATTGGAACGTAAAGCCACCCTTTGATTCAGACACCTGTCTCTCGGTGGCATACTCGTCTGACTTCAGCTGTGAATGATCGCCGTTATTTAAATTTCTGAAAGCTGGGTTAATTAATGATCAGTTAAAACTAAAAAACCCGCATATTGTATTCAAAATTAGTTGAATGAGGCTAACGGTTACCTGTATTATAGTTGAGTTGCTCTTTAAGGCTCCGAGACTCTTACCCTAATTTATGTGTTACAGATGAAGGTAAAGATTCAAAAGAAGATGCGTCACGAAAGCCAGACATTTTATGATTGAATACGAAACTAAAAATAATTGTCTCTTTGCCTTAGGTTTTTGTTTTTGCAGCTCACCGGGTTAACTGTAGGAAAAGGTTTTTTCTAAATCTCACACAGAGGTGTGTAAGTGCAGTTACTTTGTATGATACGCTGACCAGGTTCTGTATAAAATATTTTAACTTACAGCCACACAACAACCCTGTAATGTGGTTATATCCCTTTTATGAAAGAGTGAAAAGGCTCCCACAGCTGAAATAAGTCTGTAGCCTCACAGAAATAAAATAAAGACCACAGCCACCTGCCTTCTAAGTACCAACTCTTTTCACTATGCCATGCTTCTCCAGTAAGTTGATGGGATGCTCCCATGGCAAAATCATTAAAAGTGATCAGGAAGATGTCAAGGGGCCTCTGGATGGGTAGGCCGGTAAGCCTCCGACCCATGGTTTCCACTCAGGTCCTCATCTTACCGTCCAGGTTGAGGTCTGCATTAGAGTCTCTCAGCCTAGAGTCTCCTTAAGACTCCCTTTTCCTCTCCCCCTACTACTCCCCACTGTGTGCATGCTCTCTCCCACTCTACAATAAATAAACAAATCTTAAAAAAAAAAATAAAAACGTGATTAGGAAAATACCTAGATCAGGCATTTCCAAAGGAATTTTTTTAAAAGATTTTATTTATTTGACAGAGATCACAAGTAGTCAGAGGCAGGCAGAGAGAGAGGAAGGGAAGCAGGCTTGCAGCTGAGCAGAGAGCCGGTTGCGGGGCTCGATCCCATGACCTGAGCCGAAGGCAGAGGCTTTAACCCACTGAGCCACCCAGGCGCCCCTCCAAAGGAATTTTTGCAGCCTCAACATTTTGCTCATGGCACCAGTAATGGTTGGAACCTGTATTTAGGAGAAAAGGGAGAAGGAACAAGTTGGACTACATTGTAAATTCCATGAGGGTAGACTTCATCTCATCACTGCATACCCATTGCCTTAACATGTAATAGGCACTTAAACGTTAAATGACTAGGTGAACAGATAGATGCGTATCTATGTGAACTAGAGAAAGAAAGTGCTGATAAAGCATGTATATGCTGGAAATTAGTTTACTAATTAAGCATGCATGAAGAGTGCTGAGCACAATTAGACTATTCTTGTCTAGACGCTATTGTAGTGACAGTTATGTTGACAAAGAGACCTGTTGGTGTTCCAGGGTTGGGTTCAAGAAAAGTGTATTACAAATCTGAAGTTGGCATAGTGCAAACTGTCCAAACAAAGGAAGATTTCTATAGGAATACACCCATATAATGGTCATTTAGGCTGTATTTTCTCAGTGGAGCAATATGGCCCCCAGTGTGGTAGAGCAAAAAAATCTTAGATATAATCTTAAATCTCAGTTTATGGTGCTCCAAAGTTAACCTTATCAATATATATATATTCCAAAATATTTACTTTCATGAAGAAGGTATGAGAGGATTAGGAAAAAAAGATCTAGGAAAGATGGAAACCTATCGATCTCAGCTCATCTGGAGACTAAAGTCAAAGTGGAGATAATCTTAAATGTGTAGGAGAGTTAGTTTTAAAGAGTAAATTCAATTCCTAGTTGGCAGAACATGCTGTCCCTGGTTCCCTTGGTTCAAGTCATGCAGGCAATTTATCTTAGCTAACAGTAACAAATTGAATTCGATACCTGCTGAAGGCAATTCTTCTAAGTATTATGGAGGTTAGTTTATAATTAGTTCCTTCTAAGAAATAGATATAGTTTGTTGTTTTTAATTCCCTAGTTCAGTGTTTCATTTTTCCTTGAAATTTTAATTTGTTTTGCTCTAAATACAACACTTTTATCTTTTTTCTTAAAATTTGTTGAATTGGAGAGAAAGATTACTGGCATTCCATTTTAATTAAAGGAAATTATTTCCAGTTAACACTTAAGAAAATAAGTTATAATCCTAATAACAGTATTATATTCCTTTTTTATGACTTTTTTCTAATTTCACAAATTCAAAATATATTTATATTCAAGTAGTAACATTTCATAGAACAGTGTTTCCTTCTTTGGATCTTTTGAAATTAGTTTTTAAAAAATTTAAAGGGATTTTTTTCAGGAAAAAAATGAATGGAAGTGTTTTAAATGCTATATTTAAAAAGTATATTACTCAAAATTCTCTAATTTGATTAAATTCTTTTTTTCCCTTTTTTTAAAATTTTTTTTATTTTACTAAACACATAATATATTTTTATCCCCAGGGGTACAGGTCTGTGACTCGCCAGGTTTACACATTTCACAGCACTCATCATAGCCCATACCCTCCCCAATGTCCATTTCCCCACCACCCTCTCCCGTCCCCCTCCCCCCCCAACCCCCAGTCTGTTTCTTGAGATTGAGTCTTTTATGGTTTGTCTCCCTCCCAATCCCATCTTTTCATTTTTTCTTTTCCTACCTCCCCCCAACCCCCCCCCACATTGCATCTCCACTTCCTCATATCAAAGAGATCATATGATAGTTGTCTTTCTCCAATTGACTTATTTCTCTAAGCATGATATCCTCTAGTTCCATCCACGTCGTCGCAAATGGCAAGATTTCATGTCTTTTGATGGCTGCATAGTATTCCATTGTGTATATATACTACATCTTCTTTATCCATTCATCTGTTGATGGACATCTAGGCTCTTTCCACAGTTTGGCTATTGTGGACATTGCTGCTATAAACATTCGGGTGCACGTGCCCCTTCGGAGCACCATGTTTGTATCTTTAGGATATATACCCAGGAGTGCAATTGCTGGGTCATAGGGTAGCTCTATTTTCAGTTTTTTGAGGAACCTCCACACTGTTTTCCAGAGTGGTTGCACCAGCTTGCATTCCCACCAGCAGTGTAGGAGGGTTCCCCTCTCTCCGCATCCTCGCCAGCATCTGTCATTTCTTGACTTGTTAATTTTAGCCATTCTGACTGGTGTGAGGTGGTATTAATTTGATTAAATTCTTAACAAGTGTTCCTACTATATATAATACAAATGTACAATATGAACTAAAGTGTATCTTTTCTAAAAAAATAATTATGGTATATTAGTGTTATTTCTGTTCAGATGATTCACAGCTATATTTTGTTATTTTTTTTTAGTTGTGACTAGTTTTCTTTACTTCCAGTTAGTAAAAACTTCAAATTCCTAAATCTACAAATAATATTTTCTAATGTGAAAAAATATTTTACAAATATTACAGCAGTCCTGTTGTCAGGTAAATTGTAGAAGAGACGATAAAAATTAGAATAGTTCTGGGGCGCCTGGTTGGCTCAGTGGGTTAAAGCCTCTGTCTTCAGTTCAGGTCATGATCTCAGGGTCCTGGGATTGAGCCCCACATCGGGCTCTCTGCTCAGCAGGGAGCCTGCTCTCCCCCCACCTCTCTCTGCCTGCCTCTCTGCCTACTTGTGATCTCTGTCTGTCAAATAAATAAATAAAATCTTAAAAAAAAATTAGAATAGTTCTTCAACATGAACGTTTCAAATATTTTGGGGGACCCGGCTGGCTCAGTTGGCAGAGCATACAATTCTTGATCTCGGGGTTGTTAGAGCCCCACATTGGGTGTAGAGATTTATTTTAAAAAAATGTTTCAGACACTTTTGAAAGAGTAGAATCAATAGAAATATTAAATGTCCTGCTCAAATATATTCATTCCACTTAATTAAAAGTGAAACAATGGGGCACCTTGGTGCCTCAGTCGTTAGACATCTGCCTTCGACTCAAGCCCATCGGGCTCTAAGCTCCTCAGGAAGCCTGCTTCTCCCTCTCCCACTCCCCCTGCTTGTGTTTTCTCTCTCGCTGGCAAATAAGTAAATAAAATCTTAAACTAAACGTGAAAAAATACTTCAAATTTACTTTCTAAAGTATCATTAGACCATCATAAAAATATTTAAGAAATATGTAAATTTTTGCTTCAAAGCTCTGCAAAAAAAAACTGCTTTATTTCAGAAATTGTTTATTGGAAATCTAAAAGCCAGAAAAAAATAGAATGTGGTTTATATATATGTCTAACAATTGAAGAAGCTAAGTTACAGATTGTAAAGTTGTTTGTTTTTAAAAATAATGAAACTAGGACTAGAAATGTCCCTTCGAGCCTCTGTTTATCCAAGCACAAAATCATCTATATTTGAGACAATTCATGGTTCTGAAAGATAAACTAATTTATGTAGTCTCAGCACATACCTTTTCCTCCTTGTGGGAGGTTATAACTTGCCTTTAATGCCAGAAAGTTGGAGCACATTATCCCATATATGTCCTAAAGGTCTTTGAATCATCACCCTGGGAGGACTTCGTAAGTCATACACTTCTCTTTGTACAGGTAATAAAATAGTCTAGCATGTTAAAAGGCCGCTCTTGCCTGGGTTAAAATCTACCACCTGACCAAAGTCCATAGCTTTTCAATTAAGTTCTCTCCTTAACTGTGAATTAGGCTTCATCCCAGGCTGTGAAGCTTTTTAAATTTGTTGGAACCTACGGTGCTCCAAACTTAACCTTATCAAAAAACATGGAACCTAACCTGGAAAAGAAAGCAGAATTGTGTAATAGCGTTGTACCATGACAGATGGTAGCCACACCTGCGGTGAGCATGGCATAAGATAGGGATGTTGACTCACTATGTTGTACATCTGAAACCAATGTAACATTGTGTCAACTATCCTCAAATAAAATTAAAAGTTAAATTATAAAGCGGAATGAAAACAGGTAGAGGATTAGCTGTTTGATTTAAAAGGTTAGCTGAGTAATAAATAAATTACAGCCGCAGCCAGTTCCTTCCAAGGAATATTAGATACATATTTTTTAAATTCCCTAATCCGACCTTTTCCCTTGAAATTTCAGTTTCTTTGCTCTAGGTGTAGCACGTTTCCCCCTCTATTTTGTTAAACGGAAGAGATTACTGGGATCCCATTTCAGTTAAACGAAGTTATTTTATTTCGTGTTATTTGGGCTCCATGAAAATTCGAATGCATGGCAAAACTTGGGGGCTTTAAGTTAATCACATAACTGAACTCCGTGGCTACCGGCATTCCATGGATCGTTCCTCATTAATTCTATTTCGAATCACCGCGGAACCCCAAGCCTGCCTGCCTGCCCAGGGGTGACAGTTGAAAGAGAAACACCCCTTACTTTCCTGCGGTAACAGGGCAGCAAACGGCGGCTATTCGGTGGGAGGAACTGCAGTTGCCCCTAGGTTTTGAGGGGACAGGAGCGCACCTGCCCAAAAACACAGACTCAAGAACCGGAACGTAGCAATCGCTTGCAAACAGTGACCGGTACAAGCGCTCATGGAGGGAAACTCCCCAACTCCCACGCCCCGAAACCTCCCACTCAGCGGAGCAGTATGGAACCCGCCCACCGGAAGTGAAGCCGGAGGAAACGCCACGTCGAAAGCGTGGGTTAACGTAAGCGTGCCGACGTCAGGCCCCGTCCTTCCGGCGATGGGTGGTCGGGACTCGGGAGGGGAGGCGGAGCGGAGGCGGGGCTTGGGGGTGGTTGAAGCTCTGGTGGGTAGGTGGGTTCAGACCGAGGGGACTACGGGTCGGCGTTTGGCTCAGTGGGCTCGAAACAAAGGACTATCCGGTAGGGACTCAGCGCGGTGCCTTCTGACCGGTAGCTGAGCGGCCCATCGAGGTTTCTCGGCCAACCAGTACCCTCACCGCGCGGTCTCAGTAGGCTTCTCCTCGGTTCCCTACAGCCAGCGCCGTGGTGGGGGGCCCCGCACAGCGGCACCTGCTGCTGAGGGACCCCGCGGCCCGCCCAGGTGCTCATGATGGGGCTGATCTTCGCTAAACTGTGGAGCCTCTTCTGTAACCAAGGTGAGAAGGATGGAGCTGCGCAACGGCTCGACTCCAAGGAGGAGAGTCCGGTCGCCTTAGGGGACAGCCAGAGGCTGGGCTGTCGGTGGACGCAAACGTTCTGAGACGCAGAGAAGTGATTTTCTCGAGGGGGCGGGTAGAAACTCGGTAATTTAGGCTGGGAGAAGGTGCAGGAGAGACTGGATGTGTGGGAGAAATGAGGAGTGAAAAGAGGAGGCATTCGGGAGCCCAGAGTCCGAACTAAGAATTTTTGGATTTTAGCGAAGCAGAGCGGAAAGCACCTAGTGATACCTGGAAGCATGTCGAGGATCTTTTCTATCTCTAGTTAAGCATCCTGTGGCTTTCCCCCAAGATAAGTGTCCGCCCAGAAACCTATCAACTTTTTTTTAAATTATTAATAGTAGTGCTGCTTTTTTTCCTACACTGTTCTTTAAGCCATTGCGCCTTCGCGTTCTGATTTCGCCTGCTTCCTCAGACTCGGGAATGAGTTGTTCTGTGAGATGCACGGGTTTCCGGAAATCTGCATCCTAAACCTTGTATTCCTTTCCTAGGTTTTATAATGAGAACTAAATGCTTTGGGTTCTGTATAGGAGATTGCGTGTCCGTAATTAGTCTAGAACAGGTTATGAGACATTTAGAAGTTGGAAGTCCAAAGGGCCAAGAAGTTGTAAAACCTGTTCTGAGTCAGAGAATGAGATGTCATGTCTTCTGAAGAGAGAAAATACACAGACAAAAAAGGGTCTGGCAATAAAGTTTTAGACGTTCTTTGAACAGAATGCTTTCTTAGTAATTGGATCTACTTTTAAAATTCAGTTTCGTTTTTCATTTAACACCCTACATAATAAAAACCAGTGTTTTGTAATGACACCAATTGTTACTGCCAATGTGGTTTTTTGTTTTTTGCGGGATCTGAGAAGTGAAGAAAATGAAAAGGCTTTAGTTCATTTGTTCCGTGGGTCAGAACACGAAAATCGTCTTTTCCAAACTTATAAATACAGATATATGTATATACATATACAAATACGCGTATCTATGCAATTATATGTATATATGCAGTTACCACATGTATCACGCTTAATGTGATTTAAGAGTTTAACTTCTTAAATATATCTATATATTTAATACATGCTTTTTCATTTTATATTTTCTAGTCCTCATTACATGAATTCACTAGTATATGTAAAGCAGTATTTTAACACATGTTGAAAAGTATAAAGATCAACACAGTTATCATCTGCTTATCTTTTCCCATAGTTTAAGAAACAAAACATTACCAAAGTCTGTTTCCCCTTGTGTTACCCATCCAATTCCTCTTTCTCTCGTTTTATTATTGCTTTATTTTCTTGTTCTTCTTTTTCTTCTAATTATTATTATTATTATTATTATTATTGAGCCTTCCTTAAATCAGACTAGAAGGGAACAGAGGATGTAGGAGATGAAGAAAACATTCATGGGCTGCTTAAAGCCCCATAATTGTTTAGGCCTCCTAAATCCCCATTTCTATTTAGAATTTTTCTTTAACTTTAACTCTCCTGTTGAAAATTTAGACCCAGTGGCTTTGCTCTTTTATCCTCATTCATTCATGCAGCTAACATTTAATCAAAGGCCATCACCAGTCTTCAGTTAGGCTTGGAGATACAAAGATGAAAAACAAACAGAAAAGATAACATAGTTACTCACAAAGTTCTCATAGATCAGCAAATGAGACCTATGGGGAAATATGCAGTGTGGTAACTTTTTTAACAGGTATATACAAAAGTGTGTTGATGATCACCAAGAAGCAAGTGATTAGTTTTTCTCACGTGGTTCTTGGAAGACTTTACCGAAAAAGGTATACTTACACTTGTACTCTGCTGTAAGTGGGAGTCTTCTGGGCATGCTAAGCAGACTGAGTAGAAGGGGCATATTATTCTAGGTTGAAGGACTCCTAATATGCAAATGGGAGAGGAATCAAATACTTGGGTACATTGGAGGAAGCTGAGAATAGTTTAGTTTGGCTGTATCTTAGTTGGCCTGTGGGGGAGTTAGAGATGTTGAGGTTGGAGAGGTAGCTAGCGCCTGGAACCGGATCACAGAGCGCCTTGTGTGTCACCCGACTAAGACATTGAACTGTACAGAGCCGTTGAAAAGATTGCTCATTGTATGTTATTTTTCAAGCTGGGGAGTAATGTCACCAGACTGATACTTCAATCCTGTATTTTTTCCTTTCTATATCAACAAAATTAACTGACATTCTCAGCATTTTCCATTTCCACACTGTAATGAAACTAATCCAGAGATACTCAAATCACTCAGTCTTGGTTGCATATTAGAATAATAAGTCCATGGCCCTATCTCGGACCAATTAGAAATGAATGGGGCAGGCTGGCCTGGGCGTCACTGCCTAGATGATTCAGATTTGCAGTCAGAGTTGAGAACTCCATATCGCTTTACTCCTTTTCCTTATCTGTTTTTCACTATTTGCCTCCCATCTTTTTTTCCTGTAACATTTTACAGCACAAAGCATCTTCTTATAAATTTGATACCTTTCTGGGAATAAGGATGCTAAAGTGTGGTTGTCTAAGTGAAACTATGACAAAGTACACAACCTCAGCAATTTTGTATTACTTTATTATAAGCTAGAAGACATTACTTGGATGCAGTTATCAATGAAGGAAATAATTTCCAATCTGATTATCTTTTTTTTTAAGATTTTATTTATTTATTTGACACACACAGAGAGAAATCACAAGTAGGCAGAGAGGCAGGCAGAGAGAGAGAGCGGGAAGCAGGCTCTCTGCTGAGCAGAGAGCCTGACACGGGACTCGATCCCAGGACTCTGAGATCATGACCTGAGCCGAAGGTAGAGGCTCAACCCAGTGAGCCACCCAGGCGCCCCCAATCTGATTATCTTTACAAATTTATGAATATATCTATTACAGGACATACTTCCATATTTTTTAATTGTATGCATATGTGGAAATTTTAAACATTATTATTTGTCTTTTATTGAGATATAATTGACATACAACATATGTTTCAGGTGTACTAATCATTTGTCTTAGGGTAGAAGATAAATTAGTACTTTTATGCCCTTTTCCCTTATTATCCCAAAATATAGTGTTTTGCTTAACACAGTCTTTTCATTATTGTGATCGTAAAATTTAGTTACTCCTGTGCCAGAGTGTGCTAGATTATGTTCCCCTTTTTCCTACAACTTTTTCCCCCTAGAGTAAATAATTACAACATCTCATTGCCTTTGTTTTCTTTGTGTGTTTGACTAAGTCATTTCATTCTGTCCCAAAACTCTGTACAAAGTTTCCCCACATCACACTTAATCAGATGTTTTATCCCTTCTCCTGACCCCCTCAGTACTTGCTTCTGTTCCAAACTGAGCTTGCTTCCCTCTGCTTGCCCCACAGCTGTGCCAGACTTGTCTGTGCAGTCATGCCAGGAATTTCCTTTGCTTTTCTGTTTTATGAGAACATACGTCTTTCTTGCTTCACTACTTTTTGTTTGTTTTTTGGGGTATTTTTTTTAAGATTTTATTTATTTATTTGACAGACAGATCACAAGCAGGCAGAGAGGCAGGCAGAGAGAGAGGAAGGGAAGTAGACTCCCCGCTGAGCAGAGAGCCCGATGCAGGGCTCAATCCCAGGACCCTGAGATCATGACCTGAACTGAAGACAGAGGCTTTAACCCACTGAGCCACCCAGGCGCCCTGTTTGTTTTTTTGAAGCACATCCTACCAAAATTTCCTGCAAAGATGTCCAAAGTAGTAAATTTTTTTTTTATTCCAAATGTCTGAAAAATGTATTGGTCTCACTTTGCTTTTGATTTGTAATTGGGCTGAATATAAAATTCTGAGTTGGAAAACATTTCTTTCAGCAGGCATTTGAAGGTATTGTCATGGTCCTCTAGCTTCCAGTATTGTTAAGAAGACTAGTATCATTCTTATTCTGAGTTTTTCGCTTTTTAGTAGATTTTAGAATTTTTCATTTATTCCTGGGGTTTTTAAATATGCGAGGTGTGTGCCTTGTAGTGTGTCTTTTTTTGGTTCATTGTGCTAGGCCTTCTGGACCTTTTCAACAGAAAGTTGGACGTTTTTTGGTTCTAAGAATTTTTTTAATTAAATTTCTCTTAAGGTGTTTTCCTCTACTTTTCTGGAAATCTTATCCGTTGTATTGTGCTGCTTGATTATCTAGTATTCTTTTCCATTTTACTGTCTTTTTTTCTCAGTACTTTCTGGGGTATTTCCTTTGTCTTTTAATCTTCCTATTGAATATTTTGATTCCACTATCATATTTATACGACAGTTTATTAATTTGCATCATGATGAATTGTAATATGTGAATACTCTCAAGTATGTGAACACTCTTTGTAAACATGTTTTCATTTCTCTTAGATGAGTATCTAGAAGTGTAATTTTTAGGTCATAGACTGAATATATGATTAGTTTAATAAGAAACTATTAGATTGTTTTCCAAAGTGTTACACCATTCTCATACTCTCACCAGCAGTGTTGGAGACATCCACTTTTTTTTTTTTTTTGAGTTTTGTTTTTTTTTTTACCTTTACCTTACAGAGAGCGCAGGCGTGCACACACACAATTGGGGAGGGGGGTGGAGGATGGACAGAGGGAGAGAAGCAGACTCCCCTCTGAGTGTGGAACCCAACACTGGCCTCAGTTCCATGACCAATGAGATCATGACCTGAGCCAAAACAAGAGCCAGCTGCTTAACCAACTGAGCCACCCAGGCACGCCTTAGACTTACGCCTTAACATCCTTACCTACAGATGTCGCCAGTCTTTTTAATTTTAGTTTATTCAGTTAGATGAGTAGCAGTATCTCATTTTGGTTTTAATTTGCATTTTTCTGATGACTTTTGAATGATAAGCACTTTCACATGCTGACTGGTCATTTGTATTTCTTTTGCAGAATGTTCAAATCCTTTTCCTGTTAAATTATTCTTTTATCTATAAACTTATATATATAATTATTTATATCTTCTGGAATTGAGTCCTTTGTCAGATACGTGTTTTGTGAATATTTTCCCCCAGTCTGTGCTTCCTTACTCATTTTCTTAATGTGGGTTTTGCTGAGTGGAAATTTTAAATTTTGGTGAAGTTCTGATTTTCAACGTTTTTTTTTAACAGCTATTGCTTTTTGTGTCCTATTCCTTTCACCTACAAGCTTTGGCTTTTATGCTTAGGTCTGTGAGCCATCTCAGATGATTTTGCAGTTAGGATGTGAGTCAGGGGTTGGGATTCATTATTTATTTGTTTATTTTTAAATGGACATCTACTTGTTCTAGCATAATTTCCTGAAGACTTTCCTTTCCCAGGGGATTGCCCTAGAGCCTTTGTTGAAATACTGAGTCTCATCCCTGGATCTTTCTCTTGCATTGTTCTATATGTCCATCCCAATACTACACTATCTTGATTATTGTACTACTTCCTGGTAAATTTTGAAGTCTAATAGTGTCTATTAGACTATTAGACTAACAGTCCAACATGTCTGTTAATCGTTTCAAAGATTTTAGTTTTCTCTGTTTTCTGCTTTTTATTTTACTAATTCCCTGCTGTTTATTTCTTTCCATCTAGTTACTTTGGGCTTACTTTACATCCCCCTCTCCTGTCTTCTCAAGGGTGGGCTGTTCTCAAGGGTTTGATGCATGTCATTGTTTTTGTCTCTTATTCCTTTCATATGGAACATTTTAAAGCTATAAGTGTCCCTCCTAAGAATTGTGTTAGCTTCATTCTGCAAATTTTAATTTGTTGTATGTCATTCATTCAGTTTGAAATATTTTAATTTTGTGATTTTTTTTGACCTATGGGTTATTTATAAGTTTAGTTTTCTATTTATTTTTCTAGATAGCTTACTATTCATTCCTAATTTAATTCCATTGTGGTCAGGAATATACTCTAAGATTTTCATCTTTTGGTCAGATTTTTTTTAAGGTTTTTATTTATTTATTTGACACAGAGAGACACAGCGAGAGAGGGAGCACAAGCAGGGGGAGTGGGAGAGGGAGAAGCAGTCTTCCCACTGAGCAGGGAGCCTGATGCAGGGCTCAGTCCCAGGACCCTGGGATCATGACCTGAATGGAAGGCAGACTGAGCCACCCAGGCTCCCTGGTCATATTTATTGAGGCTTTTTTATAGTCCATCCAAATGGTCCATTTGGTGCGTGTACCTTTTGTGCCTGACGAAAATGTGTTATCTGCAGTTATGTGCAATATGCTAAACTCTGTAGGTTAAGGTTATGCCACTCTGTTAGTGTTGTTCAGATATTCCGTATCTTAATGTGTATCTCTGCTAGGGAGCATACAGTGTGATCTTGTGTTTGTTTGTTTAATAGATTTTTTTAATTTATTTATTTGACAGAGAGATCACAAATAGGCAGAGAGGCAGGCGGGGTGGGGGAGGAAGCAGACTCCCTGCTGAGCAGAGAGCCTGGGGGGGGGGGGTGTCTATCACATGACCCTGAGATCATGACCTGGCCCAAGGCAGAGGCTTAACCCACTGAACCACCCAGGCACCCCTGATTTTGTGTTTCTTAATCTAGTATGAAATTCTCCTTTAACTGTAATGTTTAGTCAGATTTATTGATGTGGTCCAATTTATGATACAGTCCGATATCAAGGTATGTTATTTTATTTCCTTTTTGCCCCATCTGCATTTGTTTTGTTTAGTTGTTTTCTATTCCTCCTTTTCCACTTTGCTTTGGGTTGTTTTTTGTTTTCTTAAAACTGCATTTTATTTTATTTACTGATTACTTTAATGATCCTTTTTGCATTATTTTTATGGTCCTTAGGGATTGCAGCATACGTTGTTACCTTTCCTCAGTCTACTTAAGAGTTAGTAATGTAACACTTCTAAAGTGAAAGAACCTTGAAACTGTGTAGTATACCCTCCCCTCCCTTAGTCCTTTACAACCATGCAGGTTATATGCCATAAGAATTGTATCTAGAGGGACACCTGGGTGGCTCCCGTGGTTGAGTGTCTGCCTTCAGCTCAGGTCCTGGGATTGAGCCCCGCATTGGCCTCCTTGCCCAGCGGGGAGCCTGCTTCTCCCTCTGCCTGCAGCTCCCCCTGCTTGTGCCCTCTCTTTCTCTCTCTCTCTCTCTGACAAATAAATAAGGTATTAAAAAAATTGTATCTATATTAGTTATAAACTGTACAATACAGTGTTATATTTTTGCTATAAAGAATCACATGTGCCTGAATATTTTAAGGGTATAATTTTCTCTTATATTTACTTACATTACTCTTTTTAATGTTTTGAGTTTCAATCTAGTATAATTTCCTGTCAAGCCAAAGAATTTCAGCGTTTTTGTAGTGTAGCCCTGTTGGTGATGAATTCTCTTAGTTTTCTTTTATCTGGAAGTGTCTTTATTTTGCCTTCATTCTTGAAGTGTATTTTTCTTGAATATAGAATCTTAGGTCAATTTTTTTTCCCTCTCTTTAGTGCTTTAAAGTTGTCATTCCATTGTCTTTAGATGTCTCAATTTTTTTCCTTGTGAAAAGTCAACCAACGTTCATATTTTACTTCCCCTTGTATAGCCTGACATTTTTCTCTTACTGCCTTCAAGATTTTCCCTTTATCTTTAGTTTTCAGCTGACTGACTGTGATAAAACTTAGCTTTGCTTTTTTTTGTATTTATCCTGTTCGGAGTTTGCTGAGTTTCTTATATTTGCAAGTTTTGTGTATTTTTGCACTCACCCAGTTCACTTGTATTTCTCAAATACAATTTTTCCTCAAATTGTCCAGTATAACCCGTTATATAGAGTCAATTTAGTGAGGACCACCATTGAAAGAAGGAATGAACATTCTAAAATTGAAACTATTACAGTGTATCTCAGTTAGTAAAGGTATCATTATGTGAAACTTTGGCTTCAGTTGTGTGTGTCCTGGGTCATAATGTAAAATATATTTATATTGTGTATATGTAACCTTGGTCATGGTATAACAAATTTGAAAACCATGCATTGTCTCTGCCTCTTAACATTTGTTTCCCATTGTAACCTTCCCCTGGGCAACATTAGAATTCTCTAGAGAACTGTGTTGAGTTAAATTAGTTTCAGTATTTCCTGTTGAAGCCTTTCTAATCATTCCTTTGTTCAATGAGTGTTGGGGGAGGGGGTGGTCTTTGGTCTTCACCTCACTCTGGATTGGGACCTTAGAGTATTCTACCTACTTAGACTCCTTAATCTTCTTCTTTTTTTAAATCTGTATTTTTTCCCTTCTCTACCAGAAAAGTGTTTTTGTTCTATCCAGTAAGCTATTCTTATTTGTTATTGTAAGATACTAAGACTTCATTTTGTCATAAAGATGGGGAGGCATCACACTGGGAGACCATTAGCCAAACTTCCCAGCATGTTATTTAACTTAAGACTCCATTTCCTCCTCAGTAAAGTGAAGAATACCACCACTTTCTCATGGCATGATTGTGAGCATTAACTTTCACAATGCACTTAAATTACTCAGATTGAAATTCTGTAATACTCTTTTCTACCCTTGACATTTATCTCCTTACCTGAGAGCTGGATTCTAAATCTGTTTTCCTTGAGAATATTACCATATGATATGTCCATATCTGTTGCTTTGTACTAATAATGCCGTACTGTAAGTGCTTATTTCCATACCTGCCTGTAAGATTTTTGAGGGTAGAGAGAGCTTGCCTTGTTCGACTTAATCACAAATGTTAAAGTCAGGCATAAAATGAACTCAATAAATATTGAATTGTTGAATCCTCATATTTACATAGCTGCTCTTAGCAAAATTTAGGTATCTAGGAATATGGGAACTGTGGTGGGAGTTAAGGGAGACTGAAGAATTTGGAAGAGCAGTTAATACATTAAAGCAAAAAAGGCAGGAAAACAAATGCAGGCTCTTATCAGTGTTTAGTAAAATAAATTACTTAACTTCATAGGACCTTAATTTCCTAATCTGTAACATAAGCAAGAAAACAACCAGGTCAGTAGTTAGGACCTTAATTTCCCAATCTGTAACATAACATGACAGATTGTGACATCATATCTTCCAGCTTTTTAATACCTACCCCTTGGAACAATTCAAACTCATTTTCTATATACACAAAATCCCAAATTTGGCAAAGGGCATTTTTGTTTGTTAAGTTATGAAGTTGTTTACATACTCTTGTGTTCATTTAAGGCTCTCCTCTTACAGCTAGAAGGTAACGATGCCTATTTGATGCTGTCTTTGGGCTTTATTATATTTTAAAATTAAAAGTTGATCATTTTATCACATCTTAACAATATCCAGTTTTAACATGATAAATGCTAACACAGTTTTCCACTTTATTGGCACTGTAAATATTTTGTGCTTTTCTAATATTTTTCTTCTCTTGTGTTTATCAATTTGAATTATTTGGTATTCTGTATAAAAACTACATTTTTTTTTTAATTTGGGAAAGGGAGAAAGGTTTTCTTTGATTTTTCTTCCGCTTATTTTTTAAGTTCCTTTTTCCATCTTTTTTCTTTTTATTTTTTTTTAAGATTTTATTTATTTATTTAACAGACAGAGATCACAGTTAGGCAGAGAGGCAGGCAGAGAGAGAGAGAGAGAGAGGGGAAGGGAAGCAGGCTCCCCGCTGAGCAGAGCACCAGACACGGGGCTTCATCCCAGGACCCTGTGATCATGACCTCAGCTGAAGGCAGAGGCTTTAACCCACTGAGCCACCCAGGTGCCCCTCTACCTTTTTTCTTTTTAGCCATCTTTTACCTGTGCTTGTTCTCATGCAAGTGCTCTTACTAATTTTCTTTTGAAGCCTCATTCTGTATAGGCTTTATGTCTTTATGCCCTTCTTACAAAATAGTATGATCCAACTTTTAAAAAAAATTTTTTTTTTAATTTTAAAGATTTTATTTATTTGTCAGAGTGAGAGAGAGCACAAGCAGGGGGAGCAGCAGGCCAAGGGGGAGGGAGAAGCAGGCTCCCCGCCAAACAGGGAGCCCAATGTGGGGCTTTATCGCAGGAGCCTGGGATCATGACCTGAGGTGAAGGCAGACACTTAATCGACTGAGCCACCCAGGTGCCCCACTTAATCGACTGAGCCACCCAGGTGCCCCAGAACCAACTTTGAAGGAGATCCAAGAGAACAAACACCATAGCCAAGAGTGCAGAGAAACTTTTGTGTAAACACTTGGTCAAAATTAAACAAAAGCTCTGCAGTTGGACCTTCATTTATTATAAATAAACATGCTTTGTGTTGACTCTGGAGATGCAGGGATTAGTAACACTGAAAGTTCTCGTCTCCCAGACCTCTGTTGTGGGAAGAGGTGGGGCTTGGTCTCCTGGAAGAGATTTCTGGGGAAGTATGATGGCAACGTGACAGTCTCGTGGTGTGCAGGCACATTTTACAAACATTCAGATTCAGAGTGCCTGTCTGGCTCAGTCGGTGGAGTGTTCGACTCTACATCTCAGAGTTATGAGTTCAAGCCCCAGGTTGGGTGTAGAGATTACTGAAAAATAAAATACTTAAATGAACAAACAAACCCATTTGGATTCAGTTTTCTGCTGCTTATGGTAGTGTCTTAACCCAAACTTTACTTGGCTATCAGCAAAAGTTTTAAGTTGTATATACTCTATCCCCAACATAAACATTTCTGGCCCCAAACATGGGCAGCTTCTACTCTGTCCCCAAACTGATTTTAATAACGCTACTGAAAAAAACAAGAAGGTAAACTTACATAATTACATTTGCAAAATTCATTCTAACCAAAGAATTTTGTATCCCTGTTCATAGTTTTCCCTATTTAAGGTTACATAAGAATGGACTGTGTCTCAGCCTATCAACTAAACATTTCATTTTCATGAAGAGTAATTGGAGGAGTTAGAAGAATCTACAGCTTATGTGTGCATGTTGAGGACTGGTTGAAGTTGTTAAAGTATACAGTTGTATAGTTTTCCCGTCATACCTTGAGACATTTTAGTGGGTCTGTAAGTAAAAGTTATGTTAAATGGCTAGTACTCATCTGATTGGCAGCAATTCAAAAATCTGACCTTAACCAAGACTGAATTGAACTATGATAATATATTTTGAATTTTTTTTAACCTGTTAGGTAAACAAATAATAAAAATTATTGCTGGGAGATAGAAATAGTACAAATTTACCAGCGTCTCCTTACATCTGCTTTCGTTAACCATGACAGGCGAAGGAAACTGTTTTATCCTGACTATAGGAAATCACTAACGTAGTTCAGTTGATATTTTTCCTTTTCAGTATATAAGATTTGTATGTGACCTGTTGATTATGCCCAACCAAAAAGACAGCGATACAGAACAAGCACCTTAAGTTATGTTTTTAACATTAACCAATATCGTACTGATTTATACTTTATTAATCTAGACACCACTGGTGATCGTTTAAAGCAACACATTAATTTCCTTTTCTGCTTATAACAAGAGAATGTGTCATTGTCCCTTGTTTTTCTCATTGTCCCTTGAATAGGTAAAAAAAAAAAAACTCTATTAACTAGCATTTGGGAACTAAAGTCTTTTGGTCATTGGCGTACTCCAGTCGCAGCTAAGGACAACGGAGGCATTTGAAGGAAGACGGAGGAATTACAGTTATGCCACAGAATACAAACAGCTCTTATTTTGTACTTGGCTTTTTAGTAAATGCCCTTTGAACTTGACTTCCCTCTTACAGTACAGATGATGTTTAAGAGATTTTTTTTTTAATTCAAGGAAAAGATTTAAAATAAATTCTGTTACTTGATGCTTTTCAAAAGCATTTAGCCTTTTTCTGTTGGTGTTTTGTTATACAGACTCAGGTTGATGATAATATCAGAAGATGGGCCTCGGTTTAACTGAAGGATGGATATTAATACCTTCATTGAAAGAGTTGAAATTGTGTGTTTTGTCTTTTTTTTTTTTTAAGATTTTATTTATTTTTTTGAGAGAGAGAGAGAAAGCATGAGAGGGGAGAGATCAGAGGGAGAAGCAGACTCACCGTCGACAGGGAGCCTGATGTGGGACTTGATCCCGGGCCTCCAAGATCATGACCTGAGCCGAAGGCAGTTGCTTAACCAACTGAGCCACTCAGATGCCCATATGTTTTGTCTTAATTGCTAGAATTCCCTATCACTGAGGGGAAAAAGGGAATCTGAAAAAGACCTTAAGTTAATCATGCAGTTGAAACTGTAACAAAACTCATACTCTGTCCCCCTTCAAAGCTTGTCACCTCTGACTTAGTTCACATTGGGTACCAGTCTTTCAAAATGATGCACTGTGTATGAGTTTTGCCTTCATATGCCTTAAATATTGTGATCATCATCATAATAGAAAATGTGAAGCAGGGAACAGGACTCTTTGAAAATGGCCCTGGGTGTTGGTTCACTTCAGTTGCCTCAGCAGTGGACCAGCCACTTGGTACTGCTTCTGGTCCCCTCTCCCGGCAGAGGTATCTGCCCCTCAGTTTAGCCTCCTTCCACACTAGTGGCTTCCTTCTTACTCCTGCAGGGACCCCATGGGTTCCAGATGCCAGGCAGGTGGTTTCCAGCTGTCACCAAAATTTAGAATACTTGTTCTTCCACTAACAAGAGGGTTCTCATTCTTGTACCAGAAGGGAGAAAGATAGGGCAACACTTAAAGATTGGCTGTGTTAGAAAGTAGGGGATATGAACCAAAAGAGCCAAAAAAGGAGAATGATTGTGAGTTATAATAAGCAAACAAGTTTTGTTCTGTTTTGTTTTTTGTAGAGCAGTTTCTGCCATAGTGGAAAAAAGCCCTTCCAGAAGGCCATGTCATTTGTGCTGCAGTATTATAGGCAGCACTGAGAGTGTTCAGGTCATTGGAAGGCACAAACGTGGTTTGTCACCTAAGAACTTGTCTGTGAATTATGGCCCCTCTTTTTGACTGGTACAGTCAAAGTAACACTTTAGGAATACCAGATGATATTCGATAAAATGTATAATCAAAATTTTGACATTCATCACAGGTTAACAAGAAGAGCAGGGTTGTGATAGGAAATTTGTCAGATCATTGGCTCAAAATAAATCGATTGTGTTGTGGTTCAGAGGTTCACTAGTAGTTTTTTAAGCATTCTGCCCTGGATACAGAAGAGGTATCTTCTGTAAAGGTTAACATCTGGAAAAGATGATTCTAGAGTGTTTTCTCACAACTGTGTCCAAAGGAGGTTTCAGAATATGTACCATTTAACAGAATAATTAGGTGGGCTTTAAAATCTCTGAAACAAGTGACTGTTCTGTGCATGGCACCAGAAGAAGATGGAAGTTTTTGTTGCCTGAAGAGCAGAGAGTTGTAACATCCAGGGCCACCTGGGTGGCTCAGTCAGTTAAACACGTGCCTTTGACTCAGGTCATGATCCCGGGGTGGGGGGGATCTGCTTCTCCCTCTGCTTCTTCCCCTCCCTACCATTGTGCTCTCGCTTGCACACACTCTCTTCTCTCTCTCTCTCTCAAAATAAATCTTAAAAAAAAAAACAAGTTGGGGGCGCTTGGGTGGCTCAGTGGGTTAAGCCTCTGCCTTTGGCTTGGGTCATGATCCCGGAGTCCTGGGATCAAGCCCCACATCGGGCTCTCTGCTCAGCAGGGAGCCTCCTTCCTCCTCTCTCTCTCTGATCTCTCTGTCAAATAAATAAATTTTTTAAAAACTCTTAAAAAAAAAACAAGTTGTGGGACGCCTAGGTGGCTCAGTTGGTTAAGTGTCTGCCTTTGGCTCAGGTTATGATCTCAGGGTTCTGGGATCGAGCTCCATGGGGCAGGCTCCCTGTGGAGAGCCTGCTTCTCTCTCTCCCTCTGCCTGCTGCTCCCCCTGCTTGTGCTCTCTCTGTCAAATAAATAAATAAAATCTTTAAAAAAAAGTTTGTAAAATCCAGATTAAACGATCATTGTGGACTAAGTAATTGCTTATTTATCTGTTGATTAATGGAAGGAATAAGAAACTGAGAGAGTATGTTGTGTGTCTTGTTAGTGCCAGGGAAACCTTTTTAATTTTATGTTTTAAATTGGATTTCTTCATGAAGGAAGAAAGAAATCTTGGTTATATATAGGTGGGAGAATTTCCAGGTGTAAAAACAACTTGATAAAAAACTAATTTGAGGGGCGCCTGGGTGGCTCAGTGGGTTGAAGCCTCTGCCTTCAGCTCAGGTCGTGATCCCAGGGTCCTGGGATCGAGCCCCACGTCGGGCTCTCTGCTCAGCAGGGAGCCTGCTTCCCTTCCTCTCTCTCTGCCTGCCGCTCTGCCTACTTGTGATCTGTCAAATAAATAAATAAAAAATCTTAAAAAAAAAAGATTTAAAAAAAGAAACTAATTTGATTAGCAGAGTTGACAAGCAGATGCGTAAAACAATTTTTTTAAGGTTTTATTTAGTTGAGGGGGAGGAGAGCGCAGAGGAGCAGAGGGAAAGGAACAAGCAGATTCCCCAATGAGTGCAGAGCCCAATGCTGAGTGGGATCACAGGATCCAGAATTTGTGTTTTTCCTCGCAAACAGTATTGTGAGCGGGTTCTCTTGTACTTCCCTCCTACCCATTGTCTCTTACAAGACAACCAGGTGGAGGACATCATACCAGACTGCCTCACTTAATGCAGGTGACCTTGACACCATGAAGTTCTCTTCACTCTGTATTTTAAGAATCCAGTAATAAGTATCCAGTGAATGATTCTCATTAGAAAGCTAACTAATAATCATTTTGAAAGCATGTAATTGTAGTATGCAGTAGTGTTAAATGTTTATGGTTTGTTTTCTTTTTGTAGAACACAAAGTAATTATAGTGGGACTGGATAATGCAGGGAAAACCACCATTCTCTACCAATTGTAAGTATAGTTATTTACTTAAACAGTTTTCATTATTTTAGTTATTAGAACTAGTTTTATGTAATTAATAAGGTACCATTGCAATAAAACAGAAAAGCTCCAGCATAAGGTTTTGTATTTTACCAAACATAAAATGTGTTTAAAAAGTGAAGAACAGTGCTGTGTGTTTGCTAGAGCCTTCACAAACACTTGTCTTATTCTGGCCTTGAAAGAATGAATATTAAACTAAAATGAATAAAGTACATATAATAGTGCTGGAGTGAAGTGATAAAGTGCGTTTCACTTAATTCTTCCTGCACTGCGGTTCATTGAATAGAAGGAAGCTTATTGCTACTCTCCTGATTGATAGCTCTGAATTGTTGCATGTAGCCAGACTTGTCAAATCCAAAGAAATGAAGATCACCCCGGAAAGTACTGCTTTTCTAGCTTGCAGCAGGGAAAGGCTTGAGACTTCCAGAGAAATACATTAATACTTGCGAGAAGTTTTAACATCCCATCAATCTGCTTGTCAGAGTACCTCCCGTTATCGTTCCAGTGTTCATGGGACAATCTACATTAAGCAGTGGAAATGGATCTGTGTCCCAAGCATTTTAACAAGTAGTTATTAGATAACAGTGCACCGTTGTAGCGTTCTTCTCTCTTTCCACCTCACGCTAAGTGTGTCAGCTGACAACCCTCCAGAAATACTTCACTTACGCAATGCCTGATGTAGTTTTCAGCAACTTTGCTAAAAAGCTCCTAACTTGTGGCTTGTTGTTTTAGAGGTGAATAACTATTTGTTTTACTTTAAAATATTCATTGGCCATTATGTATTTTAATAAGATTTAACCTTTAACATCAGATATAAACATCTCAGAAACCTATCAATTGTTGAAATAATTTTCCACATAACTTCAAAAATATACGTAAAACCCAAGAGACAGTGCAGTTATAGGCTTCTTCCAGCACAGTACTGACTTACAGGCAAGTATGTATTTGTTGAACAAACTAATTCACTTAGCCAAGGATTACAATAATATATGTGGGCATGAGCATTGGTGTTCTAAACGTATTTATAGTTATTCTAATTAAAATTTTCATTTGTCTATAGCCTTATCTTTTTAAAGCTGTAGTTTAGGTGGACAGGCCTGGGTCTCAATTTTCTCACCTAAACAATCTTCACAATTATACATAGCATAGCCTACTGGTCAGTGGTTGCTACTTTGCAAATATTGATGTCGCAGTCACCAGGAAACTTGCTCTTTCAGGAAGAGGCACTGGGCACTGCTCTGATAACAGGGCATGGTGGTATTGGGAATCTTGGCCACAGAAATACAAATTCACACCATGATGTTCCTTTCTCTCCTTTCTCAAGGCTTTAATTTATTCCAGTAAAAGAAAAAAAAAATGTCTTCTTTAGGAGTTGTTCTTTGTCTAGATATTTGTTTGCACAAATGTGCTCGAGATTCTAGTTTTGATGTTAATGATTACTGTCATCGGTGCAAATGAGGAAGGGTGATTGATTCTCAAAATAGAGAGATAAAACTTCCTTCGGATTCTCAAGATTTACCAAATATTTTTTTATGCTGTCTTTCAACAGCTTAATGAATGAAGTGGTTCATACATCTCCAACCATAGGAAGCAACGTTGAAGAAATAGTTGTGAAGAACACTCATTTTCTCATGTGGGATATTGGTGGTCAGGAGTCACTGCGCTCATCCTGGAACACATATTACTCAAACACAGAGGTATCTAAGTTGCCTTCCGAATATTAATACAAAGAACCAAAGAGTCAGCACAGAAAAGAGATAGGCTGTACATGAAGGCATATTGACAGTTGCTTCTTAATAAGATCGTGTTCTGTAAGGAATGTGAGGTTTTCAATTAGAAGAGAAAAGGCCAATAGAAAGAGTAACTCTCACTGTTCGCGTCTGTGAGTTCCTCTTCACAGCAATACTGTAACATCGCTACTGTTGAAGAAAGCAAGGATGGGGATCAATCAGATAATCTGTCTCAAGATCTCACAGCTTGATAAGGCTCTGGTTAGGGGAGGAATAAAATATTTCAAGCATAATTTAATACAGGATTTCCAAAATTCAAATCTTTGATGAGATTATATTTTAGTTTTAACAAATGAATTTATAGTCCCTCCCTTCCCCAAATTCTCTGTCAGTTATTTCATTATTTACTACTTCAGACACAATCTGGGAAACAGTCTGGACTAGCTTCTATTTCTGTTTTTATTTCTTGTTGGAGGCAGATTTTTTTTTTTTAAACCAGTGCAATGCTATTGAGAGATTTATCTTTGAGTACACTAATGTACAGTTGCATCCATAATTTCTCTTTACAAACAGGTACATCTAACCAATTTTTTTTTTCTAAAATGAAGCCTATTAAAAATTAAGTTGGTGTTTTGAAGGGGATGTGCTGAGGAGGTGGGAAATGTAAGGAAGTTTTCTTGAATGATTCTTTTTTAAGATAAATCCTTGAGATGATACTGCAATCACATGAGTATCTGTGTGGATATATTCCAGTGCAGTTTGTGACTGTCAAAAACAAATGGCATTTCATAGATTTTTAGCAGTGGTGGCAGCACTTAATTCTTTTTATTTGCAGGGCAAGATAGGATGGTTAGCAAATATGGTTATAGATTAGCTTAATATATACTTCCTTTTTTTTATTTTATTTTTTTCAGTGTTCTAAGATTCATTGTTTATGCACCACACCCAGTGCTCCATGCAATACGTGCCCTCCTTAATACCCACCACCAGGCTCACCTCTCCCCCCACTCCCTCCAAAACTCTCAGTTTGTTTCTCAGAGTCCACAGTCTCTCATGGTTCGTCTCCCCCTCCAACTTACCCCAATTCACTTTTCCTTTCCTTCTCCTAATGTCCTCTGTGTTATTCCTTAGGTTCCACAAGTAAGTGAAACCATATAATTGACTCCCTGCTTGACTTATTTCACTCAGCATAATCTCCCCCAGTCCCATCCATGTTGATACAAAAATTGGGTATTCATGCTTTCTAATGACTGCGTAATATTGCATTGTATATATAGACTATATCTTCTTTATCCATTCGTCCATTGAAGGGCATCTTGGCTCTTTTCACAGTTTGGCGACTGTGGCCATTGCTACTATGAACATTGGGGTAATATGGCCTGTCTTTTCACTACATCTGTATCTTTGGAGTAAATACCCTGTAGTGCAATTGCAGGGTTGTAGAGTAGCTCTATTTTTAATTTTTTGAGGAATCTCCACACTGTTTTCCAAAGTGGCTGCACCAACTTGCATTCCCACCAACAGTGTAAGAGGGTTCCCCTTTCTCCACATCCTCTCCAACACATGTTGTTTCCTGTACTGTTAATTTTGGCCATTCTAACTGGCGTAAGGTGGCATCTCAATGTGGTTTGGGTTTTTTTGTTTTTTGTTTTTTGTTTTTATAGATTTTATTTATTTATTTGACAGATCACAAGTAGGCAGAGAGGCAGGCAGAGAGAGAGAGAGAGATGAGGATACAGGCTCCCCGCTGAGCGGAGAGCCCGATGCGGGGCTCAATCCCAGGACCCTGGGATCACGACCTGAGCCGAAGGCAGAGGCTTTAACCCACTGAGCCACCCAGGTGCCCCTCAATGTGGTTTTGATTTGAATCTCCCTGATGGCTAGTGATGATGAACATTTTTTCATGTGTCTGCTAGCCATTTGTATGTCTTCTTTGGAGAAGTGTCTGTTCATGGAATGTTATTTTATGATAGAAATATGTATTAAAGGGCAAAAAATGAGCTTAATACATACTTCTATCATAAAATAACATTCTGAAATGAAAACACGTTAGAAAGTAAGAGATAAACAATCTCTCATTATGACTGCAGTTGCCCCTTGAACAAAGCGGGGGTTAGGGACACTGACCCACTTGCATAATCCAAAATCCGTATATGATTTGACTCCCCAAAAACTTGACTGATGGCCTGCTGTTGACCAGAAGCCTTACCGATAACATAGAGTGGATTAACACATATTTTGTATGTTGTACAGACTATATACTGTATTCTGACAATAAAGTAAGCTAGAGAAAGAATGTTATTAAGAAAATTGTAAGAGAAAAGGCACTTACAGCACTGGCTACACAGTTAAAAAAATCTCGTTGAAGGGGATCTGTTCAGTCAGCACCATCCTGTTCACCTGTGTTTAAGCAGCAGCGCTCAGTGTGTGTGACTGCAGGTGTGAGAAGGAGGGCTGCAGCTCTCATGAGTAGGTTAGAGTTGGTGGTCCAGAAAGAAATATGTTATTAATGACACCACTTGTATGGAATGTTTCTTTAATAAACTCTTTCTGTAAGAATTTCAAAATTGGTACACAAAGACCCTCTGGCCTTTCCCGCAGCACGCCACCGTAGCACCTAGCAGTTGCGATCTTAGATGCCAGGTGGGCATCCTGTCTGTGTGGTGTTTCCCTGATGGCTTTGTTCACCCTCGTCACCTTCTTAAATTCCTTACCTTGAGACCTCCAAAAGCCGAAGGTCTCCGTCCTAATGCAAGGAGTTCAGCTGTTGGCAGATTCCTGACAACTTCTGTCATTAGTGTCACTTCCCCGTATTCTGTCCCTGCTCATTTTGCCACAGTTTTTACATTTCTTCCTTCTAGTCTTTTCACTTTTATCCCCTGTGAAGCCCTTCACATAGTATATGCACTCTATGTGAGTGCATATATGCAACTATGTGAAGTGAAGCACTTCACATAGTATATCACTCTCGTCGTCTCTTTCTGAACAATCTGGTGTCACCCTCCCTCTCTCCATTTATTCTGCATCATTCCTCTGTTACAATCTTAGCTTTGCTTAATCTCACTTCTTAACTTTTTCTTCTGAGATATTCAATTAGGGGCCCTTGGCACTATATCTTATTTTTTTACCAAAGATCCTTTTATTTCTAATGTGTAAGACCCACCTTTCTTCACACGGACCGGTACCAGCCGCTTTCTCCAGTCCTCTGTGCTTGGCCCTCTTTAGTTTCAGCTCCATCCCCTCTAGCATATTAACCCCTAAATAGGTATGTTTCTATTTAGCACCTTTTTTCTGGGGCTCTTATTGTTGATCTTGTTGTGTTAAAACGTCTTGTTCATCGGTTGTTGTTTTTTTTCTAAATTTGCTTCTCTTTTTCAAACTTGTGTGCTCGTTTCTAGTGGGCGGGAGACTGTCTGAAACATAAATAATTACTGATTGCCAAATGAGCAGGCGTCGAGTATTTTCGAGTTTTAGTAAAAGTTATTTAAATTAGTGTGACTTTCTCTTTGAAATTTATTTTTTGTTACCTGCATTTACAAATAAATCTTCGTGTTACAGAGTATGATGTTTTAAGAGATCACCTTTTCAAAATAAACTTCGGACATAACTTTTATCTGTTGAAATTATGAGTTATTTTCTTATTAACATTTGAATTTTACAGTAGAATATAAACTCCTTATGATGAAAAAGCAGTAGACCATTTTATGGTAATGATGATGTCTTGTGAAGAAAGTACTCTCACTGAGAGTAGTTTTGCATAAAACTTCAAGGTTTCATTCAATTTTCTTTCTTTTTGGTTGTCTTCTAGTTCATCATTCTTGTTGTTGATAGCATTGACAGGGAACGACTAGCCATTACAAAAGAAGAACTATACAGAATGTTGGCTCATGAGGTAAATTTTGAAAGCAAACATAAACCATGGAGTAAGGTATCTGTATACTGGTTGTGCTTTTTTACAAAGATTATGGGCTTTGCAGTTGGTTATTTCATCATTAACAGAATTTTATATTTTGATGAAAGTCTTAACGTCAAAAAGTTTCATAACATTTTCAAACTTGGAAAAGCTCAACACATTCATTTGTAGACTGTTACTGTTACTGACAAGATTTCTCAAAGTTTAAACCACCTATTCATGCCTTAAAGAGCCTGGTAAATTAAAGCAAGAAAGACAAAAAAATAAGTGTTTTTTTTCCCCCAAGAGTTTATGACTGAAAAGTCTTTAGTACATAGTCTGAGATCACTTAATTCTATTTCAGATATACAAAAGACTTAGAAAATAAAACACATTTGCCCATCAGCCATTCAGTGTAAGATATGAAGTATCTTATGCGACCACCCAATCTCATTTTCTTCCTTTCTGTCCAAGGATTCTGAAAGAATTACATTAGCTTCAAAGTAGTGATTATCAATCCCATGTATATTTTCATACTTTCCCTACATTTTTATTTGTCAGTTGTACAAAATATTACTTTCATTGCTCATAAAATCTTATATAATGATCAAGATTTTTTTTCCCCCTGTATAACTCAGTTTTGGGTTTTTTTGCACATTTTGATTATCCATGTCCATACATAGAGTTTTTGTTCATTCTTTCTGATAACTCTGTAGAATCCTAGTGTATGATTAAACCACAGTTGATCTATCTTCTTCTCCTTTTTTTTTTTGATCTGCTCTTTATTAATGAACATTTAGGTTACTTCTAAATTTTGATAGTTTGAACAGTTCTACAGTGAACATTAATGAAATACAGTTAGTCTATACCAATATGAGTAAGTAAGATAAGTATTACCCAGCTCTTACCCTCAGTCCTCCTCTTTAAATTTGGAGAAATTCTGTAGTATTTGCTAACATATTACCATATTTGCCCATTAGAGTATTATTGCTCATAGAGTTTTAAATTAGTGTTTAAGATGCATGTTTATTTTAATTTTGGCCCAACAATATAAAATAACTTTTGATTATCTAGCTTATGTTAATAAGCCTGTCTTTGTTAGAATCAATCCTTAAATCACTGTTATTTGAGGAAATTTATTTTCATTTCAGTACAGCTTTTATTTATTTATTTATTTATTTTTTAGTTTTTATTTTTTAAATAAGCTTTAGGCCCACTGTGGGTCTTGAACTCACAACCCCAAGTTGATCTTGATCTTGATCAAGCTCTTGATGAGTTGTGTGGTCTACCAACTGAGCCAGCCAGGCGCCTATCAATAAAATTTTTAAATTTAAATATTACTGCCTAATTATTTTAAAGTAGAAGGATTTCATTATAACTGTCCAGTTAGGCTTATCTGATCCTCCTGATGCAATAGTTTAATTTAAATTGTGGTATTTCATATATTAGAAATATTTCATATTGATTGCAGGATTTACGGAAGGCTGCAGTCCTTATCTTTGCAAATAAACAGGATATGAAAGGGTGCATGACAGCAGCTGAAATCTCTAAATACCTCACCCTTAGTTCAATTAAGGATCATCCGTGGCACATTCAGTCCTGCTGTGCTTTAACAGGAGAAGGGTAAGTGCTAAACAGTATGAGGGGAGCTATGACTTCTTTCAAATTTCTGTCAACTTTTCTTCTTTGATCCTGTTCCCTTTTTTGTTCTTAAAGATTGTTTTTGTATTGTATTTCAATTATTTAAGGTAGAAATAATTTTAGTCTGTTACTGTTGTTAAGTTAAACTTTAGCGGAGTTATTGACACATTTTTGGTGACTTTTAATATAAACAAAGTGTTTTACCAGAAAAAGTCAATAACAAATGTTTGGATGAAGCTGTCACAATCCAGATTTTTAGTTGCTGTTTTGTTTCTTGCTTACAGCATTACAGTTAACCTGAATTAAAGAGGAAGCTTCAAAGAAATTTCAAATTTTCTGTAAAGGCTTAATAAAGCATGGGCTCTCAGCTTTCCACAAGAGTACATCTTCTTTCTAATCAGGAGTCCTTTCAGGGGACATACTTCGAGAGAGGAAACATTTGAGATAACTGCTTCTTACAGTTTATTCTTCTTTCCTGAGAACTTGAATTTGGATGGAGTAGGCCAAAGAGAACCCAGCGTGTTACACGTGACTTAGCCAGTTGATTTCCAGGAGCTTATTTATCCTCTGATCAACCTGACCTTCTTTGTTATGCTCCTGTTGGAAATAGCTTGTAATAAAGTGGCTCCATGTAGACTTTTTGACCTATCCTTCTAAGACTGGGCCATAAGCATTCCATTCTTTAGAATTTAGGTGCGTAGGGGAGAGTTCCTGTTGCCTTTTGGTGGCGGTTTCAGTTTTAATCTTAAAAGGGGGAGAGGAGTATTTGCAGTCTTGATTGTAGAACTGGGTTATCTTCAAGATGAGACTGAAACCATTTCCCAATTACTCAACTAATCTGATCCCATCATTTTGTCTAAGTGAATCTTCCACTTAAAAATTGCACTTATGGTGTTATCTACGTATTTCACTTGCCTATATAAATCATTACCACAGTATCAACATTTGGGTAAGACTTAAAAATAATAAGTATGCTTTCAATTTTAAGTATTTCCATTTTGAAAATACTTCTGTCTTTTGTTTCAGGTTATGCCAAGGTCTGGAGTGGATGACCTCCCGGATCGGTGTGAGATAACTTTGTGCTTGAAAAGAGACTGCTCTATTTATTCTTGACATGAACATTTTCCTAGTACCTTTGGCTGCTAAGGCAGCAGCATGTTTAATTTATAACAACACAAACCTCTATGAGCAACACTTGAATCAAGTGCAGCTGAACTGGAACATAAAAGACTTTTTCTTAACTTTTTTTTAATGCACTAATCTTCAGTTGGATGAACATAATGTGTAACTATGTTTTCAGCAACATAATTCTTCTGACTGCTGATTCTAACTATTCAATGACTGCCTTGTAAGAAATGTTTGTCATATGTTTAATGTTTTCTGAAGTATTGTAATAACTTTAATGACCAATTTCTTTCATTTCTTGACCACACCCTTTCCCTACCAGATAATTACTGGTTTGACACGGTCGTAGTGGAAATCATCAGGTTCTGCTTGCAAACTTAACCAGCACTAAATATTTGCTCCCTCTTCAAACCACTTACCTTTTGAACAGAACTCACTATAGAGAAAGAAATCTGCCTAGAAGATACATTTATATATAAGGAAGACTGACCATCAGGAGAACTGCCTTTAAGTTAATTTCTCCCACATTATTGCAAGCCGTGGAATAATTTTAACTTACTGTTAGCATGGAAATTAAGAAGGCTGTTTATCTAAAAGAATTAAATTCACTTTTCTGCCTCCAATATGAGATTAGTTTTGGCTAAAAACTAATCAAGGAAAAATATTTAAAAGCCCAACTTTGGTTGTAAATATTTTGATAAATCTGATATTTTAAAAATGTCATGCTATTCAACACATGCATTAACTACCGGAAATTATTAAAGCATACCAGCACTACTATCAAAACAAGATACTTGGAATATATTTTACTATCAATTTTCAGCAAAAAGTTCAACTATTCCATTTGCAAGGGAGAGCACATCTGCTTTGGGCAATAGCTAAAGCAGAGTATAAACATTTCATTTCTTAAAAATTTGAAATTGTGTGTGAATTTGCAGTGTTTCTACCACCAGCAGTATATTATACTTAGAAAACCATATGACCTTTCCTTAAATCTATCTGAGGTTATAGTGTAATAGGCTTAAAACAGTTGCCATCTTTATAGAACGTGATGTTCTAAAGTCTTTTGCTGGGTTACATGAAACTGCTGAATTTAATCCTAGCTTTTAAAGTATTACTAGGAGACTGAAAGTTAACACTAACACCTTCTAAATTAAAAAATAGGAAGAAAAAGTCATATTCTATGAGAAGTTTATTACATATCATTGAAAAGTTTCAAGGCAGTTATCTAATATGAATAGTAATATAAATAGTGCATACTTTAGAGGGAGGACAAATATTATAATTTTGATCCTTTATTTCAAATGTGTGATTTTGCTATAATGAAAGGGATAAAATGCATACTTAGAGAATAATAATTCATTTTTGCAGTATTTTTTTTTCATTTGGGTCAAAAATAGGATTCAGTGTTCATAAGAATATCAAAATACCTGTTCAAAAGTGGTATTTTAATTTTAATATTTTTATTGTAAATTGGTTTTACTTTTGCTCTGTTTTCAGGTATACTTGATTTATTATATTTAGTCTAATTTAGTTGAATGTGGTAACATTTTCTTTCTATTTAGTGGTAGCACACCCTAGAACTGAAAAATGGCCAGAGGAAAGCTTTCTGGACTTTGGGAACTAGTGGTCTATTAACCTTGTTTTGAACCTTTTTCTTAGTGATTCTATACCAGGTAGAGGGGAAATTTTGTTTTTAATAAAATCCATAATCTAGAACATGAGAGAAAAAGCAAACATAAATCAATATGGATGCTTTGTGTTATGTGCTTGGGGGCAGGGAGCAGGAAGAATTATGAAGACAACCATTTACCTAAAGCACACTTTGCCAGAATTTCTGTCTTGGTTGTAGAGTTCAGCCATGAATACTGAGGATAATTCTCTTAGCTCCATCCTGAGAAAACGTATTTATACCCCTGTATCCATCCTTATTATGAAATTTATCTTCTTATATCTAGTAAGATTGGCTGGCTCAGTTTTCTTCTATCAAATTATATGGTTATTTTTTTATATTACCACATCAGCATTATACTGAAAGTGTTTTTAATAGTTGATTGTATTTTGTCAAACAACTACTAGTATAGATTCAAATTTGCTATTTAATTTTTTAAAACACAATTTATTTTATTTTCTAAATTTTTTAAAAAAGCATTTTGTTAGTTTGGAATTAGAAACGGTTTATGTTAGCTGCGTTGAAAATGAAATCGATATCCCACTAGTTTTTGTGGCAGTGATTGGGAAAAGTTTAAATAGAAAATTCATGTAAGACTTTTTAAAGGTGTTTTTATAGGTTCTCATTAGAGATTTCCTGTTACATTGATAAGAAAACTGATTATCCTTTACTCCAAGAGAATGTTTTGTTTGACCCAAGCGGGTACCTCATACTAAAGCATTGATTAGGACATTCATTGTCAATCAACTATAAAATATTGTTTGATGAAAAATGTAAATTTGTAATTAGTGCCTTTATTCACATTTTGAGATAAGTTCTCAGTTTTGTACTATACCTGTTCTTTAGAAGTCAGATTAACAGCTGATTAACTTGACAATGAAATAATTCAAGATTCACCTCCCCACCAACCCTTCAGTTGCCTAGCAAAGTGGAAAGCAGGGGACCCACCCACATTACTTTTGGGAGATTATTCTAGATTTTATTTTTATTTTGAGGATGAAGCAATGAAAGTTTAAATATTTTATTAGAACTGAAATGTAACTGCCACCCAAATACGGTATTTTTCTCCATTTTGAACATGTTACATTCTTCATGTTTAAACCCACTGTTGTTATTGCAGTGCATTTGGGAACTCTTAGAATTAACAGGCCCCTTTATATGGGAATATACTACATAATTTGTATTCTTAGTGTAATTTAATTCCTTAAAATCTGAAATAATATATATATATAATCTATTGGAAAACTCATGGTTAAATACGTAATTTTTGCTTTTAAGTTCTGTGTTAGGTGTGCTTCAAGGTATAATTTTATTCTATATTCCTTAGAAGAAAGATAATAAATTCAAGTTTTATTGTTAAAAATAATTTTTAAATGGGCACTTACCCTTATAGCCAAAGTCCTTTTGTTTAAGCATAAATTAACTTTTATTTTGTATAGCATAAAGAGAAAATTATTTTCCTATGAAATGGTGAGTGATATAGGCAGTGCTATAAACAGTAGTCTCTGAAGAGCTGGGGGGGTCAGCAAAGAAAATTTTAAGAAATCAATAAATCTTTATATTTTTAAAAAATCTTTTTGGTGTAGTATCTTAGGACAAATTTAGACATGGGATTGCTTGTGACTAGCACTCATTTAATTCTTAGCTATGTGAAACTATATGAGTAGATAAATGTAGTGGTATTATGCCTGTGGATGGGTAAATTCCATTGACATTTATGTTTGAAGACCAACTTCCTGAGTCTAAAGTTTTCTCCGTGGCTTTGGATCTAAAATATTTCATATTCAGTTCAATTCTAAAAGAGGATCTTTTATGTTTTGTTGGGATAAAGTCACTTCAAGATGTAGTCTGTTAACTTGTATCTAATAGAATACTGTGCTGGCTGTCCAAAGAGGTGGATTTGAATCTTAATTTGGCCATTAATTGTCTAGTTGACCTTAGATGGTTACTGTTCACAGCCTTTTTGTTTTCTCCCATATTGAGAAACTTAAGACAACTAGAACTCCATTATCTTGGTTTTAAAGTCCTAATTCCTTATATACTACATTAAAGTCCCAAAGTTAAAATACCAGGAAGGGACATGTAATATGAAATTCACTTTTGTCTGTTCTTTGATTCCCACCTCATTTTCATTTCATTTAGTTCATGAATACAATCAAATAAGAAAACAAAGTATCAACTAGTAACTGCTACTCAGCTTAAATTGAGCTAAGAGCTAATGATAATGCAGAAGAGAAAATAAGCCATATTGCTAAGAAAATTATTTTAAGCTGCTGATAATAAAACACAGTATTGTGTTTAAAGTACTCTCTTTCAGAGAATATCTTGCTTATTTTCCTGACTTTTATTAATTAGAAGTGGTCAGTTTGTTCAGAGTCTATTGGCGTTAGATGCTTCCCCAAACTCCCAGTTCTGTTTGACTTTTCAGTATTGAAAGGAGAGTGTAGCCAGGCTGTCAATATTTTACAAACATCTCTATAAATCTGAGAGTAGTTTACATTCAAGGTTGGTTCCTTCAGTAATGTCTCCTCCTTACTTATTTAGCATTACTGTGAAGCCTGAAATCCAAGGTTCCCAGAAAGTATTTTTGAAAGAATTCCAGGTAGCCAAAAGTAAATAGAGAAGATCGATTAAAAAAAAAAAAAAAAATTCTCCATTTAAAGTAGAAAAAATAGTGTTCAACAGATCCAAAATAACTTTTAAATGTGTATGATTTGGTCAAATGTTTGGGAAAGGTTATTTTGGGGTATAGAGTCGTACCTAGAAATGAAGGTAGAAGCAGTTGGTAGTAAAGATAAACATGAGGTAGAAAAACCTTCAAAAGGATATTAAGTAAGAGAAAATGTGAATGAAAACAGTGAATTTCCCTCATTTAAGGCACTTAAAATTGCTAGAAAATACAGTCTCTACTGTAGAGCTAGATATCTTACTTTTAAAGTGGCCAAACGACCAAAGACTGATCAGGATTTTAGAATTTGTTAGTGTTGTCAGTCACATCTTTTTAATTTTTTTCTTAAATTGGTAATCTACATCGTCTCCTAGAAATGGAGAAATAATAAAATGTGCAGTACATATCTTTTGGACTAGATGACAAAGTTCTAGAAGAATGGAAATGTTCTTTTGCACAAACCTGTAAAATCTTAATTAAGAAGTTACCTCATTTTTCAGTCCATAAGGTGCTTTGTTCAAGCTTGTGGGTTGTTACACCCATAAATACTCCCCCTTCCCGCCAACTGTATTTGAAATATGCAAAATTCACGTGTAAGGGATAGCATTCTTTGGAGATTCTATTTCGTTTTATTCTTGGTTGCTGCTGGCAGGGCCAGCATGGTATAACAGATTCATGTACTGTCTTCATTAAAGCACACAGGCAAGTGCTCAGTCAATACTTAATTCATTTCATTAAAAATCAAATAAGGGCAAAAAATAAATCAAATAAGGGCAAGGAAGAACCCTAAAAGTTGATCAATTATATTATACTGTGACCATATTTCATTACGTGTTGGGAGGATGTCAAATGACTATCATTTGATCTTGGTTGTGCCTAATTTCTTTGCATATTTTGTCCCTATTCATAAGTGATTATTTTAATCCTCTTATGTTTTCCCTCAGGAAGTTCAGTGACTCAACAAGCCCCTCTTTTATTCTCTTGGAGTAAACTGTTCAGTGTAGTTAAGAAATTTTTAATTTCAATTTTAAAAAAGTTTAGCTGCTATTTCGTTAAAAGCGTGAATTATAAAATGATGGTTATGTTTTTTTCCAATTATGTGATAGTATTACATTTTACCCTATTTATCTGTTGCACAGAGTATGGTTTTTAAAAAGAAAAGAAACAAAAACTGAAAGCTATTACAGCCTTGTCCCTGGATTTCTCCTAAGCAGAATATAATGGTTATAATCACACATTGCCATCTTCACATAAATTGGTGCTTTAGAGCATTAAAGAGGAAACAGCAGGCCCTGTAAAATATACTTCTTGCCTCAGAATGTAAAACTACTTTAAAGTGTATTTATATTTATGTTCATTTCTTAAGGCTTAAATACAAACTGTTGTTATCCATCAAGCTTTAGGCTTTCTACAAAAGCTGTAACAGTATCTTTGCTAATCAGCTTGGTCAAAATAGATGGTGTTAATACGGACAAAATTAGGAATTGGATCTCTCTGTGGGTCCCTTGGTATTGCATAGAAGGGAAAAAAGAATGTTTTTCATGCCACAAACTGTGCTTCTTAACCCCAACCAAGCAACTGAAATGTGTGCTATTGGTCTAATATATAGCATTAATAAAATAAAAAGAGCAAACCAATTACTTAGTGCATTTACATCATCACTTCTTGAAAATGGTTCAAAGCATGTTCTACTAATGGTGGGGCTGTTTAAAGACATGTTTTAAATTTTTGAATAGCTTTGTTACTGTCATAAAATGCTTTTATATGTTAAGTTTAGGTTGCTGGTACTTATGGATTTTTTTATTTCTGCAATTATGTTATAATGAGTTGCTTGCATGCCTACTCACAAGTAAAAAGGATGCTGTTTGCTCTGGAATGTTCATCTTTTAGACAGGTTTTGGCTCATTTGCAATCATGGTGCAATACAGTGTAACATTCATTTGTTTTCAGTCAACAGTTTTATTTTTGTCATAATAAATAATTACTTTTCCAATATGACACGAACCCAGTGGTTTCCTTTAAAGATAAAAATCTGTCTTAACAATCTGTTGCAAGTAATAGAAACCTACCTAAGCTAACAAAGTGATGGGAATTTATTACAAGAGTAAGGTCCTATTGTGGGTTCTAATGGAACCCAAGGAAGTCAGGGATACAACTGGGTTTTTGGGATAGGCTAGGGCCAGAGACCCAGACTCTGGGTTACTGAGAAGAAACCAAAAAGCTTTTTCTTACCAATCTCTTTTTCACTTGTTTCCTAGGAAGTCCACATGGCAGATAATGTCCAAACCAAATAGTTACCATAGTTTTATCTTTGTACAAATAAGAAATCAGATCATCATTAGGTTCTTAGTTATGGTGTTGAAAACCTCCGTGCTTTGGAGTAAAAATAGAACACAAAGACACAGTTTGGGATAAACAGGAACAATAATGATGTAGGAAAAGATGTTAGGGTTTGAAGCCGACGGCCAAGAAGAGAATTCTTAAGACAACTTGGTGCTAAAAGGTGGTTTTATTAAAGCACAGGGACAGGACCCATGGGCAGAAAGCTGCATGGGGGGGGCGGGGGGCGCTGTCATGAGGAGTGGCCCATTATATACTTTCAAGTTGGGAGGGGATTAGGGAGAGCCTAAGCCACCCAGGTATTTTGGAAACAAGGTTTCCAGGACCCTGTGGGAACTAGCTATCATTAGGAAAAGGTCCTTTATTACTGTTTAGTAAAAACTCAGTCATGAGACTCTTCAGATGTATATCGATAGGTGGGTCATATGCTTGGGGGATGATGGCCAACATGTATCTTGGGGAGTAGAGATAAAAGAAGTTTCCAAAGGAATGTTTTTTTATGTTAAAGAAGACTTACAGGATTCTAGGGGTCGGGCTAAGATTGCCTCTTGCCACTTTCGACAATTTGTACCTACTGCCAGCCTTGTTGGTCAGGTTTTCAGGGTGGTTCAGGGTTCCTGAGACAAAAGACCAAGAAGGGAGAAGGGGAGGGGTGTGGAAGAGAGGAAAAGGTTACTTGCCTGTGGCCTTAATATGGCCATTTTAATTTTTTAATTTTTTTCAGCTTTATGCTTTTAATTGGTTTCAGTTACAGTTTCATATTTCCCAAGAACATTGTTCATTTCCCTGCAGTGGGTCAGTTTCTCTTTCTGGTCTGAACAGCTGGGGTTTGGCGGAAGGTACACTTACCAGAGAAGGGGAATCCCTGGACTGTAGGCAAGCAATCCAAGAGGGGTGTGTGTGGTATAAAAGGAAATATATTCAGTCTTTGAAACCTGGTCCTGAGACAAAGCTCCTCAAACCCTTGGAATTTCCTGAATGATTGGAGTGTCTTTTGTCATTCGTAAGAAGGCTCTTTAGCTCATGTAAATGAGGTGACTCAGTGGGCTTCTTGACAGACTCAGAGTGGAGCTGGTCTGCAGGAATACCAAATGATTAGAAGGTTGGAGCTTTCAGCTCTGCCTGCCAGCCTCTGGAAGGGGAAGATGGAGGAGGGGTGCTGCTGATCAACCTCTGTGAAAGCTCTTTTTTTTTTTTTTTAAGATTTCATTTATTTATTTGACAGACAGAGATCACAAGTAGGGAGAGAGGCAGGCAGTGAGAGGAGGAAGCAGGCTCCCTGCTGAGCAGAGAGCCCGATGTGAGGCTGATCCCAGAACCCTGGGATCATGACCTGAGCCAAAGGCAGAGGCTTTAACCCACTGAGCCACCCAGGCCCCCCCCTTTTTTTTAATCTCTACACCCAACATGGGGCTTGAACTCAAAACCCTGAGATCAAGTGCCCCGTGCATCACTGACTGAGCCAGCCAGGCACCCTTCTGAAAACTCGTGGACAAGACTGATAAGCTGAACACATCCAGATGCTGGGTCGGTGGTACACCTCGGTTCCATGGGGAGCCTTTCAGACTTTGCCCTATGCACTTCTTCATCCGGCTGTTCTGTATCCTTTATAGTAAGCTGGTAAATATAAGTAAAGGTTGAGTTCTGTGAGCCATTCTAGCAAATAAATTAAACCCAAGAAAGAGATTGCAGGAACCTGGCGTCTAGAGCCAGTCAGAGATACAGGTGATAATCTGGACTTGGCATCTGGAGCAGAATGGGAAGGGGGCAGATTTGGGAGCGAGCCATTAATCTGTGGGGTCTGCCCCATTCTCCAGTGCATAGTGTCAGAATTGAGCTAAATTTTAGGACAGCCAAGTCAGTGTCTGCTGAGAATTGGAATTGCTTGGTGGTGGAAAAACACACCGGCGGGTGTACTCCACTGTGAAGTGTAATTGGGATCTTCTACGCATTGTGTGTTCTTATTTTTTTTAAAAAGTTGAGATATAGTCTCAACTTGAATAAGATCATAAGTTTTCATTATATTCATAACTTTTCATTATATTCATTAATATTCATTAATTCAATTTCATTATATTAATTAATTAATTAATTATATTCATTCCTCGAAAGTAGACTCCCTCCTTATTTCAAAGCCTTCTTTGAGAACATGATTAAAGATATCTATGTTGAAAAATTACACATACATACTGATATAAAATCTTGGGGTCCAGTCAAGAAAGAATTCTTGAGACATCTTCAGTGGAAAAAAGATGGTTTTGTAAAGCACGTGGACAGGACCCATGGGCAAAAAGAGCTGCACTGGTGTTGTGACAGGTGACTAATTATATGCTTTCAAGACTTTCAAGCAGAAGTCTCTGAGGAATTTGGAAGCAAGTTTTCCAGAACCTTAAGGTGTCATTTACCACTGTCTAGTAAAACCTTAGTCATGAGACCCTTCAGATGTATATCAATGAGCCATAGGCTCGGAGGATGATTCTAACATATATGGGGTTGGGGGGAGAGTAGAGATAAAAGGAAGTTTCCAAAAGGATTTTTATATGTTAAGGAAGATTTACAGCATCCTGGAGGTCAGGCTAATGTCAAGCTAAGGTTGCCTTTTGCCCTTAGCCAAGTATTAACATTGAAGCAGTTTAATTCCTGGAGGTAGTTCACCCTGCTTATCTGAAATACTTATCAATGGCTGCAAGGGAAATTCAATTTTTTTCTTTTGCCTCTGTTCTCCACATCACACACAAAGTTACAAATTTTCCCATCCTAGGTTGGGAACATAGGATGCCTTAGTTCAAGAGTTCTGCTACTCTATAGGACTTCATTAGCCAAACATTCCAATTTCTACTGAGAAACACCCAAATTCAGTAGCCTATTTATTAACAGCTTTACGTAGGTACAATTAACACATAAACTATATAGGTATAGGGTGCACAGCTGATGTGTATACACTCATGACACCATCCCCACAATCAAGATAATGAATTATCTTCGTTATCACTCCAATATTCCTACTGTCCTTTGTAATTCCTCCCTTCTGCTCAAATCCCAACCTCTGAGTTGCTTTGTGTTGCTTTCATAGAATTTTATACCATCACAACACAATTACTTTGAGATTTACTCATTTTATTGTATATATCAGTGGTTCATTCCTTTTTCTGCTGAGAAATATTTGTGTCGATATTTATCACAGTTTGTCCTCTCCCTTTTAGGGACATCTGGGTGCGTCTAGTCTTTTCACTATTACAAATGAAGCTAGCTGCAAGACTGCTAGAACATTCATGATCAGTCCTTGTAGAAACATTTGCTTTCATTTCTCCTGGGTAAAGCACAAAAACTAAGAACAGAATGGCAGGGTCGTGTGGTAAGTGTGCATTGAACTTTCTAGGAAACAACCACACTTTCAGAGTCCTCGTCCCTTTGATCACATCCCCACTCTTGGTGTATGAGAATCACAGTTGCTTCTCATTCATGCCAGCTCTTGGCCTGGTCACGGATTTTAGACATCCTCACGGTCTCATTGTGAGTTTAATTTGCATTTCCCTAATGACTGCTGACGAACATCTTTCATGTGCTTGTCTGCCATCCCTATATCTTGGTGAAGTGTTGGTTCAAATCTTCATTTTTAATTGCATTTTCTTATGATTGAGTTTCAAGAGTTGTTTAGTTTGCCTATAAATAATTTATTAGGTATGTTATTTAGAGTTACCTCCCAGTCTAAGGCTTGCCTTTCATCCTCTTAACAACGTCTTTTAAAAACACTCTGTTTTTAATGCTATTCCTCATACACACACACACACACACACACACACACACACACACATATGTTTTGTTTTTAAGATTTTATTTGACAGAGCAGCAGAGGGAGTGGGAGAAGCAGACACCCCGCTGAGCAGGGAGACTGATGTGGACTCGATCCCAGGACCCTGGGATCATGACCTGAGCCAAAGGCAGACGATTAACGGACTGAGCCACCCAGGCGCCCAACTATTCCTCATTTATAGATGAGCCAAATACAGGGGCATCAATAAGGGAATTCAGGTTAATCACACGGTTAAACTGACTTAACAATCCTCTGTAGCTTCCATGTACAATTTATATGTAGTTCTCTTAATATCCATGTCATTTTCTCTTCCCTAGCCTAAGCTTGCTTGGCACATGCTTCATGGGAGTGGAGTTTTTTGTTTGTTTTCTAAACCAAAAAAGTCTAATGTCGAAGTATATTTTTTAAAGTACAATACTCTCTTGTAACTATAAAGTGAGCACTTGCCAAAGATTTATTTAAGTTGGTAATTAAGGAAACAGCAGGCTATAAATCTGATTCAAAGGATTACACATCAGAAGAATTTACACTGGCTACATGTTTCCAACTAACTTTATATAGAGTTTGGATCCTAACTATTAGTAACTAGGAGATCAAACAGAGCTGCATCACCTTGTAGAAAGTGAGATGATCCTTCAGAGACTTGCAGACAATGCCCTAGTAAGACTTTGAAAGAGCATAGTAATCTTTCTGCCTTCTTTCTGAGTTTTGGATTTAAAAAAAAAATTTTTTTTTCTATTTTGTTAAAACCCTGGCCTATTGAAATATGGGATACAAAGCTGGCTGTGGAGAAGGGAATCGGCCGACCAAGGGACAGAATGTTTTTGGTGAAAAGGGTGAAATGCAGTATAAGCATCCAACTAGTGCAAAACAGGCTCTCTGACTTTGCCCTCTCAAAACCCAGGATGGCTCAAGCCAGACCAATGATGCCCACAATCTTCAGCAACCCGCAGCTACTGGGAAACCAAACTAGAGCGCTCTCTGGGCAGTGGTTTGGTAGCTCCCCAGAAGTTGCCCCATATTACAGTTGATTCAGGAAACCGTCATGTGTCAGCATCAGAGACTGTTTTGGGTTAGGACACCTTTCGCTCAGGAAGCTGAGAAAGGCAGAGAAAAAGGTGGTCCCCAGAACCGTTCACGTAAAATGCAGCCCTGCTGGCAACTGGATTTTTAACTGTAGTTCTGGAATACATTTTTGTTCTTTTAAGCCACTAAATCCGTGAAAATTTGTTACAGCAGCAGGAGGAAATGATGACAGGACCATATGTGTTTTCCCAAACTATTAAAGATCAGGAAACTAGAGAAAATCTAGCAGAGATTTTACTTGGGAGACTCAGGGTGTGTGGTTTGGGTGGCTCTTCCAGACAGAAAAAAAAAACTATTAAGGTATTCAATGAGTTGAGCTTTATAAATTCTAAAACCTAATTTTTCCTTATTTTTTTTTAAAAGATTTTATTTATTTATTTGACAGAGAGAGAGAGCACACGAGTAGGCAGAGCAGCAGGCAGAGGGAGAGGGAGAAGCAGTCTCTCTACTGAGCAGAGAGCCCGATGTGGGGCTCGATTCCAGGACCCTCGGATCATGACCTGAGCCGAAGGCAGAGGCTTAACTAACTGAGCCACCCAGGCACCCCCCCCTTATGTTTTTTTAAGTTCAGTTTTTTTTGTTTCAATTTAATTGAGATGTAATTGACATTACAGCACTCTGTAATTGTTTAAAGTATATGGCATCATGCCCTGACTTACATACACTATGAAATGATTATCATGATAAGTTTAGTTAACATTTGTCATCTTGTATAGATATTAAAAAAAAAAGGAAAATGTTTTTTTCTTATGATAAGAACTTCTAGAACTTACTGTCTTAGCAGCTTTCAAATATACCCTTCAGCAGTGTTAACCGTAGGAATCACGATGTACATTACATCTACAGCAATTACTTATCTTGTAACTGGAAGTTTGTACCTTTTGAACTACCTTCATAAGTTCAATTTATAATCTTAAATTCATATTTGAATAACCATTAAAATGTTCATAGTTCTGGGAACCTGGGTGGCTCAGTGGGTTAAAGCCTCTGCTTTCGGCTCAGGTCATGATCCCAGGGTCCTGGGATCGAGTCCCACATTGGGCTCTCTGCTCAGCAGGGAGCCTGCTTCCTCCTCTCTTTCTGCCTACTTGTGATCTCTGTCAAATAAATAAATAAAATCTTTTAAAAAAAAATGTTCATAGTTCTAAGAGTTGTATTCGTGGAAACTATTATTTCATCCATTATTAAACATAGTTAATTAGGGGTGCCTGGCTGGCTCAGTCAAGTTAAGCGTCTGACTTAGTCACAGGTCATGATTTCAAGGTCCCAGGATGGAGCCCACCTCTCAGTTGGGCTCCCTGCTCAGTGCTCAGCAGGGAGTCTGCTTGTCCCTCTCCCTCTGTCCCTTCTCTCCAAACCCCCCACCCCCCCGCTCATTCTCTCCCAAGTAAATATAAACAAAATCTTTAAAAATACATAGTTAAATCATCTTAAACTATTTAAAAGTGTATCTAGAGATATCTTTGAACATTTTAAATACTTCAAATCTGACTAAACCTTCCCATGTACTTAGATAATTCTAGTAAATCTAACAAATGTAATAAATGTAATAGATCCTCTCTTTCTTAAATATTAGCAAATTTTCCTATAACTTTTTAACTTAAAGCCAACAAATCTAAAATCATTTATCCATTCATGTATTCTACATTAGAATCGTAAGTTAGTGTGTTAGATTATTTAATATGACAAATCTTAAATATTATACGTACTCTACATACTAAGTAGGCATAGGCTATTCTTTTTTTTTTTTTAAGATTTTATTTATTTATTTATTTGACAGACAGAGATCACAAGTAGGCAGAGAGGCAGGCAGAGAGTGGGGGGGAAGCAGGCTCCCTGCTGAGCAGAGGGCCGGATGCAGGGCTGGATCCCAGGACCCTGAGATCATGACCTGAGCCGAAGGCAGAGGCTTAACCCACTGAGCCACCCAGGCGCCCTGGCATAGGCTCTTCTTAAACCTCACACAAAAGCATTATACTGTGGGTTTGTCTTACTTAACCCCTGTATATTGATTCTTGGTTTAAAAGACCCTTCTTTGTTTAAAAAAGGCCCTTCCTGCTGAGAAAACAATTTTATAGCCCTAAGCAAAGTTGACTTCTCATGTTAGTGGGCTGAGATGTTTGAGGAGGTTTTGTGACTTGGTGTTGTAGTCACCCAAGAGGATTCTTCTGGCACAGAAACAAGTACAACATGAATTCCGTGGTGGAGAACCCATACCTTCCAAATGAGGTTGGTTATTCTGTCATTTCTTTCTCATTAAGCACCTTACTTTTTTTGGTAGATGGCATTGTATATAACTTGAAGTCAGGAAACTCTATACTTGATAGGAATTGTCTAATCTATTTGCTGTTGATTCTATTCTGAATTAATTTCATGTTCTATTTAAATTACAGCTGATTGAATTCTGCCCATTTTTAAAAAATGGGATTACTTCTGGCACTGGATCGAGTTGCTGAGTCAATGGGAAATGGGAAGCCTATAGACAGTTACTGGGGAATTGGTAGATAGATGAGATGGAAGCCACAGTTTTTAAGAATGTGTTTGAGAGGCCCAGGTAACTGTCATGAGTTAAAATAACATCTGCCATTTTGAGCATTCCACATGCCACGCCCTTTGCTAACCACTCTATTATATTAGCTCATTTTGCTACAACAACCTTACGAAGGCAGAAAAGTATTTATTCCTATTCCACAGTTAGGAAGCAGACTCTGAGAGGTAAAGTGACCTGCCCAAAGTCACAAGGTTAGTAAGTGGCACAACCAGGATTCAAAACAGGTATCGGTCATTCTAAAGCTGTTAACGGTCATGGAGAAACTTCTAGAAGCTTTTCACACTGGCTTCCTTTTCTCCTAATAACAGAATGAAAGGGACATGGAAACGTTCCCTATAAATATGCTTTGCCTGATAGGGAGGCACATGCATAATGGAAGTTTCTTGGCTAGAGTTTGGATTCTGAACACAGATCCTGTGCTCAGAAGAGACAAGACTGGGAGAAGGATTCTCATTCTGGGGGTAATCTTAACTCTATGCCTGACGGAACTAAATAAGGACTCTATGAATTCCTGTGCTTAAAAATGAAACAGAAATAGAAGCAAGAAAAACAGTGGTTCTTTCTTGAAACCTGTTCTTTTTTGTTCCTTCCTTCCTCATTGGCATTATGATTTCCTTGTTTTTGTGAATTTGTAACTTATATACAGTCCATAAAACAGTGCTACAATAAATAAGGTGAACATAATGTCCCCACTACTGGTCATAGTCTTCTTAGTCTATGCAGTGTTCCTCCCTGAAAATGGCCACCTTCGTAGGGTTATGGGTACCACTGCCATTGAATGTATTCAAGACCATCTTCTGCCTTCAAGGCTGGACCTGGGTCTGTGACTGATTCTCCCCAAAAGAACCCACAGAACTCCTCAGAGAAGGGTTTGCACATTATCGTGATAAGGAGAAATCTGTCAGGGAAAAACCTCTAATCTCTCGTCTGTGTCTTTTATTTCCTGGATCCTGTGGCATAGAGATTGTTCAGATATAAGCTAATAACGAAAAACAAAGAGAATCACAATTCAGCATTGATAAAAGTTTCTGAATGAAATTTTACTTTATTGAAATCCTGAGCAACTGTGGATGTTAATGCCAACGGCATATCAGAGACACCAGTGGCTCCCGCTCTGCGGATAGGACCCGGCATTTTTTTAATTTTTATTATTATTTTTTAATAGGACCCGGCATTTCTAGGTGAGTCTCCCTCAGTCATCTCTTCCACTAAGAGATTTTGATGCACTTTTTTTGTGGAAGAAACTGGGTGCCCCTGCTTTTGAAGGGGGGAGAGCAACCTATGTGCCCATGAAGGTGAGAATAAAAAGGGTTTATGCTCCAGATTCAAGGAAAGGAGATTGTCTGGTGGCTGACAGAGCTTCTTGCTGGGAATAATGGCGATCTCCTCACACATGTGCTTGTCGCCGTGGAAGCTGTTGCCCAGGAGACCGTAGTACTTCTCAATGGTGACCCAGGCTGCTGCCTTTGAGGTTTTGGTGCAAGGGCGGCTCATGTGGATGGGTCCCTCATAAAAAAAGCTGTGGTTGATTTTTTTTTTCAAGAGTAGTTTGAGGTTCACAGCAAAATGGAGTAGAAGGTACGGAAATTTCCCATATGCCTTCTACCCCGTACATAGGCACAGCTGCCCCACCATCAGTATCCTGCACTAGAGGGGTACATTTTCTACGGTTAACAAACCTATATTGATATATCATTATCACTCGAAGTCCATGGTTTATCTTGGGGTTCACTCTGGGTGTTGTACCTTCTATGAGTTTTGACAAAAATATAATGACATGGACCCACCGGTATAGTTTCACTAGCTTAAAAATCCTCCCTGCTCCACCGAATCATCCCTCCCTCCCCCAAAGATAGTTGGACCATTGACTAAAGTGGAAAACCTTCAAGAAGAAACCCCTCTGTGATATCCGTAACATAGTCTCTTTTTTTTTTTTTGCATTTTTTAATAGAAGATTTTTTTTTAAAGGCCTGTCCTTTTCTCAGCCTAGTTTCACAGAAAATAATTTTTGCTCTCTTTTTTTTGGTTTTGTTTTAAAGATTTTATTTATTTATTTCAGAGAGACAGAGAGAGAGAGAGAGCACACACTCAAGCATGAGTGGGGGGAGGGGCAGATGGAGAAGCAGACACCCTGCTGAGCAGGGAGCTCCATGTGGGGCTCAATTTCAGGATCCTGGGATCATGACCTGAGCTGAAGCCAGATGCTTAACTGACTGAGCCACCCAGGTGCCCCGAATTTTTTCTTTTTTATTTAATATCAGTTTGAGGGCTACCCTGATTTTTCCCAAGGACATTTAAAAAAATTAATCCACTTGATTTTTTAAAAGTAGGTTCAGATTCTCAGAAAAATTGAGCCAAAAGTAGAGTTCCCATATAGTCTTTTTCTCCACCTCCCACCATCTTCCCTACACACTTTGCATCGGTGTGGTACCTCTGTTACAATTCGGTAACCAGTATCAATACATTATTATTAAAATGTGTAGTTTACATTAGGGTTCGCTCTTTGTGTCACACAGTTCTGTGGTTTTGGCAAGTGCATAATGCCACCATTTCAGTACATTCCAGATGTCTCCGAGGACATCTTCTTGAAGATTTTTCATCTTAGTAAATGGGCCAGTAATCTAGGTGTACAGCTGGACAACTAAAGGTCATTTTGACACCAACCCAGAACACCCTCTTACGCCCACTTGGGATGACCAAGTCCCTATCTGTCTTAGTCCGTTCAGGCTGTTATAATGGAATGTCATAGACTGGGTGACCTGCAACATAGACATTTCTTTCTCGAAGATGTAGAGACAGAAAGTCCAAGAACAAGGCCCGGGCAGATTCGGCGTCTGTTGAGGACCTGCTTGCAAGTTCACAGACAGCATGTTCTCGCTGTATCCTCAGGTGGTAGAAGGGGTGCAGGAGGTCTCTGGGGTTCCTAATGGGCACAAATCCCATTTCTGAGGGCTCCATCTTCATGATCTAATCACCTCCCGAAGACCCCACCTCCTTAAACCATTACGTGATTCTGGGGGGAGGGGCACAGTCTATACCACTACCTGTTTTCCCTCCTCCAGGACTGAAGTACACCAGCGGAGGCCGCTGCCCAACTCCAGGAGACACTACTGACCCAGACTGCAGTCCCATGGGACTTGTCTTCTGCCGTGACACTACTGTACAGCAAGCTGTTGTCACAGGTGGCGTCTTAAGGGGTCTTGTGTTTGGTCCATTCTTGGCTCCTTTCTCTCTGTCACTCACTGGACCCAGACTAGTCTTTCAAAAGCACAAATCTGATTAATTCTCTCTTCTTGAAACTCTTCATAACTGGCTCATTGTCTGCCATCTGTCTCCAGATGATTAGACCCCAGGCAACCCCTGCACACTCAGCCATACCCATTTCCCACTAATCTTTAGTTCCACAAGAGCATCAAACCTCCTTCCAACCCAGGGCCTTTGCCAGTGCTGTTCATCCTTCTGGGAATGCTTTTTCTTTCTGCTTTGCTTATCCTTTAGATCTCTGTTTGTTTGTTTATTTGACAGAGAGAGAGAGAGAGAGAACACAAGCAGGGGGAGTGAGAGAGGGAGAAACAGGCTTCCCACTGAGCAGGGAGCCCGAAGCGGGGCTCAATCCTCAGACTCCAGGATCATGACCTGAGCGAAGGGCAGTCACCTAACCAACTTAGCCACCCAGGCGCCCCATGGATCTCTCATAGATAACTTCTTTAGAGAAGCCATACCTGATCTCATGACTAGACCAAGTCCTACTTCCAGTAAACTCTTCCTTAGTTCCCTGTATTTTTATAATTTTATATGATTGATTAATGTTTCGTCCTCAGCAGACTATTAGCTCATAGAGAGCAGGGACTCTGTCTCTTTCATGTGGCATTTCCCCTTCAGTGCCTATCACAATGCTTACCTATAGTGGGCATGTATTAAATATTTATTGAATGAATAGATAAATGAACTGAAAACAAAACAAAACAAAACTGGACTTAGATTGGGCAATGTGGGCGGGAGTGAAAGCACCAGTAACCGATGTATGATGTCGAGCAGAGTATAGAATGTTTGTTGACTTCAGTTTCTTCCATTGGAAATGAAGAGATTGAAGATTATCTTCACTGTCCCCTTTAGTTATGAAGTTCTTTGATTATATGGATGGCCACCTGTTCCCTGATTTTTTTTAAAGGTTTTATTTATTTATTTGACAGACAAAGATCACAGGTAGGCAGAGAGAGAGGAGGAAGCAGGCTCCCTGCTCAGCAGAGAGCCCAATGCAGGGCTCGGTCCCAGGACCCTGGGATCACGACCCGAGTCGAAGGCAGAGGCTTTAACCCACTGAGCTACCCAGGCGCCCCTGTTCCCTGATTTTTTTAAGAAAGTGTATATTCAGTTGTAATATACTCTGAAAAGCAAATTCTTTGTACCTATAAAATGCCACTTTGCAATTTAAAATACTGCTTAATGCTGGGTTTATATATTAGGTCAGGTAATTTAGAAAATTTTAAAATGTGGGACTGAAAATTTCAGTCGAAACCATCACTAAAAAGCTTCAGTTTAAGCTGATGCATCAACAATGACTGGCCAGGGCCATGTTCTTAGAAGATGTACCCAAGGTGGGGCTCTGCATTTGCAGGGGGCCAAGGCCTTGGAAGCCTGATGGGGCCAAGCAAATTTGGCATGGTGTACATGTCAACTTGATGCTGATCCACAGTAGTTGTTTTTAAAGATTTTATTTATTTAAGAAAGAGAGAAAAAACATGAGTGGGGGAGGGGCAGAGGAGAGGGAGAAGCAGACCCTCCCCCCCCCCCCACATACACTGAGCACGGAGCTGTTGTGGGGCTCAGTCCCAGGACCCTGGGATCATGACCTGAGCAGAAGGCAGATGCTTAACCAACTGAGCCATCCAGGTGCCCCCCTAATCAACAGTTTTTTAAAAAGTGCTTTTTATACAAATTACTTTTTTCTGTGTAATGAAATCTGATAGTGTCTCAGAGAAAAACAAACAATCTCTTTCACAATTCTCCCCCCATCCACCTTCTTTTAAACAGAGTATCTGTGTATTTTATTTTATTTTTTAAATTTATTTATTTGTTTGACAGATTGCAAGTACGCAGAGAGGCAGGCAGAGAGAGCCAGAGGAGGAGGCAGGCTCCCCACTGAGCAGGGAGCCCGATGTGGGGCTCCATCCCAGGACCCTGGGACCATGACCTGAGCCGAAGGCAGAGGCTTTAACCCACTGAGCCACCCAGGTGCCCCGTATCTGTGTATTTTAAACTTTAGGAGCCATTAAGATTGAAAATACTTTTGGCCATTCTAACTAGTGTAAGGTGGTATCTCAATGTGGTTTTGATTGGTGGCGGGTATTAAGGAGAGCAGGTATTGCATGGAGCACTGGGTGTGGTGCATAAACAATGAATCTTGGAACACTGAAAAAAATAAAATTAAGACGTTAAAAAAAAAGATTTAAAATATTTTCTAGGCGGTTAGTATGTGTCCTCTAGATGGCAGAACAGGATTTCATTTTGCACTGTTGAAGCCTCTTAGTCATTAATTGAAGGTTTCCTATTGCAGAAAGTTCTTAGTGAAACTAACTGAAAGACTCAATATATGTCTAAAAATTTCTTTTGTCCAGATAACAAGTTGACCAATCCAAAGTCACAGGAAGAAGAATCAAGGTGCATTAGTAGAAAATCTGAACAATGAGTTTTTTTTAAATCCAAAATATTTGGTGTTCTTAAGCTACTAAATTATTTTGAATAAACTGCTTATTATTTTGCCAAAATGTTGATCCTGCTAGACTGGCTTTAATGGACAGACAAGGCTTGTTGTTAATTGACCTTTATTGTTGTTACTTAATAAATGTTGCTGGAGTGGAGTCCCTGAAGAGTATTCTCTTATATAGGTTAAAAATGCTGTTACATTTGCCCTTCTGTTGCAAATTTGCTTATTAACATAATTTTTCTCAAAGACATTTCAAAAACAAACTTTAGAATAGATTTTCCTTAGTTATTAGGAATTTTGGATTGGTCACATCTGAAAGATGAGGTTTACATTAGCCCCTTACACCATCGTTTATAAGGGTCTATGATATTATGGAAAGTCACCTCTGAATACAATCGCCATGGGGGCTCTATTAGCTTTCTTCCGTCTGTTAATAACAGATTCCTACCAGGGAATACATTTTCCATAGAGCAGACACTCAGTAAATATTTGTGAATTGAATGGACTTGAACACAGGTCACCTTCAGAACTTGGATGTGAAACATCTCAAGAGATGAGTCTGAGAGGGATCATGTTTCTCCCCAAAAAGCTTGGATCGCATGTTTCCAAAATGAAGACCACTGTATTCACTAATATGGAGAAAGTAACAAAGACCAATATCTAAGATTTTAGGTTTGCTTATATTGAGGTCCAAGGTCTGTATATTTTGTTTTAGGTAGCAGACAAAAGTGAGGAAGTCTGTGCTTTCTCTGTCTCTGGTCATTTTGCCTATGAATGATGAGTCCAAGCAACAATGACAAATAACCATTGCCTAGAGGATGGGCAGCTGGGGCTTCTAAGACAGCCTTGCTGACGATCCTGAGGCCAAGTCTGCGTGCGGAAGGAAAGACCCTGGGATTGATGAGCTTTTTCTGTCATGGTAGAAGAACAGGGAAGTGGGGCAGGCACCCCAGGAATCTGTCTTCTCCTCTGGGTTCTGGCTGTGATGTCAGAGGGATCTCAGGGTCATTTCTTTAAGGGAATTCAGCGATATGTGGCTTTTGTACTACAGGATTAGAGTAGTTCCACTAAGAGGCTTTTTCAGGGATGCCTTTCAGAAAGCTTTGCCAGACCTTCTCCAGTTACATATTTTGTTATTGTTACATATTTTTGTTATTTTGTTATTTTTTTATTTTGGTTGGGCATGCATTGGAAGGTATTAGCTGAGAAAAACTAGTTTATTACACATTTTAAGCAGCAATAGCACCAAAAAAAAAAAAAAGAAGAAGAAGAAGAAGCAGCAGCAGCAGCAGCAGCAGCAGCAGCAATAGCACCGATTCCTTTCAATTTAGGCATTTGTTCATTCATTTCCACTATAGATACTAGAGAGCAAGGCACCGTGTTAGGGATGAGGTTTATGTTGCTGGGGAAAAGAACATTCTCGCCGTCCTGGGGATTCCTTTTAGATTTGAGTTCCTTTAAAATTACTTTATTGGAAGGACCTTTGAAGTCCAGTTGACTCCCAGAATGTGCCAGCTGGTATTCTAGGTGCTGTGGCCTTCACAGTGACTAAAACACTAAAACACAGTTCCGACTTTCATGAAGCTTTCTGTTAAATATACAGTATAATGTCAATCATGCGTGTCATAAAGGAAAGCAGAAGGAGGTAATAGGAAGGGAAAGGCTGGTCAGGGAAGTTCTCGCTGTGGATTTTTTTTTTTTTTAAGATTTTATTTATTTATTTGACAGACAGAGACCACAAGTAGGGGAGGGGGAGAGGGGGAAGCAGGCTCCCTGCTGAGCAGAGAGCCTGATTCGGGGCTTCATGACTTGAGCCGAAGGCAGAGGCTTAACCCACTGAGCCACCCAGGCGCCCCTCGCTGTGGATTTTTTATTTGTTTGTTTTGAACTTGAAGCAGAGGTATGAATGCAGATCTTTGTGAAGACCCGTGAGGAGAGAGAAGGGAAGCAACCAGAGAGAAAGTCATGAGGTTCACACTCGATGAGCACAGCGCCCCCTGAAGAGGCCATGGGATTCAACCAGTGAGCCCCTAACAGGGAAGGGATAAGAGAACAAATTAGAGATCTAGCCAGATACACCGCCATGGTAAAGGACTTCAGCTTTTATTCAAAGCTTTTTGGGAGACATTGGAGGGTTGTGCACAGAGCAATGATGCAATCTCAATTCGTGTTAAAATATTCACACTGATAGAGTATCAGCCAAGGAGAGAACTAGATTAAGCATGGAGACCAGAAAACAAAACTCTATTGTAAAGAGTGATAAAGATTATTATAAAACAATATATTTTGTTTTTATACATTTTATGAAACTATATATATTAGTCAAAATTCTCAGAGATTAAAACTTCATGTATTTTAAATTTTTTCTTTTAAGATTTTATTTATTTGCCAGAGAGAGAGAGAGAACACACAAGCAGGCAGAGAGGCAGGCAGAGGCAGCGAGAGAAGCAGGCTCCCTGCCGAGCAAGGAACCCAATGCGGGACTCGATCCCAGGATCCTGGGATCATGACCTGAGCTGAAGGCAGCGGCTTAACCAACTGAGCCACCTGGGCGTCCCAAAACTTCATGTATTTTAAAAGAAATTCTAAGCTAGTTAGCCCTTGTATTGTTTAATACACTATAGCTCAAATATCTATATATCATATAACATTTTAGAATTTAGAAAACATAAAAACCAGTGATTTCTGAATTTAGATATTAAGAGACACATAAGAAATACCCAAGGCCCCATTTACCAGATTTTGCACAAATGCCAATGATGCTCAGTTTGAGGTTACTGGTGACAAACAAATAATGTCTAAGCTTCATCAGAACCTGTATTTGGGAGCTTGAAGGTCCAAGCGGTTTGGATGGAAGTTCCAAAAATATATAGGGTATTAAGAAAGAATATTAATTGTTATTATTACAAACCCAGATATGAATATAGTAATAGGATTATTTGAACTTCGACTTGGAAGTAAAGAAAAGATTTCCTCATAGTAATATTTGATAAGGTTAAGGGGGGAGGGTGATTAGTGTTGCTTGCAGACATTTCTGGTTCTCCCCCGCTCTGGACATGTGAAAAAATTGAACTTCCTGACACCTCATAGATGGGAGCCATGTACGTCCATTTCACTTCTCCAAAGATACTTTAATTGACAGACCAGTATCAGCTGGAATTTTAAAAACTAGCTAGTCCTATAAAGGATTAACTAGGAAAGTATACACAACATAACACAAGTAGTGCTAGATAGCTGAAGAAAGGTTATATTTGTCCTTTTTTAGATGGCTGTACAACTTGAAGCGATTATAATTTTCATAAATTGCTTGTTCACTATTTCCATCATCTATAGGCCATCTTCACCATCATAGCCTGAGAAGAATACCAAAGCCACGGTTCTAAATCTTATCTGATTTCTAACACTAAAGTAACCCTATCAATCTAAACTTGAAAACAAAATAAGGAACAAAACAGTTGAAAGAGGATGACCAAACCTAAGATGTCCTGGAAGAACCTCAGTGGCAAGCACTCTCTGAGACGACCCCCAATGATCCCAACCCCCTAGTATTCATGTCCTTGCGTGATCCCCTCCCCTCGAATGTGGACTGCACTTGGAGACTCACTTCTAATGAACGGAGATGACAACTATCACTGCCACTTCTGGATTAGGTTACAAAGGATTGGCCTCCGTCTTTGGCTTCTCCCTCTTGTTTTCTTGCTCACCTGGCCAGAGGGAAGCCAGCTGCCATGTTGGAAGCTTCCCTGTGGACAGGCACCTGTGCAAGGAAATGAGAGCAGTCTCCTCACAGCCAGTGAGGAACTGAGCCAGGGAGGGACCAGTGAGCCAGTGAGAAACCTGGACCTGGACCTCAGTCCAGCAACCCATGAGGAACTGAATCCTGTCAATAATCACATGAGTGGGCTAAGAAGTGGATCCTTCTCCAAACAGACCTTCAGATGTGTCCTTACCCCAGCCAACAGTGTGACTGCAAGGTCAGGAAAGACCTTCAGCCAGCCACATCCAAATTTCTAATTCCAGAAGCTGAGATAATAAATGTTTTCTGTCCCAAGCTGCTAACTTTTGAGGTAATTTGTTATATGGCAATAAATAATACAATACCTTAAGTATATCCTGGAGCACAATGCCAGAGAATATAAATGCAAAACTATGGGCTTCTGAGAGTATATTTTAAACTTGTCTGGGCTGAATCCAATTATCATAAAGGAAATAGTCCTTTTAGCTAAATCATGAAGACCGTGTGTCAAAACGCAGAATTACTTGTTAAGACCAAACGACGACTTGTTCACACTCACCCTCAGCCGTGTGCAGCTCTTCGTTTCTCAGATTCTCTTCCAGCTGGATGCACCACGTGGCTAGGTCTGTCCAGTGGAACGTAAGTTGAAATAAACTGTTTTATTTCTGGTTGATTTCTTCCCCCAATATCCTGGCTCAATTTGAAGCCAGAGGATGGTGAGACCCCAAGATGGAAGGAGCATGTGGCAAGAGGGAGAAATAAACTCAATGGTATTAAGCCACTAGGATTTCACGTTTTATCTGATACCATGGTGTAGCCTATCATACCCTGGCTACTATATCCAGTAATAGTTACAATGTAAAGGGTAGCATGTCCATTGAAATAACAGTTTTTAAATATCCTGACCAGAGACAATTATCACCTGTCTAATTTGTAGGGAAATATATTTTTATTTTTTCCCTTAGTGAGAACACATTTCTCCTCTTCTACAGTGGTTTGTTTACACAGTGTAGAGGGGACCTAGATGCGATCTGTGTCCTGGAAGTCAGTGCCACTTGCATATTCCACTCTTGTTGCATTTGAGTTACTGGTATATGAAACTTACGTATTTTTGGTAGTGTTTCGTGTGCTTGTTTGTTTGTTTGTTTGTTTTTTCATTTTTTTGAGGATATAGATACATTCTTAGATTCCTTCAGCTCTTTGGAAACTGTCAAATGGGAAAAGTAAATGCTTTAATAAAGAACTTTAAAAAAAAAAGAACTTTTTTTTTTAGGATTTTATTTATTTGAGAGAGAGAGAGAGAGAAGGTCCGAGCACAAGCAGGGGCAGCAGCAGGCAGAGCAGGCAGAGGGAGAAGCAGGCTCCCCGCCAAGCAATGAGCCTAAAGTGGGGCTCAATCCCAGGACCCTGGGATCGTGACCTGAGCCTAAGACAGAGGCTTAACCAACTGAGCCACCGAGGCGTCCCAAGAACCGTTCTAATAAAGAACAATTTCTTAGTCTTTTTTAAAAAAGTAATCTTTATGCCCAATGTGGGGCTCAAACTCAGGGCCCTGAAATAAAAAGTCACATGTTCTACGAATTGAGCCAACAGGTACAACAACAATTTCTTAGTCTTGATTGGTGTGGAGACAGCCTGGGACAAAAGGTGGCCCTTTGGCTTTACTTTTATCTTTTTGGCCACATGTAAACACCTTGTGTCTAGACATGAAATACATTATGGAGGGCATCTGGGTGGCTCAGTGGGTTGAGCCTCTACCTTCGGCTCAGGTCATGATCTCAGGGTCCTGGGATCAAGCCCTGCATCGGGCTCTCTGCTGGGTAGGGAGCCTGCTTCCCCCTCTCTCTCTCTGCCTGCCTCTCTGCCTACTTGTGATCTTTCTTTCTCTGTCAAATAAATAAATAAAATCTTAAAAAAAAAATAAAAGAAGTACGTTATGGAGACTCTGAAATCCCTATGATGTCATGTTTCAAAAAGGAACAGTCTCCTGGTGCCAATCCTTGCCCACCCTATAAAATGCATCAGAATGCCTGTTATTCGTTCATATGTTAATCAACTAATTCAAGAAGTATGTATCGAGTACCTAAAATGTGATAGGCTTCACGGTAAGTGGTAGGGACACAAAGATAAGGAAGACCTGGTCTCAGTCATCAGGGACAGTAGAGGCCACAGGAAAGAGCTATGCTGAGGAATCGTTACATGAAGAGCATTCCTAAGGAGTTGGGGGGCAAGAGGGGGTAGTTTGGGGTGTGAGGGAAGGAAACCTGGGTCAAGGGGACATCATGGTGTCCGGAATGCAAAGAGTGACGTTTAAGTTGAAATTGAAGGGTAAACGGGAGGGAAGGGTGTAGAGAAAGTTCTGCACTGAAGGAACGTCAAAGGGGAAGGCTCCGAGGTGAGGAAAAAAATGGATGAATTAATTACAGGAACTGAAATCAGACCAGTGTGGCTGGAGGTAGGTGGGTCTTTCAGGGCCTAACCTTGATAATACATCATATAGTTGGAGAAACTTGGCAGAAAGGATTTCAGAATTCAACAGGGAAAATAATAAAAAATTTTCCTTTCTGATTCTGACTGCTTTCTTCCATATTGTCCATGTTCTATAAAATGAACGTGACCGAATGCACTATTTTCTTTCTTTCTTTTTTTTTTCCTCAAGTTTCACTGATGGTTGAGTTTAGGGTACTTGGTTCAAGCCAAGTACATTCCTGGCCATTTTATTTTTTCAGGATCATCTGTGACATATTAACATATTGGGGAAGCTGAGAGGTTAAAGGCTGAGGCTTTAAACCATTGTAGAATAAATTCTGTGGTAAAGATGATGTTACATTTACAGTACAAATGTTAATCTAAGGAGTCACTCAAAATTCTTGTGAAAAAAAAAAAAAAAAATACCGCTATAAAGCTGTGTGCGTGTCTACCCCCTGACCTTGGAAACTCTCATTCTCAAACTTTAGTTAAAACACGATCTTTGATTTTTCCTTATTGTATCCCAGAAAATGTGAGCTACCGAAATGGTCCATTGTTTTGCCTGTACTAGGTGATTATGTTTGCCAGCGGCTTGGAAATGAATCAGTTGGCCTGGTCTAGGAAGGATCTCTTTAAAAGCAAACCATAGAATAGTATTAGGGTGTATTGTTTGATGCTAGTCAGTGGCGGGCAAGGCCGGGTGCCCCGAAACAAGACTGCCAGGTGCCATCAGCCTGAGTCCCAGGTGCTGAGAGATTCACGAATGACACTGCTCTCCCCGCGCTCATCTACCCGTGGTGGCAGAACAAACTGGGCCTACAGCTCATTTATCAGCAACCAGCACCATTCGCACTGATAATGTCTGCAATTAGAGCCTATTAGTTCTGATTGAAAGTGAGGGATCAAAGGTGTTATGTAATTTGGGAAAGGAGAAACAACATCTGGAGCCCTGTCATCTTGGTGGGAGAGACGGGCTTCATTTCAGGGAAGAGTAAATGCAAGCTTCTGCTAAACAACACGTTGGGGTGGCGGGGGTTGTGAGTCGATTTCTTTAGGGACTGGATTCCATGTAACTTTAGAGCTGCTTAACCGTACCAGCTAGGGTGGACCGAGTGCCGCAAGGACTGGAGTCAATGTTGACGTGTGAGAACTTGCTGAAAGCTCACCACAGCCCTGTGAGAAGGGATACTGTCATTGTCCCTTTACGTTTGGAGCTCTGTAAACAGGGAGGGGCCGCAGGAGTCAAGGACGCACACAGGGCCCAAGGATGCAGAGCTGATGCTGCGCTGCTGAGGACCATGATGCTGGATCGTGATGTTAGCCCCAGTGTCCTGCTCTCCACCCTCATCTCTATGCTACACCACATTTCCAGCTCACCAACAGCAACACAGGGGATGAAGGACCCTGAAAGTATCAGGAACACTAGGAAGAAGGGTGAGCTTATTATCTACCAGGTCAAGGTGCTCATCCATGTGATGTATTAAAGACGAGCTGCTTGGCTATCCCCAGATATTCTCTGCTATTTGCTAACCGATGCCTGAAATTCCAAAGCCTCAAACATTAGGCTTTAATCCTGTCAGAGCATTTTCCCCTTTCCTGTTAAAATGTAGGAAGGTGAGATCTTTAAGCTCTAAATAAGTAGCGCATTTGTATGATATGAATGAAAGGTAAGAGATCTGGGATTTCCAGGATATGGGGGCATTGTGAGGCCACTGAATGGAAGAAACTAAGGCAAGAAAGGGGGAGGGGGTCACAGGGTGGTGATGAGGGAGCAGAAGGCAAGCTGAGGACAAAGTCCAAGCCCACACCCAGCAAGCCTGCCTCCCCACTCCTGGATAGGATCTATGTGATGATATTCCTCCCAGAGGCTCCCAACTGTCTTAATGTTAATGCCTTGCTAGTGTTAAAAACAACCTTAAGTTGACAATGGCGAGGCGTTCGTATCCTGTGAGGCTTTAACATATGAAAATCCTTTTGAAACCTCCCTTTTCCTTACCTTCCCCAACTCCCAAGTATATAATCAGCCACCCTTCACAACCCCAGTGCAGTAGCTCTTTCTGCCCATGGGTCTTGTCCCTGTGGTTTAATAAAACCACCTTTTTGCACCAAAGATGTCTTAAGAATTCTTTCTTGGCTGCTGGCTCTGGATGCCCTCCCACCCCCCGCCCCACCAAACCTCATGTATATTCCAAAACCACATCAGGTGGGAGCATTTATTTAGACTATAATGTGAGTGGTGTCCCCAGAAGTACCCAATGCTGCGGTGGGCAGGGAATTGGGGCTGCGTGTGCATGTGCGTGTGCACGTGCATGTCTGTGTGTGTAACAGAAGATGAACTGAGAGCATATTTTGCTTCTTTGTTAAATACTTCTTATAGCAGTTTCCAAGGCATTTCCTTTTTCAACTTTAAAATATGCCCTTCTTTTACACCGGGCTGAGTTCAAGGAGGTTTCTGTCACCTGAACTGACCCATTTATTTCCTGAAGTCCAAGAGACTTAACAACTTGTCCATGTGACCACAGAGAATGTATGGGACATTGATACTTGGTATTATCCCATTCTGGTTAAAAAATGAAAATTAACAAACCATCAACCTCTGTAGTTCATAAATATTTCATTAAGTTTTGACTGTAATGGGAAATTCTGAAAAATTTGTGTAACATTGAAGTTATAAAAAATTAGTCTTTTAAAAATTGTTCCTACAGGCAACCTGCTTTGAATTATTACTAAGCAGTAAAAACAAGGGCTGTGTTCAGGCCAGATGATAGAAACTGAAAGCTACATGTGGTTTTTCTAGCAAGCATTCCCAAAGGGGCCCTGGTGGCTAGGTACAAGCTTTTGATTAAATTCACTGAGTTTCTACTATTGTGGCTACAACGCCTGGGCTTGTTACCAAATGTGCTCCCTTCGTGGGGATTTGTGCATTAAAAATCACAGAAAGGTTCCTTCTTAAAATGTCATATTATGTGAATGTTTTATAATATTTTGTGAATGCTGACCATTTTGGGTAAGGTTTTTAACTTCAAGATAATCATACCCGGTGTACTCGGTGTGGATATCCAGAAGTTAGCAGGATGGAAAGTACATCGGAGTCACCCATTCCTGAAGCTTCCTTCTCCTTGTGGTATGTGTGTGATGCCCCTTTGCTGAGCTTGATTTTGCTGACAAGTAGACATTAGAGCCGAGCTGCCTGGGTTGGCGTTCTGGCTCCATCATTCCTTAACTGCTCAACTTCAGCAATTGGTTTAACCTCTGTGTCCCGGTTTGCTTCTCTGATAGAAAGAGAGAGATAACAGCACTTTCCTTGTCAAACTGTTGTGAAAATTAAATGACAGAATACATATACAATGGGCTTGGAATTATGTGGCTCATAACAAATTCCCAAGAAATATTTATTATTCCTCTTGGCCTTTCTAATTTTCTTTTCCTAACCTTTCCCCCTCAATCTCTCCTCCATCAGTCTTACCTCAAACACGTCTTGACACCTTATGACATTTCCTGTTTCATCTTTGAGATTCCTTCTAACTCTGAGTTTAAGATTCTAGGATTCTTTGATATGTCAGGCATTGCAATAGGTGTGCCGGGGAGTACAGATGAAGAGATGTGGTCTCTGCTCTCAGATTACAGCCCTGCAGTGGAAAGAAGACAGTTTCAGCTAATGGCTGCGTTAGATAGAATGTGATACATACTCTTATGTATGTATCAAGTGCATTGGTGATACAGGAAGAGAGAGGAAAGAAAAATTTCAGCTGAAGAATGAAATATGATTTGGGATAGACTTTCAGCCATCTTGACCTTTGCATTCGATTTTTTTTCCTTCTTTTTTTGAGATTTTATTTACCTATTTTATTTTATTTTATTTTTAGCTTAAACAGATTTTTATTTATTTATTTGACAGAGAAATCACAAGTAGGCAGAGCGGCAGGCAGAGAGAGAGAGAGGAGGAGGAAGCAGGCTCCCTGCGGAGCAGAGAGCCCGATGCGGGACTCGATCCCAGGACCCTGAGATCATGACCTGAGCCGAAGGCAGAGGCTTAACCCACTGAGCCACCCAGGTGCCCTTATTTACCTATTTTAGAGAGAGAGAACACAAGGTGGGGGAGGGGAAGTGGGAGAGGAAAAGAGAGAATCTCAAGCAGATTCCCTGCTGAGCAGGGACCCCAGTGAAGGGCTCAGCACGAGGCTCCATATCATAACCCTGAGATCATGACCCTGAGATCATGACCTGATCTGAAACCAAGAGTCAGATGCTCAATGACTAAACTACCCAGGCCCCCATGCATTCCATCTTCAATGAGGATATTTGAAGGTGTGGGAATAGGTGAGCAAAGCCTTAGAGGCTGGAAAGCGGAAGAATGAGTCTGGAGAACTTGAGTGAGTCTATGGTACTGGAACCTAGGGAGTCATGCCCGGTAATTGCAGCCTAGGAATTCGTGATTGCTGGAGGAAGAGGAGGACATGCTAAGACTGGAGCTCGTTTTACTGGTAATAAGAAGCGCTTGAAATTTAAAACAAATGGGGCCAAAATCAGTTCTTATTTCTTCTTTCTTTCTGTTCTGTTCCTTCTCCTGTTCCTTCTCTTTGCCACTGATTAAAGGACTGCTTTTCATTAAAGTAATTGGTCAGTCCTACCTAGCCTTTCCCTTTGCCTCACATTAAAATTGCTAGGACTCCCTCTGGACAGGGAGGACTGTGTCTTCTGTTAAGGTAATTTATTCTCCTCTGGGATCTTAACTTACGCTTATTTGTTCTAAATGACAGATGCTTCCAAGTTTTTGGCAATTATGAATAAAGCTGCCATAAACATCTATGTGCAGGTTTTTGTGTGGATAAAAGTTTTTAATTCATTTGGGTAAAGAGTTAAGTGGTATAATTCTTGGATTACATTGTAAGAGTGTATTTAGTTTTGTTGGAAACTGCCAAATTGTCTTCCAAAGTGGGTGTCCCATTCTGTACTCTCGCTAGCAATGGATACAAGTTCCTATTGCTCCACATCCTTGTCAGCATTTGGTGGTGTCAGTGTTTTAGATTTTGGTCATTCTAATAGGTATATATAGTGGTGTGCCATTGGAGCTTAATTTGAAATTTCCTGATAATGTATGATATTGAGCATCTTTTATATGATGATTTGCCATCTATACATCTTTTTTTTTTTTAAAGATTTTATTTATTTATTTGACAGACAGGGATCACAAGTAGGCAGAGAGGCAGAGAGAGGAGGGGAAGCAGGCTCCCTGCCGAGCAGAGAGCCAGATGCGGGGCTCGATCCCAGGACCCTGGAATCATGACCTGAGCCGAAGGCAGAGGCTTTAACCCACTGAGCCACCCAGGTGCCCGCCATCTATACATCTTCTCTGGTAAGGTGCCGGTTCCTTTGCTCATTTTTAAATCAGTTTGTTTGTTTTCTTATTGTTGAGATGTAGGGTTCTTTGTATATTTTGGATAGCAATCTTTTATCAAGTATGTCTTTTGCAAATATTTCTCTAAGTCTGTGTCTTCTCTTCTCATTCTCTTGACCTAGGTCAATCATTCAAATAAAAAAAATGAATTAGATGTTTTAACAAGGAACGTACAACACAGTGATGAGAAATAGTATTGAGGCAGCTAGAGAAGATTGAGGATTTTTTTCCCCCACTGTAAAATACTAAGTGGCTAGATTGTTTTTCTAGTCTTTTAAAGAACATTTTCATTTTAAATGCAAAGGATTATAAAATTAGCACAGGGAGTTCTCTTTTTACTTCTCCCCCTGCTTCCCTTAATGTTAGCCATCTTACATAACAGTGATACATGATTACAACAAGAAATTAACATTGAAACAACACTCTTAGCAAAACTACAGGCTATTAGGATTTGACCAGCTTTCTGCTAATGTCCTTCTACTGTTCCAGGATCCAGCACATGTTGTATTTAGTTGTCATGTCTCCTGGGTTTTTAAAAATCTTTTGTGGTTTCTCTGTCTCTCCTTGTTTTTCATGATTGTAACACTTTCAAAGAGTACTAGGTGGGTAGTTTGTAGAGTATCTTTTAATTTGTATCTGTCTGATGACATCTCATGATTAATTGGACTGGAATTACGGAGTTTTGAGAAGAATACCACGTTACTTATCTTTCTCATCTTGGCATATGAATGGGTACATGATATAAACATGACTCATACTGATGATGTTAACCTTGATCATTTGGTTAAGGCGGTATCTGCCAGGTTTCTCTCCTGTAAAGTTATAATTTTTCCCATTCCATGTTCTGTTCATTAGAAGCTGGTCACTTAATCCAGACCACACTCAAAAAAGGGTTATTAGGCTCCCCGCCCAGAACCACAGTAATTAATCGGCACCACAATGATTACTAAATATTGTGGGTGATACTTTGAGGCTTTGCTACTATCTTATTTCTCTTTAAAAGTTCTGACCACTAATTTAAGCATCCATCAGTGGAATTTCCCTGTGGCAATAATAACTACTACAAAATTCTAATGACTTTCTATTTCTCTCATTTCTTTCTTTCTTTTTCTTTCTTTCTTTCTTTCCTCTTCTTCTTCTTTTTTTTTTTTTTTGGTGAGGTTTTATTTATTTATTTGAGAGAGCTCACGTAAGTGGGGAGGGGGTAGGGAGAGGGAGAAGCAGACTCCCTGCTGAGCAGAGAGCCTGAGGTGGAGCTTGATCCCAAGACCTTGAGATCATGACCTGAGCCAAGGAGTGACGCTTAATGGACCTAGCCACACAGGCGCCCTAGGATTTCTTATCAGCCCACCTTAAGACACCTTTGCTTATTTAGGTGGGCGTTGCTTCTGAGGTATGGGGAAGGATTTCCTCTTGACCAAAAATATAATTCTCACTTGACCAGTGTTACCTGAATTTACCTCAGTGTGGGTGGAAGAAAACCTTTTATTCCAAGCATCATAAAAATGCACACAGCCTGCCCCACATTGACCCCTTTTTTGTCTCATCAGCTAGCTCAGACCTGCACTTTGATACCCTGATTAGAACTAATTCTTTCATCTGTTTGCACTGTCTTCTCAGCTGCTCCTGGGGCAACCGGTGACATTCCCTCCTGCCACCAGGAGCCCTGTTGGACTTGACTGTGAGAATAGCCCTTGTTGAGCCAGGTGTGGCTTTCCTGCCTGGCTGGTCTTCTTTGTCACCAAACCCATGCCAAACCTGGCTTGGAAAGCCTGGGCCTGTGGCAGTTGACAGTCACAAACGTGGCCCGAAAGTTAAAAGTGAGCATACAGAAAACCAGATCCTGGTGGAGTCAGTAAATTAGCATATTCATCTGAGTCAGTTTCACTTAAACTAATTAAGGTTCCTTTTGCTCACCATCCTTTGTTGAATTTTCTCAAGCTTTTTATGATTCAATGAAGCACAAGCTTGTGGGTTTCTTCGTAAGACGCTTAATAGACCAGCATGTCAGCAAATAACTTCTTTTCAGGGAGGTGGTGAAATGCAGGGGTGATGACGATTGCTTAATTCCTAGGAAAAAACACAACACCAAATAGGGCAGGTTGGGAAATGAGTACAGAAACATGAAAGCTTAATCTGTAATTCTAGGTTTTAATGCAGAGGGGATTAATATAAAAATGGAGAGTGTTCCTATTGATTTCTGAGAAAAAAATATATCAGATTATTCTTTCTATGCGGTTTATTCATTAAGCATTGACAAAGACACCATTTCCCCATACTTTGGCTTTTCTTATCTGTCATCAGAGACAGAAATTGATTTTTTTTTTATTTGGGGCCGTCAAATCCGAATGATGAAAATAGCTAGCAAATTAGCTAAAAAATTTACCGGGCTAAATGTATGCTTTTTGCTATTTGGCATAGTTAAGAGTTGAGATTTTAGAAAGAGGATCTGTGGATAAGGCCTGGGTAAGAGGAAGAAGTCATTAAAATTACAAAGCCTTAGCACTTCTACAGAAAATTGAACTTTAGGGAAGAAAAATTGGATGGCATTTGTTACATGGTTGATTCTTCCCAGCTGGTCTATGTTCAAATACTGGGCATCTTCCATGTATGGGAATGGCAGTGATGACAATGGCAATCCGGCATGTAGGTTTCCATGTGGGGCTCACATAGGGCTTTAGTGATAGGGTGTGGGCAGAACCTGAGAGCCTGCTTGCATCACTTCTAGAATATTCAGTGATGTCTGCAGTTTCTCCCATTAGGATGACATTTATATCTTGGCTTCATCATTTGGGTTTCTGAATGTCCCTGTTATCAGGACAGAGAAATATCTTAAACATTAATAGCTACCAAAAGTCTAGATTAATTGCTTCCCACCCCACAGTGAGGAAAACCCACTAAAATAGAAGGCATGTGCGCTGGGCAGTGGACAATGATTAAAATGATGGGAACAGTCCTGCTGAAAGTGGAATGAGGGACAAAAATAAACATGCTGAACATTCCAGAGCAAGAGCTCATGCTGCGGTTCTGGAAGATTCAGATATTCAGGGGGTGATGAATGAAAAATAGGTCTTTGGGTCATAGCAACACATTTTTGTATGTTTTCTTTTCTTTCCTTTTTAACCATTAGCCATACTTGTTGCTTTTTCTGTTTAAAATGCAATTTAAGAAAAAGGGGCACCTGCATGGCTCAGTCGGTTAAGCATCCAACTTTCGATTTTGGCTCAGGTCGTGATCTCAGGGTCCTGAGACCGATCCCCTAACGGCTCTGTGCTGGGTGTGGAGGCTGCCTAAGATTCTCTCTCTCCTTCTCCTCTGCCTACCCTCCTCCACTCCCCTGTTAGCACATGCACTCTCTCTCAAATAAACAAATGAATACATAAATGCAATTAATATGATTGAAAGCATAGCGATAGGAGAAACGGTTTTACCCGGGCATAGATACCTGTTCTGCATAAATCCCAAGCGATTCCAAGTATTTGTATCCAATTCTATCATATTGTAAGCACTATGCTGTTATTTAAAACTTCAAAGCTGTAGTCAAAACACAACTAAAATGCCCTATTACATATGTTTTCTTTCAAAGGAATCAACCAATAAAACTGGAAGCAGCCCTTAACTTCAGGTAATCATCTGCATCTGAGAGCCCAAGACTCCAAGAACTACAAAGAACGTTTGCCGACAAGGTCATGCAAAAAGGATTCCGTTTTGATTTGGCATTCAAAAACGTTTTATGAGACAGTGGTGCCAACTTGACTTCTTATCTTTACAGTCGCTCCCCCTTGACTGCGGGGAGAAGTTCCAAGACCCCCTCCCCCACAGCAGATGCCTGAAACCTCAGATAGTACCCAACCCTATACACACTTGGGTTTTTTTCCCTAGCCATACAGACCTATGATAACTTTAATTTATGAATTAGGCACAGTAAGAGATGAATACCCAAACGAATAGTAAAGTAGAACAATTATAATATTACGCTATAATAAAACGTGAATGTGATCTCTCTCTCAAAATATCTTATCGTAGGGCGCTTGTGCTTCTCGGGAGGCTGCGCCTGCGCGGGAGGTGAAGCGAGCCAATGACGCAGCATTGTGACGTAGCGTTATGCTACTGTTGACTTTCTGACGCCACAAGCCTGCGTCAGGAAGATCATCTCCGTCTGACCGGGGTTGACCTCGAGTAACAAACTGCGGAAAGCGACGCTGTGGATAAGGTAGGACTATTCTACTACGTTGTGATTTCTGGTGTAAGGATTTGTTTTGTGTTGCTAGGGGGCGAAGAAAGTCACTTCTCAAAAACTGCATGAAGAATAGTAGTTCGTCTTTAGTACAGAGCACTGACGTTCGGTTTTCCCTCTTTTCCTGCTCTCATTACATTCTATTTGCAGATAACAACTGGAATAATCTTCTAGAAATGCAAATAGGATTAGTTCACCCTCTGCTTAACTTTCCATTGCTTTTCACATATTTAAAATTTAAACTCCCTTACTCGTGTTATGAAGGTGGAAGGAAGGAGCCCTTTCTCACCAGCCTTATCTCGTGACACTTTCCCATTTGCTTACTTGGTTCCAATCACACAGACATCTTTCTGTTCCTAGATAAATTGCCTGCTTCCTTCTGACCTTAGGCCTTTGTAGTTGCTGTTCATACTGCCTAGAAAGCTCTGCTGCCTGATTTTTGCATGACTGGCTGCTTAATCAGGTTCCACACTCAAATGGGTTTCTCCTTCCAAGTAAGGTCTTCCTTGCCCTCCAAGCCTAGGGGTAACTTTGATCCCAGTCAACATCACATCACCTGGCTTTTTTCTTTTTTAATTCTGTTTTTCATTATCTGAAATTATCTTGTTCAGTCCTCCCTTTACTTTTTGTCAACCCTCTGCAAGAATGTAACTCCTTGGAGAAGAGTCATTGTCTCATTGTTTCCTTCCATACTTCTGGACTGATAACAATCTGGAGTTATGTAAATATTTCTTGAATGAATAAATGAATAAATTATTTCTTTTCTTGGTTGGTTAGTTGACAACCCGTAGAAACTGCACAGTAGTAAAGTAGATGTATTCCAATTAGTTTGTATACACAGAGAGATTAGCAATTACTGTTACCAACTCCGAGGAGATTAGGTTTCTCTGGCCTTTGACCTAGTAAGAATAGACCTTTGTGTCTCAAAAAAACCCAAATAAATATAAAAAATATATGGCACTGGTTCATTAAGAATGTAATCTTTTCAGATTAGTCAATCTGAATAATAAATAATACAAGTTACTAATTAAGTAAATACCATACAAATTTAAAAGAGGGATGAGAAGGGAGTTCAAAAGAGGTTGGAGGGTAGGCATTATATAGATCAGCCTAGAGAATTCTTATTCTCATTGTCGATGCCAAGGGATAAGCCTGTAACCTGAAAGGGCATTGACAGAGGGTCTGGCAGTGATCCTCCAATGCTTTACATGAAGAAATGTGAGGCACGTGGTGAGGAAACCAATCTCTGTATTTAACCAGCATTTAATATAGGGTAAGGAAAGTTTTTCGACAAAGGAAAGGGTTGGGGTTGCAGTGACAGAACAGTCTATGGAGTGTTGGAGAGTATGTGTGTAGACCAGCGGGTAACAAGCGGCTAAAACAGATAGGAAGGGTCTTCTGAAAGGGAGAAAAAGTTTCTAAAAATAGAGGTTGTGTTTAGAGGGAGAAAGGGGCTATCTCAAGCTCTGTCCTTAATGAAGGGAGAGAAATGGAGTATAGTGTTGGGAGCTAACGGTAGGGAAATAAATAAAACTCCCTCTGCTTAACTTTCCATAAACTTTTGGGACAGCAGTTAACAGAGTCAGATGTTTTCTTATTTACTTGTTTGAGAGGGAGAGAGCACAAGCGGGGAGGGGAGGGGAGGGAGGAGGAGGAGAGGCAGAGAGAGAAGCAGACGCCCCACTGAGCAGGGAGCCCACATGGGGCTCGATCCCAGGACCCTGAGATCATGACCTGAGCTGAAGGCAGACACGTAACTGACTGAACCACCGAGGCACCCCTATAGTCAAATGTTTTCTGTCCACTGGTCATCATTTTAAGCCACGGTGTAGATATGGTTAGCACAGAGCTAGCAAACAATAGCCGCCTTGGGCAACTGAACCCATTTCAGGGATGGCTTTGCTGATGCTACACTTTTTATGAGAAAGCTCCCCCACTTGCCCTCAGGTAGTGACAATCAAGAGGCAAGGGGCCAAGACCGATAGTGAAAGTCTTTCTACGGCTTGGTAAATTTATGAATGACCCTGCGACATTGAAGGTAACTCTGGCTATCCAGACACTCCAAAAAGAGGTCCTGTTGCTTTGTGAATATGACTATGTAGACTTTGGCTGATGGACAAATGGCTCACTGTCCTTGCAAATACTATGGAAATACTATGCTTTGCATCTGTCTCAGGTTTAATTTGCTTTTGATAGACATGGTGATGGCAAACAATTTAAAGCAAAGAAAAACAAAAGTCATCTTTGGGGGCAGATGCTAGTATTTGAAGTCAAAAGTGTGAGGGAAGTGGTTTTAAAAATGTGCTATTTCTCTGTGTTCTTTTATGCCGCGGGTAAGAATTTTTATTCTTACTCTCATTTAAAAGTCTGTGACTGTAACATTCATTGTAAATGAGAAAACATTGTCCACCTGAATTTTATGGTGGGTACACAAGGGTTTGGCAATAAATCGTTTAGGGGGCCCTGCAACTTCAATTACTGTTGTAATTTCAAATAACTGAACAACTATTTGTGTGTGTGTGTGTGTGTAATACTATTTTGTGAAAGCTCACAAGTGTTTATTGGAAATTCCTTATAAAACATCAGATGCTTTTTGTTCTGGAGCATTGGGCTCAAAATCTTTAATTTATTGGCTAGAATGAATTGTTCTAGTACCGAGACAGTATGATGGCCCCTTTAATTCAGTTAGTGTATTTGGCATATGCAGATGAAATATTAATTAAAACAAAACAAAACAAAACATTAGGATGATTTTAAATAAGTTTTTCCATGAAGGCCTGAAAGAGTCCATGCCTCTTCTCCCAGGAAGTTTCCTTGATACCGGGAAAATCAGATTTCCTAAATATAACTTGATATTATCCTTTATTTACCCCAGAAAGATAAGATGGCAAAACAGCACGCCCAATTTAATAATAGATAAGAAACATACACTTTTTATTTTCTGAGAGCTGTGTAACCTTTGGTCCATTTGGATGTTTAGAGAATTTTTCTTTTTGTACTTTGTGGGAATTTTAAAGATATATGGCAAAGAGTTTATATCAACCAAAATGACCTACTTAAAATAGAAAAAAAATTGAACCAGTTCCATTCATCTGAGCCAGCAGAAGCTGAAAAATCCTTGATAATGTTCTTCTCTACTAACTGTCCCACTTCAGAGACACTCCTTTAATTTTCTCGACACTCCTCATTTTGGAGGGACTGAAACATTATCCGCTGGAACACCCCTTCAAATGTGCACCCCAGATTCTCTCCAGGAGATCTTTGGGCTCTTCACTCTGTGTTATTATCTGGTAAGAAAGGACCCATACCCAGACACCAACTGTCACTCAAGTTCTTTCCACGCCAGCCATCCTCGAAAGTGACCTAACAGTGCAGGTCTGTCCCTGCTGCCCCAGGGACACCTGGGCTCCTGGGCTCAGTGGATCCACCGCAGGGCTCCACCATGTTCTGTGACCCACTTAATTACCACTTAGCTTTAGGCGATCTTCAGGATTTAAGATTTTGTCACCTTCTTAGTCTCAGGTGTCCACATCACCCTGTCATTCTCTACTTCACTCTAATTACTTATGACTCACAGAACTCAAGAGACTATTCAGAATGTGAAAAGTAGGAAAGATCTTCAACAAGTTGAATAATCTAACTTCCAAAAACTACACTTTCCTCCTTTCTGGTATTCATTCCTTTGAGAACTTTTTTTGTTCTCCAGATCCTACATGGTTAATGTGAGAATAATCCTCATTAATGGAGATTCCTCAAGAAGTTGAAAATAGAGCTACCCTACGACCCAGCAATTGCACTACTAAAGATACAAATGTAGTGATCCGAAGGGGCCCCTATGCCCCAATGTTTATAGCAGCAATGTCCATAATAGCCAAACTACGGAAAGAGCCTAGATGTCCACTGATAGATGAATGGATAAAGAAGATGGGGTATAGATATACAATGGAATATTATGCAGCCATTAAAATTGAAATCTTGGGGCACCTGGTGGCTCAGTCATTAAGCATCTGCCTTTAGCTCAGGTCATGATCCCAGGGTCCTGGGATTGAGCCCCACATTGGGCTCCCTGCTTGATGGGAAGACTGCTTCTTCCTCTCCCACTTCTCCTGCTTATGTTCCCCTCTCTTGCTGTGTCTCTTTCTGTTGAATAAATAAAATCTTTAAAAAACAAAAATGAAATCTTGCCATTTGCCATGATGTGGATGGAACTAGAGGGTATTATGCTAAGCAAGAGTCAGTCAGAGAAAGACAATTATCATATGATCTCACTGATATGAGGAATTTGAGAAACAAGACAGAGAATTGAAGGGGAAGGGAGGGAAAAATGAAACAAGATGAAACCAGAGGGGGAGACAAACCGTAAGAGACTCTTAATCTCAGGAAACAAACTGAGGGTTGCTGGAGGGGAGGAGTGGGGGTGGCTGGGCGATGAACACTGGGGAGTGTATGTACTATGGTGAGTGCTGTGGATGTGTAAGACTGATGAATCACAGACCTGTACCCCTGAAACAAATAATACATTATATGTTACTAAAAAAAAGAATAATCGTCATTACTCACTTTCTAACAAATTGTAAATTATTGAATGGACATTGAACCTATTGCTAATTAATTCTGCTTGTTTTCTCTTGGAGTCAACAGGGGAGGACACGGCGGGGGGAGGTTTTGGAGAGAGAGAGAGAGAGAGATGTCTGCGTGTACATACCCTTGTATACGTGCCATCTGTGAAAAACTGGTGTCTAGAATTTTACAATTTTTTATTGAGATATAGCTGACATATAACATTGTATTAGTTTTAGGTGTACAACATAATGATTCAATATTTGTATATATCACAAAATGTTTGCTGCAGTAAGTTCTGGTTACCATCCAACACCATACATAGTTACAATCTTTTTTCTTATGATGAGAACTTTTAAGATCTACCCTTAATCAACTTTCAAATATCAAACCAAAGTATTGTTAACTGTAGTCACCATGTTATATGTATTTCATCTCTAGGACTTCTCTATTTATAACCAGAAGTTTGTACCTTTTGCCCACATTTACTCATTTTTCCTACCCCTCACCCCAGAATTATAGAATTTAAAGGCCCATTTTCAACATGCCAATTATTGTATCAGAAAACTCTAGTTCCTTTTTGCTTTTTTAAAATGAAAATTTCAATCTAAAACATGATTTCCTTAATCATAGTCTCACCTTTTTAGAACATTTTTTGTTTTGGTTTTGGTTTTAAGTTTTATTTTATTTAAATTCAATTAATTAACATATAGTATATTATTAGATTCAGAGGTAGAGTTCAGTGATTTATTAGTCTTATATAATACCCAGTGCTCGTTACATCATGTACCCTCCTTAATGCCCATCACCCAGTTACCCCACCTCTCCACTCTTGCCCCTCCAGCAATGCTCAGTTTGTTGCCTATGATTAAGGGTCTCTTATGGTTTGTCATCCCTCTCTGATTTCATCTTGTTTTATTTTTCCCTTTCTTTCCTCTATGATCTTGTGTTTTGTTTCTTAAATTCCACATATGAATGAGATCCTATGATAATTGTCTTTCTCTGGTTGACTTATTTCACTTATCATAATACCCTCTAGTTCCATCCACATCATTGCAAATGGCAAGATTTCAATTTTTTTTTGATGGCTGAATAGAATTCTTTTATATATACATACATACCACATACTCTTTTTCCATTCATTTGTTGGTGAACATCTGGGCTCTTTCCATAGTTTGGCTATTGTGGACACTGCTGCTATAAACATTGGGGTGTAGGTGACCCTTTGGATCACTACATTTGTATCTTTGGGGTAAATACACAGTAGTGCAATTGCTGGGTTGTAGGGTAGCTCTATTTTCAGGTATTTGAGGAAGCTCCATACTATTTTCCAGAGAGGCTACATCAGCTTGCATTCCCACCAATAGTATAATATGGTTCTCCTTTCTCCGTATCCTTGCCAACATCTGTTGTTTCCTGTGCTGCTTTTAGCTGTTCTGACTGGTGTGAGGTGGTATCTCATTGCGGTTTTGATTTGTATTTCTTTTTTTTTTTTTAAAGATTTTTGTTTATTTATTTGACAGACAGAGATCACAAGTAGGCAGAGAGGCAGGCAGAGAGAGAGGGGGAAGCAGGCTCCCCGCCGAGCAGAGAACCCGATGAGGGGCTCGACACGGGGCTTGATCCCAGGACCCTGAGACCATGACCTGAGTCGAACGCAGAGGCTTTAACCCACTGAGCCACCCAGGCGCCCCTTGATTTGTATTTCCTTGATGTCGAGTGCTGCTGAGCATTTCTTCATGTGTCTCTTGGCCATTTGTATGTCTTCTTTGGAGAAATGTCTATTCATGTCTTCTGCCCTTTTCTTTTTTGGATTATTTGTTCTTTGGGCATTGAGTTTGATACCTTTTTCTATAGCATTTGGATACCAGCCCTTTATCTGATAAGACATTTGCAAATATCTTTTCCCATTCTGTTGGTTGTCTTTTGCTTTTGTAGACTGTTCCCTTTGCTGTGCACAAGTTCTTTTTCTTGATGAAGTCCCAATAGTTCATTTTTGCCTTTGTTTCCCTTACCTTTGGAGATGTGTCTGGGAAGAAGTTGCTGCCCCAAGATCACAGAGGTTGCTGTCTATGTTCTCTAGGATTTTGATGGATTCCTATCTCCCATTGAGGTCTTTCATCCACTTTGAGTTTATTTTTATTTCTGGCATAAGAGAAAGATCCAGTTTCATTGTCCTGCCTGTGCTTGTCCAGTTTTCCCAACAGCAAGATAGTCTCTTGTTTGAAGAGACTCTTTTTTCCATTGGATATTCTTTCTTGCTTTGTTGAAGATTAGTTAACCATAAAGTTGAGGGTCCATTTGTGGGTTCTATATTCTTTTTTCTGTTTGTTTGTTTTACATTTTGTTTATTTATTTGTCAGTGAGAGAGAGCACAAGCCGAGAGGAGCGGCAGGCAGAGGGAGAAGCAGGCTTCCTACTGAGCAGGAGCCTGATGTGGGACTCATCCCAGGACCCGGGGATCTAGACCTGAGCCAAAGGCAAACATTTAACCTACTCAGTCACCCAGCCATGGATTTCTAATACTAGTTTCAATGTGACTAGATTTATATACAGTTTTATATAGGAACTGCTTACCTCTGCAGACAGATGGGCCAAAGTGGGACAGAAAGCTGCTATCTAGGGGCTCAGGTGTCTATTAGAAGTTGATTCCAGGGGCGCCTGTGTGGCTCAGCCATTAAGCATCTGCCTTTGGCTCGGGTCATGATCTCAGGGTCTCTGGGATCAAGCCCCGCATCAGCCCCCCTGCTCAGCGGAAAGCCTGCTTCTCCTTCTCACACCCCCCGGCTTGTGCTCCCCCACCCCCGTGTCTCTCTCTGTCAAATAAATAAATAAAATATTTAAAAAAAAAGTTGATTCCATTTAAAGTGGCAAATTTAAGAAAGGAAATAACAGTGATTCAGAATTCTTTCAGAAATATCAAAATTCTGTGTAAAAATAGAGAATCTATACTTTAAACGATCTCAGGATATGAAATTCTATCAATTACAATTTTCTCCCTATTAAGACTGGGAGTAGTTTACTCATATTTGGAAGCTGAAGTGAATCTTTCAGGCTGCCAGAGTTGAGTGTTTGATAAACTAGTGTGTGTCAGAGCCAAGATTTGCTCACTCTGTGAGGGAACCCTCTTATGGTTGAAGTTGCGTCTGAAAAAATATCTGAGACAACTTCCTGGACTTATTCTGTGTTGTTCCTGTCAAATCTGAAATTTGAAGGATGATGTTTGGAATCAGGCAGACAGAATATTCAGGTATTCTCAAAAATAGATAGACTCTCCTTCCAGCATGAGAACGTTGACCTGAGTCATGAGCAAACCAGGTGGGAGAGTGGGCAGGTCGGAGTGCTTACACACTTCCTAATCATCTGCAGTATGTGATGTGCTCTGAGGGACCAGTGAATAGTAATCAGACCCATATTTATCCGCCATTGTAATTCTGAAGGTTTTTAAATGAAAAACTCAGTAATCTTATAAAATGATAGATTATACACCACCATGATTTTGTACTTCATAAATATATAAGCATGCATACTGAAATTCATTTTGATAGGAAATTCATGTCTTTTTAATCAGAAAATTGATGTTGTTTATTATACCCCAAGTGTCATTCTATTATTCCTTTCTGGGAAGCCCTGAAGTAAGCTGATCAAAGAAAAAGAGCACTACATTGTAAAATGATAAATTTTATGTCTGTTTGATATGAAAGAAACTATGCTGTATAAAGGAAAAAAAATAAATGTCTTTGAAGCAAAAATTTTAGAAACGATTCCCTTACTCTTACTAAATTAAAAGATAACATCCCTTGATCAGAAAGAATCACTCCCGGGGCCACTTTTCCTTTTCCTACCTCAGAGAATTTTTGTGAGGAGAGAGTGAGAAAATGTAAAACTGTTCATTCATTCATTCTTTCAAAAAATTACCTAGTGCTCATTTTATGGAAGCTTCTAATAGCGAATCGGATCTATAAACTATCTAATCTGTAGAAGCAGTTTACATAGCAGTGCATTATGGCTGTTTTCTTTCACCCGGCACAGTGCCTTCCTAAGCAGTATATACAAGCACACTGAGGAAACGAAGGGGGAAAGGAACTGCGGACTTCTTGTTGGTTACTGGTGACCACACCCACAATGTCTTTTCCACTCTCTTTGCTATTTCTTCAGTGCAGTCTGAGGCAACTTGAGTATGGAAACAATCCTCAATAAGTGGGTGACTTCCCGAAATTTGGAAGTGTCCTTTGGAATGGATGTTTTAAGTTACCAAAGTCTCACAGAAATCCCTGGAGTTAGATGTGGTTAGAACTGAACTGAAATTCTGCCTTAACATTGATTTCCTCTGTGTAGGCTTTACTTAAGATTAAGGAAGCTAATGTCTGTTCTGGCTGGAAGCATTTATTAAATGAAACCAGTTATAAAGCACCTGGCATCTGGCTCAATAGGGCAGGGGGCCTGACCAAGAGTGGTGAGGGTCTTTTCATGACACAAGCCCCCCTGGGGCTGTCTTTTGTGGGATGGGGTATAAGATGGTGGGGTGGTCCTTTAAACTATGAGTCCCCTTGATTTGCACTGAAACCCCTTGGGAGGGAAAATATCTCGTAGTTCAGTGGAACTGATGATTATAAACATTCAAGAGTATGCAGCAAAGAAAACCTCTCAGAGTGAACTCAAGACACTGCCAGTGCCACCCAGCCAAAGCCCACCAAGAACACACATACAGATGGAGCCAGAGACACAAACTTTGGGGACAGTGAAGCATTTTGGTAAGAAGTAGTAAGGAAGGACTTTCAGTATTTGGGCCTGTGCTGGGGATTTGGGGGATGGTTTAAGAAAGCAGAGCTTTACTCTAGATTGGCTGCTGACAGGAAGCGGGTGGTGGTGGAGAGAGGTAGGTAAGTCTATGACTAAGGAGTGTATTAATCTGCTAGGGCTGTCTGGAACATTTCCCAACACCACCAAGCAGTTCTCCAGTTCTCAGTGGACACCAACTGGGTGTCCTACAAATTTAACACTGTCTATGTGGAAACAGTGTCAGATCTCTCAGGTTAAGGGCTCAGTCCCATAAGGCTGTCTCTACTGCAGATGCCAATTCGAATTGTCCCCTCAATTTCTAACTGGCTCTAAACCGATTTCCCTCAACTTCCTCCTAGGGTTTGTTAATTTGCTATCATGGCTCGTAAAGCTCAGGAGAACATTTACTTACAGTGATTATCAGTTTATCATAAAGAATGCAGATGAATATCATTTGAAGAGGTACATGGAGTTCTGGAAGGGTCTCAAGAACAAGAACTTCTGTCCCTGTGGGACTGGAGTGAACCACCCTCCAGGCACAAGATGTTCTCCAGCGCAGAAGCTCATCAGATCTTGTTGTTCAAGAGTTTCATCTCCAGCCCAGCAGTCTCCTACCCTTCACAGAGGTTGGTGGCTGGGGCTGAAATTCCAACTCTGCAATCACTTGGTCTTTCTAGTGACCATCTCCATCCTAGGGCTATGTAAGGGCTCCACCCTAAGTCACCCCATTAGCATAAACTCAGGTGTGACCCAAAGGGATTGCTATAAAGAGCAAGACACTCCCGTCACTTAGGAAATTGCTAGAGTTTAAGCTCTGTGTAAGAAACCAGGATGAAGACCAAATCTATTTCCTATTATACCACAGGCTGCTGTAACAAATTACCACAGACTGGGTAGCTTAAAAAACAGAACTTATATCTTTACAATTCTAGAGACTAGAAGTCTAAGGGCAAGGTGTTGTTAGGGTTGGTTTCTTCTGAGGCCTCTCTCCTTGCCTTGTAGATGGCCCTCTTTGTGTCTTCACATGGTCTGCCTTCTGTCTCTGCATTTTAATCTTCTCTTTTTATAACAACTTAATTGACTCAATTGTAGGACCCACTCTGGTGACCTCATTTTAACTTATCTCTTCAGGGATCCTACCTCCAAAAATAGTCACTTCTGAGGTACTGCGGTTTAGGGCTTCAACGTATGAATCTTGAAGGGCCACAGTTCAGCTAAAAAGAGATGTCTTAAATAATCTTATCCAGAAGTTCAGACTATGGTAAGGCATTATTCATACTAGCTAGGGTAGAGGTGTTTGATCATTAATGTGGCTTTGCCACTGATCATATTTTGCCTGTGTTAGTTGTTTCTGTCTTGATTCATCTTGGCCATAGAACATCCTTATCTGATGTTGATGTTCTATGAAATTGTTTATGTTCAACAGGAGTATACGAAGTCCTACCCAGTAGTGCCAGGCCGACTCCTAGATGTCAGGGACTGCTGTTCTCTTTCTCAGCATCATAAAAAAAAAAAGAAAAGAAAAGAAAAGAAAAAAGACAAACTGAAATATACTAGTTCATATTGCTATCCTTTTAAAACTATCCAATTTAAAACTATGTGTTTTGGTCAATACATCATAGCAGTTTTTCCAAATAGGCTGGCACCTAATAAGTGTGAATAAAACCTCTTCCTAAGCAAGATAAGTGAATAAATAAGAAGTTGCAATGAGAACTGTGATGCTAAACTATATCACCAGACTCTTGCATAAATTGGCTTATTAAGAACTGAAATAAGAAACAAAAGGCAATCTTGTGATTACTCAGCATAACAGGGAAGGCTGAGCACATACTGCTCAAGTGAGGGGTAAGCACATGATACCATAGACATGGTAACATCCTGGAAGCGACCAAGATGCCCTTCAGTAAGTGACTGGATAAATAAACCGGTAAATCCAGACAATGGAGTGCTAATGGGTTCAGTGCTAAGAAGAAATGAGCTCTCATGTCATGGAAAGACATGGAGGAAACATAATTGTGTATCACCAAGTATAAGAAGCCAGTCTGCATACTACTATTTGTATGTATTGAATGTTTCATTACAAAAACTTAGAAGTATTCTGTCTTTATATATGTTATTACATCTGCCTTATACAACTTCCAAAGCAGACAGTATGCTCAGAGAGAGACACTGAGATATATTTAAATATCAGGAAGTTGCCAGTTCTGAGTACAGTGAATTCTGCTAGTCTATAGTAAGGCTACTGGTTATTACCTTAAAGTTCTGTTTAAGAATAATTCCCGGGGTGCCTGGGTGGCTTAGTCAATTACACTTCTGCCTTAGGCTCAGGTCATGATCCCCGGGTCCTGACATAAAGCCCCACGTCAGGGTCCCTGCTTTGCAGGGAGTCTGCTTCTACCTCTGCTCGCTACCCTCCTCCTTCCACCCCCCAACCCCGGCTCATGCTCTCTCTCTCTCCATCTCTCAAATAAATAAGTAAATAAATGAAATCTTAAAAAAAAAGAATAACTTCCCATCCTTAACAACTATAAAAAAAGTGATAATAGTGAATGCTATCACATGGGGACATTAAAAAAAGGAGATTTCAGGGATATCACAACAGTATTAAAGTTTCCTGTGTGACTATGTGATACGAAAACAAGTTTAAATAAGCCACCTTCAAGTTTAGCATTGGGGTCTGAAGGAGAAAAAGATGTAAGGAATATGTCAGGACAACAGCAAAAGTCCGAGACATTGTTTTTGTGTGGAAGAAAAATCCTCCTCGCTGTGTGGATATCTCTAGAAATGTTATACTCTAGGGTTTGAGAGACCGAGATGAAGCAATAAAAAAAAAAATAAGCTCTCCTCTGGAAGAAACCCGAGCTGAAAACTGATGAAATAAGAATGGTGCCAAGGTTCAGCTGCATTTTTATCTCACATGCCCGCCTGCATTCAGATTTGACCAGGTCATGAGGTAAAATGGGTTTGTCTGGTCATGCCTGGTGGCCATTTATCTCCATAACGAACCCGCTCAATGACACAAAGGCAAGGAGAGTGTAAATCAGGCCATTTCCAAATGCGATTTTCTAATTTGCCTAAGAGACCGAGACCCTGTTTGACAACTGACTAGATAATTCCACTGACAAATTATGTTAATGATTATATGTATTTAATTACTTACTAATTTATACACCACCATCATCCACAAATAATGCAAAGCCACTTAATCAGGATATTTATATAGTTCCTCACATTTAATGCGTTTTAGCAGGTTTCATCTGTTCTTACAATAAGGCTGTGAGACCAGGATCAACAGCTCACTTTCACAGCTGGAGAAGCTACAGTCCACAAAGATTAGTTGACCTGCTCTGTTGTGAGGGAGGTATTGGTGTTGTCTTCTTGATAGGCAGGAAGTGAAACAGAAAAGAAGATGATTGCTAAAGAAGACATACCTAGTTTGAGGTGGGATTTGGAAGTGGGATTTCAACTCAGATTTACTGACCTCAAAGGACTGCCATCAACTACTGTGGTGTATTACCTTTTCAAAATGTTGTTTTTATGAAGATTTTAGCCAATTAAAAATAAAAAAGAGTCATTCAGTTGGTTCATATTTCCAAATACTATTTGAAGAACATGGATGCAATTTAGAGTAAGTTTCAAATTCTTCTGAGGCTGTGAGACATTTTATTTTGATTTCCGAAATATTGGTCCATCTAGAGAATTCTGCTTATATTTACTTGCATGATTTTACCCAGTAAATTCTAAGAGAAAGTTAACCTTGGTAGAAAAACATCTGCTGTTTTATCTGCGGAGAAACCCTGAGTCATTGCAGTTGATTTCAAAAAGAGTTCAAAATAGTGTTGTTAACCTTTACTGTTCATTGTGTGCCCTCCGCAAATATGTTTTCAACCTGACAAAATAAAATTGATTACCTGTGACTCAATTTCCTTGCTATTAAAATACCATTAGTCTCCAATGCATTAAAGAAGTTAAAATAAGAATATAAGAAGTGACAGGGGAAAATTAACACTGGATGCTATCCCATTTAAAATTTGGGTCTTAAAAGCCCAGAGTGACTTTTGGAGACATTTTCTGAGAGCTACTTACCATGTATTTAGTCAAAGTAAACACATGAATGAACCTTCTGCTTTTGCTGAATACTAAATAGTGATAAAATGTTTCTGTTCTAACTCCGGTTTCTCCGGCCACAAGGTTTTGAGACTAAGGATGCAGTATGGCTGACACCGACGCTCTGCAGTTCAGGTCACCTTCCTCCAGGGATCACTGGAACCCAGCCTCTGTATGGCCATTCCTCTGTTTGGGGGTGGAATAGGTGGTCCTTGCGATGGGTCATCACACTTCTGAAGTGTTTGCCTGGAGGATCCCTTAAGAATCCAAAGCCTGGAACTAAAGCCAGCGGCTCACTACTCCCGCTCTGATGCCAGGCTAAGCATTTCTCCATAACCCAGCTGCTGATACCTGTGGGTGCCTGCGACTTCAGTCTCCTGCAGTGGATGATGATGACCTTTATCTTTTTCGCGCTCTCCTGCTATGGACACTCCTTTTAGGACATAAAACTGATCCTCCCACACCAGCACATGTCTTTGAACCATTCTGACAGTTCTGAAATATAGTTGACAAACTTCCAACCTGCATCAGCCCCACTTCTCTGGACTTTGGTGCTTTTCCCCCTTATATTTCTGGGCAGTCACCCCTAGGATTCTGTCAACAGGTTAGACATAGGTCTTGTGAAAGCTTTTACAAGTTTTTCACTTATAATGTAGATTTCTGCAAGTAGGTTGTGGAGAAATAAATTAGGAATGTTCTATAACAATTAGAGAAAAATTAAAAGTTAATTACAAAAGAATTAAACACAAAACAATTAAGCATTAGGAAAAAAAAACATAACATTTAAGTTTAAGGGTGGCATATAAAATTCTAGTTATAAGTTAAGTCCTGGAGATACAATATACAGCATGTTGACTACAGTTAATAATATTGTATTTGAAGATTTTGAAATTTGAAAATTGCTGAGAGAGTTAATCCTAAAAAGTTCTTATCACAGAAAAAAAACTGTCCTTGTGTGTGGTGACAGATGTTAATGAGGCTTATTATGGCAAGCATTTTATAGTATATACAAACATGGAATTACTATGTTATACCCTGAAACTAGTATAATGTTGTGTGTCATTTATATCTCAATGAAAAAATAAAATAAACTTAAGGGTGACAAAGATAATATGTTACAAGTGCTTCTTTAAAACCAAGTAGTTTTAGGCTTATGCCTAGGCATGCTGGAAGTGTGAAAGGCTCACACCTAATATTGTCTTTAAAACTGGCCTATTTTACGAAGAATGTAATGGATGCAACTTTTGCCTAATGATTGGGAAATGGATATTCATTGTGAGAGCCCAGTTGTCAATAAGAACTTCGTGAGCTTTTGAAGAAGCACTATGCTCAGTATTGACTTTGCTTTTGGAATCTAGGACACAGCTGAAATTGCTTAGCGCCGACGACTGTCTGTCTCATCTGGAGTAATCTTCTCACAATCTTTTTTTGGCCTAATAGATATTTCAATCTCACACATTCGCCAAACCAGACATCCGCTCTCTTCTCTTTACTCTTTCTCCTTGAAGAGAACTGAAATGTGAAATGTGAAAACAAAAACAAAATAGCAAACTTCAGTTCTAAGATTACAGTTTAATAGGAGATAACTCGCTCATATAACAAACTTTAGAACCCTTGTTCTGTGCTCATAAATGACCTAATTTAGCACTGAAAAATAATAATTTTGTTTATTCCTCAGTGGAAGATATTTGGGTTATTTCTAGTTTTTGATAATTATCAATAAGAGCTGCTAAAAATTTTTATATGCTAGTTTTTAACAAAAAAGTATAGCACTAGTTACCAGGGGTGGGAGTAGGGGTAAAAATTGACTACAAAGGCAAAGTGGAATATTGGGGGGTGAGGGTTAATGAAATTATTCTGTATTTTGACCATGGTAAAGACTGGATAACTAACTATATGTACTTGTCAGAACTCATAGAGCTGTTCACTAAAATGGGAGTTTTAGTATATGGAAGTCATGCCTTAATTACAAAAAAAAAAAAAAAAGGTAATAGTTTTTATTTAGTTTTTCCCTTACTGCATCTCACTTCCTTTGTGAAGGAGTTCTGAAAGCATGAAGGACATACATTAGAAAAGAGTACAAGAAGTTAAGAGGGGAATTATATAATCATATCATACAAATGATATTACAGATAAAAAACATTTATAGAAAGTGAGATAGAACTGTTTGCTCCCTGGTTAAATAGGATGGTGGGGTATTGTGACAGACACTGGCTATGTGTTTCTTAAAACCATTTTATCTACCTCCTAGGCATACCATCAGATGATAATTTCCACTCTCCCTTGCAATTATGTCTGGCCGTATGACTAAGTCCTGTAGACATTTTCATGCCACTTCCAGGCTTGGCCCATTAAAAACTTGTAACTCTCTACTCTTTCTCCTTGCACAAATTCTGGGTAGATGCAGAAGATCCACCAACAGATTTAAGTTCCTGTGGACTTAAATGGAATTGCTAAGTGGAAGCTACCTGGGTCTCCGAGTCACCATATGGAAGGAAACCTTCAAATGGAGTGTAATGGGAATAAAAAAATAAACTTTTATTTTGTTAAAGTAATAAGAATTTGTTAGGTTTCTTTGTTGTAGAACTCTGTGTTACTTTCCCTAATCTAAACAAAAAATAATCACATTTCTTTGCCTATTCAGGCATATTAAAAACTTAGAATTTTGGTAAGAGGAAAACGAGATGATAAATCCATGAAGATGGAGGGCTTCAGATATTTTTGGATGTGACATTTTTGGTGGAAATATTTTGAGGGAGTTTTTTTGACCTATAGGTTTTAAGAACACTTTTTGCATTTCATTTGAATTGTTATATGGTAGCTAATTTGTCTTATTAATGGAAAGGGCATATTAAAAACATTCTACTATGTTGGTAGATTTCTATTTCTCATTGTGTTTATATAATTTTTTGTTTTGTGTTCAGTGAACTTATGTTATTAGTTGCATATAATTTTAGAACCGATATTCTTCCATGTATACTGAAACATTTCTAAAAACTTTTATCGGTATGAATTGACTTGTTTCTTTTTTTTAAAGATTTTTTTAAGACTTCATTTATTTATGAGAGATAATGAGAGAGAGCATGAGCAGTGGGGAGAGGGAGAAGAAGGCTCCCTGCTGAGCAGGGAGCCTGACATGGGACTCCATCCCAGGACTCTGAGATCAAGACCTGAGCTAAAGACAGACACTTAACTGACTGAACCACCCAGCAGCCCCTGAATTGACCTGTTTCTAATAATGCTCTTAGTTTATGAATGAATTGTTGGTATTAATGGAATTATGCAAGCTTTCCTTTGGTTAGTATTTGGTTAACATATACATTTCTACTTTTTATGGCTTTTACTTTCTATACCTTTATGTTTTTGATATATTTCCTATAAATAAGATATAGCTGAATTAAATAGTTTATAATTTTCTTTTTCTTAAATTGAAACATTTAGTCCATATAATCTTAAATTATTAACATATTTGGAATAATCTGTCTTATTTTATTTTGTGATTTCAGGGTATCTTACCCACAGAATGGTTTTAGTGAAAGGATAGATATTGTAGATCAATGGGAAAGAATTGGGAATCGAGAAGTTGACTCATACTTAGGCAGTAATTTGTTTTCAACAATGGTGATGAAGCAGCTTATTAAAGAAAGTCTTTTCAATAAATAGTGCTAGAACAAACGTATATCCATATTTAAAAAAAAAAACAAACAAACTTCAATCCTTAGCTTACCTTATATACAAAAATTAACTTGAAGTGGATTATAGACTTAAATGGGAAAGTTAAAAATAAAAAACTTCTAGAAGAAAAACTAGGATGAAATATTTTTTGCAAATTTGAGTAGGAACTTTTTCTTAGATAAGACACAAAAAGCATGAACTACAAATGAAAAATATTGGACCTTATCGATATTACAGACTTTTGCTCTTCAAAAGACACTGCTAAGAAAATGTAAGGTAAGCCACAGAATTGAATAAATTATTTGCAATACATATTTCTGGCAAAAAAACTTATCTAGAACATGTATAAAGACTTTTTTTTTTTTTTTAAAGGTTTCATTTATTTGTTTGAAAGACAGAAAGAGCACAAGCAGGGGGAGAGGCAGAGGGAGAGGGAGAAGCAGACTAGCTGCTGAGCTAGGAACCTGACTTGGGACTCCATCCTGGGACCAGGAGATCATGATCTAAGCCAAAGCCTGATGCCCAACCATCTGAGCCACCCAACCACAACAAGACTTCCTTGGTGAAAAAATAAGAACTGACCAATTTAAAAATGAGCAAAAAATTTTAATAGATACTTTAGAAAACAGTGGTCAATACGACTTAAAATGACGTTCCATATCATTCGGACAATGCAAGTTGAGGCCATGAGATGTTACTACTTAGAAGTAGAACACTGACTTTGGGGGCACTTGGGTGGCTCATTGGGTTAGGCATCTGCTTTTGGCTTGGGTTGTGGTCTCGGGGTCCTGGGATCGAGCCCTGCAAGGGGTTCCCTGCTCCATAGGGAGCCTGCTTTTCCCTCTGCCTTTGCTGCAGCTCCCTCTGCTTGTGCTCTCTCTGTCAAATAAATAAAATCTTAAGAAAATAAAGAACATTGACATTAAAATTGCCAAGAATACACATACTCATGAAAATGTGAAGCAGTCGGAACTCTCATAGACTCACAAGGTCTTTGGAAAATTGACAGTTACTTTAATAAGTAAACGAATACCCACCTTATGATCCAGGCATTTCACTCTAGGTATAAAATGAAAAAAAGAAAAAAAGAAAAAAAAGAAAAATATCAGTACAAAGGTGAATGCTTGTAACAGGTCTAATAATAGCCAAAAAGTAGAAGCCACCTAAATGCCTCTCAGTGAATTTTTAAAAAATGTGCCATATCTATTCAACTGATTATTATTCAGAAATAAAAAACAATGAAATACTGATTCATAATACAACACGAATCATCCTTAAGATCATAATGCTAAGTGAAAGGATCCACACAAAAAATACATTTTGTATGATGCCATTCATGCAAAAAAGAATTTAAAAAATGCTATACTGGCAAAAAATATATATATCTGTGGTTGTCTGGTGCCAGCGGTAAAGGATGGGATGTACTACAGAGGGGCTTGAGGAGATTGTACACATTAAATGCTTGCAGTTCATTTTCAATATATTATAACATCAGTTAATTTGGATTACTACTTCAAATTGGGTTTAGTGTGCTGGTAGCTAATTTCTCTCAGCATACATATAATTCTACCATCTTCTGGTTTCCACTGTTACAAATGATAATCCTCTGTTAATGTAATTATCTCTTTATAGTAATCGTCGTTTTTTTCCATCTTTTTTTCACCTGGTTCTACTTAAACTTTTTCTTTCTTTCTTTCTTGTTTTTGATAGTTTCATTGCAGTACAGATTTCTCTTTCTTTATTCTACTTGATATTTGTGAAGCTTTCTGAATCTGTGGGGAGAGGTCTTCTGTAAGTTTAAGAAACTTTAAGTCAGGGTGCCTGGGTGGATTAATTGGCTAAGCCTCTGCCTTTGGCTCAGGTCATGATCTCAGGGTCTTGGGATCAAGGCCCACATCAGACTCTGCTCAGTGGGGAGCTGCTTCTCCCTCTCTTTCTCTCTACCTACCTGTGATCTTTCTGTCAAATAAATAAATAAAGTCTTTAAAAAAAAACTTTAAGTCATTGTTTATTCAAATATTTCCTATAATTCATTCTCTTTCCTCTCTCCATCTATTAAACTCTTATTTGTGCATGCCTTGGGCATTGTTTTCTGCTTCTGCACCTTTAAAACCAAGAAAGCCAAAGCTTCAAACTCCTAAACTCAGAAATTGGCTTCCTCCAAGGAATAACCTATTTTAAATTCTCTATTTACCTTGCAGGGTTTCTGCCCTCACTTAAATTTTGGCATCTGAGTATTACTTTCTTGCTAGATACAGGCATTTGAAAAGATTTACAAATATATCTGACTTAGCATTTTGATTTGTTTTTCACTGGAGGATCAGTTATGGAACCCAGTCAGTACTTTCAGAAAATGGAACTGCATGGTATAGATGATTCCACCTAAATAATTGCATTATGATGTATCTCTTATAATTTAAATTATTTCTTTAATGATTATCCCTTAATCACTACATAAGCCAGGTTCTGTATTTGGGAGCTGAAAAAGAGTTTATAAACCCAAAACACATTAGGAAATCCTGGAGAGATTTTGTTTCGGTGGTATCGAATAATCTCAGGTCCATTTGCAATGAGATTGCAACAAAGCCAAAGACTTTTACATTGAACTGGAGATTATATTGCAAAGACTATGCGGTTTCTTAACAGTTTGCATTAGAAATTGTATATTTCAGAATGATCTCAAATTACGGGAAGAAAATTTGGTAGCTGAGATGAAAATCTTTTGAGACACTTCTGATATTAGAAGAAAAAGGAACAATTCATTTCTTTTCTCTAGGTTGGTGAAATCATATTTCAGAAATGACAGATCTTACAGATGGAAAGTTTTTAACTTGATCATTATTCAACTCATGCCAACTTTAAGCATATTCAGTAGACAAGTTATTCTCAATATTTTGGAATTTGGTACCTAGTTTGACTTCATAATCATTTTATTTTATTTTATGAAACCTTTATGAATTTCAGATAATGTGGTGGTGTAAACCAAGTTTGAGTCCTGGCATTCCTACTGTGCATTAGCCAGTGTCCTATCTTCAGCTTATATATCCAATTTTAGCTGTTTTCCACATCTCTCAGGCAACTAACTGTACTCTTAGCTTATAAAATTGATTACACACACACAAACACATACATCAGTGAAATAAACAGTTTACTTTTAGCTCCAAAAGACTTATATAAACATTTGCAATGAACTAATTTAGATGTCTATATTATTTTGGGGACTGGTATCAATGTCCTAAATATATTTGTTGTTCAATGTTTGTTAATAAAGAAGAAGATTTTGAATTTATATCTTAGTATGGACCATTCTGGATGAGATTCTTACTTTTTTTTAAATAAAACATTTCTAGGTTGTCATATCTCGCAGTGAATGCACTTTGAAATTTGTTAGTTGTGCATTCTTATTTTAGATGCATGGTAATTTTATATTTCTGCTCTATTTCTTAAACAAGAGTATTGTTTTAATAAGCCTTTCTTTAAATTTCTGAACAGAAAGTTAAAGGGGAGCATGGGCTTATATCAGGCTCCAGTTTTGAAAAAACATGTGTTGTTTGGATAAGCATAATTTAAATCTCTGAAGAGAAAGAAATAAGGAAGCCTGAGAGCGATGATATTGTAGAATGAACATAGATTTGGAAGTTTAAGCCTGACAACACCATTTAGCAGAGAACCCAATGCGGGGCTCGATCCCAGGACCCTGGAATCATGACCTGGGCCGAAGGCAGAGGCTTTAACCCACTGAGCCACCCAGGTGCCCCTTAACTTTTTTTTTTAAGATTTTATTTATTTGAGTGAGTGAGAGCACAAGCAGGGGGGGAGTGGCAGAGGGAGAGGAAGAAGCGGGCTCCCTGCTAAGCAAGGGACACATGCAGGGCTGGATCCCAGGACCCTGGGATCATGACCCGAGACGAAGGGAGAGGCTTAACTGACTGAGCCACCCAGGCACCCCCCAAAATTAACTTTTCTAATTTTCGATCATCTAAAGTTTGTTTGTGGGACAAGGAATAAAAGAGCCTGAAGCGTATGCTTAAAGCTTTAAAAAAGAGAGAAAAGAACAATGAAAAAAGAAACAACCTTTGCTGTGAGGAGGTGCTCTATCACTCTTTTGCTGGAGAAAGTTTTAAATGAATGTCTGCTTCTGTTTTTGTATTTTATATTTTGAAAACTTCTGCTTCTGATACCCAGCTAGGGCCATCATAAATAGGACAGGACAGATGTTCAACTGAAGGCAGCCCACAAAGAATCAATTAGCAAGAACTTATTCTTTTTAGTATCTTGGTATTATTTTAGCACTTGCCCAAGCCCCGTTGAGACAAGTGATTTCTATGGAGGAGTGTTTGAAGCAGCCCATTCTTTTCTGTGAACTAAACCAGAACATCAAAAAGCTATGCAGTTAGTGTTTATTTTACTGTGCATTAGGTACCACGCTAAGAGTAAAAGAGAATGATAATAACATTCTTAAGTGATCTGTCATCAGCCCTTTTTTTTCTTTTTTAAAGATTTTATTGTTTTGACAGAGAGAGAGAGAGAGAGAGAGCGAGCACAAGCAGGGGGAACAGCAGAGGAAGAGGGAGAAGCAGGGTCCCAGCTGAGCAGGGAACCCATGAAGGGCTCTATCCCAGGACCCGGGATCATGACCTGAGCCAAAGGCAGATGCTAACGGACTAAGCCACTCAGGAGCCCTTTATCAACTCTTGCTTAAGTTAATGACTCCTCCATTTTTGAAGCACTTTACATGGTCTGTTCTCTCTTGGTTTGCTCCACTCTCACTGACTTTCCTTTCCAACGTACCTACCTGGTATTGCTTATCTCCTTGACCTTTGAGAATTGGAATGTCCTTGGACTCAGTCCTTGGTCCTTTTTTCTACATCTCTACTAGCTCCCTTGGAGATCTCATATAGTCTTGGGGTTAAAATATCATGCTGACAACTACAGAATTTATATCTGTAGTCCAGACCTTTTCCCTACAGTCTTATATGTCTAATTGTCCCCATGACATTTGTACTTGGATCTCACACTTTACATATTTAAGCAGAGTTCCTGATTTTCCCCAGGACTTGATCCTCGCAGAGTCTTCTGGGATCAGGTAAATACAACTCCCATCTTTCTAGTTGCTCAGGTCAAAAATATCGGACTCCTCTCTTTCCCTTACCTTTGACTCCTCTCTGAATCTTTCATCCCAAATATAATCTATGACTAAATTCTTTTGGTTCATATTTGAGCTATGTCAAGGTTCTGATGGTTTCTACCACTGTGACAGCTCTGATCCAAGCCACATGTCACATTTTACCTGGATTACCGCAGTAGCCTCCTGTGTCACGCCAACTACTATAACACAACTCTAAAACCTCAGTGGCTTAGTGCAACAAATGTTGGTTATTTGCTCACATAATAGTAAATGAATGAAGGGATTCTGATCTACATGGTCCTTTAGGGATCCAGGATTCTTCTATCAGATGGATCCTTCTTTCCCTGCAACATGGAATTCTCTAGTGGATTCTCTGCATGTGGCAGAGAATGTGGGCAGGGTGTTTGTTTTCTTACAAGCCAGGACTGGATGCACCATACATTACTTCTGATTGTTCCCCATGGGGTACATCAGTCACATGGTGCCATTTGCAAGAGAAGCTAGGAAATTGCACTGCACTGTGTATGCAGGGAGGAAATAAGGTTATCTGGTGAACACCTAAGTTGTCATGGCCATCCTGTTAAATGTAAGCACCAAATTGCGTTACTACTCAAAACTTTCCAGTGGCCTAACTTCTCACTCAAGAAGAAGAAGAAGAAGAAGAAGAATAGGAGAAGGAGGAGGAGGAGAAGAAAAAGAAGGAGGAGGAGGAGGAAGAAGAAGAGGAAGAAGAGGAGGAAGAAGAAAAAGCTAAATCTGTAACTTGGGTCAGAGATCTTCCATGAACTGGCTACCATTACCTTTGTCACTTTATTTCCTACTCTTCCCCTTGTTTGCTCCCTCTAGCCACACTGACTTCTTTGTGATGGTCCTTGAATGTGCTAGGCATGCCCCCATCTCAGTTTCTTTCCACTTGCTGTTTCTTCTGTGTGCAGTGTTTCTTCCTAGCTGCATGGCTTTCTGCCTTATCGTCTTTTTATCTTGGCTCAAATGTTGCTCTCCCAGCGAGTCCATGCCTGCCTACCCAAATTGAAACAGCAGCCGTCAACCTCAGTACTCCTTATCCTGCTTCCCTGGTTAATTTTTTCCGTAGTTCTTATCACTTTGTATTCTACTATATATTTGTTTTGTTTCTTGTCTCTCTCCTAATAGAATGTAAGTTTCAACAGGACAGGGTTCTTGTTTGTTGTGTTCACTGCTGTATCCTTGGCTCCACAGGTAGTACCTGGCATTTGGGAGGTACTGAAAAATAATTATAATAAGCATAATTATGCAAATACTATGATAATAACAATGATAATAATGCTAATCTTTTGAGTAAATGAATTCTCCATTCCCAAGGATTTTAAATCAAGCTAGGAAAACAGACAACTGTAACATCTCACTACAATACACAGATATCAATTGTTAAAGAAACAAAGAAAAGATCGACTTGTTTTGCCTGGAACCTGAGGCTTCACAATGACAGTGTTGTACCTGGGCACTGAAGAGTGAATAGGAGTTTTCCAGATGTTAAAGGGCATTCTATGAAGAAAAATAGCACAAAGACTTGGCAGTGGGAGAATTAAGACATTTGGGTAACAACTGAGGAATCAGAGGTGTCTGGAGGTGGATATGTGTGTATATATTTAAGAAGGGGGATATTAAGCTAAAATGTTAGGTTAGTACAAAAATGTCTGGTATTTTAACATTTGGATTTGGATTTTACTCTCTTGGCCGTGAGGAGGTTGGCAGTCTCTAGTAGGAGTATGGTGAGTCCAGGTGTGCATGTGTGAAAAATAAGCTTGGTGACTGAAGGGCAAGTGGCAGGGACGTAGGTGAGATGCTGCTCTGATACTCCAGACAGAAATGAAAACCTGACCTGAGAGACTCAACAAGGGCTCAGATGCACAATTCTAATTAGTCACAAAGCTCTCGTCTAAATTGCTTGCTTGTGGTCTCCCAGTGGAAGGGGTGAGAAGTCTGTCCAAGTGTGGCTAACACTGAAAGCACAGAGATCACTCGGAACACTGATTTTGGCTGAAGCTAAGCATTCTACACCTCTGTCCACGTGAAAGCTGTCTCTAATGCTGTCCGTGGCCATGATAGCAAAGTCCTCAAGGTCTGGATCTCAGCCATCTTCTCATGAAGATATGACTTTGTGATCAAAAGAAGATATGAGCATTTATATTATTAAGTATTCACACATTGCTTGGTTTTGAATTTGGTCCTTGATTCCTCAGGCCTGTTTGGCTTCACTCAAATGAATATCAGGATCTATAAATGATTTATGTCATTATTGATTTTATTCCCTGCAATTCAAAAAGTATTGACTCTCTATAATGTTCACCTTGCAAGGGACTATAAGACACACAAATATGACTAATACTTAGAGAAAAACATTTGAACCACAACTTCTATCTATCACTGCCTTGGTCCATTACAAGCATCTCCTTAAGGAAGTGATAATCAAAACCTGTGGGCCTTGCAAATAATACTTTAATAGGATTGCTTCCCTGTCAGTAAACCATTTGTGTTTATATTCACCTTCCAAATCTGAATTGAATAATTTCCCAAAGATGGTCTTTTGTTGTTGTTGTCCTAGAATGCTCTGAAATTTAGCATGTGATGTTGGATATAAAAGTTGCATGTGTGTGCACACACTCTTCTGCCATGGCTAAGGCACAAGACTGATGAGCAGCTAAGCTACAACCAAGTGAGTACTAAGGAACCAAGACCATCCATCACTTTCAACTGACATAACACGTTTATCTCTCTAGACAGTACAAAATCCAGAAACAGCTTGTTTTGTTTTTTCAATGATAGATGCTGCTTCTTATTAATGATTTTTTTCTCTATCTGACATATGTGTATGTTAATAGTGAAGAAATGTGAAAGCCCAAGCTTCCTAGGAAAGTGCACATTTGTAAAATCCTCTCATGTAAAACATTATGAAGAATGTGCCTTTTCCCAGCACTGGAGAAATTGGTGATCTAAAGCATCTGAGCTAGGATTGTAATTCCTCTGTGAGTTCATTTCACACTGAGTAGTAGAACTCGATAAAATATACTTGACTAAATTCTGGGCATTGGTGGTATTTCATTTTTGTGGGTGTTCTTAGCTTCACTGGACTTAGAAATAGCTTTGTTCTAGGGGTGTAAATAACCGTTTTCTCGTAGCCTTCTCATCCTTTACATTTCCTCTGCAGCATCCTTCCTCAGCTTGGTGTCAGCTTCTCATTCTACATCTGTCTGTCCCAGTACTCTGAAGTAAGAAACTTTTTGGGGGGAATCTTGAACTTAGGGGTCTTCATTAGCATTAGTCCATGGCTGTACCTGTTTCTTTTTCAGACTCACTTCTCATTTTAGTAAAATCATTCAGTCAAAAGGTTTTTTGGTATGTTGGGTGCTCACTTTTTTTTTTCTTTTCTGGAGGAAAATGATGTGTTTCTCAAAAGTTAAGCAGAAGATTTTTTCCCCAATGTTACAAGCCTTCTTGAGAAAAAGGAGAGTGTAGTAGGAGGCATATGCGCATTATTCTAGAGTAGGGTCTGAACAAACAAAAAGAAAATACTCTCCATAGCAAAATGGACTTGTATAATAGTCGTTCATTTTGGGGAAAATGCAAGTTTTATACTTTGTTTTGAGATGACTTTGATAGCCTCAAGAAAATAGGTGCCATCATAAGCCATAATCGTTGGTGTGGAAGTGTAAACAGATGATCGTCAAGAAGGTTGCTGAATCTTAATGGGAATGGGCCCAAGAATCAGGCTGTTTTCTAAAAAAATGTTAGCTTTACTAAGGTACAATAAACATACGAAGTTGCAAGATGTATAAAGTGTATTTTGTGATGATTTGATATACATACATACTGTGGAAGGATCCTCCTCATCTAGTTCATTAATAAGCCCATCATCCCCCATAGTTATCTGTTTTATTTTTTCGGTGAGGACATTAAAGTTCTACTCTCGTGGGAGACCTTAAATTATACAGCACAGTATTATCAACTGGTGTCACCATGTTATACATTAGACCTGCAGAACTTACTCATCTTGTAGCTGAAAGTTTGTCCCCTTTTACCAGCCTCTCCCTATTCTCGCCCTTCTCTAGCCCCTGACAACAACTTCTCTAAGGTTTCTAGGAGTTTGGCTTTTTTTTTTTTTTTTTTTTTTGGCTGTTATGTTGAATGAAGAAGGTTCAAGCAGATAAACCTGAAAGAGTTTTTTTTAGAATGCAAGTGATCCTATAGATTGTTCCTAAATAGAGTTTCAAAATCTACTATGGCAAAAGAAATGTCTTGGTAAAATGTTTCAGTATCAAATTTCCATAATATATAGCTCATCTTCAGTGTTCTCATGAACTGCTGTATTAAAACAGTGCCTCTTAATAAAATGTTCACTGCTCAGAGAAAGACAATTATCATATGACCTCATTGATATGAGGAATTTGTGAAACAAGACAGAGGATCATAGGGGAAGGGAGGGAAAAATGAAACAAGATGAAACCAGAGAGGGAGACAAACCATCAGAGACCCTTAATCTCAGGAAACAAGCTGAGGGTTGCTAGAGGGGAGAGAGTGGGAGAGATGGGGTAGCTGGGTGATGGACATTGGGCAGGGTATGTACTATGGTAAGCAAAAAAAAAAAAAAAAGAAAAAATAAAATAAAATGTTCACTGAGTTATTTTGGAAGTGATATTTATTGAGCACTTACCATGAGCCAGGCACTGTTCTAAGCGCTGGAAGTATGGCGGAATATAGCAGTACGTGAACACAACAGTTGCGATGTAATAGGCATTTTTAAAAAAAGATTTTATTTATTTATTTGACACAGAGGGAGATCACAATTAGATGGAGTGGCAGGCAGAGGGAGAGGGAGAAGCAGGCTCGCTGCCAAGCAGAAAACCTGACATGGGGACTGGATCGCAGGATCCCAGGATTATGATCTGAGCTAAAGATAGGCGCTTAACTGAGCCACCAAGGTGCCCCTATAATGGGAATTCTTGTACCTCTCCCATTGGGCTTATAAGCCATTAAAACCATTCACACCTCTCCAAAGGTAGATGTACTGGAACGCTCCTCAAAAATGTGACATTTGGAGTGCCCACACTGAAGTTACTTTCAGTCAAGGTGGTAGGTGATTAACCCTATCCTCCGTGCATTCCCACGCCAGAGAGATTTTAAGACCACATCTATGCAGTCATCTGTGAACTTTTTGACTGAAGACCATGCTGTGATATTTTTGAACACCTCTTCTAAAATATATGTATATGTAACCCTATAAATGTTATTTTAAAACATATACAAAACAGAAATTGTCAACTGATGAAATAATAATAATAAATGTGAGTAGAAGTTATAATATTCCCATCTGTAATCTCAACAGATCATTTTGTTGATTCCCTTAATCTCAGCATTTAAATTGGTAGAAAGCTGCCACATGAGGACAACGTTATCTCTGGGTATAGATGTTTATGGAGTTTTCCTTCTTATACAGAAGAATTTTAGACAGGTTTCTAAAAATTTATAACAACAATCCAGCTTCATTCCTGGCATGTCAGGTAGTCAGAGCAAATGAGATCTCTTTATTCTGTATCTCAGGAACTTGTCAGAGAGTCTGGTCTGAACTTCACTGTACTTTCATCTCACGGGACAGTTTAAAACAATTCATGTTTAAGAGTCGTAATCTAAGGCTCTTCTCAGCCGCTGTTACCACAGAGGGATTGAAGGAATGTGGAGATATTGAGTCCCTGGTCCCGTCCAGTTGTAGGCAGGCATGTTCAAGACCCTTTGGAGGGATATGTGTGAGTCTGAAAAAGTATGGCCCAAGAGATAAATTGATCATTTTCTGGATTTTCTAATATAATGGCACCAGAAAGTTAGATGGATATTTTAGATGACTTTAATGTGCTGTAGAAATTATTCAAAGAATTTTAACATATGTTCTAAGTATTTAAAAAAAAGTTATTTATTTGAGAGAGAGAGAGCATCTTAGGGAGGGGAGAGGAAGAGGGAGAGAGAAACTATAGTAGATTCCACATTCATTGTGAAGCCCGACTCTGGGCTTGATATCACGACTCTAAAATCACGACCTGAGCCAAAATCAAGAGTCAGATGTTCAACAAACTATGCCACCAAGGCATCCAGCATCTTTTTTTTTAGAAGATTATTATCCAAAAAAACCCCACAGAATATATTGTTATCAAAGATACATGCATTTAGCAATGTTCGTCATGTTATTAAATATTCTTTTTTTAAAAAAATATTTTATTTATTTACTTAAGAGAGAGAGAGAGAGATCACAAGTAGGTATAGAGAAAGGCAGAGAGAGAGAGGGAAGCAGGCTCCCCGCTGAGCAGAGAGCCTGATGTGGGGCTCGATCCCAAGACCCTGAGACCATGACATGAGCCTAAGGCAGAGGCTTAACCCATGGGGTCACCCAGGTGCCCCAAATATTCTTAATGAAATTACTAGCAGGAAACTTTCTCTCCCCTGAAAATGAAAAGTACAGTAGGGTAGCAATAATCTTCTTTCTTTAAATTTCCATTTCATGAATAATTTTGTTATTTTTTTGTGGGAAGCCAAATGTTAAATTTTATGGTTAGCTCATCTTATATCAAGAATTAAAAAAAAAAACATTTTGTTCGAAAGACTGACATTTTTTATAAAGGAGTTTACCTTAAAGGTTCCTTAGAAAGTGTGTTTTAAAGATTGCCATTTGCCATGAAGACTGTCAGACTAAGAAAAATACTTGGCTTTGTGTGTGTGTGTGTGTGTGTGTGTGTGTGTGTGTGTGAATAACTTTATAATAAAGCTACATAACTCTGATATTTGCCAAGGGATATATAAGGATGTATCTTTTTATATCTTTCAAAATATTAAAGATGTTTGAAATATTTCCTATCCAAAAACCTTCTCTTGATCCCTCATATCCCGACAGTTCCTGTCTAATTTCTTTAATTTCCTCACTAGCAAACTTCCTTGAAACAGTGTCAATACTTTGTCTTCTCATTTCCCACTGAACTCACTCCACACCTGTTTCTTATCCATGCCCTCAGTGTTCTCCATGTTGCTAAATCCAGTGGTGAATCCTCAGTCCTCATTTTACTGACTGAGCAGCCACCTTTGACCTCACTGGTTGCTCCTTTCTCTTTGAAACTGTATTGGGTACCTGGGTGGCTCAATTGATTAAGAGTTTGCTTTCAGCTCAGGTCATGATCCTGGGGTCCTGGGACTGTGCCAGGCGTTGGGCTCCCTGTTCGGGGCAGGAGGGGGAGGTGCTTGCTTCTCCCTCTCCCTCTGCCTGTCCCTCTCCCTGCTTGTGCTTGCGCGTGCTCTCTCTCTCTCTCTGTCAAATAAATAAAATAAAATAAAGTAAAATAAAATAAAATAAAATAAAATAAAATAAAAAGAAGCTATGCCTGCAGTTAGTCACCAGAATATCCTTCCCTTCATGCTTTGTTTCTGTCTCACTGCACTGCTGCTTCTCTGTTTTCTTTGCTGCATTCTACTGAGCTTTGTGACCTCAAATATTAGAGTCTCTCAAGGTATAGTCTTCGGATCTTTTCTCTTCTCTGTCTATATTCACTCACTTGGGTTTTCTCATCCTGAACCAGAGATTTGACTCTCAAAAGTATCTACTTTTCCCTTAAGCCCCATGTTTCAAAATATCAACAACTACCTTCAACGTAGGTCTGAATTTTAGCGATCAATGAAATGTTTTTGGTCCAAGCTGCCATCATCTCTTACTTGGTTACTGGAATAGGTTTTGAATGTGTCTCCCAGCTTCTCCTTTTGCTCTGTGATCATCCCCTACCCCTGCCCCAATAATGACTTACGATTTTACTCAGAACAAAATTTGAAGTGCTTACTTACCATGGGAAATAATGTTCTCAGTGAAACAGCCTTTTTACCTGTTTCTTTGCATCGCTTCCCAGTCTTGGCCTCGCTCACTCTACTTCAGCCAAACTTAACCTCCTTGTGTCATCCCTGATCATGCTAAGTCCGCCTGGGACTTGGCAAAGGGTGCTGCTTTTGCTGGAAGCACTTTCATCAGATAGCCTGGCGGCTTGCTGTCTTACTTCATTTAGGTTTTCTATACATTGTCACACCACCTAATCCAAGAGTCCCTCCCTCTGTTCTCCATCGAACATAGGAGCTCTGCCAGCCTTTTAATTCCACTTTATCCTCTGACTCACTTTTCTTCTCCTTAGAGCGCATATCAATATTAATTACCTATCGATTCAGTTGCTTGATTGTTGCCTTTCTTCAGTAGAAGGTAGGCTCTCTGGTAGCAGGGATTTTGCCTTTGTTTTTGCAGTTACAGTAAGGAGTAGCTGCCTACAGCAAGTGCTCAATAAATACTGTTTCCAATGACTGAATGAATGGAAGAGATGGGAAATGGCTTTTAGGGTATTGGTTGGAAGCATTTCTTTTTCTTATGTATAATCTGTAAATTGCTGGTGTGGGTATATGATTAATCAGGGCTATGCCTCTTTACCCTGAGAATTCTTTGCTCCTCTGAGGAGCTCATTCAGGGTAATGCAAGGGTCATTCCACATGCTTTTTGCTGGAAGAGTCTTTTCCTGCTTAGACTTATAGTGGAAAACCAATCCAGCCCCGTGAGAAGGGTGATTGCTGTGAAACTTGTCTCCTACTCCAGTGATTGTGGGTCTGGCATTGAACAGGGCCATCACCCTTTAGTTACTTCTTCACAAAAGCAGGATTTATTTTCAACCCTATGCAATTATTTTCTAGAGCCTAGTTCTGTAGAACCATTGTTTTATTTTACAGGAGGATGCTGGGGGAAGGTGTACAAAATGCTCAAAAATAAAGATAGATTAGAAGTATTTCCGCTGTGGCCAAATTGTCTGAATCTGACTTTGAAGTCGATATTTTCATTGGATATTTAGTGCTTATCAAAATCATTTGCAGCCAAAATAAAATGTCAGTCAGAGGCACACATTTTACTGCTACAAATTTAAGATTTCATAGGATTTTTGTGATGTATATCTCTTCAGGGTATGGTTTGACAGAAATTAAATTAAATCTGCCATTTCAAATAAATCCTGAGGATGGAAAAATTATAGATAATTTTTAATGTTTGATAAATATATGTTCTTCTCTAGTTGTCAATGCTACTATTGAAATAAATAATAATTTTAAAAATTATTTGAGATAAACATTGTTTTCAGTAAAAGATATCATTAAAGAGAATGACACAGAAACCCTACTAAATATTACAACAGTAAGATGATTGAAATTCTCCATGTGATTATCATAAATTACAAAATTAATGTAAAGATTAATGGGGCTTTTTGGTTATTTAATTCATTAAAATATTCCACATTTAGTAAATGAGGTGTTCGCTAGAATTTTTGTGATATATCGTAAAATAAGTTAGAATAGTCAAAATATCCTTGTATGAAACTTTTAATTTTGAAGAATATAAAAAATTAGTTTCAAAAGGAAACTCAGAAGACAGAACATATTACTATATTACTATAACATATTCCATAAAATTACATCATTTTTAACTTAAAATAGTTATAAAGTTAATAAAAAAAATTTAAAGAAAGAAATTAGAACACTCTGATACATAAATTGTGTTTATATTTCATGCTTTTTCCAGTCCTTACCTCAACCCACACATATTTTTAATAGGTATAATCATGTTAGTGTAATTTGATATCTGTGATTTTAACATAAAATTATATATATTTTCATATCTTGCTGTGTAATCTTTATAAGTATCATTTTTATTGATCGCTATATTCCTTTCAGTGGATTGCTGTAATTTGCCTAACTACTTTTCTCATGCTGGACTCAGTCACATTTATTTGCTTCCTGAGAACACACTTGTAATATTAAGTTATAATAAATAACTCCCTATGTGGTATGATTGGAGTAGGGCTGAAAAATATTTCTCATTTCAAAATATCCATACAAAGTTATTCATTCTTATACCTTGGCCCGAACCAGTTAGCATATTAGTTCCACCCAAAATATGAGAAATACATTTTGAATGGAGAAGACATGAACACATTGAGTGTTTGAGCCTAGGCTCACTCACCCTGGGGTACTGAGCGTGGGTTGACACTGAGTACAGGTTCTTGTGTGAGAATCAACACCCCAAAGGGTCAGCGAGGACACCTCATTTGCAGTATAAAATTTATTATTGGGTGAGGCATACGAACTGTACAATTTGTATAGAGGTTAGCTTTGTACAGACATGGAAAGAACCTGCAAATGAAAAGAGACGACTGTAAGTGTGTTTTTCCTGTCTTGGGTTGGAGGAACTTTAGGGAGATGTTACTGATTCACAGCGTGTATCCAGTGTGAGTAGAAGAGTAATAAACTGACTTGACCAGAAATTGAACACAACACAGGAACATGACTGTGGTAACAATGGTGCCAAATCAGTAAAGTCAGAGCCACACTTGTCAGTTCTGTTGTTTGTCATTATGCCATGCAGAAAATACTAACAACTGGCAAGATTTTGAAAGGTGATCTTTTTTTCCCCCCCTAGATTCTTTCATGGTCCAACTGACCAAGATATCACTGGATCAAGGGTTCATCTAAATTGTAAGGCAGTACACGAGGAGCAATAGGATTCCTTTTTCCGTTAGTGGGCTGTGTTATAATTTAGAAGCTAATTTTTGTTCACTAAATTGAGCTATGACCATTTATGACCAAAATGATAATACCCGGTTTTAAGGATTTAATTGGAGCAATGAAGTAAATTGTAAATTTCATGAGTTGTTAATTATGTGTATAAGTGTAGCAGTAATTATGTTCATTCATTCATTCACTCACATTATAATAATATTCATATTCATAGCAATATTCTTTGAGGTTTTACATGTGGCAGGCTGTAGTCTGGGGGATATAATACTGAAAAAGACGAAGTCCCCATTCTAATACAGCTTATAGTCTAGCAGAGTGAGATAAATGCTAAACAAGTAAACATATACAAAATTTTAATTTCAGCTTACACAGGAAAAGCAAAAGTAAGCTAAGAACACTGTAGGCAGACCCGTTTCATTTATTTCTTTCTTATTTTCAGTAGGCTGCATGCTTCACATGGGGCTCAAACTTGCTACCCTTGGATCAAGAATCACATCCTCTACTGACTGAGCTAGCCAGGCACTCCCAGATCTGTTTCATATTAGGTGGTCATAGAAGGTCAGAAAAACAAGCCTGTAGGTATGTGGAAGGACTTCTAGGTGGAAACATAGCAAGTGTCCAGGTGTTGAGGTGGAACATTCTGAATATTGTCTGGAGGAAGCAATGAAGCCGGTGTGCTAGGGCAGAGTGGATGAGGAGGAGACTTCCATACAATGACTTCAAAATATTGTGTGTGGGGGTGTAGGGTATGGAGGGTGTAGGACTTTTAGACCACTGTAATGACTTTGGCTTTTACATGGGGTGAGATAAGAATCCATTACAGGGTTTTCACCAGATGAGAGATATGCTTGGGTTTGTTTTAAAGGAATAACCCTGTGGTGTGGAAAATAAAGATGAGAAGAAAATAAATAAAGAAAATAAATAAAGACATAAATAGAGAAATAAATAGAGAAAATAAAGAAAATAAATAAAGAAATATAAATAAAGAAAAATAAAGAAAGAAAGAAAGAAAGAAAATAAATAAAGAAAAGAAAATAAATAAAGATGAGAAGAAAAAAGGGAAACTAGAGAGTGATTTTATGCAGAGATGGTAACTATATCTTTGAGATAATGGAAGTGGTCAGAATCAGGATATATTTAGAAGGATAAGTGATAGGTCTTCTGTTGGATTGAACATGTAATGTGACATTGAGAAGACAAGGATGACTGAGGCATCTGGTCTGAGCAAATGGGAGGATGAGATTGTCATTTAGTGAGATACAAAGTGTTCCAGGAAAAGCAGCTCTTTAATTCATTTTGAGTTAATTTTTGAATATATAAAGTAGGGGTCCAACTTTATTCTTTGGCATGTAGATACCCAGTTTTCCCAGCAATGCTTGTTGAAATGACTGCCGTTTCCTCACTAAATGGTCCTGGAATCCTTGTCAAAATTATGTGAGCACCTATGGGAGGGTTTGCTTCTGGGCTCTCTCTTCTGTTGCACTAGAATAAATGTCTGTCTTGATGACAGCACCAGAGCTTGGATCGCTATAGCGTTGGTAGAAAGTGTTGAAATCAGCAAGTGTGAAACTTCTAAATTTGTTCCTTCCCCCCCCCCAAAATTGTTTTGGCTGTTCAGGGTCCCTTGACATGCTCAGTGAATTTTAAGATGGAATTTTCTATTTCTGCAAAAAAAAAAAAAAAAAAAAAAAGTCTTTGGGATTCTGATAGGGATTTTGTTGTATATGTAGATCCTTTTGTGTAGTATTGATATCTTAATGATATTAAGTTTTCCAATCCATAAACATGAATGTCTTTCCAATTACTGGTGTCTTCTTTAACTCTTACAGCAACATCTTGTAGTTTTTATTCTTTTCCTCCTTGATGAAGTTTCTTACTAAGTATTTAATTCTTTTGTGATGCCATATTATTTTTTATTTTTAAGTTTCTTCTCCAGATCTATTGAGATATAATTGGGGGAGAGAAAATCTCTCAGGGAAAGCAGGGAGAGAGAATCTTCAAGTAGACTCCCCGCTGAGCATGGAACCTGACACTGGGCTTGATGTCACGCCCATGAGATCATGACCTGAGTCAAAAGCAAACATACACTGTTGTGTATGTTTAAGGTGTACTAAGTGATGATTTGATAGATGTATATATTATGAAATGATTATTAGAATAAGGCTAGTTAAAACAAAATTTGTTGCTATTTTAAGTAGAATGGCATTTTTTTTAATTTTTAATTTTTTATTAACATATATAATTAGCCCCAGGGGTACAGGTCTGTGAATCACTAGGTTTACACACTTCACAGCACTCACCATAGCACATACCTTCCCCAATGCTGGAATGGCATTCTTAATTTCCTTTTTGGATTGCTCATTGTTACTGTATGGAAATGCAACTGAGTTTTGTTTTCTCCCATATAATATCTCTAAAAATCCTGAAAAACTATTGTCCTATAGAGCACAGTTTAGAAAATATTGCCCAAAGGGACATACTAATTTTCGTTGTTGCTGTTGTTGCAAAGTCTTTCTTTAAATGTATTTGCTTTTCCATATCATTTGGGGAACTTTGTTTATGTCACTTTTCACACTTATGATAAATCGTATTCTTATTTATTTTGAAGGAAAAGACTCTGGAGAATTTGAATAATGCCTGTAGTCAAATAAAAGGTGATTTATGCATCTACCAGAATTCCCCATTTACCTTCATCTCATTAATTCAAAGGACAAAAGTTTAAATCTAAGTTCTACTGTATGTGAATTGTATGACTTTGAACATCTTGCTTCATGATTCTGAGCCTAAACTTTCTAATCTGTAAAACAGAGTAACAATGCTAGAATTATTTTTGTTCTAATCAAAGGACACAAATATGTCTATTTCACTTAGGGAGTGTTTTAAATTGGAAATGAAGAATGTGTATTGCCTTTAGATTCTGCTATTGGTTTTTTTTTTTTTTTTCCTTTAAAGATTTTATTTATTTTTTTGACAGACAGAGATCACAAGTAGGCAGAGAGGCAGGCAGAGAGAGAGGAAGGGAAGGAAGCAGACTCCCCTGCTGAGCAGAGAGCCCGATGCAGGGCTCGATCCCAGGACCCTGGGATCATGACCTGAGCTGAAGGCAGAGGCTTTAACCCACTGAGCCACCCAGGCGCCCCATATTGGTTCTTTTTTTAAACTGAAGTATAGTTGACATACAACTATAGTAGTTTCAGGTATCCTACATAGTGACTGGACAAATCTATGTATCATGTAGTACTCACCACGGTAATTGTAGTTATCACCTTTCACCCTACAGTGTTATTTCAGTATTACTGACTATATTCCCTGTGCTATAATTTTTATACCTGAAACTTTATTTAATAACTGGAAGTTTGTATTCTTTAATCCCCTTCACCCATTTTGCCCATCCTTCCCCTCCCAGGCCCCTCTCTGGCAACCAGGAGTTTATTCTCTACTTATAAGATTATTTCTAGGTTTTTTTGTTTTTTTTTTTTTTAAATTTACACTTTATTCTTTTTTTTTTTTTTCAGTGTTCCAGGATTCATTGTTTATGCACCACACCCAGTGCTCCATGCAATATGTGCCCTCCATAATACCCACCACCAGGCTCACCTAACCCCCCACACCCCTCCCCTCCAAAGCCTCAGTCTGTTTCTCAGAGTCCTTTCTAGTTTTGCATGTGTGTGTGTGTTTGCTCATTTTTTTTTATTTTTAAGATTTTATTTATTTATTATTTGAGAGAGAGAATGAGAGAGAGAGACAGCATGAGAGAGGGGGAGGGCCAGAGGGAGAAGCAGACTACCTGCAGAGCAGGGAGCCTGATGCAGGACTCGATCCTTGGACTGCAAGTTCATGACCTGAGCCGAAGGCAGTTGCCCAACTAACTGAGCCACCCAGGCACCCCTTCTCATTTTTTTTTTTTAAGATTCTTTCTTTTTAAAAGATTTATTTATTTATTTGAGAAAGAGACAGTAAGGGGAGGAGCAGGGAGAGAGAATCTTCAAGTAGACTCGCTGAGCATGGAGCCTGACACTGGGCTTGATTTCATGCCCACGAGATCATGACCTGATCAAAAGCAAGAGTCAGATGTTCAATGGACTGAGCCACCCAGGCATCCCTCATTTGTTTTGTTTTTTAAATTTCACATGTAAATAAAATCATATCATATTTGCCTTTCTGTGTCTCACTTTTTTCACTTAGTGTGATATTGTCTAGTTCCATCCATGTTGTCATGAATGGCAAGAGCTTATTCTTCTTTATGGCTGAGTAATATTCCATTATATAAATAGATCTATCTCACATCTTCCTAATCCATTCATTTATTGATGGACACTTAGGTTGCTTCCATATGTTGGCTATCGTAAATAATACCGCAGTAAGTTTAAGGGTACATTTATCTTTTCAAATTGGTGTTTTTGTTTTCTTTGGGTAAATACCCAGTAGCGGATTACTGGACCATGTGGTATTTCTGTTTTTAATTTTTTGAGAAAACTCCATACTCTTTTCCACAGTGGCTGCACCAATTTACATTCCATCCAACAATCCTTGAGGATTCCCTTTTTACCACATCCTCACCAACATTTATTATTTCTTGTCTTTTTGATTCTAACCATTCTGACAAGTGTGAGATGATAAATCATCGTGGTCTTGATTTGCATTTCCCCGATGGTGAGTGATGTTGAGCATCTTTCCATGTGTCTGTTGGCCATCTGGATGTCTTCCTTGGAAAAATGTCTGTTCAGGTTCTCTGCTCCCTTCCTACTCAGGCTTTTTTTTTTTTTTTTGATGTTAAATTGTATGAATTCCTTGTATATTTTGGATATTAACTCCTTATCAGATATATAATTTACAAATATCTCTTCCCATTCAGTTGGTTGCCTTTTTGTTTTGTGGGTGGTTTCCTTTGCTGTGCAAAAGCTTTTTGGTTTGATGTAGTCCCAATAGTTTATTTTTACTTTTGTTTCCCTTGCTTGAGGAGACATGCCCAGAAAAAAGCTGCTAAGGCTGATGTCCAAGAGATGACTGCTTATATATATATATATTTTAGGAGTTTTATGGTTTCAGCTTACATTTAGATTTTTATCCATTTTGAGTCTATTTTTGTGTATGGTATAAGAAGGTAGTCTAGTTTCATTCTTTTGCACTGCTATTCAGTCTTTATGTCCTGTGTTATAATACTAGACTTAAAAAAATTATTTCTTCATTCATGGAAAAATGAGATACATGCAAATTATAAGGTCTAATAATATCATTAATTCATTTCTGTTATTTAGGCTTGACAGTATTGCTAAGCTTGTTAATTTCTTTGAAATGGTCTGATAGCTGACATTTGAAACACAAAATGGGTGATACTTTCTGTGGTTGTGGAGTTGAATGAGACATTCCTAAGCATGATCGCTAAGAAACATTGTTTGAGCAAACCAGTAAGGAAGAAAGAATCAGAACCTTGGCTTGTTGGTAGCAACCTTCCCTTTTCTTCCTTATAAAACTTTAACCATTTTTCTATAGCCCTATGCATTGTGTGAGAATAAACTCATTGTTAAGGATAAAACACCCCCGGTGCACTTGAAATCATTGACTACAGAGGCTTGAGTCGAGATTTTTTTCTTTCTCTTATTCAAACCTGTGGAACAGATTTACCCTGAAATATTGTAATTATTCTTTTCTTTAATCTCAGTTCTCTCAGGAAAGTTTAAGCTAACTTCTTATCACTAGCCTTAGAGGTGGCATTGCTATTATCTTCACAGTGATAACGTGCTTTCTGCCATACAGCATATGGTTGTAGTCATTTCCCTAAAGGGCTTATTTCCTAAGCAGGAAAGTCCATTCCTCTGTAAAATGCCTTAATGAGAAATACCAGCGGTGTGCAATTACTCATTCCTTGACTCTGGTTGGAGGCAGGAAGTAAAGAGATTTTAGTTCCCCGAGAAGTATTATTGTTAGAGGTGGTATCAGCACTTGTATCTTTGTGGGTGCCTTCCTTGTGTTTCTTATGGGTGCGCTGATGTCTGGAGGCAGCTCTGTCTCTTGTTCAGGCTCAGTGAGAGGGCAGAATTCCCTAATTCCACACCATCGGTTCCTCGAACTCATCAAAGCCCTCAGTGCCAGCAGGCTTCAGTAATCATCAGTTGTGTCTCTGTCAAAACCACAAATGCTCAGGAACGTGCTCACCTTTTTTTCCTTTTATTTGTGTATTTGCTCATTTGCTCAGCAACATCAGTAAGGCAATCTTGGAGACACAGAGATGAAAAAAATATATATAATTTCTGACCTCAAGAAACCCTCAGTCTATTAAGGTGATAAGTATATAATTCTGTGGGGCACCTGGGTGGCTCAGTGGGTTAAGCCTCTGCCTTCGGCCCGGGTCGTGATCTCAGGGTCCTGGGATCTAGCCCCGCATCGGGCTCTCTGCTCGGCAGGGAGCCTGCTTCCCCCTCTCTCTCTGCCTGCCTCTCTGCCTACTTGTCATCTCTCTCTCTCAAATAAATAAATAAAATTTAAAAAAAAAATCTATTTATCCTTTTTATAAACTCCACCATTAGATCTCTCAATTACAAAAATAATCTTGTTGGTAGTGGCCATTTACCTTTTTGGTGTAGTCTGAACACATTCTAGGAAACCAGGGCTCACCCCAATGTCCTGCCAGGCCTGGGGATCGGGCACACATGAAACCTAGAAGTGCCAGGATCCCAATTCCCACATTGCTCATCCACTCAACCCAACATGACCCACTTAATGGAAGGAAAAAAAATCAGACACACTAATCATTTGATAACAATACAAGAGAATTAGTCATAGCCTCACACCTGTGGCAGGATTGGTAAAACTGGACCAGGTGAAATCCAGCCCATTAGGAATTCCCTTTGGGACAAGACAGCTGTTAGGGCTCAAAGTTGAGCATTTGCTCTAATAGGTTCCTCTTTTATTTATTTATTTATTTATTTGACAGAGAGAGAGAGAGAGAGAGAGAGAGATCACAAGTAGGCAGAGAGGCAGGCAGAGAGAGAGAGTAGGCTCCCTGCTGAGCAGAGAGCCCGATGCAGGGCTCAATGCGGGGCTTGATCCCAGGAACCTGGGATCATGACCCGAGCTGCAGGCAGAGGCTTTAACCCACTAAACCACCCAGGCACCCCTAATAGGTTCCTCTTGCCCCAGATACAAACATTGGGTAATCTACTCGAGAATTTTGTGCACTTTTTTATGAGTTTTTCCGCAGAGTTACCCCCCCCTTTTTTGTCAGTTACAAGATGCTAATATGCTAATGTAGGCCTAGACAGGGATCATAAATATTCAAATCAATTCCATGTAGTGCTTGTTATGTGCTTGGCTGTAGCTCTAATAAAAGATGAGTAAAACACATTCTGATCCTCAGAGAAGCAGGCTAATTGCTTGGGAGGAATGCTAAAATGTAAACGTAAAATGCCTTATGTTTACACGGGAATTACACCTTGAAATACTGAAATGTGGGGAAATGCAGGATAACGGACTCCAGCGAGCATCCCAGATAAGGAATTTTAGTATTTATGTGTCCATAGCAGGTCATGACATTGTGGCTTCATGGTAAGACAAAGTTTTTGTGAACGGATTGATACTTCAGTGGCTTTAAAGAATGAACGGGAGCGCGGTAGACAGACTGGGGCTTGGGAAGACATTTTAAAAGGAGAAACAGCCGAGAGTCTCAGAAGGCTGAAGGAAGATAGTGAGGCTGTCTCCTTGGATGGCAGGTGGGGAAAGATAACTTTGGCACATCATGTTATGGGCAAATTGTGGGAGGCCATGAAGATGAGATATTTGCTCTTTATTCTGGAGAAAACTGGAAGTCACAATTATTTGAGCACAGCTCTTGTGAGTAGGTACATTTATTTGCTAATTTCTTGAAAATAAGGAGGTCAAGAGGTACTAACTTCCAGTTGTAAAATAAATAAGTCTCAGGGGCTTGGGTGGCTCAGTCAGTTAAGCATCGGGCTCTTGATCTCAGCTCAGGCCTTGATCTCAGGGTCATGAGTTCAAGCCCCATGATGGGCCCCATGGTTCTCATGGAGCCAACTTAAAAAAAAAAAATGAAAATAAAAAAATAAATAAGTCATGGGGATATAATGTATACCAGGGGGCTATAGTCAATAATATCATATCGCAGTTTTTTTTCACTTTATTTTATTTATTTATTTTTCAGTGTTCCAAAATTCATTGTTTATGCACCACACCCCATACTCCATGCAATATGTGCCTGTATTGCAAATTTGAAAGTTGCTAAGGAAGTAAATCCTAAGTGTTCCCATCACAAGGAAAAAAGATGTAACCTTGTACGATGACAGATGGCAAATAGACTTAAATGTGGTGATCATTTTTCAATGCATACATACACTGAATCATTATATTGTACATATGATTCTAGTATAATGCCATGTCTCAACTATACCACAATTTTAAAAAAGTATGTTAGACCTGAAGAATGAAGAAGGCAAGGAGAGAGGTTGATGGAATGAAGAAGCAATCTGGGGAACATAATTATTCTTTGTTAATTAAAGTTGTGACAGCGAGAACAGAAATGATCAGAAAAAAATAATAGCTAACACAGATCCACTAAGATGTGGCAGACACGTTTCTAAGTCTTTTATTGTATTACTCATTTAAGTCTTTTATTGTATTACTCATTTACTCCTTGCAGAAACTATGTGGTATGTACTATTATAATCATCCCCATTTTTATAGATGAGGAAACTGAACAAGAGGCCATGTAACCTTCTCATGGCACATAACAGCCTGGATTCCACCAGGCAACTTGACTACACAGTCTATGCTCTTGGCTGCTAATCCCGTTGCCTTTGGGATGGGTAAAGGGGTATTTACGAAGAAATGTACATAGTATTTGAAAATTCTGTATTGTATGTGAAGACAAGCAGCAACATCTCTGTCCCTTGGATAGTAACTGTTTATTCAACATGCTGTATCATTTGAGTTAAGGGTAGATAATGCATGTTTAAAATGGAATGATGGGAGATAAATTTTTAAATGTCTTCCTTTGATTTGTCTTTCAAAAGGTAGAGATATCTTAAATCTGCTTATTCCAATGCCTCCAAAATGATAGACATTTATATTTTTTCAGATGTAAATGTGTTTTTTGAGGTGTTTTTCAGAAATCCAATTGAAAATATAAATAGTTGATTCATACTGTATGCAGAACCCAAATGAAGCCTTCTATACATGTTAGGTTGATTTTGGGTTACGTAGCAAAACCCACTCGTTTTCCTTTATAAGGTGAGCAATTTGCCAAAAAGCTTTTGGGTAACTTACTAATTCAACAATAAATAGCCTGCCTTAAGATATACTGTAATATGAGTACTCAGTCCTTATGTCTGAAGATAGAAAAAACCCATGGAGAAAAGTGTTTTTTACAACTTCTCTGGCTCTTACTCTTTATTTAAGTGGTGCATTGTACTTCTAAAGAGAGGACAATCTCACACTTGACATCTGTTATTAAGTATGTGGTTTGCACCTTCGTTGGGGGTGCATTTTTAAGCTGTTTCATAAAAATGCTAACAATTTTATACTAATAACTAATCAAAAATAATGGAAATATAGAGCATTTTAATTAATGTCATATTTGATTGGACTTGTTCTGAGCTTAATGATGATATTAAAGACCTCAAAATGAACATTTCATTGGTCTTGTCGAAACTATTTCTTTTAACTTGGTATTTAGTTTGAAACATATTTTATTTCAATTCAATATGTTTAGTTTGAAACATATTTTATTTCAACAAGGAAGTAACGCAGGGATGTATTTATTTCTTTCCACATGAATGCGTTGACTTTAATTTTTAAAGAAAAACCAAAAATGGGACGCCTGGGTGACTCAGTTGGTTAAGCATCTGCCTTTGGCTCAGGTCACAATCCCAGGGTCCTGGGATCGAGTCTGACATCTGGCTCCCTGCTCAGTGGGGAGCCTGCTTCTCCCTTTCCTCCCCACTCCTGCTCTCTGTCGCTCTCTCTCTAAAATAAATAAATAAAATCTTTGAAAAAGGAGAAAAATAAAAAATGACCTTATTAATATGTAATGGAATATGATAGGTCTCATTTTTAAGAAAACTGAATTTTTCATTTGCTGTATTGAGATATTTGGACATGATGGACATTCCAGAGCAAAGGTTCAAGTTCTTTCTTATATTTGTGGTTATTTGCAAGGGAGGACAATGATATAAAAGACTTTTGACAAGAAAGATTGGTCTTTCAGAAAAAAAGCCTTTTCTTTCCAGGACTTTTAAAAATTTGCTTTGGGAGCACCTGGGTGGCATAGTCAGTTGAGCGTCTGACTCTTGGTTTTGGCTCAGGTTGTTATCTCAGGATCATGAGATCCTGCTCTGCAAAGGGCTCCAGGCTGGGCTGGGAGTCCACTTGAGATTCTCTCTCCTTCTCACTCTGCCCTCCCCTGCATCCCTGCATTCTCTCCCTCCCCGCCCCTGCTCTTTTTGTTTTGCTTTGTTTTGGAAGTTCTGTTGGTCATTTAAGTTTTGCTTATCTTACCTTATAGAGTCAAATTATTCCATTTCCCTTCAGGGTTACATGTTTTAATAAATCATTTGTAAAAGGTTTTATTTTCTACGTGAAAGACTTCAGGGTCTCTATCACAGGCAGGTAGAACAGGCAAAATGACCTTCAGAATTGCTTTGAGGTCAGATGCTAAACTGATTATTTGTAGAGTCTAAAGTCACTAGAATTACCTAGCATAAGGAAAGAAAGAAAAAACAAAACAAAAAATGTGTTTGTTTCCAAATGGTATTCATTGTATATTTACTCAAACAATGATTTCTAGGATTTAAATAGAAGTATTTTGCAGAATAGATAATTTTGTGACACAGAAATAAAAACTGGCCCAGATTTAGAGGAACCAAAAAACCAGTCTAAGTTGCTATATATATTGCTGACTTTCTAGTGATTGTAGATCTTAAGATAAGAATATGGTTCATCTCTGCATGTGCATAACATTAAATTATTAAATAGAAAAGTGCAAAAATTTAGCTATGACCTTGTCATCAAGGTTATGTGGGGCTACATGACCTGGTGAGTATAAAGTGCATGAGAAGAGCAATAAGTTAGAATCAAAAAATAATATTTCTGATTATAAAAATAATAAAGTGCAATATAGATAATTTGAAGGTATAGAAATAGAAGAAAGAAAAAAACACTGTAACATACAACCTGGAAATAACTTTTGTTTACTCTGTTGTATTCCTTCCAGTATTCTTTATTTTCACATATGAATGCAACAGATTTGGATCATATTTAATTATTGTTTTATTCTTTGTGCATTTTTCATCTAATGTTATATCAGAAACATCTCATTAAAATTCTTTGAAAATTTAATTTTTAATAACTGAGAAAAAAATCAAGATATAATTCATTTAATGAATCTGCTTGGATATTTAGTTTATTTCTACTTCATCCATGTTGCAAATAATGCATTAATAAACATCTTGATAAATCTTTATCATTGCTGTCTTATTAGTTCTGTAGAGTTGATTCATAGGACTGGAACTACTGGGTTATTTACTTATTTAATCATTTCTGCAACTAATATCCTTTGAAAACCAGCTTTGGGCTATGAAACATTTTTTAGTATTTTGATACATATTATAACAATGCCAGCTAGTGTGGTTATACCCATTTATTGGTGATTATTCCAATACCTCCCTCCTGGTATTTATACCCTTGGATAGTCCCTTCCATAATGAATAGGGTTGACCTGTGTAAACCAATATGATATTATGGAGAGGAAGGTTAGTCAGAAAGGACATTGTGGTATCTGCCTTGCCCCCTCTTGGCTCACATGCTCTGAAGGAGCCAGGTGCCATGCCATGGGAACGCTCAAGCAGCCCCAAGAAGAGGTTTTGTAGTGAGAACCTGATGCTCCATCCCAAGAGCTAGCAAGGACCTGAGACCTCTAGCCAGCAATTATATCAATGTGCCATCTCTCAAGCATCCTCCAGGCCCACCCAGCCTTCAGATGACTGCAGCCCTGGCCAGCACCTTGATGACCACCTTCTGAGAACTCTTGAGCCAGAACTGCCAAGTAGCTAAGCCACTACTTGATGCTTGACCCTCAGAAGCTGTGTAGGATAATAAGTATTTGTTGTTTCATTATATTTTAGGATACTTTGTTACACATCAATAGATAAATAATACCCATGCCTACCAGCAGTTGGTATAGTCCTTGCTGACATTGTCAATTTTGAGCTAATTGGGCAGATAAATGTTATCTTCTTGTTTTATTTTAGTTAGTGATTTCCCTGTAATTAATCATATTTTTTTTTCACTTCCAGTGGTGATTTATGTCTCTTCATGGATTTTAAAATTAGAGTTTCAGTTTTTTCCTTTAATTTCCATCAAGAACCGGTACAACAGTATAAAGGTACAAATAGGAACCACTAGAAAACCTCAGAAATGCATGATTCAAGGATTTTGCAAGATTAACAAAGGGTCAAGATTTAGACAAAAACTAACTCCTAAAGATGCAGTTTAACATTTCTCCTGGTACCCTCTTGGATCATCAAAGCAGCTGTGGCAGATCATATATTCCAAAATGCCAGAACAATATTTCCTATCTACATGCTCTTCCTACAACATGAACTTGACATTCTTTCCATTGAGTGGTTGGTTCTATAATGTACTTCACTTTGAGCCTGGAAGACTAGAGACTGTGTAAGTTCAAGTGAAGATATTTGAGTTTGGAAGTTAGATCATAAAAGATGCTATAGTTCCTTCCTGATTCTCTTTTGATGCTTCCTCTTGGAACTTAGCTACTCTGTTGCAAGGGAGTCAAAACTAGCCCACATGGAGAGGTCACTTGTGGGTTTTCCAGCCAACAGTCCAGCGGAGCAGCTCCTAGTCAACAACCAGCATCAATTGCCAAATATGTAAGTGGAGATGCCTCCAGAAAATTCTAGCTCTGAGTCACTGAGTCACCACCCCCCAACCCCCACCACTAATCTTCGCGTCTTCCCAGATGAGGTTGTAACCATCCTGGAGCAGAAACAAAAAAATCTACTCTGCCATATTTGAATTCCTGACCTATAGAATTTGTGAGCATAATAAAATAATTGCTTTATGTCTCTATGTTTTGGTTTGCTATGTAGCAATTGTAACTGGAACAGCAACCATATAAGGACAAGTATATTAGTCAGATGTTTTTATCACCATTTTACCTGTGAAATACAAGTAAAGAGAGAGGGATAAGTGACATTTTCAGGGTTTCCAAATAAATTAGTGTCAGTTCAATAGTGGACTGTTTTCACCACAGGATATGCTTTTAAAGATATAACTAGTGATAAAAATAATAATGGAACTATTTTATACTCAATGATTCATTCAGAAAGATTTATTGACTTGTACTAGCAGATTCCATGCAATAGATGAGGTCTTTGTGGTAAAATAGTGAGCGAAAAGAAGGTATGGACTCCACCTACCTGGGAATTACAGGCAAGCACAGGAGACATTTATCAGATAGTCACACACATACATAAATATTGACAACTGGATACATCCAATAAAGGAAATTATAACAGTACCCTAAAAGCAATACTAAATTGACTGTGATCAGGAAAATGTGACTGGCATTTGACTTGAGAACTGAAGGATGAGTAATTATATTTTGCTGTACTTAGGTTTTCTTTTCACATGTTATTTCATTTTTTATTTGTTCATTCGCTTTCCACTATAAAATTATATACTGCTTTAGACCAGAAAATGTGCTTTCTATTTCAGTTGAATAACTCCACGGAGCATAATTGTAGTCATAGTTATGGTCAGGCTTCTGCAAGTGGTACAATGGACTTAAGAATAATTCAGCTTAGGGTTCCATTCCTATAGTTGTTTTATGATGCTGTTTTCCTGTCACTCACCTCCAGGTTTTAGCAGAGGTCTCTGCATCACCTGTACTAAGCTCTTCTGATAAGTGTGAGGCCAGTGTATTGGGACAGTGATCTACAGTGGAGGATTCAATTGGCTGATGCGTTTATTTGGCAAAATAATGGGTCATGTCCACTAACAACATTAGTACTTCCTGTGCTATGAAGTATTCAAGGACACTTAGTGGTTATGAATTGACGAGATAAACTAATAAGAGTTTATAGAGATTTACAGAATTGAATAATTCTTACTAATAATCCAAAAATGGAAACAAAGTGATAGAGGGATGGGATTCAAAAATCCTAAAATTCTCTAAAACTCATTTTACAACTTACAGACCTAATAAGATTCTCAATATACTGTAATGAAATTTCTATGAAAGAGTTGGGACTGTAAAGAAGAATTCCAGTAGGCCCAGGCTTGAAGGGTCCGATGGAATGCAGAAGGACATGCAAAGGGGTGATGGGGGCCAGGGGGAAGATGGAAGGGAACCTGAGGCAGAACACCATAATTCAGTCAAGCATTTGTACTCCATCAGGGCTATCAAGAACAGATGTTCTGAGATGAACATCACTCCAGAATTGCTCTCTGATTTACGACCTCTTTTCTTTTGGAAGATCTATCTATTGTGGTACTATGACTCCCCTAAACTTGCTGAAATACAGTCCATTTATCTTCTTGTCAGAGACTTTAGCTCTCTAAGGACTGAGCAGAGGTTGAGGTGAACAGAATAATATCAGGGGATTTGGTATACTGGAGTTGGAGACCAAGAGATGCTGTGAAAGGGACTATCTTCTGGCTTAGGTTCTGATTTGTACCAGGGCCAAGTGGATGGCAAAGTAGACTTTCTAGTAGTTTGAGTTAAATTAGAGCTGTTTCATTCATTTGAAGTTAACTCATTCACTCTGATCAGTTTGATGACAGGAAAAAAATACAGTCATATCTGAGGCTTAAAATGGATGTCTCAGATATGAGATAAGATTATGGGCCCTTAGCCCATGGTGATGTGATTTGGGAGGTCACAGAGCTAAAAGTCTTATAAGAACAGGGTTTCTCTTTAAATAAAGTTAGGGAAGGGGCACCTGGGTGGCTCAGTGGGTTAAAGCCGCTGCCTTCAGATCAGGTCATGATCCCAGCGTCCTGGGATTGAGCCCCGCATCGGGCTCTCTGCTCAGCAGGGAGCCTGCTTCCTCCCTTCTCTCTCTGCCTGCCTCTCTGCCTACTTGTGATCTGTCTGTCAAATAAATAAATAAAATCTTTAAAAAAAAAAAAAAGTTAGGGAAAAGGCTATTGTTCTATATTCAAGGTCACTAGTAAGCTGACAAAGTTATTTTTAAATCTGTTTAACCAACCAATAATAGTTCTGTAGCTATTGTAGTAACCAACAGTCCTGGTTTAAACATCTTTAGTTGACGAATGACTAACCATCTGAGTTAAACACAAACCTAAAATCTAGCCATGAACGACAGCTTCATACTTTGAAAATCAGATAGTTGATGGAGAACTCATGCCAGTGAATATGTGTCTAAGATTGATATTAACTCAGTCCCTGATGTTAGCTCAGTCCCATCTCTATAACAAATAAAAACATGCTTACATCAATTCATTCCTGCTGACATAGCCAACACAACTCTGAAACGAACACTTTCTGAAAACCCTGTATTAAGTCAGCAACTTCCTTTGTCCAAAAGACTGCTTGGTCAACACAGCTCTTCTTTACTTAGGTAAACAGTAAATTCAGTTTTTAGTTCTAGGTACCAAGTAGTGGTTTCTTCTGTGATGGTTTCAAAAGGCATTGAGTATATCATGGAAATCCAGAAAGGAGATGTGTTGGGCCCTTTGTGTACCATATTGGACCAGGGACCAGACCTCTGGTAGATGGTTGGTGAGAGGCTTTTGGACTATTTTTAAGGATGTTTGTACAGTGAACATCCATGGAGGAGAGAGATAGTGTCTTCTAGAGTCAAAAGCAGGATTGTTCAGTGTACTAAGAGTAGGGAGGGAGATCTTGAGAAGATAGATAAGGGAAGAGAAAATTTGGTGCTGAGTTAATGGAGGAATGAGGGAGATAAAGAGGATGCTAACTGTACTATACATTTTCCATTTGTCCCTCTGTAGCCTGTTTCGGAGTGGTAGTATCTAGAAGTTGAACAGCTTGGACTACATCAATGTACAGTTTTATTCCCTGGCTTCCAGTCATGTTCAGACAATGATGCGTGCAGACATCAGCGGAGTGACAGAGCATGAGATCAGGATATTTATACCCTGCCTTCCACCTCCACTAGCTTCTTCTGTTGGAAATCACCGTGGTCTTGCTGTGGCCCAAGGCCATAACTCCTGTTAGGTCTAGCCTTTTCCAGGTGCCTTCCTATTTCCATTATGACTTCTTCCTTTTGTTGGCCCTTCAGTCCTGGGGGTCATAATGGGTTCTCTCTGTATTATTGTATTAACGCTTCTATTAACCTCTCTGCAAACTGCCCAGTTTGAGTGTGCCATGTACTTCTCGCCAGAACCTGCTCAATACACTACTGATGTGATGATGCAAAGGCAGAAACGATGGGACTTGGCAACTGACTGAATGTCGGGGCAGAGGAAGCAAGGAAGCAGAGTGGGTGCTGCTTAGGGGAATGGAAGCCGTTCACAGAGACCAGAAGACCAGGGGAGGGTTTAGAAGGAACACTGGCAAATAAATTTTAAGGATATTGTATTTGAGGAGAAGGCAGTTAAAACACAAGATTGGCACCCAGGACAGAAAGCAGGACTAGGGATATAAATATATTCCTCTACATAGGAGAATATGGAAGCTACGGGAGGGACTGAAAACAATCAAGGGAGACTCTACAGATCTTCTACTAAGCTAAGGCTTATTAACTAAGTCTCAGTTTAGACAGGAAGCAGAATCATCATCCAAAGACATACAGTTCACCAAGTCTAAGTCAAAGTAATTAAAGTATCTACTTGAATTGCCGAAATGCTATGAAGGAGATAAAACGTATACAGTAAAGTCTTGAAATCTTTTTTTCATCAATTCTTTCCCACCCACAGTAGTTTTTCTCTCTTTGTAGGACCTTCCTTCTGCAAACTATATGCCCATCGTAAAACTTCCTTTCTTGACATCCTTCTATTTATTATTCTCCGGATTCCTTATCACAGCGGTGAGAGGAGGTCGGATTTTAGATCTGTTCTGGAGGTAGAGCCAGGAGCACATTTGCTAACAAATGTGATTGGGGGTGTGAGAGAAGGAGACAACTTCTCCCCGGCATGTGAGTGTGCGCGTGTGCATGAGTGTGTGTGTGTTGGTGGGATTGACATCTGTCACTGATCCTTTATCTATGGAGAAGATGAAACTTGAAATAGCCCTGGAATAGCCTGACTGGAAGTCAATATTCTTACCAATCTGTATTCCATAATTACTTCCCTAAGCCCTTGAAAAACCTTCACTAAATTGCATTTTTAAATTTCTGTTCACTTTTTGCATTGAGTGTGTACAGTTCAATTTTCAAAGCTCTCACTATATTGCTATGTATTTTTATTTTGTTTTCAGATGAGTGATTAGTTGACATTCACCTGAACTGCCTAATGGAGGAAGTCTCTAGGTGCTGCTGAGGAAGAGGGATGATTTAGAGCCTATGCCAGCCAGACTGCAGTAGGACGCTGGTAGAACGCAGAATATAAATGATAAAAATGTGGACCTGAGATAGACTATAGGCATAAAAGGACAGAAGGACCTAAATTTAGTGAATGCAAAAATTTAGATTCAAAACATGACAGCTGTCATTTGTTGTCCCTAAAACAACCCCAAATTTATAGTTTTAAATTAAATTCACTATTGAGAATAGAAGTATAAGAGTACCTCAGATTTACCTAGTTAAACAGCATCAACTTTGCCTTTGTTTGCAGAGGTGTTAATATTTGAAACTTAGCTATATTTTTTGTTAAACTAAGTAATTTATCGCATATTACCACCAGATATACAAAGACCTCAGATCTATTTTTCATCTTCTTTATCCCCACTACTTTAGTTTAGGTTCTCCTTGACCCCCAGCACTTACAGAGTAAAGTTAAAGAAAATCATTACAGAGAATGCTGAGCACATAAAGCCCTGTAGAATCTGGCATTTGCCTGCTCTTTTGCCCTAATCTGCCCTTCTTACCACCTCCTTCCCCAGTGTCTGCACTCACAAGAAGATATGAATGGTCTTCTGAACCTGCTAATCCAGTTAATGACCCTGCGTTTGCATTTGTTGTACTGTTTTTTCTTTGTGGGGACAGCCTTCCAGGATTTGCATATATCCTGATCAACTCCTTCTGCTATAAACCTCAGTTTGGAGAGGGCTTTGAAATAAAGGTCTGTTTTCATCCCAGGAAAAAACTCAGTCAGCTTCAAGGGCCTCCTTAGCATCTAAACATCTAACACTTACCACAAGGAACTGTAATTATTTTCTTACATGTCAATAGGCTCTTGGCAGGAAGGGCTGGATCTTATTTTTCTTTGTGGTCCTAGGCCCAGAAGCAAAAAACATGTACAAAAAATGTTGAGTGAATATAAAAGATTCTTTCCTATTGGTGGTGTGGGAAATGGCCCATGGCAATGAGTAAATAATCAATGAATCATATATCAGGTCAAAAGCTTCTATGTTGGCTATCTCCCCTGAGATATAAATGGATTTTAAAAATGTAGTCATAATAACTCAGAATTTTTATTTTTATTCTTATTATTTATTTTATTTATTTTTAAGATTTTATTTATTTATTTGACAGGCAGAGATCACAAGTAGGCAGAGAGGCAGGCAGTGAGAGAGAGAGGAGGAAGCAGGCTCCCTGCTGAGCAGAGAGCCCAATGTGGGGTTGGATCCCAGGCCCCTGAGATCCTGACCTGAGCCGAAGGCAGAGGCTTAACCCAATGAGCCACCCAGGTGCCCCTTTTTTATTTTTTTATGAAAAAAAATTTTTTAAGGATGACTCAGAATTTTTAAAAATAAATTCGCCTATCTCCCTTGATGAATTTTTTTCATCAAGACTATAGATATCACATCAGATTTCAACACTTTTTGGTGGCAGGATTTGTTAATCACGACTGTCCTATTCGATAGTTTCTCTTATATTCCATGTATCTAAATGAGGGATATCTGGTCCCGACACCCTTTCCTTAGGTTTTACTAAAAAATATTCTTTCCTTCGGTAGAGTCTCCGGTGAAATAGTGTTTCTGGTGTAAGAACATCTCATCCTCTGTTAAGTGCAGGGGCTTGTTTGCTAAGCCTGTTTTCCTGAAATGTGTGCTAATGCCTTCTCTTCCTCAGAGCTGCCATTAGCAGGCTTTTAGGACCCCTCCAATCAAACCCTAACAAGGCCTTGCTCGGTTGAAGGTAACGGAAAAAGAAAATGTGTACACAGATAATGCACGAACACTCTCAAGTATTTCAGGGAAATAATTAGTGTTTACTCTTGAGTCTTTCCCTTTGAAGACATTTTAAAAAAAATCAGATTTGTTGATCATTAGGAAGACTTATGGATAACACAGTTGCAGATAAAACCTCTAGAGAAAATGCATCATTTCTTTCTGAGTTCTTTTTGAATATAAAGCCAAAATGTGTAATCTCAGGGAGAGATCTATATTTGGTTTTTCAGGGGCCTAAACTCATTTTCAGGCAGGATTAATTTATATCAAGAAAGCTGGGCAGTATTGTTAGAAACTGTCAGGAAGGAATTGTTTTTACAAGGGGCAGATTCCTGAGGGATCCGGTGCCATTCTGGCTCTAAAACAGCATATTGCATCCATCCTAAAACAGCAGAATACACATAATTTTCGATGTTGCACACGGAACATTCTCTAAAATAGATCACGTATTAGCCCACAACACAAACCTCAACAAATTCAAGAAGATCGAAATCGTACCATGCATCTTTTCTGAACAAAACACTATGAAATTGGAAGTCAACCACAAGGAAAAATCTGGAAAGACACCACAAATACATGGAGGTTCAATAACATGCTGTTAAACAATGAATGGGTCAACCAGGAAAAGGAAGAAGAAATAAAAGGTACATGGAAACAAGTGAAAATGAAAACACAACAGTCTAAAACCTCTGGGATATAGCATAAGTAGCTCTAGGAGCGAGGTTTCTAGCCATACAGGCCTATCTCAAGATGTAAGTAAAATCTCACATAAACAACCACACCTTGCACCTAAAGGAGCCAGAAAAATAACATCCAAGACCTAAAACAATCAGAAGGAAGGACATAATAAAGATTAGAGCAGAAATAAGTGATATAGGAACTAAAAAAAAAAACAAAACAAAAAAACAACCAAACAAACACACACACAGTATAACAGATCAGTGAAACCGGGATCTTGTTCTTAGGGAAAAAAAGATCAATAAAATTGATAACCTCTAGGCAGACTTGTCAAGGAAAAATGAGAAGGGACTCACATAAGTAAAATCACAAGTGAAAGAGAAGAAATAACAATCAACACCACAGAAATACAATTATCAGAGAATATTATGAAAAACTATTTGCCAACAAATTGGACAACCTGGAAGAATTGGATAAATTCCAGGCACCTGGGTGGCTCAGTCAGTTAAGTGTCTACCTTTAGCTCAGGTCATGATCCCAGGGTCCTGGGATCAAGCCCCATATGGTTTCCTGCACAATGGGGAGCCAACTTTTCCCTTTCCTTTACCGCTCCCCACCCCACCCCTTTGTGTGTTCTTAATCTCTCTTAAATAAATAAATAAATAAATAAATAAAATCTTTTTTAAAAAAAATGGGGTCTGGGTAAAAAGAATAGCCAGATCAGCAAAAGTATCATCTCTGAAACCAAAACAAAATATAACAAAAAGCAAATGAAAGCCAAAACCAAGCCAAATCCTCTCCCTTCCTTAAAAATATCAACATTTACGGAGGATGGGTCAGTGTCTTCTTAGTATGTGAAAAATAGCATATTAAGAGAATTAAGTTTCTGCTTTCATAACTCTTAATCTTTTTTTTTTTTTTTAAGATTTTATTTTTTTATCTGAGAGACAGCATGAGAGAGAGAGCGCGTGAGAGCGCACACAAGTGCACAAGCAGGGGGAGGGGCAGTAGCCAAGGGAGAATCAGCCTGTCTCCTCCACAGGGAGCCCAACTGTACTTGGGGCTTATTAAGGACTTGATCCCAGGACTCTGGGATAATGACCAGAGCCAAAGGCAGAGGCTCAACCCTTCAACTGACTGAGCCACATAGGCACCCCTTAAATTAACCCTTTCTTTAAACAAACCAAACCCAACAAACAACAACTTTGGGTTGCATTAACAATTCTATAGTAGAAAGGCATTGTATAATGGTAGTTCCAAGGGGCCTAGAGTTTTGAGGTACATGTCACCTTGGACATGACTTCTGGTCTTTAGCTTTTCCTATTTGCAAATTGAGAGAATTTAATTAGATGAACTGGAAAGTGTCCTGGCTCTGCTGTTGTTTAAAAAGGGTTTTGAAGCAAGAATGATTATATTTTTGGAAGCATATAGGTCTGCAATGCCAACTGATGCTATATTAGGACATTTCCTAGAGCTGAATGTTGCTGGAACTTTTAGATTAATTACTCATCATGGATGGTGCAATATTCAGTTGACTTCTGGTTCAAGCACTGGAACAGATCTGAAATTGCTCTCTAAGAAATCTTGGATGACCTGTGTGAGCTCCAAATCTTCCACTCTGGCCATGTTTCAACTAAGGAACTTTATTTCTAATAATAAAGTATCTTTTTATCATTTCTCTTCCATTTGTATGTTGAACAAAGGTTTTCAAACTTTATTGCACGAAGAAGCACCAGCAGTATTAATTAAAATGCAAATTTCTGCATTCCATCACTAAGAAAGGGGTTTTCCTGTTCTAAGGTCTATTTATTTAAAAAAATTTTAAATTATTATTTATTTATTTATTTGACAGAGATCACAAGTAGGCAGAGAGGCAGGCAGAGAAAGGGAAGGGGGAAACAGGCTCCCCACTGAGCAGAGAGCTCTATGGGGGGCTAGATCCCAGGACCCTGAGATCATGACCTCAGCCGAAGGCAGAGGCTTGACCCACTGAGCCACCCAGGGGGGCTTGATCCCAGGACCCTGAGGTCATGACCTGAGCCAAAGGCAGAGGCTTAACCCACTGAGCCACCCAGGTGCCCCCTAAGGTCTATTTTTACATGTATTTTTTAGCAAGCTACCAAGGGGAATGGGCCTACTTGGACAGACTGATCTGAGACCATAGTTCCCATTACTTTTAAGCAGCATACCCGCCAGACCCTCCCTCTTTCTTTTTCTTGAATCAGAACCATTCCAGCAGTGACAATGGATTTTTGAAAGTGGCGGGTCTTGGAGTTGGTTCTCTGCAATCACCCGAGGATCACTTGTTTTATGTGTAGATTCCTGGTCCCAGCTAAGAGATCCTATGCATCAGTATAGGAATTTATACCTTTTTGACAGCTCCTGTGTGATTCTTATATTTGATTAACTTAGGGAAACACAGGCTTTATGGATTTGTTCATTTCTCAAGATTTTCTGAGCATTAAAAAAAGAAAAAAAGGATTTCCTGATCATAATGTGATACTAGTCATTCTTTCACTGGAGGAAGTTACCAAAAGTCGGCATACCTGTACCAAATCATTAACACTATGCTCCTTGCTTTCATGGAGGCTTTGATATTAAAAATAGCCATATAGCCATATGTTGAATGACATTCTTTGTTCTTTACTGCTTTAGAATTCACAGCCCATTACATTCTCAATGGTTCTTATAAAAAGACTTTTGGGACAAATTTTTCATTAACACTCAGATGTAAGAAAAAGTTTCTTTCACCTGATGAACTGATGTGCTTGCTTCTCCTAGGAGGGAGAGGTATATAACATATCAACCTTTCCTAGGTTGCGAGGAAGTTCAGAGCAAACCTTTGAGTTTAGCTGTTTTAGCTTTCATCACTCAGAATTTTATGGATATTAATTGCTACCCCCATCCTTATAAATTGGCATTTTAATTTTTTAAATTTAAATTAAAAAAAAGATTTTGTTTATTTATTTGAGAGAAAGAGATTGAGTGCAAGTGAGCAGGGGATGGGGGGTTGGGAGGGTGGGGGGAGGAGCAGAGGGAGAAGGACAAGCAGACTCCATACCGAGTTTGGAACCCAAAGCAGGGCTGGATCCTATGACCCTGAGATCACGACCTGAGCTGAAACCAAGAGTCACATCCTTAATTGACTGAACCACCCAGGTGCCCTGGCATTTCTATTTTATTGAATATCCATGTAGTTGTAGTTGTAGTTTTGTTAGCCAGTCCAAATCATTTTTTGAAATGGAAAGAATAGGTAGACTTAATGAGATTCTTAAAATCTTTACCTTTAAAAGCTTAGCTTCTTAACCGCTATTCCACATACACTGGTGAAGTACTGTCTTCCTTGTTTCTTACATCTGAGACGTGATTTTAACACCTTGCAGTCTACATTAAGCACTGTAATGACCAGCTGCCTTTCCTTATTTATTGGATGAAGCCCTGGTTGTTTATCCTTCATTCCCTTCCTGTCTTGGCTGATTTTCACTTTGCTCCTCTTTCAATGTTTCCAAATCTTGCCTCATTATAGAACCACATGTAAGTGCTTATTAAAAATACCCAGTCCCAGAGCACCCTCCTCCTGTCCCAAGCTTTTGAACTGGTAAGTGGATGATACAGTGAAGGTGCATATTATTTAAGCATTCAGCTGTTTAACTGATGCTGGACTTCAGAGAAGACCAAGTCGTACCTTTTGTTCCAAGGCATCTACTAAAGTTGAGATTCTTCAGTGTTTTCACTGAAGAACATAGTACACCTTGCAGAGAGAATTGAGGCATGACATTATCCATCACTATTTGGAATCCTGGCTTCATGAATCCTGGCTTCATCGAGTCTTCCTAGGAATTAGGAGACATTCTGTCTCTGAAATGAGAAATAGATACAAAAACGCTATTACAGTCAAAAGCTAGGTGAGTTGTAAGATTAAGAGCAGGCAAAAGCCAGAGACATTTATACTGCATCCTTCTTTGATGTATTCAACAACTACTCCTTGACATTTCATACTATGTTATGCTGGAGATTCTCAACTTTGGGTGCTTTGGTATAACCTATGGTGCTTTAAAACATACAGATGCTTCAGCCCAAACTCTGCCAAATGAGTATCTTGTGTTGAGTCTGAATGCGTGTATTTTGAGAAAGTCAAGTTGGGAATCCCTGCAGTGGGCATACGCTTGCTCTGATGGAGTTTATCATTTAGTAATTGAGATCAGCAGTTCTTGGTCCTGACTCTGAAATGCTGGAAAACGTCTAGTGGTATAAACTCCTGAACCCCACTGCAATTTTACTGAATCAGAAGCTTTGGAGGCAGAACAAGAAACCTGTATTTAAAAAAAAAAAAAAAAAAATCAAAACGAAATCTGATGATTCAGCTGGGTTTGAAAAGAGCTCCTCTAAAATCAAGGGACTTTGGGAGGAAGTGTTTGTGAGATAATTTAATAAAATGATTTCTTGAAGGGTGACAACACCAAGCTAACAACTGGGAAGCCATAGAATTCTAGAGCAATGTTTTTTCTAATTGTTGATCTGAAGATGTCTGAAGCAAGGTTTTATGAAGTCACATCTCTCTTACCTTTCCCTTCCCTCGTGATAATTCCAGTCTTCTCCCGTTTTCCTTTTTAACTTCCTGCCTTTCTTTTTCTCATTCCTGCCTAGAATCTATATCACAGAATTTAGTTTACTGAGCTGTATAATTTATCTCAATAAGCACCATTTGTATATGATTTTAATTGGGGGGGTAGGGCAGAGTTTCTCAAATCTGACGTTAAATTTGAAGTCTCTGGGGAGCTCAGAGAAAAATACCTGAGACCACGCACCTGCCTGCCCCCACCCCTGTAATTAAATCCGAGGCTAGAATTCTGGTATTTGTATTCTTCTGAAAGATTTCCTGTTGATTCTAATGGCATTCAAGGTTGAGAATAGCTAGGTAATTTTGTTTGTCCTTAAGGTGTTCAAGTTTTTAAACTAGGACTGAGATCTTCTGCATTCTGCCTTTTTAGTTGTTGCTTTGCATATCATTTAAATGCAAAAATTTATATTGTATAGGACAGATTAAAAAATTTTTTTTATTAACATATAATGTATTATTTGTCCCAGGGGTACAGGTCTGTGAATCGTCAGGCTTACACACTTCACAGCACTCACCATAGCACATACTCTCCCCAGTGTCCATAACCCAACCATACCCCCCGCCCCCCGCAACCCTCAGTTTGTTTTGTGAGATTAAGAGTCTCTTATGGTTTTTCTCCCTCCCAATCCCATCTTCTTTCATTTTTTCCTTCCCTACCCGCCAAATCCCCCACTCTGCCTCTCAAATTTCTCATATCAGGGAGATCATATGATAATTATCTTTCTCTGATTGACTTATTTCGCTCAGCACAATACCCTCTAGTTCCATCCACATTGTTGCAAATGGCAAGATTTCATTTCTTTATTTTTTATTTTTTAAAGATTTTATTTACTTATTTGACAGATGGAGATCACAGAGAGTCAGGCAGAGAGAGAGGAGGAAGCAGGCTCCCTGCTGAGCAGAGAGCCCGATGCGGGACTCGATCCCAGGACCCTGGGATCATGACCTGAGCCGAAGGCAGAGGCTTTAACCCACTGAGCCACCCAGGCGCCCCAAGATTTCATTTCTTTTGATGGCTGCATAGTATTCCATTGTATATATATACTGCATCTTCTTTATCCATTCATTTGTTGATGGACATCTAGGTTCTTTCCATAGTTTGGCTATCGTGGACATTGCTGCTATAAAGATTTAGGTGCACATTCTCCTTCGGATCACTACATTTGTATCTTTTGGGTAAATACCCAGTAGTGCGATTGCTGGGTCATAGGGTAGCTCTATTTTCAACTTTTTTGAGGAGCCTCCGTGCTGTTTTCCAGAGTGGCTGCACCAGCTTGTATTCCCACCAACAGTGTAGGAGGGTTCCCCTTTCTCTGCATCCTCACCAACACCTGTCATTTCCTGACTGGTTAATTTTAGCCATTTTGACTGGTGTGGGGTGGTATCTCATTGCGGTTTTGATTTATATTTCCCTGATGCCGAGTGATGTGGAGCACTTTTTCATGTGTCTGTTGGCCATCTGGATGTCTTCTTTGCAGAAATGTCTGTTCATGTCCTCTGCCCATTTCTTGATTGGATTATTTGTTCTTTGAGTGTTGAGTTTGCTAAGCTCTTTATAGATTTTGGATACTAGCCCTTTATCTGATATGTCGTTGGCAAATATCTTCTCCCGTTCTGTCAGTTGTCTTTTGGTTTTGTTGACAATTTCCTCTGCTGTGCAAAAGCTTTTGATCTTGATGAAGTCCCAATAGTTCATTTTTTCCCTTGCTTCCCTTGCCTTTGGCGATGTTTCTAGGAAGACATTGTAGCAGCTGAGGTGGAAGAGGTTGCTGCCTTTGTTCTCCTCAAGGATTTGGATGGATTCGTGTCTCACATTGAGGTCTTTCATCCATTTGGAGTCTATCTGTTTGTGTGTGGTGTAAGGAAATGGTCCAGTTTCATTTTTCTGCATGTGGCTGTCCAATTTTCCCAACACTATTTGTTGAAGAGACCATCTTTTTTCCACTGGACATTCTTTCCTGCCTTGTTGAAGATTAGTTGACCATAGAAAGGACGGTCTATTTCTGGGCTCTCTGTTCTGTTCCATTGATCTATGTGTCTGTTTTTGTGCCAGTACCATACTGTATAAGACAGATTTTAATGAGATGGGGAATTGCTTCATTGAGGCCCAAAAGGAAAAACAAGGTGATGAGACATTACTTTGTGCCCTGTAACCAGAGCACTTACTACCACGTTTTAACATCCTCCATCGAAATATGGATATAATATCCATAAAAGCAAGATTTTGGTTTGTCTCTTGTCATCCATTTTAAAAAAAAATATAATTCCAAATATTTCGTAGTGAACTGTGCATCTTCCTTGGAGACCACAGTATTTAGGTCTTAGAACTTCCAAGATGTGCCATCATATCTCTATAGTGGAGCCCTTTTATTCTTTGTCTTTTCCAGGTAAGGAAAAGCTTAGATTGTGAATATTTTTACAAAATCTTCTTAAAAATCCATAAACAGGGATGCCTGGGTGGCTTAGTCATTCAGCGTCTGCCTTTGGCTCAGGTCATGATCTCAGGGTCCTGGGATTGAGTCCTGCATTGGACTCCTTGCTTAGCAGAACCCTGTTTCTCTCTGTCTGCCACTCCCCCTGCTTGTGCATTCTCTCTCCCATGCTCTCTCTCTCTCTCTCTCTCTCTGTGACAAATAAAATCTTAAAAGAAAAAAAAAATCCATAAACAAGTAGAATTTGGAGAACCTGTTGAATTGAAGCCAAAAAGTAATGAGATGTTTTGTTTCCTTCAAAGCATTAATAGTTAGATTCATTAGACATTAGGGAATCTCTATTCCAGGCACAATACTGGACATTGGGAAAGTTTATACAAATAAGAGCTTTCTGTCCTCAGGGAGCTCACCCTTGATGGGATGAAAAGATAATACTAAACAATAGAATACAGATATGTGCAGCCTAGGTAGGAAAATAAGGCCAGTATGCATGACATAAATATTACAAAATGGTTATTAGAGGGGCGCCTGGGTGGCTCAGTCATTTAAGTGTCTGACTTCAGCTCAGGTCATGATCTCAGGCTCCTACTCACGAGGACTGTGCTTCTCCCTCTCCCTCTGCCCTCCACCTGCTTGTGCTCTCTCTCTCTCTCAAATAAATAAAATCTTAAAAAAGAAGGAAATGGTTATTCGATCATAATTGGAAATTACTAAAGAATGATTAAGTGCTAATCTGAGAGAGACTGTTTGTTCAAAGGAGAATAGAAATTCAGTGGTACTTTGGAGGAAGACAGAACTTGGGTGGGTGGATGTGGAAAAGTGGGCCATTCTGGCTGTGGGATCCAGCAGACCAAAGGGGCCAATGAGGAGTTTACCTTACTATGTGAAGAGGGGTAGGTATATGCAGACATTTAGAAGAAGTGAGTTCTTACATTTTGGAGGAGGGTGTCGTGAATCCTTTAGACGAGATAATGAACGTTGTACAACCCTTTCTCCGGAAAAAAGCATATGTATCCAAATGCATTATTTTGTACTTAGTTGTAGGGATTTATAACTTCTTTAAATGCTAATGGAGGAAATACGGTAGAAGTGGTTTGTTTCAAAATGACTGTTGATTTATGAGCAGGGGAGTGAAATTATTACTTGGGTTTATTTACCATTTTTCTGGCTTAGAGAAATTATCCTGATAGTAGTAAACTAAAATGATTGGAACCAGGAAAGAACTGAGTAGAGAAATGTAAAAACGAAATGAAAACAATCCAGACTAGAAAAGCAGCTGTAGGAATAGAGATTAAGGCCATAAAAGGAAGATATTGCTCATTAAGTAAATGAAGATGAGTTTTTTAGTCAGTGGCATGCAATGAATAATTTTCTGGTGTGCATTTTAATTTTTACATGTAATGTTCCAAATATTTTAGCAAGTATTCTATATCAGAGGTTCTGTAGTTAGTTATGTGAGGGGCAGGATGACTAGTAAAGTTTTTAGAAGGGGCTCTTGGAAATGAGTTTAGTTTGCAGGAGATGCAACAGAGGAGGATTAAAATTTGATACTGTTATCAAAATCTTCAAAATGGTTGGGATTTGGCAGGAAGGAAGATTTTGCATATAATATTCAACAAAAACATACATTTTAAAGAATTTTTCACTTACTTTTTCACTCATAGCTTGTCTAGGTAACTTGCTTCTTTAAAAGATACTGTAAAATAGAAATTCTGATGTGTAAAGGAACCACATATGGGAGGAAGAGATAATGAACTTGAACGTCCTTACCCTTGAGGAAGACAGCCATTAACCAGCAGAGGGAGTATGTTAACTGGATTTTCAACAGTGTTAACATTTCTCACACAGGAGGCTGAGTAATAACGAAATGCTTTGCTATTACAGGGTGAAAAATCAAAATTATAAAAGTGCCATCTACCTTGGTGACTAGGATTAATGATATCTTTTTAGGAGGATCTCTGCATCATGCTTTTATGAAATTAGACATGAGGCTGAAATAGGCAAACTGCAGAAAATGTAATATATGTTGTCTTATTCATGTTTACCTTTGTGGAGTTCCTGGCCTTTTTGCCTTCTGCCGGCCTGAGAAGGGAGGTATGATTTTTTAAGAACTGAGATGTGGTATTGCAGATGTTCATGTTTTTGACAAAAATATTATTCTTGTACAAAGAATACTTACCACAAGGGGACAATAATGCCTTGTAATTAAAGGAAGATGAGATTTTCAGATAGGTGAAACTCAACCAAAAAAATTTTTGTATGAATTTTAATTTTGTCTCCTTTAAGAAGAAATTGTAAATCCGGCATATATTATTACCATAAAATGAGGTTTGCCCAAACCAGCTGGCTGAATAAAGTTAAACTAAGTTAGCAACAGTTTAATTAATAATAGTGTAATCATCCCAGAGAGAAAATAAGGCAGTGCACAAATTTAACTAGAAAATAAGTAGATGGAAAATAAGTAAGTAAATAAATCAAGCTTAAAGTGTTGGTGGTGAGAGAGATGGAAAGAGAAGGGCAAAAACCTGGAGAATAAAACTGGGATAAAATTAGTATTTTTAAGACCCAATCTATAAAGTTTAAGCATTTACTGAAATTGTGCAGAAATTTGACTCTGACTTCTTTGTATCAGAAAACAGAGTAGGTTACATGATTTTCTTCTTTCAACTGACAACTTTCAGAGCTTTATTGACATAACTCAGTATAGTTCACACACATTGAAAGTGTGCAATTCAACAGTTTTTAGCATATTTATGAGTATGGGCACTCACGACCGCAGTTTTAGAATATTTTTATCACCTCAGAAAGAAACCTTGTACGCTTTAGCTTTTACCTCTCCATCCTTCAGTCTACTCCCTACCCATCAGCCACGAGAAACCATAATCTACCTTCTGTCTCTTTGATGTTTTTCATTCTGGGTTTTTATATGAATGAAATCATGTCATATATGGTTGTTTGTTGTTTTGTTTTGTTTTGTTTTTTTAGTGACTGGCTTCCCTCACTTAGCCTAATCTCAGGTTTCATCTCTATCATAGTGTTATCAGTACCCATTCCTTTTTGATGGCTGAATGATATTCCCTCATGTGGCGAAGTCTCATCCATTGATGGACATTTGGTTGTTTCCACCTTTTGGCTGTTACGATTATTGCTGTCATAAATATTTGTGTACAAGTTTCTGTGTGGAATGTGTTTTATTTCTCTTGAGTATATAGCCAAGACTGGAATTCCTGGATCATATAGTAACTTTAGGTTTAGTGCTTTGAGGAACTACCACATTGTTTTCCAAAGTGGCTACCCCATTTTGTATTTCTACTATCAGGATATCCGGATTCCAATTTCGCCACATATTTGTCAACACTTATTATCTAATTTTTTTTTTTATTGTGGTCATTCCAGTGGCCATGAGGTGGTATCTCATTGTGATTTTGATTTACATTTTCCTGATGACTAATGATGGTTACATGTTTTTTAATCATCATAGGGTATAACTAAATAATTTGCTTAATATCATCTACCCATATATCTGCTATGTACATGGACTTGAGAGAACCTTATCTTATGGGTCTTCATGTAGAAAACTCTGTATGATACAGGGGAGAATCTCCTCTGAATAGTCCTCCAGGCAATAAAATAATATGTCCTGCAGGACAAAAAGCATGGGTCCATGTTGGAGTTGGGAGATATGAAATAGTGCAGGAAAGATAAGAATTTAGGACTGTGTTTTATAATTAGGGCTGCCTTACGTTTCCTTTAATGATGTTGATTAAGGAGACACAGCTGTTAAACAAACATGTGTTTTCTCCAAAGCACATCTAGAGAGCAGCTGAGATACCCCTTTGTTTGTCCTTATAGGTGTGCTAGTCTTGCCAAATATAAGTCAATAATTCTATTTACACTGTTCTGCCCGAAATTAAAAGGAAAACAATTTAGGCCTGGTTCGAAGAATTCATTCTAAAGAACACAACTCCTATTTTTCTTTCCAGGAATCTTTTGTTATCAGCAGGCTCTGCAAAGATTTTGAATCCTGTCTCCTGCTGAATGTCCATCCCATTAGGAACTCTGTTTCGCTGTGCTTTTATCTGCTTTAGACTCTTCCAGATCTCTACAGTTGGGTTGAAAATAGTAATAGACAAAAGCCCTGGGAAGGATTCATCCCCTCAGGTATTTTTGCTGCTGGGGCTCAAACAGGGCTATTTTTCTGTGTCTTTTCTTAAAACTGCAGCATAGCTGGCTTAAACTATGATATTATTAAGAAAATAAAAGTACTCTCTTCTTCCCTCAAATTAAACCCTGTGGTGTTGAATTAGCCCCTGGAGGTGCTTGAAGAGGGATAGTGCATCTGTTCAGGAATTAGATGGTTTACAGTTAATAAGACTGCATCGGATGCTATATTATTCCCTTGTCAGAACCTTATAAATCATTTCACAATTTTGAAAGACTGCAGGAAGTTGTAATAAAACTTCGCTACTCTCATTAGCAGTCCTTTGTTACCAACAGTCTCCTCTAGCTTTGAGGACTTCATCTTTTTGATGATTTATTTAATGTGTTCTAGATTCTCTGAGTTTGGCAAAGAGAAGCTACATTAAAAAAAAAAAAGTCCCTAACTGCCCTCTTTGTGAAATTTATGGGTCTCAGTCCCTGTACTCTAAATTTTAACCAAGCACATAAAAACAATTCGGAAATATATAAAGATTTTGCTAGATGCCCCAGCAGACATTTGAAATAACCAGGCAGAATTGTTCTGATTATGTCACTTACACTGAATACATAATTATACTTTCTTCTTACAGTCACTTTTAACTAGTGGGGGAACTAAATTTAATCAAAACTGGATTAAAGTTTGTGGATCTCCTTGGCCCTAATAAAAAAAAAATAATAAGTTGTTTGAATAGGAGATAGACCAAGGTAAGAAGAACAGATTTATTTCCTAAACATTTTTATAGTTACCCACTAACAGCAAAGCTGTTAATTAAAAGTGTCATCGATAATAAGAAAAAGAAAATGAAGCCACTCAAAGCATATCTCAGAAAGTCTCTCTTTCATCACATATTTGGCTAAACCTCATTTGTTTTTTTCCTGGCAGCTCAACAGAGCAGAGAAAAAATAGGGAGAGGAGGATTTTCTTGTGCCAGAGTCACCATTTCCATGGCTCAGTCGGTTCTCATTTGTCATCAGCCTATCAGTCCATATGTCCTGGCGTGGAGGACCCTTTGTTCCTAGGACCTGTTTCACGGACGTATGATCAGTGCAGGCACTTGGAGTTTAATGCTCTGCAATGGCCAATGAAATTCTTCATGCTTTAGTCTTAGTGTTTGTGCTCTGGGGGTGAAGTCTGATGGGACAATGAAGTCTGAGCCAGGGCCTTGGAACCTTGGTTCAGGGGAAGTCTTGCCATCTGCCATGCCTGTACCTCCCCAGGACAGATGCTCAGGCACCTGCTCTCCTGCTCTTCCCAGCAGCTGCCTTGTGGCCTCCAACCTGAGCAGGGGGCCTGGGCGTGGGTACAGGGATGGTTGGGATTGGGTGTGCACCCTGGGTGCCCAGCTGGGTGGAGCCGTGAGGTCGTCATGCTCCCAAGAGGGCGCAACATTGAATAGTAAGTAAAAGAAACCAGGGCAAGTCAAGAGACAGATGTCAAAAGCAGGAAGGGAGTTTTTTTGGCCAGCTTTGGGAACACAGAAGTCCTGCCTTTTCATTTTGCACTATGCCTTGGAAATGATAGCTGGCCCTATCTGTTAGCCCGTGATTCTTCCCATCTTGCTCTTGCTATCAGGTGGTTTTCTTTTGAAATGTGTGGAGAGAATAAAAATAATATGTATTTTTCTTGTTTTTCCCCACCAACGTGTCTGAGTGCTTTTATGGGTTTTTTTCTACGGGTCAGATCTGAGGCTTAAGGGTTTCAATGACCCTTTCATACAAAGGCCATGTCCTAAGGACTCTAGGATTAATGTCTTTTTGAATGAGTGTATTAGATTTTTTTTGTTTTTCAGGTAATTCAAGGAATCATTACATGAAAGATTTCTATAGTGATACTAATGTCCCCTACCTATTTTTGTTACTGTTGTGTTGATTAGCAACATAACCTTCTGGGCTGAAAGACATATCTGCTTACTTCTTGAGGTGGGACAGACAGGTCCACCCATTGGTTTTCCTATAGTTTTGATTGGACTACCTCCCCAAGTCAAGTGGGTAAGTCCTGGGGGAACCGTTTCCAGTAATCACTGAATGCTTTTCTCCTCTTGGGCCCCATAAAGTAAAAAAAAAAAAAAAAAAAAAAAAAGCCATGCCACCCTACAGATCACCCAGAAAATACTGTCCCGATACGACCTAGCTCCCCATACTGATATGCCCTAGAGCAAATGTTTGTAATTGGCAGAATTTGATTACTCTCATTATTTACAGAAGGACCACACCACATATGCCAAGTTAAAACAGATGCCTTAAAAGAAATTGGGTAGATATATTGAGCATACTTAGCTTAAAGAGATGGAAACCAAAGCCGGGCAGTATTTCTGTCTTCCTTTTCTGAAGCTCTCCTGGAGAGAATGCCCATAGCTCTCTTAGCAACTTGCATTTCTTTATAGCAAATGCCACCCCGTACTTGCTTTGTGACGTTTGTGTGGTTTAGATTAGTGTTTCACAAACTGTCATCTACACACCGTCCCCCGAAGTTAATCCCTCTTAAAAGGGGGCCATGACTAGAAAGCTGTACACACACCAACCCCCTTCTAGGAGGATCTCAGCATATGCCCCACCATGGAAGCCTCTCTGTAGACCCATAGTAAAATGCGTTTAACATATTTTTTAAAGATTTTATTTGTTTATTTGAGAGATGGAGGGAGCATGAGCAGGGGTGGGGGAGGAAGAGCAGAGGGAGAGGGAGAAGCAGACTCACTGCTGAGCAGGGAGCCCATGATGGGGTTTGGTCCCCAGACCTTGGGATCATGACCTGAGCTGAAGGCAGATGCTTAACCCATTGAGCCATCCAGGTTTCTAGGCGCCCCACGCGCTTAACTTTTTTTTTTTTTTTTAAGGTTTTGTTTTATTTTCTTGAGAGCGAGTGAGGGAATGAGAGAGAGAGCACAAGTGGGGTAAAGGGCAGAGGGAGAAGCAGACTCCCTGCCGAGCAGGGAGCCCGATGTGGGGCTCAGTCCCAGGACTCCAGTATCATGACCTGAGCCAAAGGCAGATGCTTAACCGACTGAGCCACAGGTGCCCCAACGTTTTTCAATGTTGGATTTTCCTAACTGATTTGATCAGGAGTCACATTTTCCCCAACCAGCATCTATTAACATTTGTGGGCAGAAGCAAGTGAGGGTGAATCTTTTGGTAATTCCTGGTCTAGACAGTTGGAATTTGTTGGGGTGGGGGTGGGGAGCTTCACCTTTAACCAATTTGATCTGCAGGACTGTAAAAATGTAGGGGGAATCAGTGATGCCTGAAGATGTCAGAGTGCCTGGAATGCAAGGGTGTTTCGTTCAGACGTAGTTGGCCATGGCAGAAACTAAGAGTCTGTGCAAAAAAGATAAAATCATGAAATGGATCCTCTGAGGACAAATATCTCTGATATGGGCAGAGATGACTCATCCCAGTTTTCTCAGTAATATTTGTGCCTCTTCTTATGAGACGCGAGGGGTAGAACCTGAAGAGCATTTTGGAAGATTATGCAATGTGAATAAAAATTGGCTGTATAATAGCTCCAAAGATATTGGGTACAAATCCCTGGGAACTGGAAATGTTGTTGTTTATAGAAAAAGGATATTTTCAGAGGCAGGTGTATTAACAATCTTGAGATGGGGAAATTATCCTGGACTATCTGGGTGGGCCTAATTGCAGTCACAAGTGTCCTAATAAAAGATAGGCAAGAGGAGATTACACATGGACAAGAAGGCAAGGTGACCACGGAGGCAGCGTGGAGTGCTGTGGCCATAAACCTGAGTGTATAATCAGGGTTCTCCAGAGAAACAGAACCAAGGATAATTATAGGAATTGACTCAGGTGGGTACGGAGGCCGAGAAGTCCCACGATCTGCCTTCTGTGAGCAGGAGAACCAGGAAACCCCGTGTTATATTTCAGTCCAGGTGAGGATCTGGGGGCTGTTGGTATAAATCCAGTGTGAGTCCAAAAGCTGGAGAACCAGGGGCACTGACATCTGAGGGCAGGAGAAGATGAATGTCTCAGCTCAAGCAGAGAGAAGGAATTTGCCCTTCCTTTGACTTTTTGTTTGATTCAGGTCTTCAACAGAATGGTTGATGCCCACTCATATTGGTGAGGGCTATCTTCTTTACTCTGTCTACTAATTCAACTGTGAATCTCTTACATAGTTATCCCCACAAAACACTCCCAGAAATAATGTTTTACCAGCTGTCAGGGCATCCCTTAGCCCAGGCAAGTTGACACTTAAAATTAACCACTACACCAAAGAAAGATGGCAGTCACCAGACTCTGGTAGAGGTGAGAACAAATTCTCCCCGGGAGACTTTGGAGGAGGCATGGCACCAGTGACATCTGCTGACACCATGATTTTGGCCGAGGGATACTGATTTTGGACTTCTGGCTTCCAGAACTCTGAGAGAATAAACTTCTCTTCTCCTAAGCTACCTAGTTATAATTTTTTATAGTAGCCATAGGAATCAAATACAGTGAATAAAGGGAGGATTTAAATTTTTACTTTATTGATCTGGGCTTTAGATGACCTTTTTCTTATTTCCATACAACTGGAAGATCGAGGGATCTTTAGCATTTCTTCAGATTTGGAATGAAGACTTGTATCTATCTTGGCTGATATTTCAGGATTCTCCAGGATGCCACCGTTACAGGAAGAGGAATACGTGAGAAAGTAGGTCTTGGACCCCATAACAAGAACAATTTCAGTTGTGCTCTAGGTGGAAGGAAGAGGGTATAGTAATTATAGTAATCATGATGTAAATGTATTTTCTTGCTGGCCGATTTCCTTGAAGAGTTCCCTCATATTTGATGGGACTCCATCCACATCATCTAGGGAGAGCAAAGTCAAAATGGAATCTTGTTATTAACAAGGATACGTACTGTTTCATGGGATCTGACTTGAATATAAGATCAGAACCAATTGGGACCGATGGAGATAATTAACTAAAAACTGAAAGATAACAAGAGAAAGGCAGAAAATGTCTGATTAAACAAGAATTTGTAAAGAATAAAACCGAAAGTGGACATTTTCAAATTTGTGGTGATGAAATAGGAGTACATTGGAATGTCATTTGGCTCAGAAAAAAAAAAAAATCTCTGCAGGAACCATCATATTATGATATTTAAATTTTATCTATTTTTTAACTCCCATTCACACCACAAAGCCCCGCTGCCCAGCCCCCCGATGCTATGCCATTTAGTAAGAGCGAAACCTTCATTTCCAAATCAGAAAGGCTTAGCGAGGCTCAACTGAATGGATGAGTGCATAAAATGGTATTTATTTTAGGAGGTGAGACTTCATGAATACTAAGGACTGTCCCTTGACTGAATTAGCAACAAGGAAAATCCAATCCAAGTGCACTGATGCCGAGAATGGTTTGGTCTCCTCGCATCCAGAGCAAGCTCCCATGGGCCCACCAAGCTGATTTTGTCACATCAGAAGTCCAGGAACCAGGTGTCAATCCTGGGTCTCGTGGCACATACAGGACTGGGATCACCAGCCAGTGGTCAATTGAAATGGAAATGAAAATGCTTCCATGCTCCATTGGCTCCAAACTGCCTGTTCTGAGCTTTTCTGGCTTGCTGGCTGTCCCCTTTATTACCCTGTCCCTGAACCCTCCCTGTCACACAGCCTCAGTTTTGCCTCTCAGACTGTGATTTAGAGACTGTCTGTGCGTTCTGATTTCAGTCTGGGCTGAGTCCCTGGACCAATTCTTCACCTACCGTGCGCCGGCCTTAATCTCACCCCCTGGCTAAACTGTAATTCTCAATGAGGTTCACCGCTGTTGTTTTTTCTTTCCATTGTGACACTCAGCTTCGAATCCCAGTAATTGGGAACCCAGCATATTGGGGACTAGGAGGGATCGTAATTTTTCTGCCTTTCTCATCAAATATTAAGCTCAATTATCTTGCTCCTATCATCAGCAATTATATAAGCTTGCATAAATTTATGCCACTGCAGCAGTCATATTGCCCAACTGAATGTCTGGCAAGTATAAATGTCATTGTCAGAAGCAATTTATCGCACAATTCAGACAGAGATGCTCCTCAACCAAATCTCTTTCCCCTTGACTCTCTGGATGCCTAATTAGAAAACTCCATGTGAGGACAAATAGAAATATAGTTGCTATATTAAAGGAAGAGAGAATTAACAAAGCAAAATGATTATTGCTTACTTCCTTGGTGTGTGTGTATGTGTGCGTGTGTGCGTACGTGAAAGAGGTAGACATTGCAGAGACACGAGGCAGTCATTTTCCTATGTAGTTGGTCAGCTCAGTTAAAAATTCTTTCAATAAACAATAGATATCAAACTAGTATTGATGCAATTAGACGCTGTGCAAGGCAATGAGGATGCATTGAAAAGTAAGACAAAACCTTGCCTCGAAGAAGCTGGTGGTGTGATTTTTCTTTGTTTTTGGTGACCTCTCCCTGTATTTCATGGGACAGATCTGGGGTTCTTAGGTCCAGATGACTCTGGAATTTTGAAAATGAGTTAACACAGAGGGGACTACTTACGTGGGCCATTTGATAGCATCCTTAATGTCTAGGTTGTATGTAACATTGAACAATTTTTGTCCTTATTCCTCCCTTTCACTGTCCAAGCTTAAAACATAATCTAGACAATGCCACTGAAGGCTAAAATAGACAATCCACTTAACTTTCCGCAGCCCAAAATAATTAAAGGAAAGACGGCCTAATATTTTTTCATTTCCTATGCTTGAAATAGTTGTAGAGGAAAACAGAAAATGGTCTTTCCCTGAGCTCTTGTCTGTTTGTCCTAGGGGATTCTGGGCATTTCGGGATTCAGTGAGTCTGTAGTGTATAAAGTGTATTTGGTAAATAGCAAGATAACAGAAAAAGGCGTTTTTTAAGTTGCCAAACTTTTTAGACTTAGACAGCATTTAATGAGACCCTGATTCTGAGGGGAAAAAATTGCCCTGTTGGTATTGTTTTCCATTATAGTTTGTTTACTTTCTGAGCTCGTTTAGTGACTGCCCCTTAAAGTCCTTCCATTTCTCACACATTTAGTGGCATCATATGGAGAGAATAGTAGTCAAAGTAGAAGTAATAATCCTTTCCTGCTTCACACCATTCTTTGCATTTCTGGGAGAACAGTAATGAAGTGCATTTAATAGCTGAGTGTTCATCCTTTGGAGATAGATCGGGCTTGGAAGCCATCAGCGTAAAACTGCATTTTTCTCAAAGATAATGTCTTACTGTTTCCTGCCCTAAAGTTTCCGGAAAAACATTGTCAGAGTTTAAAGTAAATAGTAAGTACCGTCATTCTAATAACGCCTGCGGGTAGATCACATTTTCTCTCTAAGATGTACCCGGAAGTTACATTTTTCGATTCAGAATTTTATAATGTTTTTGAAACCTTGTCTTTTCATGAGTGTTATTCAGAAAGTAAAAAATGGCAACACAGATAATGAAATCCATTTTGGAGTGAAATATTAAGTATTTCACTCAGGAGGGATTTTATTTGAATTAAATGGATTCATCATAAAGATTCATTGCCATCAATTTTATTCCTACAAGGAGTACATTCTTGTTGGTAGAAATCACCTTAATATAGACACTGCACAATTCAGAAAAATTAACTGTTGAGTTTTATGAGGTACACTGCATTATATTGAAAACAGGAATAGTGTGGTTGGTTCTCCCCACCTGTATATTTTATGTCTGCATCATCACAAAATAATGATCTGGTGATTTTAATTTCCATCACTTATTGGGCAAAACTTTCAATTTCATTTGCTGGTGAGCTATTCTGATACAACAAATAATTAAAGGATATTGTGATTTTTTTTTTTTCTGTAAGGCATTAGGGATTTTTAAAAAGGAGCCAATTTTAGAAAATTCCTGTTTGAGATGTTGGATTGCATAGAGGCTGAAAATTCCTGTTACTATTTTAAACATACACAATAGTATGGCAGAATTATGTCCACATGAATCAGTAATCATTAGATATAGAAATGGGTTTCAGTCCATTAACAGCATCTCTCAGACTCATTAAAGAAAATAAAACCAAACTCTAGTTTCCTTCGTTCGAAGATGTGTATTATTTTCACTTTTGACAACTCTGAAACTACAAAATATCCTAGGTACAGCAGATGTGATTGGCATGTCAAGGAAACACTTGTGATGCCATCCCTAGGATCTATAACCTGCCTAGTTTTCCTGGTGGCTCAAGGAGGCTACAGCAACCCTTCGATGTTCCAGTCAACAAATCAGTCAGGATCATTTGAAAGAAATCTTAGTCTGCAATGTTTGAAAACCTTCTGTTGACATCTTAGGATAAGTTTAAGAAAACACTGACATCACACCTTGTCAAAATGAGTGTCAGCAGCTTGGAAGGAAATTCTGGAGGCAAGAATGAAACTTCCAAGAGGACAGAAGCCCCCCATCCTCTTGATGGCGCACAGGACAATAGCATATGGAAAAACGTGAATGTGAACATCTCTGAGTAAAAAGCCATTCGGAAACATTGCATTCTGAATGTGAAGAAATTTTGTTTTAGGCATAACTTTACCATTTGATTTTGCTTATATTTCTATATTTTAAAAAAAATTTTTATTTATTTATTTGACAGAGAGAGAGAGAGAAATCACAAGTAGGCAGAGAGGCAGGGAGAGACGGGGAAGCAGGCTCCCTGCTGCTCAATCCCAGGACCCTGAGACCATGGTCTGAACCAAAGGTGGAGGCTTAACCCACTGAACCACCCAGGTGCCCCGCTTAT